>NC_079350.1:85487-795487 GCF_029582105.1 Oenanthe melanoleuca
TGGCAGGGGGCACCTGCAGGGCAGTACTATTCCCTGGCAATGTGCACAGGCTTTCCAGGCTGGCTCAAGACCCTTCCTCCTGCCAGAGTGCGGCCCAGCTCCCACCTTACCTCTCTGTGAGGCTGAGCCATGCTCACAAGGGAACAGGTGAGTTAGATGACCTTCCTCCTTTATCATACCATGTACATGTCCAATGGTTGAAGCTCTAGTAGGGTCTTTTGAATTCTTGAGAAAATGTCTTTGTTTTTATTTTTCATGGATCTAGCCTGTGTTTAATTCTTCTGAACACTATCGAGTTATCATGTCTGAAGGTGGAAAGCTCTGATGATAAGAGGGGAGGAAAGATTTCTTCTTGATGTTGGCCTTTTGTGAATACTCAGTAAAGACCAACAGAGCTGTGAGTGCTATTTCTGCAAACCACAAAGGGCTCTCAGCAAGCAGGGCAGGCCTTGCTGGTGTTTTTATAGCACCGTAATATCATCCTCAGTGTTGGACCCAATCACTAAGCAGAGGAAAAACAGGAAATTTGTCTGTAGTGAGACCCAACATTGATGGCAAAGAAAGAAACAGGACTTGCATCTCCTGACCATGTCCAATTTGTGGTCAGCTGTGGCCACAGTCCCTGTCCTAGCTGAAAATATGAGTGATTTAGCTACTGTCAAAAAGGAGAAAGCAGAGTAAACTAATGACAGAATGTTGTGATGCCATGGGCGTCCTTGCAGGATCACCTGTAGCTGTCAGCCACCAACTCTGACACAGGGCCAGCACTGACCACCATGGACCAATTTTCCCTGAACACTGGTGGGATTTTTCTCCATTTGGCTCAGGCCTTTCAGCTCCTTTCTATCCTCACCTTTTCCTTCTGTGGCCTTTTCTTTTCTAGTAAAATCCATGTTTAAACCAGTGCTTCTGTCTAGCAGAAGTATCTGGGGTTGAATTTGGGAACTCTCTGGGAGCAGACAGTGACAGGAGCCTGATCCCCAGCCCAAGAACAAGGTGGGGTGACTCCGATCGCCAGCAGTGGGCACAGACAGCAGAGCCAGATGCATCTCCTGCCGCTGTGTCCATGTCACCCACAACCTTCCAAGCCCCAGCACGGGGCTGCTCCTTTGTGACGCGCTCGCTCGTGGTTCTCTCGTTTCCATGGCCACAGAACCCCCACCCCAACTCCATCCCTTTCCCTTCCCTTCCCAAGGGCAGCCAGTCCTGGGCCCTGCCAGGCCTGAGAGTTTGACACTGTCTAGGAAGTTGATGCTTTCCAAAGCTACTTTTCAAGGCCTTCATTTCTGTAATTCCCACTCAGTTCTGGGCTGCAGCTTGTCGACTGGGGATTTTGTTTATTTTTCTTTACAACAAATAAAGTGCTGGGACACAAGCAGGTGTTGGAAGTAAAAGAAGCTTTGAACACCCCAGTAGATTACTTCAGTTGGCCGATATCATTAGGGAACAAACTGACCATCCAAATGTTCCACCTTTGCTCTGCTTCATTGCTTCAGGAGTTTATTCCCTGTTTTCTTTATTGCAGAGACACTGAAACCCAACATAAACAGCAATTGCCTCAAAATATTTCTGATCTTGGCGCTTCCTGACAATTCAAAAGTTTCTTAATGGAAATAACACGGGGCACGTTCTTCTGAAATACTCTTCAACAGAGTGGTTAAAACTGACCATGCTTGATTTGGCAGAACTGAGCATGAGCCAAGGGACCAGTGGGTCTGATCACTTTTCCTGCATCAGCAAAATTATTTCTTCAAGTCTCATCTCTCCTACCTCCTCAAAGAAGCTTTTCACTCTTCATTCACTGTCCCCAGTATTTAGTGGGCCAATATGATCAGTATGTCTGTTAGGTGGAAATTGGCCATGCAAAGGTTCTCCTTCATTGTGGCAGGGGTTTATTCCTGCTTTCTTTCCTGCAGACACACCCAAACCCAACACTGCAACACCAGCCTCAAAACGATTCTCATTTTGACTGTCCCTGAAAATTCAGAACCATCCTCAGAGTGTTATCTGTGGGGGTTAAAGTTGGGTGGATGGTCATCAGGACAGACTCAGGAGCTCTCTATATTCTGGTCTTGAAGTTTGTAGTTTATTGCAAGGGCGTGAGTATATGAGTGAGTGTAAGAGAGAGTAAGCGCGTAGAGGGAATAGAGCATAGAGAGAATAAGAGAGAATAGAACATAGAGAGAATAAGAGAGAGGATAAGAGGATAAGAGAGCAATTTCCCGTTTACAATACAGTAACTATTCTTCTATGTTGAATATTCTAATTTCCATTAACCAATCTCCTACAAAATACTAATTTCCTAATATTTGCATGCAACTTATAGGAATCACTCTATTACCATGTTTTATGGCTTTCTTATCTATAAACCTTATGTCTAAACCTTTCCTGCCATACTTGGAACAGGATGTCTGTTAGCTCCTTGGTATTTATGGCATTTGGCATTATCTAAATTAAGGAAGAGGCCTTACACCTTCACATCTATTTCCTCGTCCCCACAGTTTCCCTGTTCCCAGGGACAGGCTCCAAAGCTGGGCTCTCACTTGCATGGAATGAAGAGCTGCTGCACTTGCCAACGGCTCAGGGGGCTCACAATCAGTGCATTGAATGCAGTTTTTGTGCACACTCTGCCTCCCTGAGCCGAGCAGCATTCCTGGGCATGGGCACCCCTGCTGCAGCCAACATCCTCCCAGCATAGCTGCAGGAATGAGATTGCAGCAAGTCCTGGCTGAAGGAGTCTCCAGTCTGCTGCAGCCCTTTACCTGCAGTGGAATCATCTTGTGCTGCCATGGGGGAGCAAAGGGGGTGAGGGGCTCTTTGCAGATGAGGGTCTCCTCAATGTGCTGCTGCTGCTGCTCCCTGGGCCTGATTGAGCTGCTGGTGCCTTCCCCCACAACTGTGTCAGGAGCCTGCCTGGAAAAATGACACTGCCAGTGCAAGTGACAGCCACCCATCCCTGCCATGGCCCTGGCCACAGGGCGTCCTGCCTACCAAACTGCTTCAGTCAGGTGATGTTAGACAACATAAAAATACCTTCAAACAATGCATTTTCCACATTCTGCCAAAATCATGGCCACACAGTCCACATGTGAGGGGCAAACTGCTGTTTGCAGAATGGGGGCAGCCCCAACATTTGCTCTCCCCATGGCTGGATGGCCATGGCAGTGGAGGCACCCAGTGCTCTGGAGTTGTTCCCACTGAACATCACATATTTGATAGCAAAGATTTGGAATGGCATACAGGACTTGCCTGAAGTGCTACTAAAAAAAAAAGGGGAGGGGGCAGTGGAGTTAGAATAGTTCACTCTTTCTAATACAAGCATACATGGATTTAAGCAGGGACATTGGGCTAATCATACTGGGGACTGGTTTGAAAGCCTTGTCTCTAGCAATTCCCACCAGTCGGCAAGATTTTTTTCAGGAGAAAGGACTAGATAAGATTTTAAAACACATCTGTGAGCAAGTCTGAGCCAGAACTCAAAGCACAGGACAAATATTCCCAAATTTGCTACCATTGGGAAAGGAAGCAGGAAAGCAGATAAAACAAGTACCATTGCAGCTAAATTGCCTGCATTTATCTCATGGTCCAATCTTTCTGTACAAAAGCACCTCAATTGAAAATCACAGCTGAAGATCAAGGAATTAAAGTGTTTCAAGAGCATTTAAAGCCTGGTTCCCTTTACTTTCAAGGAAAGGGAGATGCTAAATTCCTTAAGAACACAAATGCAGGTCTATTTGGGACTGCATCCTTCAAAACAAGGAATGGAAGTTTAGAGCTGCGGAACTGCTTCCATTGGAAAACCCCTTTAAGTCCAGAGAATCCCCCTAATAATCTGAGTCTGCTAACACTGCCATGGCCAACACTAAAGCATATCCCAGGACAGGATGTTCTTGGCCTTCCTGGCCACCTGGGCACTTGCTGGCTCACATTCAGCCACTGCCAACCAGCATCCCCATGACCTTTTCTGCTGGGCGGCTTTCCAGCCACTGCCCCCAGCCTGTAGCCTCCCACGGCTGTTGTTGCCAAAGTGCAGGATGGGGCACTTCACCTTGTTGAACCTCATACAGGTGGCCTCAGCCCATGATCCAGCCTGTCCAGGTGTCTCTGCAGACACTTTCTAGCCTCCAGCAAATCAACAGTCCCACCCAGCATGGGTGCCTCTGTTCCCAGGGAAACTCGCTCACCTCTTTGGCATGGACACTTTTGTGCGGAACCCCGGCCTTGGGAATGGAAGTCTGGGCTCCCCGCCGGCTCAGGGGGCTTTGGCCCAGGAGCTCTGGCAGGGGTAGCTGAGCAGTGCTGCCCCCAGGGTCACTGCCAGGGAGGAGGACAAGGGGAAGGGCCAGCATGGCTCAGCCTCACACAGAGGTAATGTGGGAGCTGGGCCACTGTCTAGTGGCCACCCATTAGATTGGTTGATTGTAAAGCTGTGTGTTCACTTCACTCACTTTGTCCCTTTTACCTGATCTATAGCTTCTAAATTCATATCAACAGTGCAGAAGAAGGCAAGGAGTTCATTGAGTGTGGCATGCTCTGTGCACACTCTGAAGCTTCATCTGACTCTGCATTCACAACCCTGCATGGCCTGCAAGGACAGCGACGTGCTGCAGCAGGAGCCCAGCAGGGACACCGAGGTGCTGCGAGGGCTGGAGCAACTCTGCTACAAGGAAAGCCTGGCACAGCCAGGCTTCTTCAGCCTGCAAAAGAAACTTAGGCTTAGGCTTGACTGAACTGCGGCCTTCCAGTACCTGACAGCAACCTACAAGATAGCTGGACAGGGACTTTGTACAAGGCAGGAAGAGAGAGCATCAGGAAGAATGGATCCAAACTGAAAAAGAGTAGGTTTAGATGAGGGATTCAGAAAAAAAGACTTTCCTGGAACAGGTTGCCTAGAGAAGCTGTTCATGTTCCATCCCTGACAGTGTACAAGGCCAGGCTGGATGGAGCTCTGGACAAGTCGGTCTGGTACAGGCGCAGCATGGGGTTGCAGCGATGTGGTCTTCAGGTCCCTTCAAAGCCAAAACATGCCAAGACTCCATGATTCTGGGATACCTCCCCTCCTCATCCTCTGGAAGAAAAAGAAACTTGGCACCAAGTTCAATGTTGCAGACCATGTCTTTTGGCAACCTGCAACTCTCAACAGAGAATGAAAAGAGATGACAATATTGAAACGATTTCTCTTTTCTACTTGAAATTTCAATGCTCCGCTCCTGTCCACACTGGCAAAACTGTCAGAAGAGTCAATTCTTCCCTGCGAAATGCTTTGTCACACCCAAAGAAGAAAGCCACAAGCCAACAGTCTTCTTTATCCCTACATTGCTTTATTTGGTTCTTTCTCTAATAGGAAGTCGCTTCATTGTTTATATGTTTCTTTGTTTGTTTCGTTCCGCGGGGTGCGTGGCGACTCCTCTGTCAGGTTCACAGAGGCCACGGAAGAACGGCTGCGCGCTCCGGCGGCTCAGCGGCAGCAGCAGTAGAGGGAAGGAAGGGGGAATCCTTCTTCAGCTGGCTGCAGCCAAGCTGCTTTTTGGTGGGGCAGGGGCCCACAGAAGGAGAGATGGCCAAAGGCTGGGCAGGGCTGGCAGGGCAAGAGGCACCCAGGCCTTTGTGCCCTGGGCTCAGGCAGCACCTCTGGAGCCCCACAGAAGGAACTTTCCTTGCAGGGGCTGCACTTTGCTTCTGCCTCAGCCCTCCCTGAGCAGGCTGGCAGGGCTTGCAGTTTGGTAATATTTGTCCTTGCTGCCCCTCCCATCCCACTGCCCCAGGCACAGCCCCGAACCACCCATGAGGGACAGGCCCTGCTGAGCAAGGCCTGAGCTCAGGCCTTGGCCTTTCTGCTGCCTCCAACCAACCCAGGCCTTGCTCAGCATTGCAGTTCCCTGCTCACAGCTTTTGGCTCCTGCAATCCTGCCCTCAAGGATCTGCTCTCACCAGTCCCTTGGGAGCCTTTGGCAGTCTCTGCTCTCAGTGGGGCCACTGAAGCTCCAAGGGACTTGGAGTTTTGCTTCTGACTCCTTGAGCAGCTTCTTCAACCTTCTCTCAATGCCTGGGCTCCCCCAACCAGTGCTGTCTCTTTTTAGTCATAGCCCAGTTCTGCAGCCCCCTACTTCTGAGCGGTCCTGCCACTTGTCGACACAGCTTCGTACTGCAGCCTCCCCCCCAGTTCAGTGCTTCCCCAGTGTGGACAAAAACCGGTACTTCAGCACCCCCCTCCCCAAAGTAGTGCCCAAATTTGGACACTAACTGCTACCACAGCCTTCCCCCCAAGCAGTGCTGCCACCCTGTGGACACAGCATGGTACTGCAGCCCCCCTCCCTGAGCACTGCTGCATTCTTGTGCACACAGCATGGTACTGCAGCCCCCCTCCCTGAGCATTTCTCTACTCTTGTGCACGCAGCATGGTATTGCAGCCCAGCCACCTGAACAGTGCTGCCCCCTTCTGGCCAAAACCCTGTACTGCAGCCTGCCCCCTGAGCAGTGCTGTCCCCTGTGGACACAGCTTGGTGCTGCAGGCCCCTCATTCCAAGCAGTGCTGCCATCTTGTGGACACAACCTGGTACTGCAACCCCCCGAGCAGTTCTGACCCCTTGTAGACAAAGAATGACACTCCAGCACCCCTCCCCCCGAACAGTGCTGCCCCCTTGTAGACACAGCATGGTACTGCAGTCCCCCCCGTTTCTGAGTAGTGCTACCCCATTCCAGATACAACCCGGTGCTGCAGCCCCTCCTTTTAAACAGTGCTGTCCTCTTGTGGACACAGTATGGTCCTGTAGCCCATCCCCCGAGCAGGGCTGCCCTATGGTGGACACAACGCAATACAGTACCCACCCCCCTCCTTGAGCAGAGCTGCCCCCTTGTGGACACAGCCCAGTACTGCAGCCCCCACCTCCCCCCCGCCCCTGGCTGAGCAGTCTAGCCCCTTTGTGGACAAAATACTGCACTACAGGGACCCTCACCCCCTTCCCCCCAAAATTGCTGACCCCTTGTGGATATAGCCTGGTACTGCAGCCCATCCTTTCAAACAGTGTTGTGCCATTATGGACAGAAGCCGGTACTACAGCCTCCCACTGGGAGCAGTCCTGCCTCCTTGTGACAAAGCATGGTACTGCAGTGTCAGGGTCCACACCACATGCAGAGTCCTGATAGGTTCTTTTAGGGATCTCAAAGTGCAAAAGACACAGCAGGGGACAAAATCAGTTTACTTTTGCAAAAGATGCACTTTTATTTAGTGCCAACAAAATGCGATAGAGGGACAGAGAGAGAGAGAGAGAGAGAGACAGAGAGAGAGAAAAAGAGAGACAGAGAGAGAGAAAATGGGTTGGGATTATAGCTACCAAGACGGGCAGACAATCTTCGTGGAACGAGCCAATAGAGATCCGTTGCCGTCCCGGGAGATCTCGGGGGTCTTTAGTTTGAGGGTGTCTTTTATAGTCTTTTCCAAGGCGTTGGGCGACTGGCCAAAAGGGGAGAAGATTTATGGACTATTGTATATGGAGATCGTTGCTCCAAGAAGCAGGTGGAAACAGGATGGTGCGCAAGTAGCCTGCATAGGAGCAGCGCACCATGGCAAGCTCCAGGCACACCAACGGTCCTTGTGACCAGTTCTGCAGCAAGTAGCCTGTGTAGGAGCAGCACACCGTGACCAGTTCATTGTTCTCACACCTGAGGGAGCAGACTGGCCCTGGTTGGGATGGGCACCAACTGAGAACAGTCACTTGGCATTCTTCTCTTCCCTGGCCAGCGCCTTTAAACTGCAGTTCTTTAGGCCTCAGGCGAGGGTCGTTGGGCAGAACAAATGAGAGGCTTTTAGATGGACTCTTACACCACCCCGTGACCAACAAGCATCGCTGAGAAACTCCATCAGTGTGGTGTTACGACGTTGTAGCATTTTCAGGACCCGTCATTGGTAGCATATCCTGGAAAACAGGGGCAGAAAATTAGGGATAAGAGGGAAAGAGGAAAGGAAAAGGAAAGAAATAGACACAAAGATAATAAAGAAAAATAATAACAACAAATTGATTGAAAAACAATTTTCACAACAAATTGAAAAACAATTTTTCAAACAAATCACAATCATATTAGTTGAAAACTTTTGAACAATCAAAATTAATACAAATCAATAAAATAACTTCCAAACAATTATTCAAACAATATTAAAACGAATCAGTTAATAAAATAACTTTAAACAATTAACATTAAAGTAAATCAATATTGATTATAACATGTTTAACAAAATTGATTAAAGCAATTGTTTTTCTAAAACCATTTTCAAACAAAAAACTTAACATTGCTAAAACGAATAATACCAATCATACAAACACAAAAATTTGAATGATTTTTATTTTAAATCCACTGCTACATTTTCTACAAACACTAAATCACAAGCAATTCTTAAGCATGCACACCCATTGCTCGTACACCACAATAGCATTTCAGGAATCTCCTTTGAATAACTTTCAAAGTTACAGACATTCTGATCTATGTGTAAGCAAATATCTTGAGCTCTGATTGCATTACTTTTACAGATAAACCCTTGTTGTTTCCAGACAATGTAAGTTTCCAAATTATTAGTTTGTTATTTTTCACCAATTTGATGGGCCCATTCTCTATGCTCTAAAGGATAGAGAATAGCTCTGTCATGATTCAGCCTTAATGCAATGAGAGGGAATATTGAATGTACTGAAGCGTTACATATGGTCAGTGCAAAGGCTGTGGCTGTGCTTATGCTAGGATAGTAGTTTCACCAGGATTGGAATTCCTTTTCAAAATCATGAACATTATTCCAAATTATTCTCTGAATTTCAGTAGGAAAAGTGGTTTCCTCCACTTCTCATATAATTGAGGCAGCAACTGACTGCATCCACAATTGAACTTGGATACAGCAGAGAGCTAAAGAAATGTTAGCCAATTTATTCATTAATACTTCTAAATCAATACTATTCAAAATTCCCAATCTTGTTCCCACAACACCAGTTATGTCTCTTGTTTGTTTCTTGAGAGGATCCTCCTGGTCTTGCACTGGCAATTTGACTTGTTTAAAAGACCATGCCGATTTAAACCATATTTTTTGTTGGCCAGTTTTCCAAATTACCTAAGATCCAATTTTAAAGATTTTCAGGCTCACTATAACCGGTGGTTGGATAGTAGGTGTTATAACATTAACATCAAGTTCCCCTCAGTATTTTATATTGTTTTTACCACACATAATTTCATAGGAAAATTGTACAACAGTTCACTTTGATTTTGAATCTTCACAAAATATACAGGTTCAATGAGGGATTCAGCAATTAATCTTCATGTTCCATGGTATTATTCTGTGAAAAGTAAACACAACAGAATCTGCCACAAAGAGGCAGGAGGTTAAAGTGATGGAACTATTCAGCATGTAATGCAGATTGGAATTCTGTTAACTTCCCAATAATTCGCTGCCAAAAAGGGAGCCACTCTTGTACCTCCTTTAAACACAGGATGAGAATCAGTGCAGTTGCAGACAAAGGAGGCACTCTGCACTTCAAGCTGCAAAACACTCCAAATAACCATCAGCAACCCAACCCAAGAGCCACCCCGTCCCCCAGCAATAATTTGTTCAGCAGAAACAACATTAGTGAACGAAGAATTAGTCAACAAAGATCGTTTGGGGGAGAGAGCAGAGGCTATTTTAATTACCAAGATAGGTTTGTGATAGCTGCTACCCAAGCTCTCAGTTTTTGTTATTGCCAGATTTTTTACAGTTCCTTCTGTTACTGAGAATTTCTGGGCCACCCCGTTAGGGGGGACAGTCCCAGTAGTGGCTGTCTTCAAAAACTTCACTTCCTGAGAAGGTGTTTGAATTTTCTCTGTGGCAATTTGCAAGTTAGGGCATTCCAAATGGGAGATTATTTTTTGTTGGGTATCCCCCACTACTTCTATTTCATTTCTTCCCACAAGGGTATCACCAATATATTGATAAACAGCCCCATTGTCAGGTTTGGGTTTTTGGATTGACCATACAGGGGAGTTTTGCAAGTCCTGTATAACTGGTTTGAGCCCTTCTTTGGCACCAGAAGGAGGAGGGTATTGTTTTACATTTACAGGTAATTGCATAGGTGATTTATAGCCAGCAGTGAGTTTTATTTCATGTATAATTTGCAAGCAAGCAGCTTTTTTAATGTTTTCTAGGAGTTGGTCGGGAGTACCAACTAAAGCTACAAGGTCTCCCCTTTCCAAAGGGTTAAGCCCTGCTCCCCAATAAACTGCACACTGAGTTAGGGACCATAAGTTACGTTTGACTTCTGTTGTTAGGAAATCCCATGTCCCCAGTACCCACTAGCTGCTTCTTCTGATGATTCAGTAGCAGTGTACAGGATTTTTGTAGTGGTTATTTGTGGGTCAAAATTCTCATCGTTGATAAAACTGTATTCTGTTTTAACCAAATGTCTCAAGCTAGGGCAGCAATATTCCCCACTATTTTTCATCAGAGTTAGTTCTTTTTGAGGATATATTTGATTAGTTTCTTTCTCTTCTGTTTCTTTTGGCAAATCAGTGTGTTTTAAAGTGTTGGTATGTTCTTGTCTTAGGGCAGCTCTTAAAGAATGATTCTCATCTCTTAAAGAATGAATCTCATCTCTCAAAGCATGATTGTCATTCCTTTCTTCATCTAATTGTTTTTGCAAAATTTCCACTAAATTTTGTAGGGAGTCAATAATTGCTCTTTCTTCACTTCTTCGCGTAAAGTGAGTTTCTATAGCTGGCGTAAGACAGGCCCCCAAAAGTGAGCAGAGAATGGTCTTATTTCTGCCCAGTTTGAATTTTGTTTAATGTTGCAAAGAATGTATCCTATCAATCACATTTTCTAAATTAAACCAGTTACTGTATGCCCAATCTTCTCCCCCGTGGGAGGGTCTGGCATTATACTTAGCTAGCAAAGCATAAAAAGCATTTTTATCTTCTTCAGACATTTTTACAAAGGGACTAAAACCACTCTCAGGAAGGCACACTTAAAATTACACAAAAAGCACAGCTAAAACTGTGTTTCCCTTCTCGTCCCTGGAGCGGGTGAAGAGACCACACTACTTGGGAGGTTCTACCTTAGTTACAAAACAGCCTGTCTCTTCGTGATCCCAAGTAGTCAACAACAAACAACAAACACCCAGCCTTTAGCTGAGGACAACCTCTTTCTTCCCTGCCTGGGTTAGGAGTCCAAAACAACAAAACACCCAGCCTTTCGCTGAGGACAACCCCTTTCTTCCCTGCCTGGGTTAGGGGTCCAAAACAACAAACACCCAGCCTTTTGCTGAGGACAATCCCCTTTCTTCCCTGCCTGGGTTAGGGGATCAAAAACTGCCTGGGAGGTTCTCTCCTCAACTACAACAAGCAGCTCAACAGCACATACACTACAAAAACACAAGTCCCATCTTTTGCACAGTTGAGATCCTTTACAAAAAATTCTCCGATAACTGAAATGGAGTTGATTCTCCACCGAGGTCTATGTGCAGATTGCGGGAAGAACCCAATACCACCTCCCTTGCTTTCCAACACTGTTCAGTCCTTACGGTACTGACAGGCTGGGTGTGGCTGAAATGGCACAGGTCTTCCCCTCGTACAAAGTGCACAGAAAACCCCCAACCCCTCCAGTATCAGGGAATCCTGCCGACTACGCTAATTAAATGTCAGGGTCCACACCACATGCAGAGTCCTGATAGGTTCTTTTAGGGATCTCAAAGTGCAAAAGACACAGCAGGGGACAAAATCAGTTTACTTTTGCAAAAGATGCACTTTTATTTAGTGCCAACAAAATGCGATAGAGGGACAGAGAGAGACAGAGAGAGAGAAAAAGAGAGACAGAGACAGAGAGAGAGAAAAGGGGTTGGGATTATAGCTACCAAGACGGGCAGACAATCTTCGTGGAACCAGCCAATAGAGGTCCATTGCCGTCCCGGGAGATCTCGGGGGTCTTTAGTTTGAGGGTGTCTTTTATAGTCTTTTCCAAGGCGTCGGGCGACTGGCCAAAATGGGGGAAGATTTATGGACTATTGTATATGGAGATCGTTGCTCCAAGAAGCAGGTGGAAACAGGATGGTGCGCAAGTAGCCTGCATAGGAGCAGCGCACCATGGCAAGCTCCAGGCACACCAACGGTCCTTGTGACCAGTTCTGCAGCAAGTAGCCTGTGTAGGAGCAGCACACCGTGACCAGTTCATTGTTCTCACACCTGAGGGAGCAGACCGGCCCTGGTTGGGATGGGCACCACCTGAGAACAGTCACTTGGCATTCTTCTCTTCCCTGGGCAGCGCCTTTAAACTGCAGTTCTTTAGGCCTCAGGCGAGGGTCGTTGGGCAGAACAAACGAGAGGCTTTTAGATGGACTCTTACATGCAGTCCCCCCCTTCTGAGCAGTGCTGCTTCCTTGTGGACACAGGCGAGTACTGCAGCCCTCCCGCCGAGCAGTGCTGCACCCTTGTGGACACAGCGTGGTACTGCAGCCCCCCTCCCCAGAGCAGTGCTGCCTTCTTGTGGACACAGCATGGTACTGCAGCCCCCCCTCCCCAGAGCAGTGCTGCCTTCTTGTGGGCACAACCCGGTACTGCAGCCCACCCCCTCCAAACAGTGCTGTCCAGTTGTGGTCACAGCATGATACTGCAATACCCTCCTCCCCTGAGCAGTGCTGCATCTTTTGTGGACATAACTTGGTACTGCAGTCCCCCTCCTGAGTAGTTCTGATGCTTTGTAGACACAGCATGATATTCCAGCACCCCCCCTCCCCCCACCTTGAGGAGTGCTGCCCCCTTGTGGACACACCCATGGGGTTTTCTCTCTCGAGGTTTCAGAAGGTGCAGACTCCTTTTATCTGAAACTCCTTGCCTTACCTTGCCCTCTTCCTTTCCCCATAGGCCCAGGTACTAGGAAGGTACCACCTTCCCTACCTGCCTGCCCCATATTCCCTCTTGAGCCTGGCATTTCCCCCCACAGTTCAAATTTTCAGGCTTGTGCAGACCCTTGCCTGTTTCAGGAGCCAATCTGTCTGGGTCTGGTAACAAAGCTGCTGCCCAAAGTCAGTAGAAACATTATGACCCATTTCAAAGACCTTAACACTCATGCCTTCACTTATCAAATGATTTGTAAAGACAGGACACATCTTTCCTCTCAGACTGAGGTTTCCTGTCCTCATAACAGTCATTAAGCCCAGGCTTCAGCCTGACCTCTCTGTTGTTGTAGTTCCATGGATGGAGGTTTTTGTCTCTTCCCCTTTCCATGGACAGGCCAGTGTTCAGCCATCTCCAGGACAGCAGGGCCCCACCCAATATCACTGTGCCCTGGGAAGACAAAAATCATCACTCCAAATGTCCCCATTCTTCCTTCTCCCCAGTCATTTGGCTCTGCCAGTGGGGTTTGCTGCTCATTGCCACAGGAAAAAGGAAACCCCTGTAACACTCATGAAACCAAACATCCATTGTGATACCACAGAACCTCACAGATTCAAGAGTCCATAGTGAAACAACAAGGCCTTGTGGAAACAAGATCTAAACAGATTGTTGGGGGTTGAGTGTTTTTTCCTATTGCTGTGTCAATTTAAAGAATTTTTCCCATTGTCATGCCAATGGAGCTGCCGGGTACACCGCGGATCTTTGCGGGCTCTGGACAAAAGGGGTAGGTGGGATTGGCTTGGAGAGGGGCTCTCATGCTTCCGGAGGGGATTTGTGTTTCCGGGGGCGGGGAGGAGGATCCTCTCGGTCTTGGAGCCACGCGGAAAAACGCAGGAGAGAGCCAGACCCTCTGCCATCACCTGCCCTGCATCTGCCCTGCTACAGCCTCCAGTCTCTGCGGACACAGCTGACCACCAGAACACAAACGGTGAGCGAGGAGCTGCCCGCTCCAGCCGCTCCCCCCTGAGACCGGCGCGGCCGCAGCAGCCCCTTCCCGCCCCCGCTCCCGCCGAGAGAGAGCGTGCTCACAGCTAAAGAAAGGACTGGAACCGAGTAATCTGTTCTGTTTTGTTAGTAATTTTAACAAGTGCTGTTGTTTCTGCTTGTACAGTTAGATATATTAGTAAAAGAGCTGTTATTCCTACCCCCTTATCTCTGCCTCAGAGTCCTTGATTCAAACGTTTAAATATTTTGGGGGAAGTGGAATTCGGGTCTCTGTTTAAAAGGAAAATTTCTGCCTTTCTTGGCAGACCCCTGTCCTTCAAACTAGGACAGATTTTGGCGCCCAACGTGGGGCAAGAGGGCATTAAGAGGAGAGTTAAGACAGGAGTAACAGCTCTCTTGAGGGGCAACATGTTGTCCGGTTTAATCTGGTTTGGGCTCCATGTGGCCACAGATACCTCTCTCCCATTTGTAAGCCCTTTTTTGAATATGGGCCCTCTCACCAAAGTTACTGTAGCTATTATCCGATTAGTTTGGTGGATTGATTATGTCAGGAATTCATGGTTTTTTAATTTTCTCTGGGAAGTGGCCACATGGATCCAGAACTATCATACTCTAACTGCGTGTTTCTGGGGTTATTTCAATAACGGTACTTACTGTGAAGTAATGAATGCAAGGGAAATTTTCTCCCAACCCATCACCCAGTTTTTTGAAGCTACTCCACCAGTTTTCAAGGATTTCAGATCTGTTTTAATTGCTAGTGTTATTATACACTGGTTGGCGTTGTTGATAGGCCTGCTCTACTTAGCATTCAGAAACAAGGGAATATTGGCTTGGTTAACAACCCTGATACCTGCCCCAGAGACTAGGGATGTGGCCCCAGAGTCTGCCCCTGCCCCAGGGACTAGTGATGTTGCCCAGAACATGACTCTGCTCCGGAGACTAGGGATGCTGCCCCAGAGCCTGATGCTGCCCCACAGCCCACTGTAGAAATGAACCACCCAGAGTGGGTGGGAGCTCTAGTGAAGGATATTGGCCAGATGTTGAAGGAGCAAAGCCAGATGTTGAAGGAGCACAGCCAGATGTTGAAGGAGCACTTTTCTTCAGCTGGTGAAAAACCCTCCCCCTGCCCTGAAGAGGGAGAGTCAGATGGTGCTGCAGTGGAACCCGTAGATGTTGTATCTGTCCAGGCTCCAGCCGGATCACAGGGGCAGCCACAGCCAGTGGCAGTTGCCCCTGTGGAAACTAGAAAATCTAAGATCAAAACGAGGCACCTAGATAATGGGGATCAGCCAGGAGGGTCCTCACAGACAGCAGGGGAGCCAGAGATTGAGATTGTCACAGAGTCCCTCTCATACGACAGTCTCCATAACCTGCGTAAAGACATTGCACGGCGAGGCCGTGAGCCTTTTACAACTTGGTTACTCCGGGTCTGGGACCTTACGGGAACAGGTGTGCAACTGGATGGAACTGAGGCCAGGAATTTAGGATCCTTGGCCCAGGATTCAGGTGTGGACCAGATATTTGTGAGGGAGCAAGGCCTCCTTTCCCTCTGGGACCGGCTTTTAATGAGTGTGAGAGAGAAGTTTGTCCACAAAGAGAGAATGCAGGAGTACCAACGTAGAATGCGCTGGAAAACTCTTGAGGAAGGGATCCAGCAGGTGAGAGAAGTGGCAGTATTAGAGGTACTCTTTGGGAGGGATGGACAGCATGACAATGACCCTGACAAGGTCAGGTGCACAGGGCAGATGCTGTGGAATCTGGCAAACCTGGGGCCATCTCAATATACCACCTTCATTGCAATGATCAATGCTGATGACCACCAAGAGACAGTGGGTTCTGTTGCCAACAGACTCAGAAATTTTGAGAGTATGATGAATGGCCCAATGCAGGCCAATGTCTCTGCCGTGGCCAGGGACCTCCAAGAGGTCCAAAACAGGATGGAGGAGATGAGGGAGGAGATGAGGGAGGAGATAAGGGAGGAGATAAGAAAGATCAGTGCAGCACCAGTGCGAGTCATAGGCCCCAAATCTAGAACCCAACGCCCCCCAGCTAGGGAGAGAGGGTACACCCCATGAGCTGACCTGTGGTTTTTCCTGCGAGACCATGGAGAAGACATGGAAAAATGGGATGGGAAGCCCACTTCTGTCCTGGCAGCACGGGTGCGTCAGCTCAGGGAGGGAAATGCTAACCGAAGGAACCGTGCTAAGATGAAGGTAGCCTCAACCTCCCATGGTAAAGGTATCACAGAAAGGAGGATGATCTGTCAGATCCCCTGGAAGGAACCTCCACTATGTATGCCCAGGAAAGAAATAATAACCAGGGCTAGAGGGGCCCTGCCTCTAGCCAGGGAGAGGCATGGGATGACAGGATCTATTGGACAGTGTGGGTGCGATGGCCTGGCACATCAAAGCCACAGGAACATAGAGTACTAGTTGATCCTGGTTCACAATGCACCCTGATACCATCAGAACACGTGGGGAAGGTACCTGTTTCTATTGTTGGGGTGACGGGGGGATCACAGGAATACACTTTGCTGGAAGCTGAGATTAGCCTGACAGGGAAGGGATGGCAGAAACATCCTTTTGTAACTGGCCCAGGGGCTCCACGTATTCTAGGCATAGACTTCCTCAGGAATGGCTACTACAAAGACCCAAAGGGGTTCAGGTGGGCTTTTGGAATAGCTGCTGTAGCAACAGAAAGCATTAAGCAGTTGAACACTTTGCCTGGACTATCAGAAAACCCATCTGCAGTGGGGCTCCTGAAAGTGACAGAGCAACAGGTACCAATTGCCACCATGACAGTGCACCACCGGCAGTACCGGACAAATCGAGATGCTGTGATCCCCATCCACAAGATGATCCGTGAGCTGGAGAGCCAAGGGGTGGTCAGCAAAGCCCACTCACCCTTCAACAGCCCCATCTGGCCTGTGCGAAAATCTAATGGAGAATGGAGACTAACTGTGGACTATCGTGCCTTGAATGAAGTGACTCCACCGCTGAGCGCTGCCGTGCCGGACATGCTGGAGCTGCAGTACGAGCTGGAGTCCAAGGCAGCAAGGTGGTATGCCACCATTGACATTGCCAATGCGTTTTTCTCCATTCCTTTGGCAGCAGAGTGCAGGCCTCAGTTTGCTTTCACCTGGAGGGGCGTGCAGTACACCTGGAACCGACTGCCCCAGGGGTGGAAACACAGCCCCACCATCTGCCACGGACTGATCCAGGCTGCACTGGAAAAGGGTGAGGCTCCAGAACATTTGCAGTATATCGATGACATCATTGTGTGGGGGAACACGGCAGTGGAGGTATTTGAGAAGGGAGAGAAGATCATCCAGATTTTGCTGGGAGCCGGTTTTGCCATTAAAAAGAGCAAAGTCAAAGGACCTGCCCGAGAGATCCAGTTCCTGGGAGTGAAGTGGCAAGATGGACGGCGCCAGATCCCCACTGAGGTCATCAATAAGATCACTGCGATGTCTCCACCAACAAGCAAGAAGGAAACACAAGCTTTCCTAGGTGCCATAGGCTTTTGGAGAATGCACATCCCTGAGTACAGCCAGATTGTGAGCCCTCTCTACCTGGTCACCCGCAAGAAGAATGATTTCCACTGGGGCCCTGAGCAGCAGCAAGCCTTCGCCCAGATCAAGCAGGAGATCGCTCATGCAGTAGCCCTTGGCCCAGTCAGGACGGGACCAGAGGTAAAGAATGTGCTCTACTCTGCAGCCGGGAACCATGGTCTGTCCTGGAGCCTGTGGCAGAAGGTGCCTGGTGAGACCCGAGGCCGACCCCTGGGATTCTGGAGCAGAAGTTACAAAGGATCTGAAGCCAATTACACTCCCACAGAGAAGGAAATCCTGGCTGCCTATGAAGGAGTTCAAGCTGCCTCAGAGGTGATTGGCACGGAAGCACAGCTTCTCCTGGCACCCCGACTGCCAGTGCTGGGGTGGATGTTCAAAGGAAAGGTTCCCTCTACCCACCACGCCACCGACGCCACATGGAGCAAGTGGATTGCCCTCATCACGCAGCGCGCCCGTATTGGCAACCCAAATCGCCCTGGGATTTTGGAGATAATTACAAACTGGCCAGAAGGTGAAGATTTTGGTCTCGCTGACGAAGAGGAGCAGGAACAAGTGACCCGGGCTGAAGAAGCCCCACCGTACAACCAACTGCCAGCAGATGAAAAATGCTACTCCCTTTTCACCGACGGTTCCTGCCGCATTGTGGGGATGAACCAGAAGTGGAAAGCAGCCGTATGGAGCCCCACACGACAGGTTGCACAAGCTACTGAAGGAGAAGGTGGATCAAGTCAACTTGCTGAGCTCAAAGCTGTTCAGCTGGCCTTGGACATTGCTGAGAGAGAGAAATGGCCAGAGCTCTACCTTTACACTGACTCCTGGATGGTAGCCAATGCTCTGTGGGGGTGGCTGGAGAGGTGGAAAAAGGCTGATTGGCAACGTAGAGGAAAACCAATCTGGGCTGCTGATGAGTGGAAAGACATTGCCACTCGGGTAGAGAAGCTACCCGTGAAAGTCCATCATGTGGATGCTCATGTTCCCAAGAGTCGGGCTAATGAAGAACACCACCATAACGAGCAAGTAGATGAGGCTGCACAGATAGAGGTCTCAAAGATAGACTTAGATTGGGAACACAAGGGAGAATTGTTCCTGGCTCGATGGGCCCACGATACCTCAGGTCATCAGGGCAGAGATGCCACCTACAAGTGGGCACGAGACCGAGGGGTGGATCTAACCATGGACAGCATCTCCCAGGTTATCCATGACTGTGACACGTGCGCTGCCATCAAGCAAGCCAAGCGGGTAAAGCCCCTCTGGTATGGGGCGCGATGGTCCAAGTATAAGTACGGAGAGGCCTGGCAGATTGACTATATCACACTGCCTCAGACCCGCCAAGGCAAGCGCTATGTGCTGACCATGGTGGAAGCCACCACCAGGTGGTTGGAGACCTACCCTGTGCCTCATGCCACTGCTCGGAACACCATCCTGGGCCTGGAAAAACAAGTCCTCTGGAGGCATGGTACCCCTGAGAGAATTGAGTCAGACAACGGGACTCATTTCAAAAATAGCCTTATAAGCACCTGGGCCAGAGAACATGGCATTGAGTGGGTATATCATATTCCCTACCATGCACCAGCAGCTGGGAAAGTCGAACAGTGCAATGGCCTGCTTAAAACCACGTTAAAGGCACTTGGTGGGGGGATTTTCAAAAACTGGGAGATCAATCTACCAAAGGCCACATGGTTAGTGAATACCCGAGGTTCCACTAACCGAGCAGGCCCTGCCCAATCTGAGCCCCTGGGAACAGCAGATGGAGATAAGGTCCCTGTGGTACACCTGAGAGGCATGTTAGGAAAACCTGTTTGGGTGAACTCTCCCTCCAGCAAAGACAATCCTGTTCGTGGGGTGGTTTTCGCTCAAGGACCAGGTTGCACTTAGTGGGTGATGCAAAAGGATGGACAGACACGATGCATACCCCAAGGAGACCTTGTTCTAGGGTGAACTATCTATGATACTGTGCCTGTAACTGCATGTATGTATATAATATAGAAGTTTTAATTTGCTGTAGCATGTTGGCATGGAAAAAATTCGGGGTGGATAATGTTGGGGGTTGAGTGTTTTTTCCTATTGCTGTGTCAATTTAAAGAATTTTTCCCATTGTCATGCCAATGGAGCTGCCGGGTACACCGCGGATCTTTGCGGGCTCTGGACAAAAGGGGTAGGTGGGATCGGCTTGGAGAGGGGCTCTCATGCTTCCGGAGGGGATTTGTGTTTCCGGGGGCGGGGAGGAGGATCCTCTCGGTCTTGGAGCCACGCGGAAAAACGCAGGAGAGAGCCAGACCCTCTGCCATCACCTGCCCTGCATCTGCCCTGCTACAGCCTCCAGTCTCTGCGGACACAGCTGACCACCAGAACCCAACGGTGAGCGAGGAGCTGCCTGCTCCAGCCGCTCCCCCCTGAGACCGGCGCGGCCGCGGCCGCCCCTTCCCGCCTCTGCTCCCGCCGAGAGAGAGCGTGCTCACAGCCAAAGAAAGGACTGGAACCGAGTAATCTGTTCTGTTTTGTTAGTAATTTTAACAACTGCTGTTGTTTCTGCTGGTACAGTTGGATATATTAGTAAAAGAGCTGTTATTCCTACCCCCTTATCTCTGCCTCAGAGTCCTTGATTCAAACGTTTATAATATTTGGGGGGAGTGCAATTCGGGTCTCTGTTTAAAAGGAAAATTTCTGCCTTTCTTGGCAGACCCCTGTCCTTCCAACTAGGACACAGATCTTGCAAGGCTCTGCCTTGGAAATATAAATCTCCATGGTGGCATCTTGACACGCACTTGAGAAGTGCCTGTTTGTAGTGGCAAAACTCAGGAGTTTTAGACTGCTTCAAAAAGATTAAGGGCGGGAAACCCCTGTTTGCTTGAGTGCAGCCAGTTCTCCAACCAAAGCAGGTCCCAGGTGAGTGAGGACAGACAGGATGGGAACAGGATGGGGTTGGGCAGTTGTCACAATCTACTCAACCCGAGCAGGAGTTGTGATGGTTTGTTCAACCCCAGGGTGCAAAAGACAAAAGGCAAGAGACTCATGTTTGTTTAGCAGAAAGCAGTAATGCAGTTTATTGTGTGCTAACAATCAAGTTTTGTGATAGAGGGTGAAGGAGAGAGAGAGAAGAAGTAAAATGGAGAGAGAGAGAAAGGGATGGGATATAGCTACCAACAGATGGGACGCATCCTCGTGGCCATCCGACGAGACGCATCTTCAATCTGTTGGGGAGAAAGAGATCTCAAAGTCTTTTTAGGAAAGTCACTTTTTATAGTCCTTTTCCAAAGCGAGTGGCCTCTGGCCAAAAGGTGAGGAGATTTATGTATGTGGAGATCGTAGCTCTATGACACAGGTGTGGGGACAGGGTTTGATAACCAGTACCTGCAGCATACAATGACAAGCACCAGGCACAGCTACAAACAGTCCTAGGCCCGCAAGCATCCACCTCAGCCAGGCCGGAGCTCTGGTTCAGGGCAAGTTGTGCAGTCCCAGGTCTCAGTCTCTGATGATGGTCGTGAGGCAGATCAGAGAAAACTTTAGACCGACTCTTACAGCAGTGTGGAGCAAGGTTGTCCACACTGGGACAGACCTCAAGGCACAACTTCTCTGAGCAGACCAGACCTTTTGAGGAAAGACCCTGGATCAATATCAATCACAGAACACTGCAATCAACTCCCCTCTAAAGAGAAACTGTAATAAAAGACATGCTTTAAAATATGAACACTTATTTCTAACAAGTTCTTTGAAATACTTCTCCATAACTGTAGAAAAAACTTCCTAATGGACTGCACCAGAGCAGAGAGAAATCAAGGCAGAGCCATGGTTTTGTCAGGACTTGCTTGATCCTAATGAGCCCTGTGGTGCATTTGGTGCTGAGCCCTTGAACCTCAGGGCCTGAGAGGAGTCCAAGTCAGATGAAAAACCCAAAATGTCTCAAAACATTAATGGGTCCCACTGAGGTTCACCCCCACCACAGGCTCCTCATGAACTCCTTGGGAGAGAGAATTGGGAGCCACGGTTGTCCAAAAACTGCGCAGAGACTCAGAGAAAAAAGGAAAGTACCTTAAAACAACTGAAGTACCTTGAAGCATTAATGAGCCCCACTGAGTGTAGTTACTGAGAAAGGCTCTCAAGGGACTAATTAAAGCAGATAATTGGAGGCCATGATGGCACAAAGCTCTCAGAGACTCCAAGGCAAAAGCAAAACCCAAAGTCCTTTAAAAAACCTGCAGTCTTCTGGGAGCATGAAGGAGCCCCCAGGGCCATTCCTGACCAAGGCTCCCCAGGGACTGGTCCCAGCAGATCACTCAGGCCAACTGGAATGTGGGGAGATGCTAAGGGCAGCACGAGGGGTGACAGTGGCCAGCCTTGCTGGGGCTGTGCCAGGAGGCCCAGTGCCTCAGGACAAGGTGCATCCTCACAGCCCTTGGTGGCACAGACCCTGCTGTGCCCCAGGGCACCAAGACTTGGCTTCTCTTTGTCCCCACCCGTCATCACTGCCGCCATTTCTCTGCTCTGATTGAGGCTTGGGGACACTTTCTCAGTTGTATCCCTCAGTGGGACCCATTAAAACTTTAAGAAACTCTGGAGTTTTATTCTGACTTGGAGTTCTTGAGAGGTTTCTTCATCTCCTTCGCAGGGACTGATGTTCCTCAGCACAAACCCCAAGAGGGTCATTAAAGTCCTTGTGCTTGTCTGTGCTGCTGAGCTGGGCTGGGCTCCTGGCAGAGAGGCAGCTCCTGGCAAGGGCAGCGCTGCAGAGAGACAGCTCTGTCCAGGAGCAGCCCCTGTGCACAGCCCAGCAGGGCTGGGGCACTGCCTGCAGCCACCCTGGGCACAGCACAGAGGCATAGAGGGGTTAAATAGCCTGGGCTGGGAGTACAGAGCACAGCTCACTGAGGGCTCACTAGTGCAGAAATCCTCACAGTGTTTGAAACAGTCACTCTCTGGCTGTGGGAAGATAAGCTGCAGTTCCTGCAGGGATCTCCTGAAGCTGGCTCATCCCACAGCTTTCAGAACCTTCCAGGAGGAGTCTCAAAGCTGCTGCAGTGCAGGGGATGTTGCCCAAGGGCAGGGCTGGGTTTCCCTGCTGCAGCACCCGAGGCACAGCCCCAGGCAGCTCCCTGTGTCCAGGCTCTGCTGCAGGGCTGAGCAGCCGGGGCTGCAGTCAGGGGTGCCCAGGACTGTCCTGCAGAGCAGGGTCCTGCAGCCCAGGGCGCTGTGCTGGGGCAGGGAATCTGCTGCCTGCCAGGGACAGCTCTCAGCCAACCCAGGGATCTGCTCCCAGCTCTGGGGGAGAAGATGTGGGGGCAAAGAGCGACCCTGAGCAGGGCAGGTGCTGCTGCTGAGAGGTGTTGGGTGGGGCAGGGCTGCTCCCAGCTCCAGACCAGCCTGGGCATAGATCCGGAGGACACTTCCCAAAAAAGTTGAGCCTGGGATTGCTGTAAAGATCAGGAGAGTTCCTGTGAGTGTTTTCAATTTCCTGCATGGAGAAGGATGGGAAAGTTGGTGTTATAAATGAGCGCAATGGGCCATAAAAGATCGAATAACAATTTAAAAGATTTATTGGTTACAGAAGGCAAAAGCAAAGTCAGCACTGGGCGACAGAGGAGTCCTCGCTCCACTAACTGCCGCACCCCACCCCCCTTAGTTTGTTCCTTTTAAGCTGTTCAGTTTTCGGGCTACGTGCTCCTCCCTCAGTAGTTTTGCGCATGCTCCTCTAGTTGCTAGGGGGTCTTCTTCTGCCTTTTGGTGGTCGAGGGATGAAGGTGAGTAGTCTTTCTCAGCTGCTGACCCTTTTCCTTATAAGGTGATCCGGCGTTTTTTTTTTTTTTTTTTATGCAAGCAAAACAGAACACAGACTGGCCTCACTTCTCAAGGTCTATCAAAGCAAGCAAGTAAGCAAAGCAAAACAATTAACAAGTCTTGGAGATATCCTCCCAAGGTCAGGCGATCAAAGCAAAACAATTTACACCCTGGCCTCACAACTCCTGGCGATATCCTTCAAGGTCTGTCAGGCGAACAAAAGGCTCCTCATTCATTACAGTTGGGGTGATGACAAAAAGATTTTTGCTATTTATACTTTTTTTCATAAATTTGTAACTCTATAATTATATAGAAATTATATAAACTCTTATTATATACTTATATAACTATAATCCATAATGAACTCTATTAAACTCCTAATTAACTCTGTTAAACTACTATTATATACTAATATAACTTTAATGGTTAATAATTCCAGTACATTTCCTCTTAGATTTTTGAATGAGATGACCTTCTAAACACCTTCCTGAAATAATTTATTGTCTTATTATCAGGTAGAGGACCTACAAGAACATTTGATTTTTAACCAGAATGTGAGCAATTGTAACAAAATTGGGGCAAAGAAGCCCTTGGAGCTGCTCCAATGATTTGACCCTAGGGTGTGTAGCAGGGGCAACCGAATCTCCTATTGGATATTCCTGTTAAATATCCTAATTAATCAACCTTAATAAACTGTTGGAATCAGGGGCTAGGTGTGCCCCATTCCCACTGTGACACCTGGATTGTTCCAAAAAAGGTCTGTTTTTCACTTTACCATTCTAACACTGTTTCAAGGTTTTTTTTTCTCTTTTGATAATAGACAACAGGGACATGAGAGAAGCAGAAGAGGATTTATAATCAGATACTCACAGAACATTCTGAATTGAAAGGGACACACAGGATCACCAAAGTAATGTTTGAACATTTACAGAGACTCCGGATCAGTAACTTTGGGTGGTCAGTCTCTCTGCTGGGAACCTCCCAAAGGGCCTTCAGCCACTCCTCAGCCCTGGGCAGCCCCAGCATCCTCTTTGCAGGGCCCAGCAGGGCTCTCCTGAGCTGCCCTTGCCCACCTGCGAACAGACCTTGACCCAGGCAGGGCCCTGCAGACAGGCAGGTTTCTGTAGGGCAGGCGAGGGCACAGAGGGTGGGATGGGCTCTGTGAGCCTGGCAGGGACAGGGAAGCTCTCAGGAGGGAAATGTCCAGGCCCAGGGAGATGCTAAGGAGAGGTGGCTGAACAGAGCAATGCTGGGGGCAGGAGGGCACTGTTGGTGTGTGGGAGGTGCCGTGCACAGCTGGGCATGGGAACACTGCCCTGAGTGCCTGGCTGTCTTTGCCCTGCCCTCCCAGGCACAGCACCACAACATCTTCTCTTGTTCCTGCACTTCTCTGATACTGTCATTGTTATCTGGTGCTCTCAGGGAGGCTCTGGGATTGCAGCAGCTCAGTCAGCACTGCCCTTGGGATTTCTGCCAGGCAGGAGTGTCCATGGGAATGGGGTGTCCAAGCTTCCCTGTGACCTGTGGGGCTGAGGGCAAAGCAGTCCATGGGAAAGGGGAATGAGCTGAGCCCCCTCCCTGAGATCCCATCATGGGCACACCCAGGGGTCTCCTTGCTGTGTCCTTCCAAGCTCTGAGCTGCCCTCCTGGGAGCAAATCTGTGCCAGAGCCTCTTGGAGTTCCCTGAGTGTCCCAGGGGAAGTGCAGAGATGCTGCAGCTGAGGAAACACTGTTGGGATTGCAAAGGGAGCCATGAGTGTCCTCAGCAGGTGAGACATTCAGGGATCCCTCTGCTCTGGGCAGGGTCTGGTTTATCCAAGGGTGACACGGGAGTGTGATTGTGCTCTGATCCCAGCCAAAGGTGCAAACCCAGGGCAGTTGGGAACAAGCCCATCCAGACCCTCACCTTGCCCTAAGCCATAGGGAATCTTTTGCCTCTCACATCTCTCACTGGCAAACTCTGAGTGCAGCAGAAATGCTGGGGATTTCTGTCTTCGGAGAACCAGCAATCATGTGTGAGTAGGAAAACAAATCCTAGAACCAACTCCTGCCATCCTTTAGATTTGGAAATGCAGAAGCTACCCAACCTTTCTACATTAGGAGTGATTCCACTGACAAATCCTGAATATCCAGCCTTGTTCCTCTGCCACATGGTCACAAATCCAGGGCTGCAGGGCAGGGATGGCTCCTCGAGAGCCCCCATGCACAGGCCTGGCTGCTCCTGGCACTCTCATACAGCACAACTGGAGCTCAGTCAGGGACCTGGGCGAAGGTTTTCCCAGAGCAGGAACAATGCTGGGTGAGTCACAGCGGGACAGTCTACAGGGAACGGCCCAGCAGCCTCTGCTGTCTTGTCACTGTTCTTTATCCATGAACAGGTCCCCATGGCCAGAATCAGCAAACGTCCAACAGCAGCTCCATCAGCCACTTCCTCCTGCTGCCATTGGCAGACACATGGCAGCTGTAGCTCCTGCGCTTCTGCCTCTTCCTGGGCATCTCCCTGGCTGCCCTCCTGGGCAACAGCCTCATCATCAGCACCGTTGCCTGTGGCCACCACCTGCACACCCCCATGTGTTGTAACCCAATATCTAGAGGTATAAGGAATGTCTAACCCTTCCCAGGTCCCTATCTCATTGGTAGAAAAGCCATAGGGGCCTCTTTCCTCCCTTATCTCTCCGGTTACCCTAACTCCATGTCCACACCCTATTGGAACAAAGCCAAATCCCCTCCCTGACCTTTTCCCTAGAAAAGGACCTTAGAGGAGACGCTAGCCCTCTTTGTTCCCTGGGGTCATCATGCAATAAACCAGAACCCTGAGAAAGACAAAGAGCCTCTTTTGGATTCCTTCATTTATCTAATATACCAAACTCTAGCTCCCTCGGAGTGAATAGCTAGGAGGGAGTTACACCCATGTTCTTCTTCCTGCTCAACCTGGCCCTCAGCGACCTGGGCTGCATCTGCACCACTGTCCCCAAAGCCATGCACAATTCCCTCTGGGACACCAGGACCATCTCCTGCTCAGGATGTGCTGCACAGATCTTTCTGATTTTGTTTGGTTTTGGAACAGAGCTTTCCCTCCTGACCATCATGTGCTACAAATGCTATGTGTCCATCTGCAAACCCCTGCACTATGGGACCCTCCTGGGCAGCAGAGCTTGTGCCCACATGGCAGCAGCTGCCTGGGCCAGTGCCTTTCTCAATGCTCTGCTGCACACAGCCAATACATTTGCCCCGCCCCTGTGCCATGGTAATGCCCTGGACCAGTTCTTCTGTGAAATCCCACACATCCTCAAGCTCTCCTGCTCAAATTCCTACACTAGGGAACGTGGGCTTTTTATGGGCACTGCTTTTCTGTTATTTGGCTGTTTTGTGTTCATTGTTTTCTCTTATGTGCAGATCTTCAGGGCTGTGCTGAGGATCCCCTCTGTGCAGCGACGGCACAAAGCCTTTTCCACCTGCCTCCCTCACCTGGCTGTGTTGTCCCTTGTTATCAGCACCTCATTTTTACCTACCTCAAGCCACTTTCAATGTCTTCTCCATCCCTGGATCTGGCACTGTCAGTTCTGTACTCAGTGATGCCTCCAGCCCTGAACCCACTCATCTACAACCTGAGGAACCAGAAGCTCAAGGATGCCCTGAGGAAAAAGGTGACTGAACGATGCTCTCATTCAGCAACTGCCCACTTCCTACTGTGAATGCCTTGCAGTTCATATCATGACAGGGCAAGTCTGTCCTAACTGAAATTAGTTTTTGTTATTTTTTACATCTTTGATCAATGAACTGTACTTTTCTGTTCTCTTCTTGGTGAATGTTTAATATAGTTTTGACGGATTTCCATAGTCCAATTTTGCACAATCAGCATTGTATTGATCTGCCAAGTTTGCAAACAGTTCTTCAGCTGGCAGCAAATTTGCCTGAGAGGGGAGGTTGCTCTGTGCCCTTGGTGGCATGCACAGAGCAGGGAGGGGGCCCAGGACATTTGTCACCGCCAGCCTCTGTCCCCAGCCGCTGCCAGCCCCAGCTGCTCAGCCCAGGTTTGCCCTGGGCTGAGTTTGGCTGTGGCCCAGCTCCATCCTCCTGCGGGGCTCAGGGCCTGTTCCCAGCCATGGCCAGCCCTGCCCAGTCTCTCTGCTTGCCCACAGCCCGGCCGAGCCTGGGGCACAATTGTCAGTGCAGGCCCACAGGTGCCACAGGCTGTGCAGGAGCTGGCAGAGGCTGCCCAGCAGGAAGGCCATGGGGCACAGAGCCCCAGGGCTGCTGTGGGCAGCACGGCACAGGGGCCATTCCCACCTGCAATGCTCCTGTCCTAGGGTGGGCCTGCACAGGGGCTGTGCCACCATGGCTGGGCCAGTGCGGCACAAAGGGGCCAGAGAGCCACTGCTGGGACTGACAGCAAGGCCAGGCACACACAAGGAATTGCTGTGCATTGCCTGCACTGGGCAGGACTGGCTGTGGCAAGGGCAGAGCTCAGCTGGCCTTGGTGGCTGCAGGAAAATTCAAGAGCCCAAAGAGCCTCCATAGCTGTGCTAGAGACCAAGGCTGGAGGAGGAAATGCAGGGCTGCTGTGGGATGGAGAGGGGATTGAATTCCTTCAGACACATCAGCTTGCAAGGTGCTCTGCTCTCCCTCAGCTGCTCTCTGAGAGATCCAATCCCAGCTCAGCACCTCAGGGCACTGGGGCCCTACAAGTGGCAGTGCCTGTTCATGGGCACACTGCTGATGTGTGCCTGGAAAGGGGCACAGGTTTAATACTTGTATATTTCATAATATAGAAGCATATTTTTAATATCTAGGTGATTTGAGTACTTTAAAGAAAAGGCAAAGTTTTCTCTCTAGGATCAGAATTTCCTGGATCTACTGTATTCTTCTACTAAGCGCAGGAGAAGAAATCCTGGTCTTCCTGTCTACTAGTGCCATCAATATTCAGTGTATTACTTCTTCTCCCTCTTTCTTCAGGTGTTTCCAGTTCTCCTGGTTAAATGGCCATGTCTAAGGACATCTCTTCACTGGACCAGCTGGATCTGTGTCCTTCCTGCTGCTCCCAGATTTCCTCCTCCAAATGCTCTCTGGTCATTCAAGTGCCTCTGGCTGTCTGCTTTCACACTTTGTATTGTAGGAAGTTGCCCAATCTTTCAGAAGTTCAAATAAATATCATATTAATCAGCATCTTAATTGTATTTATATCTAACACAGAATTACCTTTTCAATGCCTTTGTCTAAGGCCATTCCTGCATAGGAATCCCCTGGGAATGGTGGACATGCCAGATACTGCTGAGACATCACAGAGAGCTGAGGGAAGAGCTGTGATGGTTTTTAAACTGTATCATGTTCAACTTCTGTTTGTTGGCAAGAAACCTCTTGTCTTGCTTGAGTCTCCCCAGTTCCTGAGCCCAAAGGCCACAAACCTGATGAGGTGTGGATCCCACTGCAGTGGTGGCACTTGTACCTCCCTCCATCCCCACAGCAGAGCTCCCTTGTCCCAGAAAGTCCCTGGCAATGCAGGGATGAAGGAAACAGGACAGGCTGTGGGGATCAGGGGCAGGGCACAGCCAGGGATTTGGGGTGGTTGTGAGCCCAGGGCAGAAGCTGGCTCTTGGCCTTGGTGAACTTCATCCAATTGTTCTGGGCCCATGGCTCCAGCCTGTGCAGATCCCTCTGCAGAGCTTCCTGCCCTGCAGCACAGCCACACTCCCAGCCAGCTTGGGATCACCTGGCAACTGACTGAGGGTGCCCTTGATGGCCTCATCCAGATCAGAAATAAAGAAATTTAACTGACCTGGTCCCAATCCTGAGCCCTGGGGACACCTCTGAATGTGGCTCCAATCCCCAGCACTCCTTGGGCTGGACTTCTCATATTTATGGAGCTGTGCCTTCCCTTGGTTTGTTGGCTGACAAGAAATGAACATCCTTCTGTGTCTCGGGCAGCTCCTTCTGCAAGGAAAGCTGGTGGGAGTTGGTGCCAAGGAACTGAAAGCTGCAGGCACAGCCTGGAGTGGAGGGAGCTCAGATTTGCACAAGGCTGCTCTGAGTGCCAGGGGTAGAATGGGGGAAATGGTGGGGTGGGGGTACGGACAGAATCTGATTGATTGTCAGACATAAAGGATCTTGATTTTCATATCTGTTCAGACTGCATTAGGAGGCTCTTGGATTCAGTGTCAATTGGAGATTGCACACATGAATGTATTAACAGGGAAAAAACCTAAACAGGACCTAAGAAAAGTTTTGTCACTGTCTTGGTAAATACAATACATTCACTTTGAAGAAATTTCTGAAATCTGTCTAATTAACCACAAAATATGTGAAAACTAAAATCAAATTATTCCCAGAGGCTTGGCTTGTTAAGGTGTTCTGAATGTTAATGGCCCTGGGGCACAGAATTCCTGAACTGAAGAGCTGAAGGCTGATCACGCCTCTGGAGAAGTAAAATTCAGCAGCAGCCTGCAAGGTGCTGAGGATGTCAGCAGCCCCCACTGAGGCCATCCCTGCCCAGAGACCATGGAGGAATGGGCAGACAAGGAGAGCGTCCCTGGGGCTGGGGAAGCAGAACTCAGAGGCACCAGCAGCTCCAGGTGGAATGAAGTGTGGAATGTGGCTGTGAAAACCCTGCCTGGGCTGTGCCAAGCAGGATAGACAAGCCCTGACTCCATCCCCAAACAACTCTCTCAAGGAGACATTTAAAAGCAATTACAGTTGTTTGTGTACTTTGAGTTGGATGTACTGGAGAAATACTGACAAGAGATCCTCAAGAAGTCAAAACAATAAAACAGCCTTTACTAGCAACTTTAGAAAATCAGAGAAACTGTCAAAAGGTTTAATTTGACATCCGATCAACAAAAAAAAACACTTCTCAAAGCATTAACTTGGCTCATTCAACTTCACAAACTCTTTGCTCATTCAATTTTAAGTTACTCAAAATTAGCAAGAGGAAGAAATTAGAAGAATACACAGACAGACAGACAAAAAAGATAGAAGCACACACTCAGCTAGCAACTCCTGGATTCCAGTGGTGTGCAGATGGAAATTCCAAGAGGAGGTAGGGTCAGGATGTGTGCTGGGCTGCTGTGTATTCGGGCACGGGGAGGGGTGCGGGAGCACTGCCGGCTCCTCTCAGGGAGTGGCTGGAGAAGCAGGGTGCGGGCAGGATGTCAGCAGAGCGGGCTGGGACTGGGGCTGGGGCAGCAGCCGGCAGAGCTCGGCAGTGGCCGCTGGGGCTTGGAGCCGGCAGGGCCAGCAGCTTAGGCTAGGAGCGAAAGTCAGCCACGTTGAGATAGCGGCTTTTGGGGAGGGGGAAGAGCAGGCGTAAGCAGGAGTGTGAGCGCGGTGTGTGTGCACACTCAGGGGCTGTGGGATGTGCAGAGCGCATGGCGAAGGTGTGCTCAGCGGGCCAGGGCAAGGGGACCGCTTGTGCAATGGACAAGACGCAGCACCACTGCTCAGCAGCAAGGGCGGCTGAGGGCAACAGGTCTACCCCACCCGTTATCCACCAGAGACTGAGCAGTGGAGGGTAACAGGTCTACCCAGCTTACGGCCAGCAGTCTAAGGTAGGCAGCAGTCATCAGGTCTACCCTCGCATCAGCCGGCAAAGACCGAGTAGCCGACGACATCAGGTCTACCCTTCTTCAGTGTGCCAAATCCAGTGGAGGAGTCCTGGTGTAGCCAGAAAGCGGCAGGACAGGAAGGCACCAGACGGGACACCGCGCGTGCCCCTCTTGGCCTCCCCATCGCTGACCGCAATGCCTGCAGAAGACACACGCGGGGCACAACACACAATTCTCGGGCCAGCCCAGCCCAGCCTGGCTCTGCACCAAGAGACACCAGGTCCACCTTCCCACTTGGAGACGGCAGCGAACAGATACCCTTTACAGTGTACATGTGCACGGCGAAGGGAAACCCGCCCGTGCCTGGGCAGCCAAGGCCCCACCCCGCCAATCGGGCCTGGGAGCCACATGGAGGAGGGGGCGAAGGCGGACTGTGCTGGCGAGAGCACCCTAAGCAACCGGGGCCCCCTGTAGGCCCCGCCTGCCGAGAGAGGCCGAGGAAGAGGAAGGAGGAGGAGGAGGAAGGGCCACAGCACCCTCGCGCTGGAGCGTCGGGCTGCCCACAAAAGCTTGTGTCGCAGGCTGATTCTCAATAGATCGCAGCGAGTGAGCTGCTCTGCTACGTACGAAACCCTGACCCAGAATCAGGTCGTCTACGAATGATTTAGCGCCGAGTGCCCCACGATCATGTGGTACGCGACGGGGGAGAGGCAGTGCCACATCTGTCCGCCCCTCCAGTGCCGACCACAAGCGGCATTCCGCACTGGGCCCGCCTGCGAACGGGTTGGCGGCTATCACTAGCCCACCGAGGCACCGGCGGCGCTGCAGTATCACTACGTCTAGGCGGGATTCTGACTTAGAGGCGTTCAGTTATAAGCCTGCAGATGGAGCCTCGTGCCAGTGACTCCTCAGCCCAGCGCACGCACCAGGGGTCTGAATCTGCTGTTCATCTCGTACTGATGAAGCACGAAAGGCAAGGAAAATACCTTTCAGCCGATTTAGACAAAAGGATATGTTTATTTCAGCACTGGGCGAACACGCAGGATCTCTCCCAAAGGCGTGCGTGCCCTTGGTAATTTTTGGCTCTTCATTTATTCACAAAAATCATGTATATTCAAAAACACCTATACATATTTATTACCTGTCACCGCCCTTTTCCCCCTTAGTATTACAATTAGCTGCATACTCATTGCGGCTGCATGGTACTCTTTGGTTTTGGGGCGGTTGTCTTCTCTTTGAGTTGGAGGGTTGTAAGGGATGAAGTAAGGATCATCTACCTCGCTCTAAACTCTTTACCTCTGTCCAGTTACCATGACTACGTGACCTGTTAATCCCTTCATTCCGGTCATTATTGCCTTCAGGGTCAAAATTTATGATTGATGTGTTTCTTTTGGCTAGCTCTAAGCATTTTCTAATGTATATCAGTTTCACTTAAATGTTTCCATATGTATATTTTGCTGGTTCTGCCTATTATATGACCAGACTTCATCAACTTCTCATCTCCTGCTAGGATATATATGTTTAACAGTTACATTCCTAATCTCTATCTCCTAAGTTTTCCAGATACCTATCCCATAACTCATTCTCTAAACATGCGATTCACAAAACTATAACAGAATAGTACGAATACTATGGCTTATTGAGCAGGATTATGATTGCAACAGCACATCATCAGTAGGGTAAAACTAACCTGTCTCATGACGGTTTAAACCCAGCTCATGTTCCCTATTAATGGGTGAACAATCCAACGCTTGGTGAATTCTGCTTCACAATCAGGGGGTCCTGCAAGGATAATCTTATCCTCGTGCCACTGCAGAGGGACTGGACATGGGTTTCACCAGCACTTCCAATTCAGAAAGGCAGAGACAAGAACATGGCAACCCCCCTTTGTGTATGGACACAGAACAGGGACCCTGTCCCCACCCCTCTCTCTGCAGGCACTGCTCACCTAGTCATCCATAGAGGCAGCCAGGTGCTTCTGTCACACAAAACCCACCAGCTTTTCAGCCACAGGGGGCTGGGGACAACAGCAACATGAGAGACACACTGGGGGCACTGCGCTGGACCGGAAGAAAAGGGGAAAGCAGAGGGGTCCTCAGAGAAGGGACCTGTGGGAGCAATGGGGTGCAGGAGCTGTTGTGCTCCTGCTCAGAAGCTCTGGGGTCGTGGCCAAGAGGCACAGCTGGGGCAGGGGTTGCATCCTGGGTCATCCTTGGGGTGACAGGGATGGGAATGCAATGGAGGACCCTGGGCATGGGGTCCCCTGGGAAAGATCTATGGGGCAGAGGTGTTGTCTTGGCGGTCTGTAGGGGTGCCTTGGGCTGTGCTGGGACAGACTGGGATAGTCTGGGGTGTATTGGCCACGCAAGGGAAGGGACTGGCACTGGCAGAACTCATTGTACCCACCAGAGGTGTCTTCAGAATCTCAAAATTGTCTAAATCCATCTGCAGAGAGATCAGGAGACCTCACTGGTCACTGGGATGTGCCTGGTGCCAACAAGGGATGGGGGGATTGAACTGCCACACCAAATTCTCTGAGGGGATGCCCTCCAATCCCAGCACCTCACTCACCTCCTGGAGATCATCTTGGGTTCCTTCCAGGAGTGCCTGGGAAAGGAGAACTAAGGCTTGGCCTGCACTGGGCCTTGTGGGGCTGTGGGAGGACAGGGGTGCAGGGAGCAGGGCAGAAGCAAAGGATTGGGAATGGAAATTCAGGGCCTCCAAGGACATCTGTTTGAGGTGGGGGAGACCTAAGGACACTGAACTGCGGTAACCCAAAAAGCCCAAGGGACTGGAATGGGGTTGGGTAAGGGGCCCTGTGTGGGATGCAGGGCAGGATAAAGGAATTCCAGTCTAGGGACATGGGACTGAAAGGGAGGGGCTTGGTGGGAACAGAAGGAATGGGATGGTTGAGGACAAAACCAATGGAACTGGGAGAGGATTTGGGAGTAGGGGGTGCATAAGGGAATGGTATCAGAAGATACCTCTGCAGTGGCCAAGGAGAAAGGCAAGGGACTAAGGAGGAAAAAGGAAGAAAGGAATTGGGAATGATGGCTGGAGGGCATCTGGGGACTCTGAATGGGACAAAGAGGAGAACCTGGGGATTGGATGCCTGAAGAGACTAAAAGGATGGGATGGGAGGTTACAATGGGCAGGATGTGGGGGCACTGTGGCAGCTGGGCCTGTGCCAGGAGCACAGCAGGATGGAGAAGAGCAGGGCCACACTGAGCACAGGCACCATCATCATCCTCTCGCACTGGGCAGAGCTTCCTGAGGCTGCAGCAGGGCAGAAGCACCTTTAGCCCTGCCAGGACTCCTCCCTGCTCCCTCCATAACAGCCCCAGGCCAAAGCCCAGCCTATCACTGACCCCAACCCTGGCCACAAGCCCAGCCCTGGACAGAGTCCATCCTACTTGTAACACACATCCAGCGCCCTTGTCCATCATCCCTGCAGCTTCCTGCATGGGGCAGCTGCCCCTGCAAGGGCCCAGACACCTCTGGGGTCAAGGAGGGGTGGGCAGGGAGCTGTAGGCAGCTGGATCACCTGTGGAGAACACCCCCACTCCAACACAATCCATCCTCCAACAGCCTCCAGAGCCACATCCCCCCATTTTCTGGTTTCCCTCCTCTCCAAGGTTTTTTCCTTCAAGGCATCCCAGAGCTGACCCCAGCCCTCACCCAGCCTGTCTGAGCAGAAATCATCACTGTTCCCCCTCCTGCCCCATGGGGAAACAGGAGATGGACTGGCCCCTCTTCTTGGGACAACAAGATTCCAGAATCTCAGAAAACTGAGACGTGGTAGGACAATGGTGTCATCAACCTAGGAAATGGCCAGGTGATTTGGATCTGCAGTTACTGGAGACACTGGGCAGCACTGGGAAATGATGATCACCCGAAGCAAGGCTGAAGCTTGGGGAATTGCTCAGGTGTGGCACTTCCCACATCCACACCACCCCATTATTACCCTTTCAGCCCTGGGGTGGAGTCCAGGTGGGAATATCCCCTGCCCTGGGACAGACCCTCATCCTGTCACACCTGCAGCCATTGTGCCCTCCCAGAGCCCCTGGGTCCTGCTCTGCACAGCTGCCACACACGGGGGGTGCCAGGGTCCCCATCTTCAACAAGGCTCCCATTCCAGCACTGTCCCTCACTGCGACTTGCCCACAGCTCTGCAGGGCCCTCGTCCCCACTCAGTGTCTTTGCAATGCCCTCTGCAAATCCAGCAATGGCCCAGAGCAGGATGTGCCCATCCCCAGGGATGTGGGGGAGCTGGTGTTTGTCCCCAGGCAACCACTAGGATCAAACTGGGCAAACAGAGGTGCCCAGTCACGGGGAGGGATGTTGGTCCCCTGCCTGCATCTCTGATGAGCTCCGTTTACCCCAGGGCCTGGGGCTATAGGAGGACATTGATATATCTTGGGCTTCCAGGAAGTAAAAATCCCCTGAGAAGTGGTTCCTGAGAGCTGTCCATGCCTGTGATTCTTGTTTGACATTTCAGGGCATTAGTGAATGTTTCTTGTTTCCTCAGTGCCTTGAAAGTGAAAGGTGGAGGTGCCTTGATGTCCTGAAAAGTCACAATGGGGTCTCCCCCACAGCCTTCTCTTCTCCAGGCTGAACAGCCCCAGCTCTCTCTGCCTGTCTCAGTCACAGGGGTGCTCCAGCTCTCAGAGTGCCTTGGTGTCCTCCTCTGGACCAGCTCCATGAGTTCTGAGTTTTTCCTGTGCTGAGAACCCTCTTGCAAATCGTTTATACAGAAGACACCATCCATAGGAAAGGGGAAACTCATTTGTCCTGAAAGGTTGCCACAAATGTAGGGTCATACAACTGTAGGGACAGATTCTGGAGGGCTGAGACACAGCTCCCAGAGAGAAAGGGACATTCCCACAGGGTTCCCAGGAAATGGGGGTTCACTCCACCTGCACTGGGAGCCTCAGTGTGTGTCCAGCTCATTGTCCCCAGGCTTTTGGCACATGGTCAGTGGCTGTCCAATGCCATCCCCCTGACTGGCACTGACCTCCAAGGAAGCCTGGACCTCTCCCAAGCAAAAGCTTCCCAATGAGGACCCTGCAGACACTTCCTGAATTCCTCTCCAAGGTGATGTCAGCACAGCAATGACATCAGAGCGCTTGTCCATCTGGTCAAGAATTCCCCACAGGGACACTCTGCCCTCTCCTCCATAGGCACAAAGCAACAACATTCCAGAGGAAAATCTTCCCCCATGGGCACTGTGGCTCCCTGGGCATGTTCCAGAGCCAGCAGTCAAGGCAGTGGCCTGAAATGTTTTCCCAGCTGGGCCACAACACATCTCTGATGGATCCACAATTTCACTATGGAAAGAGAGAAGCACAACCCTTCACTAATGCCCTGGAATGGCAAACAGGAATCACAGCTATGGACAGCTCTCAGGAACCACTTCACTGTGGATTTCCCTTCCTGGAAGCCCAAGATTGTGAGTTTCTCCTTGGTGCTTCAGTCCCTGGGTAAACAGGCCGTATCAGAGATGCTGGCAGAGAACCAACATCACTCCTTCTCACAGGGTATCTCTGTTTGCCCAATTAACTTCGAGTGGCTGCTCTAGGAGAAGTGTTCACTTCCCCTTGTCCCTTGGGATGAGCACATCCTGCTCTGGGCCATTGCTGGCCTAGGCCCAGGGCCAGGGCATTGCAGAGACTCTGAGTGGGAACAAGCGCCCTGGGCAGCTGTGGGCAAGTCCCAGGCAGGGACAGGGCTGGAGTGGGAGCCTTGTTGGGGATGGGGTCCCTGAAACACTCATGCAAAACAGAGTGCTCTGTGCTGGCACAGAGGCTGAAGGTGTGACAGAGTAGTCAGGGCAGGGCATATTCCTCTCTGGGTTCAGCTCTCGGGCTGGAGACTGGACTGGTTTTGGGCCTGTAGGGAAATAGGAATAATGAGGATTTCTGCATGTGGGAAGTGCCTGAGCAATTCTGTAACCCTTAGCCTTCTCTGCAGGGGATCAACATTGCCAGTGCTCCCCAGTGTCTCCAGTGATTGGATATGCCAATTACTCACATGATCACATGCCCCTTGCTCCCCTTGTTCTCCTTCATACTGGGTTTGGGGCTGTGGTCATCTCTGGGGTATCCCACAGGAAAAGGTTTGGAAGGGGAGGGGCAGAAGGACATGAGAGATCTGGCTTTGGGGGTTGTTGGAGGATGGATTGTGTTGGAGTGGAGGTTGTCCCCAAAGGGTCCCAAAGCTGCCCTGAGATCCCTGCCCACCCCACATGGCCCCTGCAGGTTCCTGGGCCCTTCCAGGGGCAGCTGCCCCATGCAGGAAGCTGCAGGGATGATGGGTGAGGGGGCTGGATCCGTGCCACATGTGGGATGGACTCTGTGCCAGAGCTGGGCTTGTGGCCAGGGCTGGGGGCTGTGCCAAGCCAGGCTTTGGCCTGGGGCCTCTCAGGGAGGGCACAGGGAGGAGTCCTGGAAGGGATAAATGTGCTCCTCACCTGGCACAGCCTCAACCAGCACTGCCAGTGCTAGAGGAAGATGAAGGTGGCTGTGCTCAGTGTGGCCCTGCTCTTCTTCATCCTGCTGTGCCCCCTGGCACAGACCAAGGTGAGGACCCAATTTATGGTGTCCCCACAACCTGTCTTTTGTAGATTCCCATCCTTGGTGTCTTCCAAAATCTCCCTGGGATCTCCTCTTTGTCCTACCCAGGGTCTATGAATGCCTTCCCACTGATCATTGCCAATTCCTTTCCCTTTTTTTCCCTCAGTCCCTTGCTTTTCTCCCTGGCCTCTGCAGAGGTGTCTCCTGGCATAATTCATGGATTCACCTGGCACTCACAAACCCTGTCCCAGTCTTGTCTTCTCCTCATCTGTCCCACTTCTTCTGCCCACTCCAACCCCCTCTGTTTCACTCCCATGTCCCTACACTGGAATTCCTTTCTCCCCTGCATCCCACACAGGGCCCCTTCCACATCCCCAGCCCAGTCCCTTTTTTCTCCCCACTTCACTCTAGCCCAGTGTCTTTGGGTCCCTCCTGCCTCACCACAACCCCTTGGAGGCCCTGAATTCCCATCCCTTCCCCACCCCATACCCTTTGGTCCCTGCACCCTTGTTGCCCCACAGCCCCACATGTTTCAGTCCAGAACCATGATTTGTTCTCCTTTCCCAGGCACTCCTGGAAGGAACTGAAAATGATCTCTGGGAGGTGAGTGTGGAGTGGGATTGGAGGGCATCCCCTCATGGAATTGAGGAACTGTTTATTCCCCCCATCTCTGGCTGGCACCAAGCACATCCCAGTGACCAGTGAGGTCTCCTGATCTCTCTGCAGATGGATTTAGACAATGTCACAATCCTGAAGATGGGCGCTGGTGAGTACCACAAGTTCTGCCAGTGTCAGTCCCTCCCCTTGCATGGCCACTGCAGTCCAGGCCATCCCAGTCTGTCCCAGCACAGCCCAGTGCACTCCTACTGACACCCCAGACAACATCCCTGCCATTTGGAGTTTTGCCAGGGAAATCCCTTGACCAGGACCCCCCCGTTGCCTTCCCATCCCTGTCACCCCAGGACACCCTGGATGACCCAGGGTGCAACCCCTGCCCCAGCTGTGCCTCTGGGCCAGGACCCCAGAGCTTCTGGGCAGGAGCACAGCAGCTCCTGCACCCCATTGCTTCCACAGGCCCCTTCCCCAGGATCCCCTTCCTTTCCCTTTTCTCCCCAGTCCAGCCCAGTGCTTCCAGTGTGTCTCTAATAAGTCATTTTTGTCCCCAGCCCCCTGTGCCTGAAAAGCTGGTGGGTCCTTTGTGGCAGAAGCACCTGGCTCTTGTTCTCCTTGGATAGGTCAGCAGTGCCTACAGAGAGAGGAGTGGGGACAAGGCCCCTCTCCTGTCCTGGTGAGTCACATTCTGGGCACTGTGTTTTAGGATTGCAAGAGTTGGTGACATCCATGTCCAGCCTGCTCCAGAGGCATCAGGGAATGATCATCCTTGAATAACTGCCCTGATTTCCCTTGAGCCCAGTGAAATTTCTCTTGAATGATCAATGAACCCCTTCAGCAAACCTATAGCTCTGTGTGTGTGTGTCCATGTGTCTGGATTTCTACTGTCCTGGTATTCCACTGGCCAGGGCATTGCACAGATCCCTTGTGGGGACAAGGGCCCTTGGGGAGCTGTGTCCAGGTCCCAGCCTGGGGCAGGAGTAGCATTGGAGCTTTGTTGGGGATGGGGTCCCTGGGACTCTTTGTGTGGGGCAGCTGTGCAGAGAGGGACCAGGTGCTCTGAGAGGGCAGAGTGGCTGCAGGTGTGACAGGGTGAGAGGCAGGGCAGCAGGGTGTATTCCCCTCTGGACTCTGCTGTGGGGCTGCAGACAGGACCATTTTGGTGCCTGCAGGGTTGGGAAATGGGGTGCTGTGGATGTGGGAAGTGCTACATTGAGCAGTTCCTGAAGCCTCAGCCTTGTCTGCAGGTGATCACAATCCCCCATGGCCTGGAGATCCCAGCTATGTGGCTGATCCTATTGCCCATGACCCCATTGTTCTCCCAATGCAATAATGGGGCTGGATCAGCTCCAGAGTGTCCTGCAGGGAAAGCTCTGGGAGGGGAGGAGCACTGGGAGATGCAGGGATCTGGCTCTGGGGAACTGTTGGAGGATGGATTGTATTGGAGTAGGGATACAACTGCTTTTATCTTTTTGTCCAACCCCTTGGCCCCCAGAGGTCCTTGGACCCTTGCAGGGGCAGCTGCCCCATTCAGGAAGTTGGAGAGATGCCAGGGAAGGGGCTGGATCTGTGCAGCAGGTGGGATGGACTGTGTGCCAGGGCTGGGCTCGTAGCTAGGGCTGGGGTCAGTGCCAAGCTGGGTTTTGGCCTGGGGCTGTTGGGGAAGGGGCAGGGAGGAGTCCTGGCAGGGCTAAAAGTGCTTCTGCCCTGCTGCAGCCTCAGGGAGCTCTGCCCTGTGCAAGAGGAAGATGAAGGTGGCTGTGCTCAGCGTGACCCTGCTCTTCTCCATCCTGCTGTGCCCCCAGTACAAACCAAGGTGAGGCCTGATATCGTGATCTGGCCCTGCAGTCTCCCATCCCATCCTTTTGGCCTCCTCAGATATCTCCTCCCCAGGTTTTCGTCTTTGTTGTATTGTTTAAATGCTCTGCCACTGTTCATTCCCAATTCCTTTTTCTCCCTTTTTCCCTTCAGTCTTTTGCCTTTCTCCCTGGCCACTCAGGGCTCTCCTGATGCCATTCCTGGACTCCTCGCCTGCTCCCAAACCATCTTCCAGTCCTGTTGGTTTTCTCCTCATCTGTCCTGTTTTTTCTTTCTCCATCAAGCCTCTTCTGTGCAGTCCCATGTCCCTACAATGGAATTCCTCTCTTCTCCCCTGCATCCAACAGGGCCCCTTCCCCTCCATCAAGCCTCTCCCTTGCAGTCCCATGTCTCTACAATGGAATTCCTCTCTTCTCCCCTGCATCCAACAGGGCCCCTTCCCCACCCTCAGCCCCATCCCTTGGGCTCTTAAGGTCACCCCATTATAGTGTATTTGATCCTCTCTGGAGGGCCTGAATTTCCATCCGATTGTCTCCACCTCCACTCTGATCCCTGCACCCATGTTTACCCACAGCCCCACAAAGCTCTACTCAGACCAAGCCTTTGTTACCCTTTCCAGGCACTTCTGTAAGGGACTGAAAATGATCTCTGGGAGGTGAGTGGGCTGCTGGGATTTGAGGGCATCCTCTCTAGGAATTGGGGGCAGTTTGGTCCTATTGTTCCTTGCTGGCTGTAGGGACATCCCAGGGACCTGCAAGGTCTCCTGGTTCTTCTGGAGATTGATCTAGAGAATGTTGAGATCCTGAAAACACTGCTTGTAGGTACCATGTATTCTGCCAGCCTGAGACCCTACCCCACATGGTCACCACACTCCAGGCAATCCCAGTCTGTCCTAGCACAGCCCAGTGCATCCCCACTGATGTCCCAGACAACACCCCTGCCCCATGGAATTTTCCCAGGGAACCCTTTTCTCCATGGCCCCTTTTACCTTCCATCCCTGTCACTCCAGGACCCTCCTGGATGACCCAGAACACAGCCCCTGCCCCAGCTGTGCCTCAAGTAGCTCCTGCACTCCATTGCTTTCTGCAGGCCTTTTCTCAAGGATCTCCCTGCTTTCCCCTTTCCTCCCAGTCCAGCCCAGTGCCCCTGAGTGTGTCTCTAATGATTCTTTTTCCCTTAGCCCGTTATGGCTGAAAAGCTGGTGGGAGTTGTGTGACAGAAATGCCTGACTTCCTCTGTGGCTGACTAGGTGAGCAGTGCTTGCAGAGAAAGGAGTGGGGATAAGGATTTTCTCATGTCCAGCGGACACAGAAGGGTCATGTTTGACCCTGTCTTTTAGGACTGGAAGTCTTGGTGACTCCCACATCCTGTCCCTCTCCAGCAGCATGAGGAGACGATCATCCCTGGAGGATGCCCGTGATGCTCTTGGAGTCCAGGGCCATTTCCCTTAAATGATCAATGAACTCCTGCAGCAAAGCTATGCCGTGTCTTTGTGTTTGCAGGTGTGTTTCTCTGTGCCCATTTGTCTCTGTCTCTGTCTGTTTCTCTGCAAACATCTCTGTGTGTCCCAGGGGTGGGATTTGGCTGTCCTCTGCTGCCCCCGTGCGTTCCCTACATCCAGCATCACAAAAAGACCAATCCCAAAGCCAAGAAAGTCAGGCTGGGGACTGGTAACTCCAGTGGCTCCTCCACATTTACATGATTCCTCTCTACTCTCCCCAGCGATGTTTGGTGTTGCAGAAATTGAGTGAGGCCCTGCTGTGGGCAGTTTCAGTGGGTGAGCGTGTGGGCAGGCTGAATAAAGGTTAGAGGGTCCTCAGGAACATGGCAGGGAGTGGCCTGGATTCAGAAGAATAAGGAAAAAAATGTTTCTTATATATATTCCTTGTTTAAATAGAAAGGAATAAATAATTTAAAAAAAGGTTTATTGTTTGAAATATTTATTGATTTTGAAATTGGATCTTGGGTGGGATGGGGCTAGTAGCTCCACCTGACTCTGGGGTACTACACTGCTGAGGGTTCCCCATGGAGGCGGTTTAGAATGAGGAAGAAAGTTGTACCTGGCTCAGCCAGGTTCCTCGGTGGCCAGGTGTATCCAGCTGTAGGGCAGTGGTGAGTGGAAAGGTGTAGCTGGCTCCAAAGGCAGAAGCAGCTGGGAGGCATGGGCAGAGGCGTGAGGATGTGAGGGCAGCGGTGTGTGGGGAAAGGGTGAAGAGGTGTAGGCGTGTTGTCAGGGGCAGTGGGCTGTGAGGTGTAGGTGTGTGTGAAAGGGCAATGGGTGGGCAGGTGTAGGCAGCACGGTGCAGGCAATTGAGAATGGTGAGATGCGGAGCAAGGTTGGGCGGGTAGGTGGAGTGTGGTCCAGGTTTATTGTGTGTCAGGAAGCAGGCAAAGGCGGAGAAAAGAAGGGGAGAGCAGAGCGGGTTGTAGGCAGAAAGGTTAACAAGTTGGAATTCCAGTTGTAATGACAGTAGTTGATGACCCAGTCTACCCATTCCCAAAACAGGCTTTAGCGAGAAGGTGTAGCACGGTGCGGGGGGTCTGCGGGAGGCCAGGTCTACCCACCTCCAAGGCCGGAGGCATCCCAGGGCGGACAAGTCTACCCCGCTCTCGTGGGACGGGCAAATTTGGGCAGGGGCTGGGTAGACCTGTTGTCCCTAGACGACCCGTAAGTTCACCAAGGGCTTGCTGTTTGTGGCTGCCTCTGGCTGTGCCAGGCGTGTGGTCACCTGTGTAAGAGCCATGTGACCTAGGCGGGGAAGAGTGGCGTGGATTTGTCCAGGTTCCCGCACTACCCAGTGAAATAGATAAACCTGGAAAGACCTCAGGCTGTAGCACTTGTCTGGTTGGGTATTATGTGTTGCGTTGTTGGGGTGTTGTGTTGTTTGTTTTAGGCTGTTCTTGTTGAATCTGTACTCTCCAGTTTCAGTCTCTTGTGCTCTGAGTTGTACCCTCCCCCACAATTCCTGTATCCTCAGCTTCCCTCTTCCCTTCCGTTGAGCAAGGCCTCCGCTGCTTCCCACCTGCTCATCAAACCACTGATGCCGCCCAATAATAAACAAATTGAGAGACTTCCGTAATGCTTAGCTCTAAGGCGAAAGTTTGATTAACACCAAAAGTTCCTGAAAGCAACGAGCAGGCACAAGATCTAAATCTACAAGAGACACCATTAGGTGTGCAGATCATCAACCTACCCGTGGATAGCTTCCATCTTCCCACGATCACCTCACCATCACCTGGAAAGCACCATGACAGGATGACCCCCTAGACTACACGAGCCAAAGTGAGTTCCTGGGAACCCCCGTGAGGATGGAACCCCCGACACTACAGCATGAGCAGCGGATTCAACTTGCGCCTCCTCCTCACTGGTATCCAGTGGAGCAGCAGCGGCATGCGCAGCCCCTCAAGTTCTCCCACCCATAGCTGCCTTAATAAAGACCTTTGAAAAGGAGATTTGTCTTCTGGCCCTGTTTTTAACAGCTTGGGGTCTCATCTGGGATCAGCCACACCTGTAGAGGACCATGGATGGGAAGGCGCCGCCCGACCTTGGGCCTCCAGGACAGCTGGCCACCCCAGACCAAGAGGACAGCACCAAGGAGCACTGGTAGGCCACTGGTGGCAGGGGTGGAGACGAGCGAATGGGGTGTGAGTGAGACGGGGCCCGGCAGCTCGGATCCCCCAAAGCGAGTGTGGACCCCTTAGTACTGTGCTTCCAGACTCCCACAAGGGGGCTGGCCAGGAGCAGGGGGAAGCGAGTGAGGCCTACCAAGGCCTATTAAGTGAGTGAGGTGTCTCCAGGGGTATAGTAGGCCCCCCTCTGGGCGTGCAGAGGAAACTTAGGGAGTGAGTGGCACATTGCAGGGTATGTCATAGGATAGGCCTCTCCACCTTGAAATCCATAGGGGTGGGTCACTCGGATCACTTTGAGAGTGTGGAGGGGCTAGAGCAGTTTGGAACACACACCGCACCGGCTGAGGTTACGGCCTGGGGTCTGACTGTTTGGAAAGGACTGGCTGGGGTAACTGTCAGTGTTACCCCAGTAACTGGGTAACCCCAGTGTAACTGGGGTGCGGGGAATGTTAGAGAGTATTGGCTGAAGCTACAGAGTGAGTGTGACAGTCCGACTGTTTTGAAAGGGCTGCAGAGTGAGTGTGGCGGAGTGGGTCAGATATTGTGGAGTGTGTGTGTGGCAATCCGACTGTTTTGAAAGGACTGACAGCCCAACTGTTTTGAAAGGGCTGCGGAGTGAGTGTAGCAGTCCGACTGTTTTGAAAGGACTGGCAGCTTGACTATTTTGAAAAGGCTGCGGAGTGAGTGTGACAGTCCGACTGTTCTGAAAGGACTGGCAGACCGACTGTTTTGAGAGGGCTGCGGAGTGGGAATTGAGTGTGGCAGTCTGACTATTTCGAAAGGGCAGCGGAGTGGGTGAGGTAGCTGTCCGGGTACTGGGCTGAGAGAGCTGCATTGGCTGAGGCTACAGCCAGAGTGGCTGTCGGGTGCAGGGAGCAAAAGTTAAGGGGGTCCCAGAGCACGAGAGGCCTAGAAGTAGGAAAAGAAAGGCTGGATCGTGCGCTGTATACCCAAGTACTGGCTGGAGTAGTTGCCAAAACCCTAAGGGTGGGTTGCTGGACAACTTCTGGGGTACTTGTGGGGTGCAGAAGAGAGAGAGGGTACCAGGCTGTTGAGGTACTAAAGTTGATAGCGAAAATTAAAATTTTAGTAGCCCGTCTTAAATTTTGAGTTTGAGAAGGGGCACATTTAAGAAAACTTAAGTTGTGTTGCCCTATCTTAGAATTTTCATTAGGGTAAGGCACTGTACCATTTTAGTTCTAAACCCAGTGAGAATGGGACCTTATATGAGTGGAAAAAGAAATTCTGAGGAAAAGAAGGAGAAAAAGGTGAAAAATATCCCACCAGACAGCCCACTTGGGCAAATGTTAGAAAAATGGGGAATTAATGAGACCACTAAAAATCTGAATAAAGTTAGAATGATTCATTATTGTATAGAGGTCTGGCCCACCTTAAATATACCCGGAGAGTAGCCATGGTGTGGGACCAAGGACCCTTGGATGTGCTCAAAGTTAAATCAGTATTTGAGAGCCCAGGGAGACACTAATACTGAGCAAATAATGTATGCTGCCTGCTGGCAGAAGCACGGAATGGAGAGCAAAACAGCAAGAATTTGTAAGCTTCAGGGGCAGAAAAAGAAGGGTGAAGAAGAGAAAAAGGAAGGAAGTAGCCACATATGGGATCCTCTCAACCATTTACCTCCTCCTCCTCCTGCTTATCTTGTGATACCCCAAGTTACCCCTCCAAACCTCTCAGTCTTACTTGTAAACCCTTCTCCGCTTTCCCAGACTATGGTCTCTATTCTTCCTCTAGCTAGCACCCCAACAGGTACATCTCCAATGACTACACCCGCTCTACCACCTCAGTTTAACACGACCGTCTTGAGAACTAACCCCTTCTATTCTCAGACGCCATCTCCAATAACCCCTAATTTGGGTTTAGTCCCTTCCCCTTCACTGTTCGTAGTCCTTGCAACCTCCCCCTAATTGGGAACAGGGTAACTGACCTCTAGTACTGATTCTTCTCCCATGAGCCAGCAAAATCCCATACTACCAGCTTCTTCCCAAGTAGTAGAAACCCCAGGATAGCCTTATTGTAACACCCGGTCAAAAACGAAGCTCTTCCCCCTAAGGCAGGTCCCGATGGGTGGTGTAGCTGGAGTACTGGGTTTTGTAAATGCACCCCTAACAGCCTCAGAAGTTAGGAGTTTCAGGAAAGAGCTGGGGAATTTAGTTGAGGATCCTGTAGGGATTGCAAATCAATTTTTGGGACCAAACATTTATACATGGGGGGAATTGAATTCTATCTTGAGCATACTCTTTAACCCCAAAGAGGCGGAATACGAATCTGGGAGAGGGAGAATTGGATGGGTTCCCCAGGTGACCATAAGCTACCAGTAGTTGACCCGGGATGGAACCCAAACCGAGAGGAAGACCGAAGAAATATGGAAGATTATAGAAATCTGGTAGTAAGAGGTATTAAAGAGTCGATTCCCCGGAATAATAACACAAAATTAGCCTTTGATGGAGGCCAAGAAAAGGATGAGACCCCAGCAGCTTGGTTGAATAGACTTAAGAAAGAACTTCCAGCAGTATTCTAACTTAGACCCAGATAGCCATGAAGGTCAGGTATTTTTGAAATGACAGTTTGTCACCAAATATAACAGACATAAGGAGAAAGTTTGAGAAGATTAAGGACTGGCAAGGAAAAGGGATAAATGAGTTATTAAGGGAAGCCTTAAGAGTCTATTTAAGAAGGGAAGAAGAAAGAAACAGAAGAAAGGCAAAGATTATGGTGGCAGTGGCCAAGGAGAGTGTGGGAGCCAGTAGAAACCCACAAGGAGAGGGATACCCTAAGCATACATCTGGGGAAGAAAAAGGAAAGACCATGCCACCCTGGGCTACTCCCCAGAGACCAGGAGAATCCCAAAGATGTTTTTATTGTGGAGAGACAGACCATATAAAGTGGTTTTGCAAAAAGATCTCCTTTGATGAGGCTGTTGCAGAAGAGCAAGAAGCCTTGGAGATACTGCTGAAAGAGGAGGGTAATGAAGATTAGGGGTGTCATGGGCTCTATGCATTGGGGGACCCAATGAAACACCAAGAAGAACCCATAGTAAAGTTAGAAGTGGGTCCCTATCATGAGGAGTTCGAGTTCGTGATTGATACAAGTGCTGATAAATCAAGCTTCAGCCAGCTCCCAACAGGAACTACAGTAGGGAAACAAATTTGTGACGTCTTAGGAGTGGAAGGGAAACCCTTCAGAGCTCATATTATAGAGAATGTAGAGATTAAAGGGAATTCAAAGCAATGTGTTGCTGATTTTATATATTTACCTCATTTGGATGGTAATCTACTTGGAAGGGACCTACAGGTCCTGTTGGGGATAGAAGTTTTTCCAAAAGAAGGTAAAATGATGGTTCAGATGATGAGATTGACTACAAAAGATCTAAATGAGGTGGAGCCAGAAGTATGGGCTGAAGAGGAGAAATATGGATATCTAGACATCCCACCCATAAAGGTAGAAATTCAGGAGGGAGTGTCCCCCATTAGAGTTAAACAATATCCTATTCCTATGGAAAGCAAGAGAGGACTAGCACCGATTATAACACATTCGTTAACCAAGGGGATATTAGAACCTTGTATGTCTCCCCAAAACACCCCTATTCTAGCTATAAGGAAGATAGAGGATAAATTCAGGATAGTGCAAGATCTAAGGGAAGTAAATAAAAGAACAATCACCAGGCACCCGGTAGTATCAAATCCATACACCCTTCTGAGTAAGATCCCTAGAGAACATGCTTGGTTTACTGTAATAGATTTGAAAGATGCTTTTTGGGCCTGTCCTTTAGCTAAAGAGAGCCAGAATTGGTTTGCATTCGAATGGGAGTGCCCTGAGAGTCAAAGAAAGCAACAACTGAGATGGATGCATCTTCCCCAAGGCTTTACAGAGTCTCCGAACCTATTCAGACAAACATTAGAGGAGTTATTAGGACAATTCACCCCTGAAGATGGAGTGCAAATCCTGCAGTATGCAGACAATCTCCTAATATCAGGAAAAGGGCAGGATGAAGTGACGGAAACTAGTATTAAACTTCTGAATTTCTTAGGAAGGAAAGGCCTGAAAGTGTCTAAGAGCAAATTGCCATTTGTAGAACCTCAAGTTATTTACCTTGGACACCTTGTAGGGGAAGGATATAAGAGACTAAGTCCCAAAAGAATGTCAGGTATATTGTCCATCCCGTCACCAAAGACAAAAAGGGACGTAAGAAAATTACTAGGCCTATTTTGGTATTGTAAGCTGTGGATAGAACAGTACTCACGGAATGTTAAATTCTTATCCAAAAAGCTAGTTCAACCTGAACCCATAAAATGGACAGCTGAGGATGAAGAACAGTTAGAGAATTTAAAGACTAAATTATCCTCAGCCCCAGTGTTGAGTCTTCCAGACCTCAAGAAGAGGTTCAATTTATTCATCAATGCAGAAGGGGGAATTGCCTATGGTGTATTGACCCAGGAGGGGGGAGGGCATAGGAAGCCTATTGCACATCTTTCAAAACTCTTAGACCCAGTTGCAAGAGGGTGGCCAACTTGTCTCTAAGCTATAGCAGCAACAGCGATCCTTCTAGAAGAGGCACAGAAACTAATGCTGCAAGGAAAGATCACTGTATATACCTCTCATGATCTTAAGACAGTATTGAGACAAAGGGCTTAGCAATGTTTAACTGATCCAAGAATACTGAAATATGAAGCTATTCTAATAAATGCCAGTGATCTAGAATTAACTACATCCAAGAGTCTGAATCCTGCACAATTCCTCCTAGGGGAGCCTACATCAGACCTAGAGCATGACTGCTTAGAGATCATAGACTTACAAACAAAAACAAGGAAAGACCTCGAAGACTTACCTCTACCATATAGGAGGGTGTTATTCACTGATGGATCATCTAGAGTAGTAGAGGGAAGAAGGACATCAGGATACGCAGTGGCTGAAGGTATTGAAAGGTAAAGTTTGAAAGTCACAGAGAGAGAAAAATTACCTTCAAACTGGTCTGCCCAATGTTGTGAAGTCTATGCTCTTAAAAGGGGACTCGACTTGTTGGAACGAGATCAAGGTACTATTTACACTGATTTGCGGTATGCCTTTGGGATAGTACATACATTCGGAAAAATTTGGGAGGAAAGGGTTTATCTGAATTCTAAGGGAAAAGATTTAATACATAAAGAACTATTCAAGTCGGTATTAGAGTCTCTCATGAAGCCCAAGGAAATCGCGGTGGTGCATGTCAGAGGACATCAAAAAGGGGACACCTTTGAAGGAAGGGGCAACCAGGTAGCTGATCAAGCTGCCAAATCAGCAGCCCAAAGCCTGGGGAAGCCAATAAAAATTTTTAATTTAAGTAACACACCAGCTGATGAAGTAAGGGAACCAATATACAGTGAGAACGAGCTGAGAGAAATAAAAAGGTTAGGATTACATCAAGGAAAGCAGGAAGAATGGTTAACCCCAGATGGGCAGAAATTTTTAAAGAAGGCAATAACTTGAAAAATGTTAGCATAACCTGACTCACTGGGGTATGCAGGGATTATGTGATCATTTTCTAAGAGAACATCTATGTGTTGGAGTGTACAGTCCTGCAAAAGTGGTTACGGAGGGATGCCTAATATGCCAAAAAGTAAATCAAAAGACTATGAGGAAGACGACACCAGGAGGAAGGGAGATAGCACTAAGACCTTTTCAAAACATACAGATAGACTTTACTGAAATGCCCCCAATATAAGGATACAAACATTTACTTGTTATAGTTGATCACTTAACCCATTGGGTAGAAGCATTCCCTACCAGGAAAGAGACAGTGCAAGTAGTAATACAAACATTATTAGAACATATCATTCCCCGGTATGGGCTAGTGAATAATATTGATTCAGACCGAGGCCCCCATTTCATAGTTCAAATTTTACATGATGTCATCAAAGCATTAGGGATCAAGTGGTGGCTGTATACACCTTGGCATCCCCAAAGTTCAGGGAGAGTGCAGAGGATGAACAAAACCCTCAAAAACATGTTAACTAAATTTATCACAGAAACAGGAATGAATTGGCTCAAATGTCTGCCCCCGACCCTTCTGCAAATTCGGATCCAACCGCAGTCTGACATAGGAGCTTCACCATATGAGATGATGTTTGGACTCCCCTTCTTACTAACCCCGTATAGCACCAGGAATTATTTAGGAGAGGCAGCTACTAGAGAATACATAAAAACAATTGGAAAAACATTGACGGATCTTAAGAAAAGAGGGTATTTTCCTCAAACCTCCCCCTTAGACACTGACATGCATCAAATGAAACCAGGAGACTGGGTCTTAATTAAATCTTGGAATAATACCCCTTTGACCCCTAAATTTGAAGGTCCAGTCCAGGTTCTGCTCACCACTCATACCGCAGTGCAAACACAGGAGAAAGGCTGGACACATATTACCAGAGTAAAATGGCCATTACCACCCCCGAGTAACTCATCAAACTCTGCAACACCATCAAAGACCTCCTCCGAGTGGGTTACCATTTGTGACCCGGACATGCTTAAAATAACTCTACGGAAGCAACCAAAAACCATTTAAGGACAATAACAAGCCCTAGAAGTAAGACTTATTGTTTAAAATTGTTAAAAGTTGTTGTAGGTTGTTGTTGTAAACTATTATGGAGTGTTAGTTGTTGTTAAGTTGAAAGATAAGGTTTTAGGAATATTTATCATTAGAGCATAAGACTACAGATCTCTCACAGGGCATGCCCCAAGAAAGCTTACTAAAATTAATAAAGAAGTGGGAGGAAGAACTTAAGAACTCCCTGACCCAAGAGACAAGACCAGGTGAGACCAAGGTGTAATCCATGAGGTCACCCACAAACAAAGTGGTTCATACTGGACTCTTGGGAGGACTGATAATAGTCCTATTGATGGGTAAATCTGCAAAGAGAACTGCTACTATCCCACCTATGACAGGGAGAATCTACAATCCCTCATAAGAGTTCACACCCATGTGAATCCCACATGTTTTGATATAACCCAATCATCTACCTGTCAGGAGGTCGGGAAACAATATTGCATTGCTAGAAATGCAATGCACTTTTAAGCAGCGCTTGACTGGGGAATGCCCTGTCAGAGAATGGTGCTGTTTTGAAGAGTTAGACAATCCAAAAGGAGCCGCAGACTTAATAAAGGAAAAAACACTAGTTGTAAAAAAGGGTGAGATAGATGAACCCCTCGGTAAAAACTTATTTATCGATTTGATAGAAGGAATCAGCCATGAGCTGAACATAACAAACTGCTGGGTATGTGGAAGTATGCAAATGTCTGATATATGGCCCTGAGAGGGAACAAGCCTAGCACCTTTAGACATCTTAAGGTGGAAATTAATGAAACAAGAACCTTTAAGTGAACAAGAAAGAAGAAGAGAACAATGGGATGTAAACTCAAAAGTAATTGGGGAGGAGTGCATAAGAACAGGAAGAAGGTATAAAACATTTGTAGGGAAGATGGCTTGTAAAAGGTACTTAGTGATAAAAGGAGTAGAACAAAAATGGATCCTTAGGGAGCCTGATAAATATTGGTCCATTGGTAAAAAGGACACAGGGTGCATCTATAATGAAGGGTATAGTCTACATGAATGTGCTGACAAGGGAATCAACGCTTTTTGGGGAATCAGAGAAATATCTAAGCATTGGGAATACCCCTTGTACATCCAGACCACATCTTGGAAAGCCCCAAAACACTTATTCTGGACTTGTGGGGACAAGGCTTACACCCATCTGCCAGGAGATTGGGCGGGTAGTTGCACCGTAGGGATCATCAAACCAGCTTTCTTCCTGCTCCCATGGGAATCAGGGAAACATCTAGGTGTACCTTTGTATGATAATTTAAAAAGAAATAATCGAAAAAGGAGAACTATAATTGATTTAGGTAGCACTCAAACATGGAAGAGCAAAATCTGGACACCTGAGGAAATAGTAAAAACATATGGACCAGCAACTTGGGCACAAGATGGATCATGGGGGTATCGAACTCCAATATATACGTTGAATAGAATTATTAGCCTGCAAGCGGTGCTTGAAATAATATCAAACAAAACAGCCCTAGCCCTCGACCATATTAATGATTAGCACAAACGAGGGCAGTAGTCTACCAAGTCAGGTTGGCAGTAGATTACTTATTAGCTAACAAAGGTGGCATTTGTGGAAAATTTAATTCATCCGAATGTTGCCTTGAAATTGATGACAAAAGTGATGTAATCAGAAACATCTCCAAAGAGATACAACGTCAGATACATATGATGGTGCCCAGAGCAGCCCAGCTCTGCAGCACATCCTCCTCTTCCTCCTCCTCCTATTGTGCCTCAGAGAAACTGGGAGAGTCCTCCTGACACATCCCCCATGTGTGGGCTGTGCTGGCTCCAGGAGATCCCTCCAGGAGCACAGGGAACATTGCCCTGCACCCACAGACTCACCATGTCCAGGGCTGTGAAGATGTTTTCCAAGGTGAACTCTCAGCTCAATGTCTTCCCAGTCCTGATTGCCTTTAGCCTGTCTGTGCCTGGCTCCCGTCCCCTCAGTGCCTTCAGGCAGTGCCCTCAGCCCTGCTGTGTGGGAGACGAGCTGTTCCTCAGCAGAAATACCTTTTTGAAGCTCTTGGTTGCCAGGATCTCCCTCTGTGCCAGGAGCCTGGCCCAGCTCAGCAGCACAGAGCATAATTACTTTAATGACCCTCTCAGGGCTTTGGTGCTGTTTACATCAGACTCAATCCCTGAAAGAGCGTTCAAAAAACTTCTTGAAAACTCAAAGTCAGATTAAAACTCCAAAGTTTCTTTTATTTTAGTGAGTCCCACTGACAAAATATCCCCAGGCTCCAGTTAAGAGCAGAACACTGGAACACTGATGGTAGGTGAGGACAAACAAGAGAAAGGCATCTCTGGTGCTGAGAAATCCTGGATGTGTTTCAGGAATGCGAAGGGCCAAGGCCTAAGCCCCAGCCCCCGGCAAGGCACATCCTGTCCCTCCCTCATTGCTTAGGGCTCTTCCCGGGCCACTGGGCTGTGGGGATGTGCCATGCCAAGGGCAGGACCATGGGGTGGCCCCTGTCAGGCTGCTGAGCAGGAACAAGGAGGCAATGAGGCCCCAGCACAGCAAGGCTCACTTGTCCCCTGCTGGCCTCAGGCCCAGGGCCAGCAGCCACGGCCCAAGTGCTGCAGGAGCTGGCTCTGGCAGGGCCTTTCAGCTGCTGCCCATCCCTCTGCCCTCTGCAGCCCAGGCTGTCCTATGGTGTCCATGCCCTGCGCCTCTGTCCCTGCAGGGTGTCGTCATCCCCTGGCTGTCCCACCTCGCTGGCCCCTTCCTTTGCTGACAGCTCTGCGTTCTTCTTGCCTCTGCCTGGCCACACAAAGCCTTGGGCTGCTCCAGACTCCTTCTGGGGGACATGTTGCACCACAGCCCTTCCTAGGAAGAGAAATTACTTTCTCTTTGAGTCCAGTATTGGCCTCCCCAGCTGCTCTTGTTATTAATTCATTCTTTATCTGGCTGTTCTCTACATCAAAAGGATCTACCATCTCTGAAACCGCCCTTCAATCCCTCAGGGCTCTCCTCTTCTCTCCTCAGTCTCCATTCCCCTAAGCACAGTGCTGCTTGGTCCGTATACAGTATTCATGTGCCCAGATCTCTGGGATCTCTCCAAGGTGCTGGCAAATTAAAACATTGTTCTCATAGTCTAAGAAAATCAGCAGAGAACAAGGCAGCCCGACCTATCTGTCCTGGATACTTTTTTCTGGGCCCAATTCTGGAAATCTGCAATTTTGAAGGTATAATCCCAGTCTTGGCCATTGACACCTAGGTGAGAAGGGCAGTTCTATTTCATAGGAAGGAAAGCACAAAGCCCCAGTGCTCCAAGGGCTAATGAGAGGCAGCCCTCAACATGCCAAGATTAGCCAGACCTGTGAGGCCACCCAGGCCTGTTCCATCTCCCCTTGGTTCCTAGAGGCCCCAGAGGGTTTTCCTTGCTTCTGCAGTGTCACAATGGCCCCTTGCTTCCATGAGGTCCTGTAGGATCACCATGGCCCTTTGGTTCCATGAGGCCCCACAGTGTCACAATGGTCTCCATGGTTCCATGGGGCCTTGCAATGTCACAATGGTCTCCATGGATCCACAGTGCCCTGCAGAATCACAACGGCCCTTTGGCTGCACGAGGCCCTGTAATGCAACAATGGCCTCTTGGTTCCACAAAGCCCTGCTGCTTCACACCGGCCCCTTGGGACTGTCCTAGTTTGAAGGACAGGGGTCTGCCAAGAAAGGCAGAAATTTTCCTTTTAAACAGAGACTCGAATTCCACTTCCCCCAAAATATTTAAACGTTTGAATCAAGGACTCTGAGGCAGAGATAAGGGGGTAGGAATAACAGCTCTTTTACTAATATATCTAACTGTACAAGCAGAAACAACAGCACTTGTTAAAATTACTAACAAAACAGAACAGATTACTCGGTTCCAGTCCTTTCTTTAGCTGTGAGCACGCTCTCTCTCGGCGGGAGCGGAGGCGGGAAGGGGCAGCTGCGGCCGCGCCGGTCTCAGGGGGGAGCGGCTGGAGCGGGCAGCTCCTCGCTCACCGTTTGGGTTCTGGTGCTCAGCTGTGTCCGCAGAGACTGGAGGCTGTAGCAGGGCAGATGCAGGGCAGGTGATGGCAGAGGGTCTGGCTCTCGTGCACCCGGCCGCGCGGCTCCAAGACCGAGAGGATCCACCTCCCCGCCCCCGGAAACACAAGTCCCCTCCGGAAGCACGAGAGCCCCTCTCCAAGCCGATCCCACCTACCCCTTTTGTCCAGAGCCCACAAAGATCCGCGGTGTACCCGGCAGCTCCATTGGCATGACAATGGGAAAAATTCTTTAAATTGACACAGCAATAGGAAAAACACTCAACCCCCAACATTATCCACCCCGAATTTTTTCCATGCCAACATGCTACAGCAAATTAAAACTTCTATATTATATACATGCATGCAGTTACAGGCACAGTATCATAGATAGTTCACCCTAGAACAAGGTCTCCTTGGGGTATGCATCGTGTCTGTCCATCCTTTTGCATCACCCACTAAGTGCAACCTGGTCCTTGAGCGAAAACCACCCCACGAACAGGATTGTCTTTGCTGGAGGGAGAGTTCACCCAAACAGGTTTTCCTAACATGCCTCTCAGGTGTACCACAGGGACCTTATCTCCATCTGCTGTTCCCAGGGGCTCAGATTGGGCAGGGCCTGCTCGGTTAGTGGAACCTCGGGTATTCACTAACCATGTGGCCTTTGGTAGATTGATCTCCCAGTTTTTGAAAATCCCCCTACCAAGTGCCTTTAACGTGGTTTTAAGCAGGCCATTGCACTGTTCGACTTTCCCAGCTGCTGGTGCATGGTAGGGAATATGATACACCCACTCAATGCCATGTTCTCTGGCCCAGGTGCTTATAAGGCTATTTTTGAAATGAGTCCCGTTGTCTGACTCAATTCTCTCAGGGGTACCATGCCTCCAGAGGACTTGTTTTTCCAGGCCCAGGATGGTGTTCCGAGCAGTGGCATGAGGCACAGGGTAGGTCTCCAACCACCCGGTGGTGGCTTCCACCATGGTCAGCACGTAGCGCTTGCCTTGGCGGGTCTGAGGCAGTGTGATATAGTCAATCTGCCAGGCCTCTCCGTACTTGTACTTGGACCACCGCCCCCCATACCAGAGGGGCTTTACCCTCTTGGCTTGCTTGATGGCAGCGCACGTGTCACAGTCATGGATAACCTGGGAGATGCTGTCCATGGTTAGATCCACCCCTCGGTCTCGTGCCCACTTGTAGATGGCATCTCTGCCCTGATGACCTGAGGCATCGCGGGCCCATCGAGCCAGGAACAATTCTCCCTTGTGTTCCCAATCTAAGTCTATCTTTGAGACCTCTATCTGTGCAGCCTGATCTACTTGCTCGTTATGGTGGTGTTCTTCATTAGCCTGACTCTTGGGAACATGAGCATCCACATGATGGACTTTCACGGGTAGCTTCTCTACCCGAGTGGCAATGTCTTTCCACTCATCAGCAGCCCAGATTGGTTTTCCTCTACGTTGCCAATCAGCCTTTTTCCACCTCTCCAGCCACCCCCACAGAGCATTGGCTACCATCCAGGAGTCAGTGTAAAGGTAGAGCTCTGGCCATTTCTCTCTCTCAGCAATGTCCAAGGCCAGCTGAACAGCTTTGAGCTCAGCAAGTTGACTTGATCCACCTTCTCCTTCAGTAGCTTGTGCAACCTGTCGTGTGGGGCTCCATACGGCTGCTTTCCACTTCTGGTTCATCCCCACAATGCGGCAGGAACCGTCGGTGAAAAGGGAGTAGCATTTTTCATCTGCTGGCAGTTGGTTGTACGGTGGGGCTTCTTCAGCCCGGGTCACTTGTTCCTGCTCCTCTTCGTCAGCGAGACCAAAATCTTCACCTTCTGGCCAGTTTGTAATTATCTCCAAAATCCCAGGGCGATTTGGGTTGCCAATACGGGCGCGCTGCGTGATGAGGGCAATCCACTTGCTCCATGTGGCGTCGGTGGCGTGGTGGGTAGAGGGAACCTTTCCTTTGAACATCCACCCCAGCACTGGCAGTCGGGGTGCCAGGAGAAGCTGTGCTTCCGTGCCAATCACCTCTGAGGCAGCTTGAACTCCTTCATAGGCAGCCAGGATTTCCTTCTCTGTGGGAGTGTAATTGGCTTCAGATCCTTTGTAACTTCTGCTCCAGAATCCCAGGGGTCGGCCTCGGGTCTCACCAGGCACCTTCTGCCACAGGCTCCAGGACAGACCATGGTTCCCGGCTGCAGAGTAGAGCACATTCTTTACCTCTGGTCCCGTCCTGACTGGGCCAAGGGCTACTGCATGAGCGATCTCCTGCTTGATCTGGGCGAAGGCTTGCTGCTGCTCAGGGCCCCAGTGGAAATCATTCTTCTTGCGGGTGACCAGGTAGAGAGGGCTCACAATCTGGCTGTACTCAGGGATGTGCATTCTCCAAAAGCCTATGGCACCTAGGAAAGCTTGTGTTTCCTTCTTGCTTGTTGGTGGAGACATCGCAGTGATCTTATTGATGACCTCAGTGGGGATCTGGCGCCGTCCATCTTGCCACTTCACTCCCAGGAACTGGATCTCTCGGGCAGGTCCTTTGACTTTGCTCTTTTTAATGGCAAAACCGGCTCCCAGCAAAATCTGGATGATCTTCTCTCCCTTCTCAAATACCTCCACTGCCGTGTTCCCCCACACAATGATGTCATCGATGTACTGCAAATGTTCTGGAGCCTCACCCTTTTCCAGTGCAGCCTGGATCAGTCCGTGGCAGATGGTGGGGCTGTGTTTCCACCCCTGGGGTAGTCAGTTCCAGGTGTACTGCACGCCCCTCCAGGTGAAAGCAAACTGAGGCCTGCACTCTGCTGCCAAAGGAATGGAGAAAAACGCATTGGCAATGTCAATGGTGGCATACCACCTTGCTGCCTTGGACTCCAGCTCGTACTGCAGCTCCAGCATGTCCGGCACGGCAGCGCTCAGCGGTGGAGTCACTTCATTCAAGGCACGATAGTCCACAGTTAGTCTCCATTCTCCATTAGATTTTCGCACAGGCCAGATGGGGCTGTTGAAGGGTGAGTGGGCTTTGCTGACCACCCCTTGGCTCTCCAGCTCACGGATCATCTTGTGGATGGGGATCACAGCATCTCGATTTGTCCGGTACTGCCGGTGGTGCACTGTCATGGTGGCAATTGGTACCTGTTGCTCTGTCACTTTCAGGAGCCCCACTGCAGATGGGTTTTCTGATAGTCCAGGCAAAGTGTTCAACTGCTTAATGCTCTCTGTTGCTACAGCAGCTATTCCAAAAGCCCACCTGAACCCCTTTGGGTCTTTGTAGTAGCCATTCCTGAGGAAGTCTATGCCTAGAATACGTGGAGCCCCTGGGCCAGTTACAAAAGGATGTTTCTGCCATCCCTTCCCTGTCAGGCTAATCTCAGCTTCCAGCAAAGTGTATTCCTGTGATCCCCCCGTCACCCCAACAATAGAAACAGGTACCTTCCCCACGTGTTCTGATGGTATCAGGGTGCATTGTGAACCAGGATCAACTAGTACTCTATGTTCCTGTGGCTTTGATGTGCCAGGCCATCGCACCCACACTGTCCAATAGATCCTGTCATCCCATGCCTCTCCCTGGCTAGAGGCAGGGCCCCTCTAGCCCTGGTTATTATTTCTTTCCTGGGCATACATAGTGGAGGTTCCTTCCAGGGGATCTGACAGATCATCCTCCTTTCTGTGATACCCTGCACCTTTACCATGGGAGGTTGAGGCTACCTTCATCTTAGCACGGTTCCTTCGGTTAGCATTTCCCTCCCTGAGCTGACGCACCCGTGCTGCCAGGACAGAAGTGGGCTTCCCATCCCATTTTTCCATGTCTTCTCCATGGTCTCGCAGGAAAAACCACAGGTCAGCTCGTGGGGTGTACCCTCTCTCCCTAGCTGGGGGGCGTTGGGTTCTAGATTTGGGGCCTATGACTCGCACTGGTGCTGCACTGATCTTTCTTATCTCCTCCCTCATCTCCTCCCTCATCTCCTCCCTCATCTCCTCCATCCTGTTTTGGACCTCTTGGAGGTCCCTGGCCACGGCAGAGACATTGGCCTGCATTGGGCCATTCATCATACTCTCAAAATTTCTGAGTCTGTTGGCAACAGAACCCACTGTCTCTTGGTGGTCATCAGCATTGATCATTGCAATGAAGGTGGTATATTGAGATGGCCCCAGGTTTGCCAGATTCCACAGCATCTGCCCTGTGCACCTGACCTTGTCAGGGTCATTGTCATGCTGTCCATCCCTCCCAAAGAGTACCTCTAATACTGCCACTTCTCTCACCTGCTGGATCCCTTCCTCAAGAGTTTTCCAGCGCATTCTACGTTGGTACTCCTGCATTCTCTCTTTGTGGACAAACTTCTCTCTCACACTCATTAAAAGCCGGTCCCAGAGGGAAAGGAGGCCTTGCTCCCTCACAAATATCTGGTCCACACCTGAATCCTGGGCCAAGGATCCTAAATTCCTGGCCTCAGTTCCATCCAGTTGCACACCTGTTCCCGTAAGGTCCCAGACCCGGAGTAACCAAGTTGTAAAAGGCTCACGGCCTCGCCGTGCAATGTCTTTACGCAGGTTACGGAGACTGTCGTATGAGAGGGACTCTGTGACAATCTCAATCTCTGGCTCCCCTGCTGTCTGTGAGGACCCTCCTGGCTGATCCCCATTATCTAGGTGCCTCGTTTTGATCTTAGATTTTCTAGTTTCCACAGGGGCAACTGCCACTGGCTGTGGCTGCCCCTGTGATCCGGCTGGAGCCTGGACAGATACAACATCTACGGGTTCCACTGCAGCACCATCTGACTCTCCCTCTTCAGGGCAGGGGGAGGGTTTTTCACCAGCTGAAGAAAAGTGCTCCTTCAACATCTGGCTGTGCTCCTTCAACATCTGGCTTTGCTCCTTCAACATCTGGCCAATATCCTTCACTAGAGCTCCCACCCACTCTGGGTGGTTCATTTCTACAGTGGGCTGTGGGGCAGCATCAGGCTCTGGGGCAGCATCCCTAGTCTCCGGAGCAGAGTCATGTTCTGGGCAACATCACTAGTCCCTGGGGCAGGGGCAGACTCTGGGGCCACATCCCTAGTCTCTGGGGCAGGTATCAGGGTTGTTAACCAAGCCAATATTCCCTTGTTTCTGAATGCTAAGTAGAGCAGGCCTATCAACAACGCCAACCAGTGTATAATAACACTAGCAATTAAAACAGATCTGAAATCCTTGAAAACTGGTGGAGTAGCTTCAAAAAACTGGGTGATGGGTTGGGAGAAAATTTCCCTTGCATTCATTACTTCACAGTAAGTACCGTTATTGAAATAATCCCAGAAACACGCAGTTAGAGTATGATAGTTCTGGATCCATGTGGCCACTTCCCAGAGAAAAACCGTTGGGTTCTGGTGGTCAGCTGTGTCCGCAGAGACTGGAGGCTGTAGCAGGGCAGATGCAGGGCAGGTGATGGCAGAGGGTCTGGCTCTCTCCTGCGTTTTTCCGCGCGGCTCCAAGACCGAGAGGATCCACCTCCCCGCCCCCGGAAACATAAGTCCCCTCCGGAAGCACGAGAGCCCCTCTCCAAGCCGATCCCACCCACCCCTTTTGTCCAGAGCCCACAAAGATCCGCGGTGTACCCGGCAGCTCCATTGGCATGACAATGGGAAAAATTCTTTAAATTGACACAGCAATAGGAAAAACACTCAACCCCCAACAGGGACCATGCCAACCAGCCATGCTACAGTGATGTCCTTGGTGCCATGAGGTCCCCGCAGTGTCACAATGGTCCCTGGGATCCATGGTACCCTGCAGTGTCACAATGGCCCATTGATTCCCTGGGGTCCCCAAAGTGTCACAGTGGCCCCTTTATTTCAGAAGTCCCTACAGAGTCAAGATGGTCTCCACAGGAAAGAAATAATGTTTCAGAGACTGTTTGAACTGCAGTCACCAGAGGCCAAGGCCAGCCAGACCTGTTAGTCCTGGCAGGTTTGTCTGCGAGCAATCCATGGATATTCAAATTTAGAATGTGGAATCCCAATTTCAGCCGTTTTTGCCTGGAGGATCAGTTCTTTTGCATTGAAAGGAAAGCACAGAGCCCCTGTGTTTGGGAGGCATGTGAAAGCTGGCCCTCAAGAGGCCAAGGCCAGCCAGACCTGTTAGTAATGGCATTTTTTGTGTAGGAGCAATCTTTGGATATAGGACTTTTGTAGGTGGAATCCCAATTTCGGCCATGGGCACCTGGAGAAGAAATATTATTCATTTCCAAAAGAAAGAAAGAGCAGAGCCCCAGAGGTTCAGGGCAGAATAGAGGTGACCACCAGAGGCGAAGGTCAGCCAGAGCTGTCTGTTCTGGCAGCTTTTGTCTGGGAGAAATCATTGCAGATATGAATTTAGGAGGAAAAGTACCCATTTTTGCCATAGGTTCCTGTTCAGGAAGGATGGTTCTTTTCCATAGGAAGGAAAGCACTGAGCCCCAGTGTTTAAAGGCAAGTGAGAGCCTGCCCTCAGGAGGACAAGGGCAGCCAGACCTGTTTGCAATGATAGCTTTTGTCTTGGAACAATCCTGGGATATAGGGCATTTTGGAGGGGGAATCCCATTTTGGCAATGGGTGCCTGGATGAGAAGGGCAGTTCTTTTCCATTTGAAGGAAAGCCCAGAGCCCAGAGTAGGGACCCTTGACATGCCAAGGGCAGGTGGATGAGTCCAGCAAAGCCAACCAGACCTGTTCTGTGTTCCCTTGGATCCATAGGAGCCAGCAGTGACATAGTGGCCCCTTTATTCTGTGGAGCCCTACAATGTCCCAATGGTTGTGCCATATTGGATCCTTGACTCCATGAGGCCCAGATGTGTTACATTGGCCCCTTGTTTCCATGAGGCTGCACAGTGTCATAATGGTCCCTTGCTCCCATGAGGCCTTCCATTGTCACAGGAGTCTCATTGGTGCCACATTATTACAATGGACCCTTGGTTCCATGGGGACTGAAAGCGGCATAAGAGCCTCCTTGGTTCCAAGAGGCCCTGCCGATTCAACAAGGTCTCCAAGTGTCACTATAACCTCCAGGATTCCATGAGGCCCGGCTGTGTCACAATGGACTCCTTGGTTCCATGGAGCTGCAAAATGTCACAACTGTCTCCATGATTCCATAGGGTCCTGCAGTGTCACAATAGACCATTGATTCCATGAGACCCCACACTGTCACTATGGCTCCCTGGTTCCACTGAGCCCCACAGTGTCACTATGGATTCCTTGGTTTCATAAGGCCCTGAAATGCAACAATGGCCCTTTTGTTTCACAAAGCTTCAAATTGTAGAAATGGCCTCCATGGTTTCATGTGTCACAATGGACCCTAGGCTCCATGATATCCCATAGTGTCACAATGGTCTCCTTGGCTCTGCAGTGTGAGAATGCCCCCTTGGTCCCTTGGAGCTCACAGTGTCGCTCTTGTGCCTTTGGTTCCATGAGGCCCTGCTGTGTCACAATGGTCTCCTTGGTTCCATGATGCCTTATACTGGAAAAAAGATCTCCTTGGTTCTACAGAATGGCCCCTTTGTCCAACGGACCCCCACACTATCACTGTGGTCCCCTTGATTCCATGTCTTAAGATGAGCCAGGCAAAGTATAGGCTTGACATCAGGAAAAATTCTTCACTGAAACAGTGATTGGGCACTGGAATCTTCTGCCCAGGGAGGTGGTGGAGTCACCATCCTTGGAGATCTTTAAAAAAACTGGACGTGAATCTCAGAGCCATGGTTAATTGATGAGGTGATGTTGGGTCATAGGTTGGCCTTGATGATCTCAAAGGTCTTTTCCAACCTTGTTCATTCTGTGATTCTGATTCTTAAAAGTCTCCATTGTCCCATGAGGGCCTGCAATGTCTCAATGGATCTTTTGTTTCGTGAGTCCCCACACTGTAACAATGTGCCCTTGGTTCCATGAGGTTCCTCAGTGTCACAACAGCCCCTTGCATCCACAGTGTCACAATGGCCCCTTGGTCACAATGGACTTCTGGTTCCATGAGCTCTCATACTCTCAGCAACAGTTCTGTGGACTCTATTAAAGCTTAGAGAAACTTTGGAGTTTCCATTTAATTTTGAGTTATTAAGAAGAGGTTTGAACACTCTCTGAGGGCCTGAGTCTAATGGAAAAAACACCAAAGCCCCAAGAGGGTCATTGAAGTCCTTGTGCTGTGTCTGTGCTGCTGAGTTGGGCCAGGCTCCTGGCACAGAGGGAGCTCTTGGAAACCATGAAGAGTTTCAAAAAGACATTTCTGCTGAGGAGCAGCTCCTCTCCCAGCCGAGCAGGGCTGGGGCTCTGCCTGCAGCTACCCCAGGCACAGCACAGAGGCACTGAGAGCTTCAATCTGTCAGGGCTGGGAAGATGCTCAGAAGCGACTGGGGTAGAATCACTCCCAGCCCTTGACATAGGAATCCTCTGGCTGCAGGACAAAGCAGCTGCAGCTCCTGGAGTGATCTCCTAAAGCTGGAACATCCCAATGCCTACAGACTCTGTTTGTACATTCTCTGATTCTCTCTTGTGTAGAGTAGCCAGGGGTGCCCAGGGCTGTCCTGCAGAGCAGGGTCCTGCAGCCCAGGGCGTGTGCTGGGGCAGGGACTCTGCTGCCTGCCATGGACAGTTCTCAGCCAGCCCTGGGAGCTGTCCACAGCACTGGGAGACAACGTCTGGGTGGAAGGAGACAGCTGGTTAGGCTAGGAAGTATTCTCCTTGTGTGGTTAGGATGCTGCACTGTACAGGACAACTGCTCCCAGCATGACATTTAACTGCAGAACATATCCAAATTGATTATATGGATCGCACAGCAATGCAGGGGGTGCATAAAAGGGAAAATCCTGCTTTTTTAATCTACTGCTCTGGGTTGCCTGAATAGAAAACTGTGCACTGATATTCATCTCTGAGTTTAAGTTAAGAAAATTAAAAAAAAAAATTCTCTCAGATCTTAACAAAGCAGACACTGACAGAAATGAGCACATGGTCCCTTAGAGGCAGCATCAGCATTGCTTTTCCAGCCTCCTCAAGGTTGCTCTGATGTTGCCATCAGAGCCTGCAGAGGTAGAGCTGGCCCTGGCCAGTGCCCTGTGCTCGGAGGGGTCTGCAGGGCAAAGCTGAGCCCCCAGATCTGGGTTGGGCTCTGGCAGCACTGGCAGGGCCCAGCCCTGAGCACAGGGAAGCAGCTGCTGGCAGGGACAGCTCCAGGCAGCAGAGCCCTGGGCAGGCAGTGAGGGGAAAGTGCCAACAAGCTGGGCTGGGATATGTAAAGTCCTCTCCAAACCAAACTATTCCATTATTACTTTTTTTACAGAATCACATGCCATAACACTGCAAATGTCCAACAGCAACTCCATCAGCCACTTCCTCCTGTTGCCATGGGCAGACATTCGGCAGCTGCAGCTCATGCACTTCTGCCTCTTCCTGGGCATCTCTCAGGCTGCCCTCCTGGGCAACGACCTCATCATCAGCGCCGTAGCCTGCAGCCACCACCTGCACACCCCCATGTACCTCTTCCTGCTCAACCTGGCTGCCACTTACCTGGGCTCCATCTGCACCACTGTCCCCAAAGCCATGCACAATTCCCTCTGGGACACCAGGAACATCTCCTATGCAGCATGTGCTGTACAGGTGTTTCTTTTTATGTTCTTCATATCTTCAGAGTTTTCCCTCCTAACCATCATGTGTTACGACCGCTACGTGTCCATCTGCAAACCCCTGCACTACGGGACCCTCCTGGGCAGCAGAGCTTGTGTCAACATGGCAGCAGCTGCCTGGCCCAGTGGCTTTCTCTATTCACTGCTGCACACAGCCACTACATTTTCCCTTCCCTTGTGCCATGGAAATGTCCTGGGCCAGTTCTTCTGTAAAATCCCACGTTCTCAAGCTCTCCTGCTAAAATTCTTACCTCAGGGAACTTTGGCTTCTTGTGTTTTCCATCTCTTTAGCATTTGGCTGTTTTGTGTTCATTGTTTTCTCCTATGTGCAAATCTTCAGGACTGTGCTGAGGATCCCCTCTGACCAGGGAAGGCACAAAGCCTTTTCCACCTGCCTCCCTCACCTGGTTGTGGTCTCTCTGTTCCTCAGCACTGGCACATTTTCCTGCCTGAAACCTTCCTCGATCTCCACCTCATCCCTGGATCTGGCAGCTTCAGTTCTGTACTCAGTAGTCCCTCCAGTGCTGAACCCCCTCATCTACAGCCTGAGGAACCAGAAGCTCAAGGATGCTCTGAGAAAATTGATGACTCTACATTTTCAAAAGCATTAAAATATTTTCTCCTGCAGAACCTTCAGAATGTAACTCTCTATAATCTCAGCCTTATATTTCCTATTTGTCCATTTTTTCTATGGTATTTTTTTCTTCTTTTGCAATATTTCTTGCAAAATACTCTACTATTAGTCCTTGCATTTCTACATGAATATCTACCATTCTTTTGAAACACAAAGACTCGCAAGAGGTCTGTGTTTTTAAATAAAAACAAGTGCATGCCCTCTCCTGTGTTTCTGGGATTCTTCCTCAGCCCTTCTCTGTCTCTGCAGGGCAGTGCCTGTGAGCAGAGGTGGAGGGAAGAGACTCCCAGCACAGCAGCACAGCCAGGGACAATGGCCCTGGCTCTCCCCACATTTACTCTTACCCACTCCACCCTCTCCTTGCCAGCCCTTCTGTGGCTGTAAGGATGCAGTGCTCTGGCAGCTTGGTCACTGTCCTGCTGCATGTCCTTGCTGTGACCGCAGGCATGGGCAGGCCATGGGCACTGCTGGGACACAGCTGAGCTCCAGCACTGCAGCTCCACCAGCAAAGGGCATCTCCTGAGGGCAGGGTAGGAAGGCTTTGCTCTCCTCCAGAGCTGCTGTCAGGAATGTGCTCCAGGAATGCCCTGGCAAAGCAAAGCCCAGTGCCTGGGGCAGAGGGGCAGTGTGCAGGGGGGCAGGCAGCAGTGTCCTGGCACAGCCAGAGCTCCTGGGATGGACCTGAGCGAGCAGCAGAGCAGGGTCTGGGCTGTGTCTTTGTTCTGGGGACAGCCTGGGAAGGTGCCCCAGGCCAATTGTCCCACACTAGTCCCTGTAACCACCATACCCAGCATTGGCCTCTCCCCCACCTGCGGGAGGTTGCTTGTTTCTGCATGGAGAGACACCAAGTGACCAGGCCAGCAGGCCATGTTTGCTTTCTACTGAGGAGATTTCAGCAGTGCATCGTGTGTGTGTGTGGGGAGGGGGGAAGAGATGAACCCGAGTAAGCACAAACACCATCATCAGCACTCGGGGATGTCGCAGTTCTGGGGTCAAAAACAATGTCTTGAGGCAGTTCCCACTGCATTCTGGGAAACCACCTAAATTCATTACTGGGCTGTGGTTATGACTGTATAGAGAGAAACATCCCTCACAGGAAGGCTCCAGGAAAAAATGCTCAGGACAGCCACAGACTTCACAGAGAGGCCATTGGAGTGCTGGGTCAGTGGGGAGAAATCAAAGTTGTCTCCACTCTGAAGCACCCCATGAACATGGCTGTGCTGTTTTCTGGGCACTGACCTGGAGCTGAGGCATGTGGAAAAGGCCTTTGGTGTCAGGGATGCACCCAGGGATGTCAAGGCTGGGCACTGTCACCGTGAGACCTCTCTCAAACCCCTTGGAAAGGCCAGAGCCATCCCAGAGTGTCCTGGACACTTGGGAAGGGCAGACATGGAACCAGTCTGCAAACAGGGCAGGGAGGGGCACTGGGAGAGTCACAGACTTGTTAGGCTTAGCAGGGAAGGGCATGTGGCAAATCCTCCTGCAGCCATTCCAGGCACCAGCAGCACAAGGCAGGGATTGCAGAACCCCTATGGGAGGAAAAAGAAGGGGATGTTGTGCGCCCAGACTTTAGCCAGGTCTGTGGCATGGTCTGCTGTGCTCTCCTCGGAGTCAGATTGGAGAGAGCTGGGCTGCAGGAGTGGAACATGAAGTGGGTGGGAATTTGGCTGAACAATGAGGATCAAATGTCATCCATGGGACAGAGTCCCCTTGGCAGCCACTCCCTGGTGACATCCCTCAGTGACCAGCCCTTGACCACCAGTGTGAAACATTTCTATTGTCACTACAATGTCATGAAATGCACTTTCAATTCCTTTTTGCATGCTACCAAATTGCAGACAGGCTGTAACCAAGCTCATCTAGTTAATGGTTGTCACTGCCTGAGGTGTCTCCTTAGACCTGAGATCACCTCTGGAGGACATGCAGGTGGTTTGGTACCCAGCTCTTTCCAATGCCCTCCGATGAGAGACTGCAGGAGGCTGTTCTTAGAGGTTTTCATGCTTGTTTATTGTTGCTTATCTCAGGAATGCTTTGTCCAGCGAACAGCGATCTGCTCGCCAGATATCCAGGACAGAATCTGCCTGGTAAAGGCAGGACTTATCTTTTATAGTCTAAATTATGTCCTAGGTATTAACAATTATTTTCCGATACAATACAACTTTGTTAAACTGTCCAGCTTTGTCCCCATCCAATCTGAAAGTCATGTCACGCAGCATGGATGACACGGAGAAGAAGGAGGAAGAGGTATACCCCGCTCCAAATCCTCCATCTTGGCTACGAGCTCCTTAATATAAACATTCTAGAAATCTGCTAATTCTACATTCTAACAGTCTAATTTACACTCTATTTATTTTTGAAGCTTGCATTTCTTCTCTCAATGTTGGCAAATTGTTCCAAGGAGCTAAATCCAGCCCCTGAGACACCTGGGTCTCATTCAAGGGGGACCCCGCTGGGGTGGGTGTCTTAAACCTCCCAGGGGAGCCAGAGGAATACTCTGGATTCCTACATCTCCCCCGCTGTTTGCACTAAAAACACCTCTTTCAAAGTTTTCTCCATGGCATGCTGAATGCACTGAATGATGCATGGCGAAATGACAAGAAGAACTGCAAGCCCCACTAATATATAAAACCCTATATACACCCTGATTCGGAGTAACATCCATTGTTTGGTTCTTTGTCACTCCTGAAACATTAAATACAAAACAAAAGTCCATTCTTGCCGAATCAAAAATTTCTAATTCTTCTGTTTCGAAAAAGGCCACAGGGAGAAATTGAACTCACATATGCCATCCATCCACAGGAGCTGTCACAACCTGCATTGCCCATGAAGGGATGCCCTCCGGAATGGGTCATTCTTTCACTGGCAATCCCACCAGACATGTTGAAAAATGGCTTTTTTGGCCTGGAATGTCTCAAGCAAATCATGTCCAACCCCGCTGCCTGTGCTAAATTTTTCCCAAACATTCTCCCTTGGCTGCATCACTGGTAGATCCGCTTCATTACCTAACATAGTTGACAAAAAGATAAGATACAACAACATATAAACAAATATGTTTCACTGTCAGTCCTTAAGTCTTTTATGTCTTGTTTTGTTTGAAGATGAGTTCACATCCTTTGTCTTTGATTCTGTCTGCAAGCTCCCTTCTTCATGTCCAAGATTGGCGTCTGCTTGTGTTTGGGCTTGATATGGTTTCACGTATTACGCAGGAACGCACTTCAATCCTCTACCTGTGGAAACACAAGCAAAATCTTTTCCCCACGTACTTAGTTTGAAAGATCCTTCGGTTTTACCTGTTTCTAAATTTCTGATCAAAACCAAAGGATTTTTCTTCAGCTTTGCCCTTGTTTGTAAAATGTCTTATAATTGGTGGAGTTTTCTCTGAAAAAGAACTAGTTAAGAAGTTTAATACATATAAAGTTTTGTTCAACCGCATGTGAGGCATAGCCTCTGCCTCCCTCCTTTTTTGTTTTTCTAAAATTGCTCCTGAAAAGGTGTTAACTGAAGTGTGAATATTTTTTAATTTTTCAAACGGTGAATATTTTGTAACATCTATCTGCTTTAACAACCTGTGACTCAGATAATGAATTGTACAAATACCTGTATAATCTAACAATGTAATTGCCAAATCCTGTGATTTTTGTTGTGTAAAATCAAAATATTGCTTTTTCAAGGGTAAATATATTATAAAAAAATCTCTGCCTGTCATTGTCATCAGCCTTGTTCTTCCCTTTACTATGATGGGAGCTATCATTTCTAAACCTGTAAGAATTATTTTCAGGGATCGATAAAATAGAAAAATCCACTCTATAATTAAAACTTAGTCTTTTTGAGACTCATTCCATTGAAAAATTAAACCATATGTTTCTTCTCCCAACACCGCTAAAAAAAAAGGCAATGAATCTACATAACGATGTGCTTGTCTGTGCTGTATAGTTTCTGCAACTTCTTCCAAAGCTCTTTAGGCTTCCAGTGTGAAAGTTCTAGGAGATCTGATATCGCTGTTTCCTTTCAAAAGATTGAATAAAAATGAAAAGGTCTTCATTTGTGATTTTTAGAATGGGTCTCATCCAGTTTATCTCTCCAAGAAGTTGTTTTAGGTCTTGCAAATTGTTAACTGTTGAGTTGATTTCTATTTTCTGAGGCTTTATTGTTTGCTCTGTGATTTTGCATCCAAGATATTTCCAAGGTGCAATTTCCTGAATCTTTGAAGTGCTAATCCAGCCTTTTGCGCTTCTGCGATCACACAGTCACGGGCTTCTTGCAGCTTCTGTTGTGTGGATGCTTCAATGAGCAAATCATCCTCACTTAAATAATAAATAATAAATGATCCTCACTTCAGGATACTTTTCTCTTGCTGGAACCAAAGCTTGTGCCACATACCACTGGCAAATTGTTGGTGAATTCTTGAGGCCTTGTGGCAAAACAACCCAATGATATCTTTTCAAAGGCTCTTCTCTGTTTAAACTTGGAACAGAGAATGCCATTCGATGAGCATCATCCGGATGAAGTGGTAAACTGAAAAACAGTACTTGAGATCAATGATCACAAGTGGCCAGTCTCTAGGAATCATCATGAGAGATGGAAGTCCTTGTTGAAGAGGTCCCATTTCTTCCACAATCTCATTCAGCTTTCTAAGATCATGAAGCAATCTCCATGAACCAGAGGTCTTCTTCCGAATGATGAACACGGGAAAATTACAGGGACTATTTGTTAGCTTGATGTGTCCTTTTTGCAACCGTTCTTTGACTAAATTCTTCAAAGCACTCAATTTCTTATTTTCCAAGGCCCACTGATCTACCCAAAGAGGTTTATCAGTTTTCCAAGTCAGGTTCTGAGTGGTGAGTGCCGCAGTGAGCCCCACTAAAAATCTGTTTTCAGATAAATGTTCCATTGGGACAAGAGGTCTCTTCCTCATATGGTAAATGGCTTCTGCACCACAAATGGACGAGTAATAGCTAGTTTTCCTCCTGGCCCTATGAATGTTATTGCACTTTCACTCTGCAGGCATACAGAACTTCCTCCTATGCCTGTAATTCAACCTAAAGGTACTATCAAATTCCAATCTCTTGGCCAGAAAATATAAGAGATAAGTGTGACGTCTGCTCCCGAGTTCCCCATGTGCTGTCCAGAGAGGAGTTCATGATCTTTGTTTCTGAGTCAATCTGTGAGCTCACCCTTCACTTTCAGGGCTGGCATCCACCCGTGGGCCACCATGGGCTCAACATGGGCCCAACATGGCCCCATGTATCTCACTGGCACCCATCTCTGTCCTCTCTCTGTGGAGACACAAGCAGAACTCTTTCTCCAAATAATTAATTTGAAAGCCTTTCAATTTTCTTTGTCTCTAGATTTTTGATCAAAACTGGAGAATTTTCCTTCAACTATTATCTAACAAAAATTTACAATACCACAATACTATTAAAAAAAAGACAAATCCAAAGTTTACAATCTTCTGCAGGTAAAACACAATACAATAATCAACAATGCTTTAAACAACAGATATATATTTACAAGATTAGATAATCGACAATCTTTAAAAAATTGTGTCATCATCTCAGGCTCTGCAACAGCTGACGAGCCTTGATTCAATGAGGAATTAGATAATCTCCGGAAAATGAACACCAAATTCATCCCAAAATTAGCTTCAGCTGCTATATTGATAAGGTCAAATTGCCAGTCCAAACTACTGGAATATTATTTTGATGCAGAAAACACCTGGGTTTACACAATTTCTCTTTCAGTTAGAATCAAGGCCTGGCCAGAGCCTAAATTCTAATTGAAAGAGAACTCCCTGACATCCTCTTTTTAAAGAAAAAAACCCCACAACTCTTAACAGCAAAAGCTACAATTAAACATTTCATGGTGAGGAAGAAATCAAATTCCTCTAGAAATTCGTTTTCTCTGAAGTTCTTCTTTAGGGTGAGATGCTTTGAACATGGCAAGCTGCTGCTGCTTCAATGATAGTAACTCAGGAAAACCATAATACTAGAAATTCATTCTGAGAATGAAGCTCAAATAATTTTCTAGAATTCTGAAAAACACTCAAAACTATAAGACAGAACAGGGCCAGGTCACAAAAGACCTGCCAAAATAAAAGAGAGAATTAATAAAAGGAAAACAAAGAAACATTAAGTTCACAACTTAACTGATTATCTTTACATATTTGATTCAAGGACACGTCTGGAGGCTTTCCAAAACTTACTTGAAATGTTGAAAGACTTCAGATTAAACAATGAAACAGAAAACAAAATCATTCTGTGATACAGAACTCATAATCTTATTACAATGTTTTAAAATTAAATACAGAAATTATTTTGAACCTTAAAAACTGAACTGATAGATAAATATTGCTTTTCCAATATATATAAAGAAAACTTTGATTCGGATTAAATTTTACAATTTAAATAATAAACCTAGAAGTGGTTTTAATTTGCATTCACACAGCATTTCATTAACAATTTGAAAAATGTAAACTAGAAATCCATTGCAATTTGGTTTGAAGAAAAAACTAAAATACTGATAATAAATCTGCAAAGCATAAATTTGCAAGCTTCTTCCTTATAAGAATTCAAAATCTATTAATTTATATTGACAGTATTGCCAATACTTAGAAACTGGTTACTTTAAAACAACTATAGGAAAATTAAAACTCAATGTTGACATTTGGATAAATGTCCACTCATATCTGAGCAATAACAAATCACTAAATATATGTAATATCTATTCAAATCAAATACAAAATACCTTATACCTTGACCACTCTAGAATTTCAGCATCTTTTTGACAACAATGCAAAAACAAACACCTTTAATTTAACATACAAGAATTGTGAAAATAGAATTGAATCTGTTATCATGTCCCCTTGCTCTGTTTGTCCTCCGCAATGCAGATAAAAGCAGCTCTTGGCGTCTCTCCACCCCCCATTCCCCTCCTCTCTGCAGCACTGGACCCGTGCATGGCAGGGGGGAGCAGCGGGGATGCTGACAGAGCCTCTGGGAGTGGAGTGGCTGCGCCCCGCCTCCCTCGGTGAGCCCTGGGCTGGTGAGCTTGCACTGCTGAGCCCGGGTTTTCTCTGGGTCAGCTCCATCCGGGCATTTGCCCTGCAATTGCTTAAAAGTTGTTAAATTCTTCTCCTTTGACTTTATAAAGCACAAATTTCTCTCCCCATTAGAATCTGTCTTTGCCTGAAACAGGGCAATCCTCTCTCTGTGTCTGGGTTCTGTGTCCCTATCGCTGACATTTCCACGTTTTGTGCCCCCCCGCGCACTCAGGGCCGGAGCCACTGCGCCCTCCGCGCCCAGCGCCACCCTGTCTACCAGGCCAGGGGCGGGGGCCGTCCTGCCCAGCACTGGCCTCAGGGCTGGGGCCGCCCCAGTGCCTGCTGCTGCCACAGCGCTTGGGATCAAGATCGGCCCAGCAATAGTCTGGGTCGCTGTTCCCCCTGTCGCTACCACCGCTGCACACGCTGCGTGTGACGCTCTAGCAATCGGTGTGGAGGCTGCTGTTCCCGCCCTTTGGGTTCAGGGCCAGTGCCCGCATAGTCTTGCCTTTCTGTGTCCCGGCCGCCGCTGCTGATGGCCGCCACCCAGACATCCCTGCAACTGAACGCACCGAGCCTGTGCTTTTTCCCGCTATTTCTGCAGTCCTGACCCCCTCCCCTGTGTTCCTCACGGCCCTGGGAGTTGCCTGTTGCGCCCTCCCACCTTCTGGGCTCAGAGTTTCTGAAGGGGTGAAGAAGCAAAAATCTAAGTTCTCTAACTTGCTTGGAAATATTTCTAACTTAATTTTTCCTGGCCTTAGGTAAGGTATTGTGGACTTTGGGTGAAGCACCGTGGTTAGTTCAGGGAAGATGGGTGATTCCGGAGATTCTAACATTTCAGGGGATACACTTTGTTATAAATGAGCGCAATGGGCCATAAAAGATCGAATAAAAATTTAAAAAAATTTATTAGGTACAGAAGGCAAAAGCAAAAATCAGCGCTGGGCGACAGAGGAGTCTCTGCTCCACTAACTGCTGCGCTTCAGTCTCTTTGTTAACCCCTTTTAAGCTGTAGGGCTTCGGGTTACGTGTTCTTTCTCAGGTGTCTCTGCGCATGTGTCTCCAGTTGCTAGGGGGTCTTTTTCTGCCTCTCGGTTGTCGAGGGATGAAGATGAGCAGTCGTCCTCAGTCTTGCCCGTGTGACCCCTTTCCTTTTAGGGTTATCTTCTTGACTTCCTGGAATTCAAGACATCTTGCAAAGCAGTAAATTATACAGGCGCCAGCAGTCTTTAACTCCCCCCTGATTTTACAAGCCCCGGTTGCGTGTTTTTTTTTTTTTTAAGGTTTATCAGGCGAACAAAAGGTTCTTATATCTATCACAATCCCCCCTTTTTCTATATCTTTACTTTTGTTCGCTAAATCTTTGTAATTCTTTTCTGCTTAATTCTAAATAGTCTTCTGTTTCCTCCCCATTTAGGGCTTCATATTTTGCTCGTATTAACATGAGGTGAGCTGCTTCTAACCTGCTCTTTACTATGCTAATGATTTTGTTAAAAATGCAAGGTCCAAAGGTGAGTCCTAAGATTAGTAAGATTAATGGCCCTGTTATCGTAGACAACAGGGTTGTTACCCAGGGAGAATAGTTAAACCAAGATTCATACCAACTTTGTTGGGCCTCCCTTTCTCTTTTACATTGCTCCAGTTGTTTTCGGAGCTCAGCCATGGTGTCAGTTACTATCCCAGTGTGGTCTGCATAGGTGCAACTTTCCTCTCGCAAAGCCACACACAGTCCCCCTTGCTGTAAAAACAACAGGTCTAATCCCCGTCTATTCTGCAATACAACTTCCGAAAGAGATCTTACTGATTTTACGAGACCGTCTATTGCCTTCTCTATTTTACTTAAATCTTCATCTACTGAAATTCTGAGATCCTTAAATCCTTGCTGTTGGTTCACTAAGGAAGCCACTCTTGTCCCCACCCCAGCACCTCCTATACTTAGTAATACAGCAACCTCAAAGGGTTCCCCTTTTGCCCCTACCACCGTGGCAGTCTCTTTAGATAGACTACATCCTTTTGGCAAAAACTGAATAGTTGATCTTTCAGCTCCTGTGTCAACCAGAAAAACTATTTCCTGGCCATGGGGACCCACCTTCAGTTTTATCAAGGGCTCCTTATGATGTTTCCGTGTCCCCAAGAGATAGAGCCCCTGACCCCTCTAATCTGTCTTGAACTCTTTCTCATCCCGAATTCTGACCCTACACTCTTTCTTGAAATGTCCTTTTTTCCTGCAATAAAAACACACCTTAATGTCCTGTCTCTCCTTTGAATCCCTAGACTCCCTGGGCTCTCTTACTGGCCGCCTCTGTGTCTCCCTCTGACCTTGTTCCCTACTTTCTCGTACCGCAGCAACCATCATTCTAACTTGCCGTTTCTGACTTTCCTCTTCCCTTCGGACATACACCTTTTGGGCCTCTCTCAATAGCTCATCTAAGCCTCTATCCTGACAATCTTCCAGCTTTTGTATCTTCTTCCTTATATCTTCCCAAGATTTAGACACAAAATGTACCTTCAACACCGCCTGTCCCATTTGACCATCTGGATCCATTCCTGAATAAAGCAGGAAATTCTTTCTCAACCTCTCTAACCACTCTGAGGGGGTTTCATCCTTCCTTTGTCTCTCATTAAACGCTTTATTGATGTTCTGGCCTCTCGGGACTGATTCCCTAATTCCCTGAACTATTATTGTCCTCAAGTCCTGCATGTGTGTTCGATGTGCAGGATTCTGATGATCCCACTGAGGATTTTGAAGGGGCCATTTGGTGTTAGCTGCAGGACCCTGAGCGTGTTGGGCATCCCAGATACGCATTCCCTCCCTCCTAATCATATTTTTCTCTTCGGCCGTAAACAGGATGTTCAAAATAGACTGTAATTCCTCCCAGGTGTACATACTAGGACCCAAAAATTGGTCCACTCTTTCAGCATCTCCCAGCGGGTCTTCTAATAAATGTCCCATATCCTTCTTAAATTCTCTAACATCCCCTGAACTGAGGGGCACAGATATAAAACCTATTCCTGCCTGAGGGCCCCCCATAGGCATTTCTCTCAATGGGAATAAATTTTCTTGTTGTTTCCTAGATCTCCCTCTAGTGACTGGTCCTGAGTAACTCGAATGATCTGAATCTGAATCCTTCTCTGGGAGAGGTGCACTGGGGGCAGGGGAAAGCACCTGCGGTGGGGGCACGTATGGAGGGGGTACCATCAGGATTTCTTCTTTCCTACCTCCCTTTTTCTTATTTTTGTTATCCCCTTTTTCGGTCAATTTAAAGATGAAAACCTCAGGACAGGCTATCCAAATTTTTGCATATTCACTTTCCTCCAAACAAACAGGTTTTTTTGTGTTTACCCAAATATTCAATCTCTGTTTTATCCAATCCTCTGTTGACCCAAATATTGGCCAAAACACGTTTCTTGAAATCTCCTTCCCACCCCAGACTTCTACACAGTAATATATCATTCTAGCCTTATCCCTCCCTTCCGTTCCAGGGAAATGGTCCCAATTTTCTAGTAAGATCCCAAGGGACTATCTCTAGGTATGGGTGGGAGTTTAACGTTTGCAGCAGGTTTACTCTTCCCCTGCCCCATTTCCTCTGGAGTACCTTCACTTGCACCAAAAATCACTTTCGCTTCCCCTGTTTCGTGGCCCACGCCCTCGCGGGTCGATGGGAACCGCACTACTAAGGGTCCGCACTCGCTTGGGGAATCTGGCTGCCAGTCCCCCTCTCACACACACACCACACGTTGTACTCCGGGATCCCGACCCCGCCCGAATGGATCCCTTTTACTTACGCGTCCTGCGTCTTCGTCCGGACTTTGTGCACAAAATTTAAGGGGTCGACCAGGCCCTCCTACCTTTGCTTTTGCTTTCTTAACTTTAGGTTCGTCGGTCGAGGTTGGGGTAGGAACGCCGTCCCCGGGGCCACCAAAATGGTGGGGCGTGCCTTCCCGCAGGCGGAGAGCCCCTCCAAAATCTCAATCCGAGTCACGGCACCAGAAATTGTTATAAATGAGCGCAATGGGCCATAAAAGATCGAATAAAAATTTAAAAAAATTTATTAGGTACAGAAGGCAAAAGCAAAAATCAGCGCTGGGCGACAGAGGAGTCTCTGCTCCACTAACTGCCGCGCTTCAGTCTCTTTGTTAACCCCTTTTAAGCTGTAGGGCTTCGAGTTACGTGTTCTTTCTCAGGTGTCTCTGCGCATGTGTCTCCAGTTGCTAGGGGGTCTTTTTCTGCCTCTCGGTTGTCGAGGGATGAAGATGAGCAGTCGTCCTCAGTCTTGCCCGTGTGTAATCCTTTTAGGATTATCTTCTTGACTTCCTGGAATTCAAGACATCTTGCAAAGCAGTAAATTATACAGGCACCAGCAGTCTTTAACTCCCTCCTGATTTTACAAGCCCCAGTTGCGTGGTTTTTTTTTTAAGGTTTATCAGGCGAATAAAAGGTTCTTTTATCTATCACACACTTTGACCTTCCTCAGGTCGTTCAATTATATTAATTGCACCTTGCTGATAGCAAGAGTGGGCCTGCTGCTAGCAGGGACTTTGCTGAACCACCTGCTGCTGGCAAGGCAGCCATAAACTTCCCTTCCCCAGCTGATGGCTAGGAGAGAATCCTTCCCCAGTCTCTGAGGGACTTTTGATTGCTTTCTGCCGAGGAGAGACTGGATAAAGCTACACTTTCGGGAGACAAAACTTCTAACATTATCCTAGCTGCAGTTAGAAGGTCTTTCGCTCCCATATCTCTCAGAGTTGAAAACTGATATAAATCATGATTAACTTCTTGCCAGAACCCTGCTGTAAATAGCACATTTGTTTCTGTCTGTGGGTAATGAAGCCTCACGCACATGGGTAAATCTTTGAGTTCCTTCTCTGTGACAGAGACAGGATGAACAGAAGCTAAACTTTTTAAAGTGAATAGTAGAGTAAGCTGTTCATGGCTGAGAGCTCAGCCCATAGTGTTCCTTTAATGTGTCTGAAATCTGAACCGTCTTACCCAAAAGCAATTTGTCCAAAATTGATTCGGAGGTTCCTGAAACCGACCAGCGGTGCACAGGAGCAAGGCTTCCTGGGATACCTCCTCTCCGACTCATGTCTGGAACTGTGTCCACAGTGTCCCCATGTTCCTGCCTCAGCCCAGGGTGTCCGAGGCGTCCCTGTGCTCAAAACCTCTGTGCTACTCCAGTGTTCCTGTGGGGACACTTTGGGGACAGACACTACACTTGGTCCCCCAGGTGCTGCTATCCCTGCAGGGCCACCCCCACCCAGCCCTGTCCTTTCTCCCTTCCAGTCCAGACCCTCGGCCTCGCTGGTGAGTCCTCGGGGGATGCCATGTCCCTGCCCTGCTGTCCCCTGCCCCGTGGTGGCCCTGGCAGGCTGGTGTCCCCTGTCACCCGCAGGTGCTCAGAGCCCGCAGCTCCTGGTGGAGCCTCTCTGGACGCCAGCAGTGCTGTGGGACCATTGACACTGACCTGCCAGGGCTCAGGGACCACCGGTGCCACCACCTGGTACAAGGATGGGAGGCTCTGGTGGCAGAAGGAACCCGAGGGCTTCGTTGTCACTGAGAGTGGCACCTACAGGTGTGACAGACCCAGAAGTGGCATCAGCCCCTCTGTGAAGGTGTCAAATGGTGAGGAGGGATCTGAAATGCTCAGGGGGCTCCCTGATAGGTCTGGGTGGGCTCCACTCAGGTGGTGGCCTCACAGCCCTCGTGTGGCAAGAGCCTGTCCCCTGCACACAGGGACATCCCTGTGCATCCCAGTGCATCCCAATGCACCCCAGTGTGGTGGGACCCCCGTGGTGAGAGCTGTGCCACGGGGCTGCTTTTGGAGGCCCCACTCTGTGCAATGGACACTATAACCAGATGTCCCCAGTGCCATGGGCACCCACTTTGGACCTGTTTCGGGCTCCTCAGTGTGACAGGACCCTCCTGTCCCACAGAGCTGCTGGTGCTGCTGATGCCAGCACGGGCACTGCTGGAGGGCAACACGGTGACACTGCACTGCCGAGACTGGCAGGACGAGCCTGTCATCTGGGTGCGATTTTACAAGGACAGGAATGATCTGGGGGAGTCCCTCGGGGGCACCAAGCTGTCCCTGTCCAACCTGCAGCTGCTCAACAATGGCTGCTACCGCTGCGGGAGCTTGGTAACCTCAGGAATGTTGCTGTCAGCACCGGTGACAGTGAAAGTGCAGGTTAGCACCCACACGGCTGGAACCCCAATACCCTGACACCCCAAAGCCACTTCTCAGTGGACTCAGAGTCACAGTGCCCATCCCCATCTCCTTCCCAGAACTCAAGCCTGTCTTGGTGCTGGAGGGTCCCCCCGAGCTCCCCGAGGGGTCCCCCCTCAATCTCAGCTGCCTCAGCATCGCCAGCCCCCTGCGGCCCCTAGCCCCCCTCCTGAACTGCTTCTACTGGGACAGGCAGTTGGTGGTGGACCCACAGGGGTCCCTGCAGCTCCTGGCACCCACCGTGGGGGTCTCCCACTCGGGAAATTACAGCTGCAAGGTGCGGTCCGAGGGAGGGGCCGTGAGGAAGAGCAGCGCCCGGCTCAGTGTCACGGTGCGCAGTGAGTGCAGGGATGGGCACGGGGAGCCCCCACAGCCCTAACCAGGTCTCCTAGCCCTGCTCAACCCTCCTTCCCAGCTCTCTCTCTGGGTCTCCTCTTTGCCTTCCCTGGTGCCTCCACCCCTCACACAGTTGCCACTGCCCTCCCTGGGTGCGCCTCTCCCTTTCTGTCTTTCCTCCATTGTCCACAGTTCCCACCATCCATGTCTGGATCCCCGATATTGTCAACCCTCTCCATGTGTCCCTTTGCTGAAACTCCCATCCTTCCCTGCGGTCCCTTCCACCCTTTTCCAAGCCTTCCTCCCCATATCTGGGCTCCCTTCTTCCTCACAGGGATCACCCCATCCCTCTCTGATCCTCCCACTCCCTGATTGCCTCACTGCTCCCTTGTGTCCCCCACTCCTCCCATGTTCACAATCCCTCCTGTGTCCTCACAAAGGGGTCCCTTCCTCGGGGGTGTCACTGTCGGTGCAGCCCCCTGGGGGACAGGTGGCAGTGTGGGACACTCTGGAGCTGAGCTGCACAGTGGCCATGGTGAGAGGTCCCCTGTCCTTCTCCTGGCACCGGGGGGCTTGGGGACACCGCTGGGCACTGGCCCCTACCTGGAGAAGCGGCATGCTGGGGACTATGACAGTGGCCACTACCAGTGCCCAGTGAGGAACAGGGACAGCGTGGCCAAGAGCCCATCACTGGGTGAGCAGGCTGTGACCCCACACACAGCATACTCAATTCCACACATTCCCATTGCACATCATCCCCCCCACACCATCCCCAGCCCAGCCCAGCTCACAGCCCTCACCACTGGGTGTCACAGACCAGGGCAACTGGAACCGTCTGGCTCCAATTATCTCCACCCAAGACATCCAAACCAGGCATCCCTAACCCAGCTGTCACATCCCCCACTGCACATCAGGTCACATTCACCCTTCTGAACATGACCCTCCCAGGGCACTGAGACCCTTGGCATTGTGTTGATGTCCCCATTGATGTGCCTCATGGCACCCATCACATCCCCCACCGCCATTCTGCAGCCCCCCACCAGGTGACGGCAATACTCACCTTTGGACACAGCATCCCTCATCCCACCCTCACCCCACCTCACCCTCACCCTTACCCCATCCTCATCCCCCACCCATTATCCATCACATGCCCTGATGACACCACATGATGACCCCCAGCACCATGGGGTCACTGTCCTGGGTGAAGGAGCCCCTCTGTCTCCAGGTGCCACCATACAGACTCCCTCATTCCCCCACACCAGGTGCCAGCCCTTGGCCCCCCCCTCAGCCCTCTGTGTCCCCACAGACAGTAGTTTTAGAATGTATAAGTAGAGCAAAATATAAACAATAAAGTGGCTTCTGCTTAATCACATTGATTAGTTGTTCAGAAGTCCCGAGTTCCTGCATGTTGGTGACTCCATGGTGATGTGATATATGATATAAAGTAATTCTTCTAAAGTTGTAAATTAATGTAGAATAAGCAATGTCTGTATGAATAAAAAATTAAAAGCTTGAAAACAAAGAGCCGCAAAGGGAGGAACAGGGATCACAACACTGTAATTGCCAACAAAAGCTGAAGAGCTAGGGTTAGCAAGACAATAAACGTAGTCTCGGTTGGAGACAGCTCTGTCCAGGGAGACACCTAAGCGATGAGAACCTGATAAGCACCCACAATTAAGGTAATCAGAGCCAACAAGAAAAATACATCTAAATGCCAGTTTCCAGTAAACCAAAATCTGCAAGTTACATCTCAATTCCATCTTCCTGTAAACCTGAACTTGCCTTCATCAAAATTCATCGTCTCCTGAAATACAGTTTTGTCCAGCCCAACACAGTGAAAAGAAACCATATGAATATGTGAAGCGACGAAAAAAGACAAAGACCTCCGCTCTGGGCAAAGAAAAATTATATAAAAACTGGGCTAACTAAAGCAGTTTTGTGAATATTTTGGGATTCGGAGCGATAGAATTCGAATCATTGTGTGTTCACCCGACGCCGACCCTGGGCTCGGTGTTGTCCCTTTTTGATTGCGGCTATCGAGGACTGTGTTTCAGTCGCAAAATAAATATCGCTTATTTTAATCATGTTTAATTCAGCTTGATCTCATTTTTATCTATAACAGTGACGAACACCGTTTTAATGAAGCAGAGCATCTGACCCTTTGGACTCTGCAGGGCTCTGCAGAGTGAACAGGCGGGAGGCTCGGTCGGAGACCGGCACTGCAGGACCGTGCTGTGGGAGTCGGAGGGTGGCTCCAAGGAGTAAGGGAGAAAGAAGGGTCCTGGGAGAAAGGCTCTGGAAAAAATATGTATGCTGCAGAGGGGACACCGGGAAAAGGTGACCAGCCAGGGCTGAAAGGATGGGAAAGGCACTGTCAAAAGAAGAACAGGCCATGCTGAATGTCCTCCAGCTTATTCTCTCTAAGAGAGCAGTGAAGTTTGACCCAGAGGTCTTAAAAAGACTCTTGTGATGAGGTCAGGAGAGAGGATTTTTTGGTGCCCCCAGGAGTGTTTTCAACACCCTTGTGTGGGAAAGGCTGGGAATAACTCTCTGGGATGCCGTTAAGTGATGGGTCCAAAGAAACCAAGGGACTTGGAAACGGAATATACAAAGAAGTGAATGGCTACAGCTACAGTCAGCTGCAGGATGGCAAGAAACAAGAAAAGGTCACGAACCGGAAAATATATTGCGCCGTTGGGGGTGGGAGCATGAACGAGTCATGGGGAACAGCCGAGAGCTGGGGGGAAAAATTTAAAAATAAAAAAAAATTGCCTCCGATGAGACGTGGGGAAGAACCAGGGAACATATGAGCAATGTATCCATGGAGCCGCGATGTGGAATTGTGGGAGATATGGCCAGCGAGCCAGGGAGACAGCGGCCATAGGGGATGACATGGTAGCCACAAAAATCGCTACCTACATGGTATAAAAAAATAAAATTACAGCCTCCTGGCTCCGTTTCTGTTTCCCTTTCCATTGTTTCACGAATGACGGAAAGACTATCTTTGAAGTCCGTTTTTCGTGTTGAAAGATTGCTAGAAAATGTTATAGTCGCTTTTGAAGCTGCTTGTAATCCAGCCATGTGCAGACGCATGGAAGGGGACAAAGAAACTGGGATCCGGAATTCAATTGCGTGCGCCTGCAGAATAACTGGGGCGCAGTTTAGTGCTCCCGCCCTCTGGGAGCCGCAGCGGTGCTGCAGCAGCATCCGGGTGAGTCTTGTGCTCCATAGCCCCCGAAGCCCCGGCTGCGCCTGGCCGTGGCTTTGCGTGGAGTGTGCGGCTCTGGAGCTGCTGGGGCCGGATGGCATTTCCTGCGGCACAACTCCTTTCCGGAGCTGGGGACTCCACTCGTCTTCTCTCGTGGGCTCGGGCCGCGGCTTTTCGGTGGAGCCAGCGGCTCTGCTGGGGCGGGTGTGGGGGTGCGGATGCTTTGTGCCTTTTTAGCCTTGTTCTGCCTTCTTTTTCTCCCTCCCACTGTGTGCAGTTTTAGGGTTTGTTTTTTACTGCCTCTTCCCCTCCTCTCTTTCCCCCATGTGTGCCTGGGGATGCAGCAGCCCCAGGAGGGCTGTGCCGGGCTCGGTTCGGGTTCGGTGCTGTGACGGCTCCGCACGGCTTCCACCGCCACCTGCTCATTCCAAATGTAGGGATCTAACCCCTACAAATATAGATGCCATACAGCAAAAGTTTCTTTTTCCCTTCCCCGCGCGGCGGCACTCCCCCCTCTCCCCCCGTTCTCGGGGCCGCTCCCGTTTTCCCCGTGGGGTCCCGGAGCTGCCACCACCGTCTGCTGCCCGACTGCTGAGCCACCTCTCTTTTCCGCAGCCCACAGGCGGCTGTGTCTTCAAATCCCTTCTAGCAGAAACAAAACAAAACAAAACAAAAATAAAATAAAAGAGGGAAAGGGCCATTTATTATTGTTTTTCTGCAGAAATTCAAAACTATCTGTGTGCACTGTGGCACAGTTATAATGGTATTGGCTTTTACTATAATAATTAGAAATTTATATACCAAACAATATTTACAGGCAGATAATATTTCTGCCCCCTAAATTCGGGGGACCCTTTCTTCACAAATGCTTTTAATTAAATGCCAGTAGAACAGCAGTTAATATTTAAGCCAAGGCCGGAAATCCTTTTTCCATAAAACATGTGTCAACATTTTGATTATGTATGCCTCTTTAGTAATTTAAAAATGATTAAAGGTGTACTTTGAAGAATCCTAATAAGAGCTATACTTAATAATTGCAATTACCATGATCTATGCTCAAATCCAAATTACATTGGATCACATCACATCCTTTTTAATCCCTCCAGTAAAACCATCCTGTTCACAGAGAATTCTAACATTTTAGTGCCTTTTTTTATTAATCACATTAGAGTAAATTACGTCTATAACTTGTAAGAGATGTTGGTTTCTATTCTTGTTAAGTTAAGGTCCAATATTTTAATGTCCAGTTACGTTCTGTTAAGATTGACTAAGGCTATGTTTTATTAGGTTGATTCTGTTCGATTTCATTTCTGTTAAGTTTCAGTATCACTAAGTTTAGACAACGTTCTGTTCCAGTTTTGATCATGTTATATTCGGTATTAATGCTGATTAACTGCGTTCTCTTAAATGTGCTTTTTGTTCTGAGAGGAATGTTGCATTTGTCTTTACAAACAAGTTGTAGATCTGCTAGTAGATAAAGTTAGCACCAAGAGATAAAAGAAACATTGAGAGGCATTCCACTGATTGATGAACGGGAAAAGAGATTTGTCTTTACTAACAAACTGTAGGTTTGCTGGTAAATGAAATTGGACATCGGAAAATGAAAGAAGCAACAGGGGAAAACTATGAATTCTATAAGAATTAAAAATTAAAAGGAAGGGTTATACATTAGAGGGGAATCTCAGGTGTCAGGCATTCCAGGAACTCTGTGCCTCTCAAGTACCTCAGCCAATGGGGAAAGAGAGAGGGAAAAGAGGCTGGGAAATTAGGATAAAAGGAGGCTGCGTCCTCCAAAAATTTGAGAAATCCCAGGGGAATGCCCCATGGCCTCTCCCTTTGTCACATCCTGAGGTGTCTCCTTAGACCTGAGATCACCTCTGGTGGACATGCAGGTGGTTTGGAACCCAGCTCTTTCCAATGCCCGCTGATGAGAGACTGCAGGAGGCTGTTCTTAGAGGTTTTCATGGTTGTTTATTGTTGCTTATCTCAGGAATGCTTTGTCCAGCGAACAGCAGTCTGCTCGCCAGACGTCCATGGCAGAATCTGCCTGGCAGAGGCAGGACTTATCTTTTATAGTCTAAACTACGTACTACATATTTACAAATGACCCCCAATACAATACAATCTTGTTACATGGTCCAGATCTGTTCTCATCCAATCTAAGAGTGCCAGCGTGTCACCCAGCATGGATGACACGGAGAAGAAGGAGGAAGAATATCCACACCCCCAATTCTCCATCTTGGCCACGTGTTCCTTATCACAAACATTTTAGAAATTTGCTAATTCTACATTCTAACAGTCTAATTTACACTCCATTTACTTTTGTGGCTTGCATTTCTTCTCTCAATGTTGGTAAATTGTTCCAAGGAGCCAAATCCAGCCCCTGAGACACCTGGGTCCCATTCCAGGGTCCTTGGGGATCCCGCCAGGGGGGTCTTAAACCTTCCAAGGAAGCCAGAGGAATACTCTGGACTCCCACATCTCCCCCCTCTGTTTGCACCAAAAACATCTCTTTTACAGCTTTCTCCATGGCATGACAAATGCACTGAATGATGCATGGCAAAATGACGAGAAGAACTACAAGCCCCACTAATATATAAAATCCTACTTTCAAAATTTCTTTTTACAAAGGTAAAAGATCAAAAATGTCAAACAGACCATCCATCCTTGATCTAGTAACTTTCTTAAGTTTTGCCACACCTTTTTGCAACTGTCTTACATACTTCTGAGTTGATTTTGAATGATCAGACAAGTTCATGCAAGCAGGGATAGCAGCCCAAATTTTGTCCCTACAAACAAAAAACGTTCCCAGCAGTAACTGTGCTAAAACTTGGAAGGATGGTTTGTTTGAGACTATAATACAATTATTATATACATCCTGTTTCAGAGTAACATTCATTGTTTGGTTCTTTGTCACTCCTGAAACATTAAATACAATGCAGAAGTCCATTCTTGTTGAAGCAAAACATTTCTAACTCTTCTGGTTCGAAAAAGGCCACAGGGAGAAATTGAACCCACACATGCCATCCGTCCACAGGAGCTGTCACAACTCGCATCACCCATGAAGGGATGCCCTCTGGAATGGGCCATTCTCTCACTGGCAATCCCACCAGACATATTGAAAATGGCCTTCCTGGCCTGGAATGTCCCAAACAAATTGTGTCCAACCCCGCTGTCTCTGCTAAATTTCTCCAAACCTTCTCCCTTGGCTGCATCACTGATAAATCTGCTTTGTTATCTAACATAGTTGACGAAAAAATAAGATACAACATTTAAACAAACATGTTTCACTGTCAGTCCTTAAATCTTTTATGTCTTGTCTGAAAATGAGTTCACATCCTTTGTCTTCAATTTTGTCTGCGAACTGTTTTCCTCACTTCCACGATTGGCTTCTGCTTGCGTTTGGGCCCAATATGGTTTCATGCATTTTGTAGGAATCCACTTCAATCCTTTATCTGTGAAAACACAAGCACAATCTTTTCCCCACATGATTAGTTTGAAAGGCCCTTTAGTTTTTACCTGTTTCTAAATTTCTGATCAAAACCAAAGGATTTTCTTTTAGCTTTGCTCTTGTATCATTTGTAAAATATCTTATAATTGGTGGAGTTCACTCTAAAAAAGAACTATTTAAGAAGTTTAATACATAATAAAACTTTTGTTCAATCACATGTGAGGCATAGCTTCTGTCTCCCCCCCCTTTTTTTCTTTCTCTAAAATTGTTCATAAAATGATGTCAACTAGAATATAAATGTTTTTTCAGTTTTCCAAAAAATGAGTATTTTGTCACGTCCGTCTGCTACAGTTGAAGACCTTGCAGTCCCCAAGGGTTGACTGCTCCCATAAAAACTGGCGACTATATCATTTGACAATCCCGACAGGACTAAGTAATTTCTTTTGCTTGGCTTTTTTGAAATGTGAAAAAATTCAATCAATGCCTGTGTATTTTGATGAAAAATGCATGGCTTAATTTTACCTGCTTAAAAATATCTGGCAAGGTTTGCAAAACAGACATGGTCAATCCATCTGTCCATGCATTCCCTCTACCAAAATTTTGGGAATGATGAGCTTTAATATGTGTAATAGAATATTTATGTGTCCTGTTTTTCTGCAATGTTTTCATATATGATAAATATGAATATAGAATGTCATTGCTTGTTTTCTTTAAAAGTGACCCTTCCAATCTTTTAACTATGTTTTTCACATGCACCGAATCTTTGATTAAATCAAGGGGTTGCTAGAACAATTCAAAAACTCTGACCATTGCTGCCAATTTCACAATTTGTGGTGAATCTTGCACTGTTTCCACATCCAATTTCTATTTTCCTATAATTTAATTCTGATATATAATTACTGATTTGTGAGTTTTCCCTGAACCATCAGTGAACATTATGATCTCGTCCAATGGTCCTCACTCATTTTTGATTTTTCTCTGAACTTTAATTTTGCTTTCAACAACCTGTGACTCAGATAGTGAATTGTATAAATATCTGTATAATCTAACAATACAATTGCCAAATCCAGTGATTTTGGTGTGCCAAATCAAAACACTGCTTTTTCATGGGTAAATGAATTATAAAAAATCTCTGCCTGTCATTGTCATCAGCCTTGTTTTTCCCTTTATTATGATCTATTATTTTTAAATCTGTAAAAATTGTCTTCGGGGATTGGTAAGATAGAAAAATCCACTCTATAATCAAAAGTTGGTCCCTTTAAGACTCATCCCATTAAAAATTTAAACCATATGACTGTGTTCCTTCTCTCAACACCACTAAACAAAAAGGCAATGAATCTAAATAACGATGTGCTTGTTTCTGCTATAAAATTTTTGCAACCTTTTCCAAAGCTCTTCGTGCTTTTGGTGTGAGAATTTTAGAAAATTTAATATCGCTGTTCCTTTCAGAAAATTAAATAAAATGAAAGGTCTTCTCTTGTGATTTCTAAAATCGGTTTCATCCAGTTTATCTTTCCAAAAAATTGTTGTAGGTCTTGCAAATTGTTGATTTTTGAGCTGATTTCTATTTTCTGAGGCTTTACAGTCTCATTCAGCTTTCTGAGATCATGAAGCAATCTCCATGAACCAGAGGTCTTCTTCAGAGTAACAAACATGAAAAATTCCAGTGTGCAATTTCACAAATCTTGAAGTGCTAATTTCCAATCCAGCCTTTTGCACTTTTGTGATCAGACAGTCATGAACTTTTTGCAGCTTCTGTTGCATGGATGCCGCAATGAGCAAATCATCATCTTGACTAAATTCTTCAAAGCACTCAATTTCTTCTTTTTCAAGGCCCACTGACCCATCTAAAGAGGTTTATTAGTTTTTCAAGTCAGTTGTCTGGAGAGAAGTTCATCATCTTTGTTTCTGATTCAATCTGTGAGCTTGCCCCTTCACTTCCAGGGCTGGCATCTGCCCGCATCTTGGCTGGACATTGCCTCACGTATCTCATTGGCATTCATCTTTGTCCTCTCTCTGTGGAGACATAAGCAGAACCCTTCCCCCAAATACTTATTTTGAAAGCTTTTCAATTTTTCTTTGTTTCTAGATTTTTGATCAAAACTGGAGAATTTTCCTTCAACTATTTTCTAACAAAAAACAAACACAAAGTTTAAATCTTCTGAAGTTAAAACACAATACAGCAATTATCAATACCTTAAACATCAAACATACATTTACAAGATTAGATAATCATCAATTTTTAAAAACTGTGTCATCACCTCTTAAAAAACTGTGTCTTCACCTCAGGGTCTGCAAACAGCTGACAAACCTTGATTCAATGAGGAATCAGATGGTCATCTCCGGAAAATGAACACCAAATTCACTTCAAGGTTAGCTTCAGCTGTCATACTGACAAGGTCATATTGCCAATCCAAACGACTGGAATATTATTTTGATGCAGAAAACTCCTGGGTTTACACATTTTTCTCTTTCAGTTAGAATCAAGGCTTGGCCAGAACCTAAACTCTAATTGGAAGAGAACTCCCTGACATCTTCTTATTAAAGAAAGAAAAAAACTCACAACTCTTAACAACAAAACTACAATACAAAATATTTCAAGGTGAAGAAGAAATCAAATTCCTTTAGCAACTCATTTTCTCTAAAATTCTTCTTTAGGGTAAAATGCTTTGAACATGGCAAGCTGCTGCAATGCTTCTGTGATAGCAACTCAGGAAAACCATAACACTAGAAATTCATTCTGAGAATGGAGCTCAAGTAATTTTCTGGAATTCTGCAAAATATTCAAAACTTGCACAGGGCCAGGTCACAAAAGACCTGCCAAAATAAAAGAGAGAATTAATAAAAGAAAGACAAAAAACCATTAAGTTCACAACTTAACTAATTACACATTTGATTCAAGAATACACCTGGAGACTTTCCAAAACTTACTTAAAATGCTGACAGAGTTCAAATTAAACAATGAAACAGAAAATAAAATCATTCTGTGATACAGAATTCATACAATCTTATTACAGTGTTTTTAAAATTAAATACAGAAATTATATTTAAATCTTAAAAATTGAACTGATAGATAAATACTGCTTTTCCAATATATGTGAAAAGAATTTTGATTCAAATTAAGTTTTACAATTCAAATGATGATCCTAGAAGTGGTCTTGATTTGTGTTCACACAACATTTCATTGATAATTTTAAAAATGTAGACTAGAAATCCATTGCAATTTGATTTGAAGGGAAAACTAAAATATTCATAAATCTGCAAAACATAAATCTGCAAGCTTCTTACAAGAATTAGAAATCTATTGATTTATATTGACAGTATTGCAAATACTTAGAAACTGGTTTCTTTGAAACAATTAACTATAGGAAAATTAAAACTCAATGTTGACATTTAAATAAATGTACACTCATATCTGAGAAATAACAAATCACTAAATATAGATGTTATGTATTTAAATAAAATACAAAATACCTTATTATACCTTCAATTATTAAAATACCTAATACTATTAAAATACCTTCATCACTCTTAAAATTTCAGCATCTTTTTAACAATAATACAAAAACAAACACCTTAGTTTAACATACAAGCTCTTATCAATTTCCCTCGTTCTGCTTGTTCTCCACAATATAGATAAAAACAGGTCTTGGTGTCTCTCCATCCCCCATTCCTCCTCCCCTCAGCAGCACTTGACCCGTGCAGGGCAGGGGAGAGCAGCGGGGGTACTGTCGGAGCCCTTTTTTGGGAGCGGGGCAGCGGCGCTCCCCCTCCTCTCTGTGAGCCCTGGGCTGGTGACCTCACGCTGCTGTGTCCGGGTTTTCTTTGAATCAGCTCCGTTCGGGCAGCTGCCTGTAATTGCTTAAAAGTTGTTAAATTTTTCTCTTTTGACTTTACAAAGCATGAATTTTTTCCCTTTTTTGAATCTGTCTTTCCCTGAAACAGTTTTCTCTGCATCGCTGACATTTCTGGGTTTTGTGTTTGCCGCGCGCTTCCTGCTCGGGGCCAGGGCCGGGGCCGCTGCTGCTGCACCCCGTCCTCCGTCCGGCACGGGCCGGCTCTGCCCTGTGGTGACTCATTTCTGGCCCTTCCACGCTGGAATCACTGCTCTGTGAACTAAATTTTGGCTTTTGGGCTCGCATGCCGTGATGCCTATCTACATTTGAGTGTCCCTGTTCTGTTCCTGTCACTTTCGTGTTCGGGGATGTTGGCATCTCCAGGCGCCACGCCTGCGTGTGCTCCCCACGCCCAGGTTGAACCACGCATGCGCCGCTGGCTGCTCCCGGGTCGGGCTGTCCTGATCTCCCTCCCGGGTGTGACTCGTCCCCCCCGGACGTGGCTGGCCCCGCCGCCGCTCCTGTGCCGGCAGCCGAGACCCAGCCCGTCCCCGGCATGGGCAGCGCCACCCCCGCGAATCTCGCCGCACCGATCCCGCCCGGAGCCACCTCCCCCCGGCCGCGAGAAATTCCCCCGCCCGCCGCGTCAGGGATCGATCCCGCCGCCCCTGGGGGTCGCTCCGCCTGGGTTCCCCATGAGGCGCCACTGACCAACGGGGTTTTTCCGCGGACAATGAATCGCGCTGCGGTTTCTATACTCATATCTCCAACCCCCCGCCACTGCTGCACGCGTTCCTGTCCCCCCCGCCCCGCTTTCCGAGATCTGTGGCGTCCCTGTCTGCGAAAATGGTGTCAAAGCCGGTAAAGTGTCCCTGGTCTGAAATCCCGATGGCGTTGCAGTTGCTCTGTGTATTCCCGCAGCACCACGAATTGTCTGTTCTAGCATTGTAGAAGTATAAGGTATCGTGTGTCCCATTTCATCTCCCTCCCTTGATCCCCCCACCGCTCCCTGGGTAGAATGCAATTGCCTCCCTGCTGGTGGTGAGGTCATTTTTGAGGGATTGAAAAAACAAAAGTCTAAATCGTCAAAATTCTTTGGAAAAACCTCCATTCTGAGTTTTCCCGATTTAGGGTTAGGTTCAGGTAATTCTAGGAATTTGGGTGAATCTGAGGAATCTAGGATGTCCGAAGACGAACTGGTCTGCTGCTGGCAGACAGTTTGTGTAGACACCAGCTGCTGGCTGGATGTCCCCTTTTCAAGTTCTGAGAGACCCTCTATGGCCTTCAGAGGACTAGAAACCTTTATTTTTTCAGCAGACAATGCCTCTAACATAACTTGTGCTACCGTTAAAAGATCCTTTGCTGAACCCGCTGCTGCTGGCACGGCAGCCATAAATTTCCCTCCCCCAGCTCATAGCTAGGTGAGAATCCTTCCCCAGTCTCTGAGAGACTTTAATTGCTTTCTGCCAAGGAGAGACTGGATAAAGCTACACTTTTGGGAGTCCTTCACTCCCTTATCTTTCAGAGTTACAGACTTATATCAATTACAATTAACTTTTTGCCAGAATCCTGCTGTAAATAGTACATTTGTTTCTGCCTGTGGGTAATGAAGCTTCACCCACACAAGCAAATCTCAGAATTCCTTCTCTGTGACAGAGACAGGATGAACAAAAGCTAAAACTTTCAAAGTGGATAGTAAAGTGAGCTGTTCCTGGCTGAGAGTTCTGCCTATAGTGTTCCTATGTTGTATCTGAATCTGAACCGTCTTACCCAAAAGCAATTTGTCCAAAATCGATTCGGAGGTTCCTGAAACTGACCAGCAGTGCACAGGAGCGAGGCTTCCCGGGACACCTCCTCTCCGACTCGCGGCTGGACCTGGGCTTTTCTTGGCAGAGGGCCAGAAATCTCCTCCGCAGTCCTTTTCAACGGCGTGCCTCTTCTGAAGCTCGGTCTTCTGGAGGTCTGTACCTGCCTTTGCAGGCTACAAGGACCAGCCAGGTGGTCAAATGTCTCTGCCTGAGGGGGTCTCCTCCAGCTGTGTGCATCTTCTCGAGCTGGGTTTTCAGGGTTCAGGGGTCCGCACCCACCTTTGTAGGCTGCAGCCCATCCAGAGGACGCCAAATGTCACATCCTGAGGTGTCTCCTTAGACCTGAGATCACCTCTGGTGGACATGCAGGTGGTTTGGAACCCAGCTCTTTCCAATGCCCGCCGATGAGAGACTGCAGGAGGCTGTTCTTAGAGGTTTTCATGGTTGTTTATTGTTGCTTATCTCAGGAATGCTTTGTCCAGCGAACAGCAGTCTGCTCGCCAGACGTCCATGGCAGAATCTGCCTGGCAGAGGCAGGACTTATCTTTTATAGTCTAAACTACGTACTACATATTTACAAATGACCCCCAATACAATACAATCTTGTTACATGGTCCAGATCTGTTCTCATCCAATCTAAGAGTGCCAGCGTGTCACCCAGCATGGATGACACGGAGAAGAAGGAGGAAGAATATCCACACCCCCAATTCTCCATCTTGGCCACGTGTTCCTTATCACAAACATTTTAGAAATTTGCTAATTCTACATTCTAACAGTCTAATTTACACTCCATTTACTTTTGTGGCTTGCATTTCTTCTCTCAATGTTGGTAAATTGTTCCAAGGAGCCAAATCCAGCCCCTGAGACACCTGGGTCCCATTCCAGGGTCCTTGGGGATCCCGCCAGGGGGGTCTTAAACCTTCCAAGGAAGCCAGAGGAATACTCTGGACTCCCACATCCCTTTATTCAAATAAAGCAAAAAGGACTCCTCTGTCTCCTTTTTGGACATAAACCTCTGGTGTTTGAAGATTAATTTTCCTTACAGTTCTACTGAAGTGATAATTAAGAATAAACTGGGACCTTTTCATGTTGTTAAATAAGAGTCTGTGTTTTGGTTCATTTCTATCTCAAAGGCAATGTCTGCTGCAACACTATTGATTGCATGATGTGAATTTACCCATTTTATAATAGGCATAATTCATAAGATATTTATGTTGGATTTGTTGCCAGCTTTTTCATATATTTTAACATCTATTGGTGTAATTCTCTATGAGACATGTCATTTTCAGGATCTTTTCTTTTTCTTCTCTAGTTGCATATGCATTTCCTTTATCCAGCCTACCTCTCTGTTGTCTCATGATTGTGAGCATTTTTAGGGTTCCAAGAAATTATATCTGAGCTTTGTTGAAAACCTCCTCCAAACTGATGATCTTGTGGTCCTTGTGAGAGAGGTCAGAGCACAGATGCAATCCCAGTCATTTCTTACAGAAGCACTCCAGCAGTTTGCTGCCTTCCAGACATCTCTATCCTAAGGAAAACTTTGGAGTTTTGGATGGGTTTGATTAATCTTTCACCCCAAGACCTTTACTCCTGACTTCTATTCTTAAGAGTCTTGTTTTTAAAAATGTATCAGGGAATTCTCTTCCAATTAGGGCCTGGATTCTGGCCACTCCCTGGCTCTACCTGGATGGGAATCCGCCAATAGACCCAAGTGTTTTCTGTACAAAACAATACTTGAGTTGCTTTGACCCCATTAATATGAGAGCTGGACCTAGTTTTGAAGTCAGCTTGGGAATCATTTTTCAGAGATGATTATCTAGTTCTTCACTGATTTGATGTTTATCAGCAGTTGCAGACACTGGAATGATGGTACAATGTTCTAGTGCTTGGTAATCATCTAATTGCACATGTTATTAACTATGTCTGCTATTGCAAATGTTTTTGATTGATATATCTGAATTATCCCTGACTGCTGTAAGTTTCTGGTCTTCATATTCTTAGCAAAAGTCATGCATGCTTTCAGGAAAACAGAAAGAAAAGGAAATGAGCTTCTAAAGAAGTCTGAGTAATGCAATATTTATAAAAAATATTTTAAATTATTTTTAAGTAAGGCTCCTCAATTGAATGGACAATGACAAAGCCTAATTGATTCATTAACTTAAAGAGAAAATACACATGTGTTTATATCATCAGCAGGTTCAGAGTAGTCATCTATTCAATTGCCTCCAAGAAAATGAGGCCCAGTCAGAAGAGACATTGCTGAACAACCATGCAGCTTTCATGACCCAAACAGGAGCAGGACTGCCAAAACAGCCCGGTCTGGAAACTTAAAAAAGCAACTTAGCAATAAGCCTGCACCCACCCACCACCACTACCATGTTTCTCATGTTGCTAACAGCCAGGAGCTGCACAAGTCCTGCAGCCCCAACCTGCAGCACCAGCCCACAGCAGCCAGCTCACAGCCACCAGTGCTGCTTCACCAGCCCATAGCCACCAGTGCAGCAGCACCAGCCCACAGTCACCAGTGCAGCAGCACCAGCTCACAGCCGCCAGTGCTGCTGCACCAGTCCACAGCCATCACTCATTGGCACCAGAGTCACGCAGGTGCTGCCGCTTGGAAATCGCACCCAGGCACTCACAAAAGCCCCGTGGGCTCACTCCAGATTGAAAAACGCACAGTGCACCAGCCGAGCTGATACCAACATAGCGCCCGGGGTTCTTGCGCTAACACTGTCCCTGTCTTCTCTTTCTGTGTCTGTCTCATTTTTTCCCCTCTCTGCTGTTCTCTTCCATCCCCCTTTAGTGAGAACACTTACCCTCCTTTAGGAATAAACACTTCTTAGATATGATATTGCCACATTTGTGCTTCATTTTCATCTGAGGAATTGATCAGAAAGAAGCCTCGCCGACTCCCCCTTTTACAGCGGGATGGGACAGGGGGAGTGGGAGGGGGGATGGGGAACCCCTTGGTGTACTGTGAGCACTGCAGCCAGAGAACGGGGAAGTCACTTGGAGCGCTCAGACGGGGGTTGGGGAGTCCCTGCATGTTTTAAGTATATATTATATTATTGGCTTTTTGCAAATATTAAAAAGAACTAATGTTGGAAAACTTTGCTGCATGAATATAGTTTTCTTAAGTTCTGTTATTAACAAAACATAGAAAGAGTAGTGTGATAAATACATTTTTTTGGACTACAACATGATGATGTAGAAACCTTTTGTTCATGTAATTAACTCAGAATGGTAAAAAGATAATCAGGAAATTCTTCACATCCTTGGATTATCCTATGTGGATGATGATAGAGATTACGAACACTAGAACTCCAGGGAAGGAATTTATGGAGCCACAATAAAAGCTGATTTACTGGTTGGGGGGGGGGGGGGGTGGTGGGCGGGGGGGGAGGATGATTTTGGATAATGCATGAAGGACTGTGAATATTCAACATGTTGATTGTTTCCTGAGTTAATGTGTGTTCTTGGCTGAGCATCAAGTACTTGGCCCTAAGAATCTTTTGCTTTATTGTCTTTGTCTCCTATTTGTCTTTTTTTATTAAACCTTTTAAAATTTACCAGGAAAGTGAACCTTGTTTTTCACACTGCAGGTATGGGCAAGGGGATGGGGAGCCCTGGGGGTACTGGGAGAGGAAATGGGGAGCACAGGGTGCCCTATGTAGCCTCCTCCTGACTCATGACCACCTCCCTTGGAAGGATGGGCAACCACAGGAACCATGGAGAGAGTCCCCCGTGTCACTCAGTGCCTCCCCCTTCCCGGAGTGTCACAACTTTTGCTGTAGATTGTCACAGATGTCACTGGGTTCCCAAGGTTGCCCATGTGGCCCCAGCAGCTCCATGTAGGTCACCTGAGGATCCTCCAGTGGGGGGGCCCTGTGGGAATAAGGGGGTGTGTGGAAGGGGATGGGAGGTCCTGAGGGTTTGGGTAAAACCCAAATCATAGTCAGAGCTTGCACTCACCTTTCCTGGTGCTTCCTGGCATCTGCAAAGGAAAACTGGAGGGGTGACTTTGGTTCCCCATCCACCCTCAGGAATCCTGAACTGCCACCAGACCCTCAATTCTCTCCAGGTCCCCCCAGTATCGTTGATGCCCCCTAGAAACCCTGAACCTCCCCACTTCCCCAACACCCTGAGCCTGAAGAACGCCAAGCCTGGCAGGAAGGGGCAACCTCGGAATTCCCCAAAGAGCCCTGACAGAATGCCAACATCCCTGCAGGACCCTTCAGCACCTGCCCAGACACCCCAGGGCCCTAAGCCAAGGTCACTGGGGGCTCAGCCCCTTCCGAGTCAGGGGCTGCAGAGACTACCTGGTACCTCCTTCTGGCTAGCTCAGTACTAGGAGGAAGCCCAGAGCATTGCAGGAATGAGAAAAAAGAACAAAATACGCTCCTTTCCCTGAAGTGTTCCAATCTTTATTTCTTAAAGGCTTCCAAGGGGAAAAAGAGGAAGCTACATTGGCTGTCGGGGGCTTTTCAAACCCTCAGCCAAGGGCGGAGGGAACGCAGACTTCAGCCAATCACCTCAGGGCGGAGGGAAAGGGGAGGGGAAAGGACCAAACTACCAGGCTGCAGTGGGGTTTTGGGAAAAACCATTGTTCAGTGCTACATAAACCACATTAGTGAAATACAACATCTCCCCATTTTTTTTTAACAAAGCTAAAGGAAAGGGATCAGGTTTATTTGATTTGGAATATGAATGTGCCCATCACTTACAGTTTGCAGGAAAATTAGGCTGTTCTTGGTTTGTCAACTCTATGTGGTTGACTACTGATGTATAAGGAATGAGACCATTAATAGCTTTGAAAATTAAGCAACGAAGGATCTCAAATGCCATTATTATAAGGAAAAGAATAACAAAAAATAACAAAATTGGTTTTACTATGGAAGTCTACTACCCTGTGAGTCCCTATTCTTTGAACTGTTCCTTAAACCAATCCTCGGATTCTTGCTTTACTTGTCTGATCAAGCTGTTCATGCTTTGGAGGGCAGCATGGTTGTTAGGAGCTTTCGAGGTGAGGTTCATGCATCAAAGTCCTTCAAATTCCTGACACTCATGCCCATGCAGTAGCAGGAGGAAGGCTATGGCAGCACGATTTTGGAGTGTGGCCTGCCTGGTAATTTCCTCGTCTTCTAAGAGGGAGCTGATGGTGGTGGATGTTAAGTTTGCCTGTTTGACTACCCAGCACTCTGGTGGCCCAATTTACCTAGAGCTTTGGCTGCTGTGACTCATGGAAGGAAGAGGGACACAGCAACACTTTCTGATTTGGCTTAATGAAAAATTTCAGAATTACAGTTTGGGTCCAATTTGTTAGCACTTCTTTTTCGGATTTTGTTAGCTGATTTGTTTTTGTGAGTCTATTTGCCAATTAAGGTTTGGTTGGGTGCCAACAGGGACAACTGCCCAAAGGTACATGGCCCTCCTAATAGCTGAGAAGGGGTTCCTGCCCATGCCTGATCTCCACAAATCAAAAATAATCTCTTAGGGAGGCTTTTGGGACTTGAATGCTGCAACATGGTTTAGGGTATTACACTACCTTTTAGCTGTGAATTCCCCACAATATTGCAGTATGTTGTGGAACTCTTTGGTTCTAGAAGGTTTTGGGATGACAATAAAATGAATGCAGTATAGTGTGGGGGAGAAACTCAATAGCTCTAATTTTTGGGGTTCCTGGGCTGCTTTGGGCAAGTTTGGCAGCCAGTCCTCTATGGGGTTCTTAATAATTAAAGATTGCTGCTGATTTTTGTGTGGTTGGATGCTGTGTAATTCAAGAACTTCGTAGGACATATATGTGCTAAAGCCGGCTGGATATTCTTCAGCCTTCAATGAGATACCTACCAGGCAGGTGGACATAGGGTCTTTTGCTGCTGCATTGGACAGGCATATGTTTTCTTGTTGAAGCATTTGTACTAGGGTCACTCAGATGTTTTGATATGGCTGAGAGACGATTCACACAGCTTCCAGACTGTTCAGTGTTAATAAGATGACAAGTTGGATGGGGCTCATCATGTGGTTGAGTGGGAGGTAGGTTTTCTCTAAAAGCAAAAAACAAACATTTTTAATGCATGTTAAAAGTCTCTGTTTCTGCTGGAATGTAGCCACATTTGGGAAGATTTTCTTTCCTCTTTCCAGCGATGTCTTTTTTTTGAAGCAATGGCTACTTGCTTCTCATCCCCTTCTGCTGGAGCTGAATTTTTGCGAACAAAAGGTTTGACCCACTTCTTGGGAATTTACCAAGGGCCTGAGGGAGTGGCTACGCATGCATAGCCATGGCCCCAGGTAACAAGTTCATAGGGACTTTTGGTTTTCTAGGTTTCTCGGTTCTTAATCAATACTGGTGGACGTTGGGACAATTTGAACTGATTACCACTGTTAAAGTGACATACCAGAGGTGGACTCATGTTTTTAAATGAACAATTCAAAAAACTGATAGTAAACATGGCTTTTCAGAGCTTCTGCTGTGGAGACATCCACACAGTTGAACTGCTCTGTCTCGCCAGGACCTGCTTGAGCGTCTTGTGGGCACGCTGAATTACAGCTTGGCTTGTGGGGGAGTGAGCCAGGGATCCCACTGCTGGACAAACTTTAGGAACTCCTTGGATGTATATGATGGGCCGTTATCAGTTTTGATTCCTCTAGGGATCCACAGCACTGAAAAGGCTTGCACTAAGTGTTGTTTGGCATGCAGAGCATTTTCTCCTATGTGGGCAGAGGCATAAACTGCACCTGAATATGTGTCAATGCTTACATGGACATATTTGAGGTGACCAAAACTGGGAATATGTGTGATGTCTGTTTGCCACACTTTGCAACTCCCAAGGCCTCGGGGATTAACCCCCATACCCAGTGATGGTATGGCCTGGAGCTGGCAGCTAGGACAGGTGGCCACAATGGCCCGAGCCTGATTCCATGTTAGCTGGAACTGACGGACCAGACCTGGCACATTTTGATGGTATTGTTGGTGGCTCATCTTTGCCTGTTGAAAGATGTCAGGTAGACGTGCTTTCTCAGCTGAAGCTGCAAGGGAGTCTGCCTTACGATTCCCTTCTGTGATTTCACCTGGAAAATCAGTGTGTGATCTTACGTGCATCACATGAAATGGATGCTTTCTATGTGAAACCAAATAAATTAGTTTTGAAAGCAGCCTGAAGAGATGCTCATTCTCAATGTCTTTGAGAACTGCCTGCTCCACTCTGGAAACTACCGCAGCAACATAAGCTGAGTCAGTTACCAAATTAATTGGCTCCAAGGACTTCTTAAAGACTCTCACAACTGCAGCTAGTTCAGCTACCTGTGGCGACCCCTTTCAAACTCAACATCAGCTTCCCAATGCTGAGTATAGGGATTTTTCCAAGTCATCACCAACTTATGCGATGCCCCAGACTCGTCTGTAAGCACAGTGAGAGCTTTGAGTGGTCTCTGGCTTCTTTTCTCACGAGGAATGAGGCGGAATTCCTCATTAAACAGTTTGTGAGATGGGGCGTGGACTGATATTTGCCCACTGTAGCTGTCCAGAGATATCTGGAGGCTGGCATTACTCTGGAGCAAGTGCTCAAACATCCCTTTGGTCAGCCTTTCAGGAGAGTTCCTTCCCTCCTCAGAAAGTTTGACCGGGAGGTGAATGCATGCAAAGTCACAACCAGCCAGCTCATGCAGTCTCATCTTTGCCTTTTGAATCAGCTGAGCTATCAGCTTTTGTGGCTAGGTGATGGTCTTGGATCTTTGGTGGGAGAGGAAGACCCACTCTATGATTAAAAGTGAATCTCTCTGCCCCTCGATCCATTGGAATATCAAACCGTGCAGGTGTGGCAGCTTTCCCAAAACAATGAATTTGAAAGGCAGCTTGGGCTGATAACGGTGAACCTGCCTATTAGTCAAAGCCTTCTGTACTTTTTTGATTGCAGCTTTTGCTTCTGGGGTCAGTTCCTTGGGAGATACCAGTTCTCTCTCCCCCTTCAATAAATTGAAGAGGGGGTCTAGGTCCTCGTTGGAGAGACCTAGCCAGGGTCTGACCCAGTTCAAAGACCCATACAAGGAATGGAGATTTTCTAGGGTTTTGGGATTACAATCAATTTCCAATTTCTGCAGAACAACGGTCTGTACAGTGATTTCCAAGCCCAGGTACTTCCAAGGTGGCATCCTTTGAACTCTGTGTTCCTGCAACTGAAATCCAGAAGAGATTAAAACTTTAACCACTAGGTCAAGTGTGTGTTGGAGTACAGAGTCATCGGGGGCACACACAAGCACATCATCCATGTAGTGTAAGATGATGGTATCCTTTCTTTGCACACGCACAGGGACAGCACTGAGGCCACATACCACTGGCAGATGGAAGGACTGCACTTCATTCACTGCGGGAGTATTTTCCAGTGGCAGAGCTTCACTGGGGCTTCTCCATTTATAGAAGGAACTGTGGCCACTTCTAAAAATCCTGGGGAGTTTTAGGGATAATAATTCTGACTCCCCACCAGGACATGGTGTCTCTCCCCCATAAGGGACACTTGTAATCTATAACAAACGGACGGACGCTAGCCAATTTTCCATCCGGCCCCTCAATTTACACGATGCTTTTCGATATCTTTGCCAATTTGATCCCTCCTACACTTTGGATTTTGCCAGTCACCGGTTTCAATTCCCATTGCAACGGCCACATCCTCTCGGATATGATCGTCACATCTGCCCCTGTGTCAAGCATCCCTTGCACATGGAGATGGCCTGATCCACGTTTGTAAGAGTCGGTCTGAAGTTTTCTCTGATCTGCCTCACGACCATCATCAGAGACTGGGACCTGAGATTGCACCACTTGCCCTGAACTGGAGCTCCGGCCTGGCCGAGGTGGATGCTTGTGGGCCAAGGACTGTTTGTAGCTGTGCCTGGTGCTTGTCATGGTACGCTGCAGGGTACTGGTTATCTCACCCTGTCCCCACACCTGCGTCATGGGGCTACGATCTCCACATACAATGGTCCATATATCTCCCCACCTTTTGGCCAGAAACCACTCCCTTTTGAAAAGGACTATAAAAAGTGATTTTCTTAGGGAAGACTTGGAAATCTCTTTCTCCCCAATGGATTGAAGACACACTTCGTCTCGTCGGACGGCCACAAGGATGCGTCCCATCTGTTGGTAGCTATATCCAATCCTTTCTCTCTCTCACCCTCTCTCTCTCTCTCTCTCTCTCTCTCTGGCACTCAATAAACTGTATTATTGCTTTCTGCTTAACAAACCTGAGTCACTTGCCTTTTGTCTTTTGCAGCCTGGGGTCGAATGAACCATCACAACTGCCGCTTGGGTTGAGCGGATCGTGACATTAAATTGGCGTCATGGACAGGATGAAAGGGTTTCTGACAGACAGAAGGGCTGTTGGTTGTATGTAGTCTGTAACAGGGGAAGGATGTCTTGCTCCAGCCGCACCTAGCTGGCCACCTCGACAGGGGTGAGCCAGACTAGAAAGCAAGGGGGGCATTTCAGATTTCCCGCAAACAGCACACACCTAGGTGAAAAGCATCCCTACACTCGATTGAGGATTCTGTCTTCAGAAATTCACAAAAGATCTCTTGGTGCAAAAGACAGAACTGCACTTTTTTTGTCCTTTATTACTGTATGAATGTGTACTGACTTCCCTGAGTTAGAGACAATACTGCGCAGGCTGAGGAGTGCATGTGTAACTCTAATCTATTACTGTATATATGTGAACTGACCTTTCTTAAAAATTAGTGGGGGGAAAAACCTGCACAGGCTGTGTGTCTGCCTTTCCTGAAAATAAGGGGGGGAAAACTGCTTAGGCTGTGTATACATGTGTACTAACCTCTCCTAAAGGATTAGGAGGGGGTACCGCGCAGGCTGTGTGTCTACCCTGCCCAAAATAAGGGAGGAATCTGCATAGGCTGTGTATACATGTGTACTAACCTCTCCTAAAAATTTAGGAGGGGGTACCGTGCAGGCTGTGTGTCTACCCTTCCTGAAATAAGGGGGGGAAAACTGTGTAGGGTGTGTGTGCATGTGTACTTTTCCCTTTCCTAAGAAGTTAGGAAGGGGTACCGCGCAGGCTATGTGTCTACCCTCCCTGAAATAAGGGGCTTGTAGACAGCAAAAGCTGTGTGTGTAATTAAATGCTGATCTCCCTTGAGTGGCTTTACTTTCCTTCTTTCAAAATGACTGAAAATCATAATAATAAAGATAAAGCCGCATTTTTTGCTTTGCTAGCTAAGTATAATGCCAGACCCTCCCAAGGGGGAGAAGACTGGGCAATAACTGTATGGTAACTGGTTTAATTTAGAAAATGTGATTGATAGGATACATTCTTTGCAACATGAAACAAAACTCAAACTGGGCAGAAATAAGACCATTCTCTTTCCAGTTCTGGGGGCAGCTATAGAAACTCGCTTTACACGAAGAAGTGAAGAAAGAGCAATTATTGACTCCCTACAAAATTTAGTGGAAATTTTGCAAAAACAATTAGATGAGGAAAGGAATGACAATCATGCTTTGAGAGATGAGATTCATTCTTTAGGAAATGAGAATCATTCTTTAAGAGCTGCCCTAAGACAAGAACATACCAACACTTTAAAACACACTGATTTACCAAAAAGAAACAGAAGAGAAAGAAACTAATCAAATATATACCCAAAAGGAAGTAACTCTGATGAAAAATAATGGAGAATATTGCTGCCCTAGCTTGAGACTTTTGGTTAAAATACAATTGTACCAATGATGAGAATTTTAACCCACAAAAAACACTACAAAAATCCTGTACACTGCTACTGAATCATCAGAACAAGAAGCTAGCAGGCACTGGGGCCTTGGAGCTCTCTTAACAATGGGTGACAAATTTAACTTATGGTCTCCAACGCAGCACGCTGTTTTTTGGGCAGACGGGCTTAACCCTTTGGAAAGAGGAGACCTTGTAGCTTTAGTTGGTACCCCCAACCAACTCCTAGAAAACATTCAAAAAGCTGCTTGCTTGCAAATTATACATGAAATAAAACTCACTGCTGGCTAAAAATCACCTATGCAATTACCTGTAAATGAAAAACAACATCCTCCTCCTTCTGGTGCCAAAAAAGGGATCAAATCGGTTATACAGGACTTGCGAAACTTCCCTGAATGGTCAATCCAAAAACCCAAACCTGACAATGTGGCTGTTTATCAATATATTGATGATACACTTGTTGGAGGAGATGAAATAGAAGTAGTGGGGGATACCCAACAAAAAATAATCTCCCATTTGGAATGCCCTAACTTGCAAATTGCCTCAGGGAAAATTCAAAAACCTTCTCAGGAAGTGAAGTTTTTGAAGACAGCCACTACTGGGACTGCCCCCCATGACGGGGTGGCCCAGAAACAAAAGTAACTGTAAAAAATCCTCAGTAACAAAAGGAACTGTAAAAAATCTGGCAATAACAGAAACTGAGAGCTTGGGTAGCAGCTACGACAAACCTGCCTAGGTAATTAAAGTAGTCTCTGCTTTCTCTCCCAAACAATCTTTGTTGACTAATTCTTCGTTCACTAATGTTGTTTCTGCTGAACAAATTATTGCTGGGGGATGGGGTGGCTCTTGGGTTGGGGTGCTGATGCTTATTTGGAGTGTTTTCCAGCTTGAAGTGCGGAGTACCTCCTTTGTTTGCAACTACACTGACTCTTATTCTGTGTTTAAAGGAGGTACAGAGTGGCTTCCTTTTTGACAGCAAAATGATTGGGAAGTTAAATGAATTCCAGTCTGCGTTACATGCTGAATAGTTCCATTATTTTAACCTCCTGCCACTTTGTGGCAGATTCTGTTGTATTTACTTTTCACAGAATAATGCCATGGAACATGAAGATTAATTGCTGAATCCCTCATCGAACCTGTATACAGTTACAGCACAGGACCTTACAGCCATGTTTTATTTTGTGAGATTCAAAATCAAAATTGAACTGTTGCACAATTTTCCTATGGAATTATGTGTGGTAAAAACAATGCAAAATACTGAAAAGAACTCAATGTTAATGTTGTAACAGCTACTACCCAACCGGTGGTTATACTGAGCCTGAAAATTTTTGAAATTGGACCTTAAGGTATTCGGAAAACTGGTCGACAACAAATATTATTTAATTCGGCATGGTCTTTTACACAAGTCAAATTGCCAATGTAAAACAATGTCTCAGTAACTCAGCTGGCTTGCTCAGCTTTTCTAGGGGTGGACAACCCGGCTGCAAAAGCAGGATCCTTTCAAGAAATAAACAAGAGACATAACTGGTGTTGTGGGAACAAGATTGGGAATTTTGAGTAGTATTGATTTAGAAGTATTAACGAATAAATTGGATAACATTTCTTTAGCTCTCTGCTGTATCCAAGCTCAATTGTGGATGCAGTCAGTTGCTGCCTCAATTATACAAGAAGTCGAGGAAGCCACTTTTCCTACTGAAATTCGGAGAATAATTTGGGATAATGCCTATGATTTTGAAAAAGAATTCCAATCCTGGTGAAACTGCTACCCCAGCATAAACACAGCCACAGCCTTTCATTGATCATATGTAATGCTTCAGTACATTCAATATTCCCTATCATTGCATTAGGGCTGAATCACAACGGAGCTATTCTCTATCCTTTTGAGCATAGAGAACGGGCCCGTTAAATTGGGGAGAAGTAACAAACTGTTAATTTGGAAACTTACATTGTCTGGGAACAACAAGGGTTTATCTGTGAAAGTAATGCAGTCAGAGCTCAAGATATTTGCTTAGACATAGATCAGAATGTCTGTAACTTTGAAAGTTATCCAAAGGAGATTCCTGAAACACTACTGGGATATATGAGCAATGGGTGTGCTTGCTTTAGAACTGCTTGTGATAGTATTTTCATAGAAAATTTTGGTAGTGACTACTAAAACTCATTAAAATCTTTGTGTCTGTAACTTTACTAAAACTGCTGTTTTAAATTTGAAAATTGCTTGTTTTAAAATTGCTTTTTAGTTAATTATGTTGCATTTTCTTTAAGTATTGATTCAAATTGCTTATTACGCTTTAACCAAGAAATTATTATTATTAAATCAAAAATTGAGATTGAAAATTTATAAACATTGATTTAAATTGTTTATTTATCCTTTTTGTAATCAGAAATTGAAATTGAAAATTAATTGTTAAATTGATTATTATATTTTAATCAAGAAATGATTATCAAATCAAAAATTGAAATTGATTTATCTTTTTGTAATCAGAAACTGAAATTGAAAATTGATTGTTAAATTGATTATTTGGTTTGTTTTCTTTCTCACTTTTCCTTTCCATTACTTTTTTCCTACTTTTCTATTATGTCCAACTCTCTGTCTCTGTTTTCTGGGATATGCTATCAACACGGACGAGCCCTGAAGACTTCACCACAACACCATGAAGGAAGTGTTCCTGCTGATAAGCGTAGTCACAGGGTGGTGTAAGAGTTGGTCTGAAGATTCTCTGATCTGCCTCACAACCATCATTAGAGACTGGGACCCCAGGACCTCACTACTCGCCTGAGTTCTGGCCTGGCCAAGGTGGATGCTTGCCAAGGACTGTTTGTAGGTGTGCTTGGAGCTTGCCATGGTACACTGCACTCAAGCAGGGTACTGACTGTAGCGTCCTGTTCCACCTGTTTCTTGGAGCAATAATCTCCGCATACAATAGTCCATAAATCTCTTTGGAAAAGGACTATAAAAAAGTGACTTTCCTAAAAGACTTTGAGATCTCTTTCTCCAGAATGGATTGAAGACGTGTCTCGTCTCGTCGGACAACCACGAGGATACGTCCCATCTGTTGGTAGCTATATCCCATCCTCTCTCTCTCTCTCTCTCTCTCTCTGTCAGAACCTCTCTCTCTCTCAGAACTTAATTGTTAGCACGCAATAAACTGTATTACTGCTTTCGGCTAAACAAACCTGAGTCTCTTGCCTTTGTCTTTTGCACCCTGGGGTTCAACGAACTATCATGACTCCCACTCAGGTTGAGTGGATCGTGACAGGGTGGAACCTTGTGCTGCTTCCTGTTTCTGCTCCTCCTCCTCCTGTGGACACACTTTTCCTCAATCCTCTTCCTCCTACTATTCCTTCTTCTCCTGCACTATCCCACCTTCTCCTCCCACGTGCATCCTTTGACTAGTTTGTTCTTCAGCCCAGCTTCTCCTTCCCTTTTCCTGCTGCCCCCAGGCCCAGCACCCACTGCCGGCTCCCTCTTCCCCCCAAACCCACAGCATCCCAGCACAGGGGCAGGGATGGAGTTGGGGCAGCTCAAGCTGGGGCTGGGCTCTCGGCCACTCCCGCCTGCACTTGGTCCCCACTGCAGCCGCTCCCGCCACGACAGCGCGGGGGGGCCCGGCCTTGGCACTACCCCCATGACTGCATTCCAGTGACAGAGCTTGAGAGCCAGGCTGAGAGAGATTGATGAGACATTCCCTGGCTTGAGAGACAAAATGTGTTTATGGATGGGTCTGCAAGGGCAGGAGAAGGGAAAAGAGTTCCAAGACATGCTCTGATTAAGGAAAGGGAATTAGAGCAAGCGCAGGTTACCGCCCGCATGGTCAGCTCAACTGGCAGAGCTGTGTGTGCTTGGAAGAGCCTGGCACTGAAATGCCCTGAGCAGGAAGGCTCAAATATTTTCTGGTGACCGCAAGGCAGCTAACAGGGTGGCAAAAGCAATTCTGACCTCTTCAGCAATCACTGGATCCCTTATTAAGGTAATTTTAAAAGAAATATTTTCAAGATAAGGGATTGTGGAAGCAACAGACTCAGATGGGGAACTCATTTTACAGGAAAGATCCTTCAGGGGGTTATGGCTGCTTTAGGAATACAATGGGACCAACAAAAGCCCTGGCAGCCCCAGAGCTCAGGTCAGGTAGAAAGATTGAATGGGGAAATAAAGAAACTACTTCGGAAATTGGTGATAGAAAACAAGATACCACAGCTATGGCTTTTGCCATTTGCGTTGGCAAGAATAAGACCCAGACCCAGGGCAGATATTCAATTATGTCTCTAGGAATTGGTGTTTGGAATTCGTTACCCTGGTCATTCTCCACCTAGTGGGGGATGTAGATAAGGGATGTATATTTCAAACAGTCTGTGGCCACAATCCTGTCTCCTGTGAAATCTCTTTCATGGGAAGCTGGGCTGGCACAGAGCCTGTCCTGGCACTTTGCTACTCCCAACACACAACCAGGACATTGGGTCCTGCCTAGGGAGTGCAGAGAAGCACCACTAGTGGCCAAGTGCCATGGCCCATCCCAAGTGTCCCTGAGCACAGAAACAGCCCCAGCACAGCTCAGCACGGAGGGACCCCTCACCCTGGGCTCAGGGGCTCTCAAGCCCCACAGATTTGCACTTCCTGGCTGCAGCACCAGCATGGGGGGCCCCACTGAGCCTGCACTGAAGGCAACGCAGCAGCAGCCAGGGCTCCACAGCGGGGGAAGCTCCTGCTGCAGCTTCGCTGCTTTCTGTGCCTGCACTGCCACAGCTGCCGGGGAACACAACAGCACAATTCCACTCTGGCTCTCGATTACATTCACACACTGGGTAGGGAATGATTAGAAAATCACAAAGAAACTGGGCTGCTGCTGGCAACTTTACCAACTTTACATATTTTAAAATTTATTTCTCTATACAGGCTTTGATTTGCCTTTGCCTAGGGGAAAGGAATTTTAAATTATTTTTTCAAGGGATGTTGCATCATTCAACAGAGATGAGTTTAACATCTCAACTGACTGGGAATGACCCAAAAGATACCCACAAAGATAACAACCATTAACAAAACATCATCGATCATCAGCAAACATCAAGGAACACCTACCACAGACATTGGCCCCGAGGAAAGTTGGAGACACCTGGTGTGGAAAAGACTGAGAAGAAAATCCAGGAGTGGGACCTAATTAACATCAGAAGAGGAGAAATCCAGGTCAGATAGGAAACCACATAGTGAGAACTACACAACTTGGAAGCAATGAACATTAAACCAATGGATTTCAATGAGTTCAGACTGTATAAAGTTTTGGAGAAACCTAGCAAAACTCACATGTTATTGAATGATTTTCTCTACACAGCTGGGATATGCGTGCATGAAAATATTTCTGTTGCACACCCTGGACAGAATCAAGTAATGCCTTGACTCTCTAACACTAAAGATATTGTTGGAGAGTTTTAGTTTTTCCTGCAGTTTCAGTGACAAGATTACACCATTAGAATAATTTTTCCGAATACTCCTACTTTTATATTGTCAGTTAGGTTTGGGCCAGGGGTGTAAGAATCAACTCCTAGAAGAATTTTTAAAAAAAAATCTTTATTCCTTTGTACTGTTTTAGCGCATGTGTTTGAGTGGATGTTAGAGATTGCAAAATCTTGGTATCAATTTTATGGTGTTCACATTTAGGTTACAATAGTAAAACTAGAAGAACTTTAAAGTGACCTTTGAATGAATAAACAGGTAATGGAAGGCTAAAAGAAAAAGGAAAAAAAACAAACAAATAAAAATGCAACCCATAACAAAATCTGACTTTTTTGGGGTCACATATGAGCCATCCATTGGCTGATTGGCTGCTCTGGAAGAGAAGCAGGGATTCCAGAGAGCCAGGAGAGGATCTTTAGGAATCCAAATTAACATTGCTGGGGCAAGGTGTGGACAAGGTACCAGGGTCTTCTTGCCTGGGGGAGGAATTGGGCTGATTCCCTCTGTCCCTCATCCCAAGCTCTGCTTGCACAAGATAGAATATGCACAGCTAGTGGCAGAGCCCATAGTGAGGACATCTGACTGCAACAGAAATTTGTTAAACTGCAAAGGGAAACAGCAAATGTAGAATTTTGTGAAAATTTAACTAAAAAACGTGGGGGAGAATCTTCCCTCTCCCCACTCCAACATGTGCTGTCATATCAGGAGATAGAGAATCCATCTATAATTTGAGTGGCATAATTAGGTAAAAAACTAAACATTATTGCTGTTATAAATGAGTGCAATGGGCCATAAAAGATCGAATAAAAAATTTTAAAAAATTTATTGGTTACAGAAGGCAAAAGCAAAATTCAGCGCTGGGAGACAGGGGAGTCTCCGCTCCACTAACTGCCACGCCTCACCCCCCTTAGTTTGTTCCTTTTAAGCTGTTCAGTTTTCAGTTTACGTGCTCCTCCTCTAGTAGTTCTGCGCATGCTCCTCCAGTTGCTAGGGGGTTTTCTTCTGCCTTTTGGTGGTCGAGGGATGAAGGTGAATAGTCTTCCTCAGCCGCTGACCCCTTTCCTTATAAGGTGATCTGGTGGTTTTTTTTTTTTTTGGAAGCTTTCTGGCATTTAAAGCGATATATGATTATGCAAGCAAAGCAGAACACAGCCTGGCCTCACTTCTCAAGGTCTATCAAAGCAAGCAAGCAAGCAAAGCAAAACAATAACAAGTCCTGGAGATATCCTCCCAAGGTCTGTCAGGCGAACAAAAGGCTCCTCATTCATCACAATTGCCATTATTACAATTATTATTATTGTTATTATTATTAGTAGTAGTAGTAGTACTATATACTAAAGAATATCTTATCAGTCCTTGGAATAATAACCAACCAGACAACTGCAGCTCCTGACCTTCCTGCTGACCAATCCACTGAAATGAAGAATGAGACATTTCACCATGGGATGGGATCAGATTATCTATTAAAGGAAAGAGGAGGAGTTTGTGGAAAATTAAATTACTCAAACTGCTGTTTGCAAATAGATGATAACTTAAAAGTGGTAAAATAGAAAAAAGGAAAAATGAAGTAGCTCATGTGCCAGTCCAAACAGGGAAAGAATGGGAATGAGAGATAGTTTTCGTGGTTCCCTGGCAGACCATGGGTTAAACGAATGCTGTTCCTCCTCTGATGTGCTGCAGCAACTCTCATCTTTTTACCATGCATGACTGTCTTAGGTTGCAATACAGGATGTGACCAAAAGTGTGTATTGTATCACCATCTGTTGAAACCGGGTGGGACAGTGTTTCTTATCTCCACGGGAGATAGTATCTGCTAATGGGCCATCTGTTAAAAACCAGGTGGGACAGTCATCTTTATCTTTTCCGCAACCCATCCTTCCTCCAAGAATATATCATATTGGGCCATTGAGTCCAACTGCATGACTCATAAAATTACTTCATCCCATTGGGAGATGCTCCAACCAGGGGGAGGAGCCAACAATTTCCTGCCTTCATAAAATCTAAGATTTGGAACACCAAAGCAGCCTTTTTCCACTGGATTCCAGAGGAAAACCAGACCATTCCACATCATCACTGAACCTTTGGAGGAAAACTGCACCCTTCTACAGGACCACTGCTTCAACTGAACCACATCTGTCACTCCAGGAAGACTTCAGCTGCCATTTAACAGCACTGTTACCAACACCCTGACTGATGAGGTATCAGGTATTCTGACTTAGTGAGTGTTGTGCGTTTGTTCTTTGTTATACTGTATTTCTATTTTTATTTTACTAGTAAAGAACTGTTATTCCTATTCACATATCTTTTCTGTAAAGCTTCTTAATTTCAAAATTATAATAATTTGGTAAGAGGGAGTTTGCATTCTCCATTTCAAAGAGAGGATCCAGCATTTCTTAGCAGACACATGACTTTCAAACCAAGACAGGAGGATTTGGGGTCAGAATCTTGGTGTTTGGGAGGTTTTTACAGACACAAGATGGCCAATGACTTCCTGAGATGAACTTCGGTAAGGAGAAACACTCAGTCCATGGAGCTCTCTTCTTGTTTTCCCCCACAAAACAGGATTTGTCGTTCCCAAGGTGTGAGTGGATTGAGGACGAGGAAATGCCCCGGAGATCCCTTACGAGGAGGCGCTGCAAACCCAGCCCAGGGAGCCGCGAGGAGGAAAGACCCTCCCTGAACCAGGAAGGCGGCCAGAGATCCAGGCAGAGCTCGGAGCTGGTGGAGAAGCCTCATGGAGGAGAGAAGCCCCACAAGTGTTTGGAATGTGGGAAGGGTTTCAGCTACAGGTTCCATCTGATCCACCACCAGAGGATCCACACTGCGGAGAAGCCCTATGGGTGTGCAGAATGTGGGAAGAGCTTCAGACAGAAGGGCCACCTAAAGCAGCACCAGGTGATTCATACTGGGGAAAAGCCCTATGAGTGTGGGAAATGCATGAAGAGTTTCAGAGACAGCTCCATCCTGTTGCAGAACCAGGCAGTCCACACAGGGGAAGGCCCTACACATGCTCAGAATGTGGGAAGAGCTTTGGGCAGACCTCCAACCTGAGGAAACACCAGCGCATCCACACTGGGGAGAGGCCCTACAAGTGTCCTGAGTGTGGGAAGAGGTTTCAGACCAGCTCCAATCTCCTCAGACATGAGTGGATTCATATAGAGGAGAGTCCCTTCTGCTGCCCCGACTGCGGGAAGGGATTCAAGCACAACTCCACCCTCACTGCCCACTGGCGCATCCACGAGTGTCCTGGGTGTGGGAAGAGCTTCTCACAGAGCTCAACCTTAACTAAACATCAACGGAGTCACCACTAAAAGAAGCTCTGTGAGTGCCCCGAGTGTGGGAAGAGCTTCGTGCTCTGCTCCAGCTCCATCCCCCATGGAAGGATCGGTGTTGGATGATCCCCAGTGACCCCCGTTGGGCAGAGCCCTGGTGATCCGTGGCCGTGGTGATCTGTGTTGGGTGGGGGGAAGGGGTTATCGAGATTTCTCTCCCTTCTCCTTGTCCTGCTGTGATTTGGTTGGTAATAAATTCACTCCCTGTGCCCAGGCTGGGTCTGTTGTTCCCGTTCGGTACTCGGGGTGGGATCTCTACTGTTACTTCTCTCAACTCCCGGGCCTTTCCTCAGCCAATCAGACAATGCGATGAAGAAGATTCAGCCAATCAGGGAGAGCAGCTGTGATGACTCACCGGCTAATGGGCGGATCCGGAGCACCCAGTGTTCCCCACCTGGACCCCACCCTCCTCACGCAATCACGATCCCCCCGCGGGGTCCCCCCAAGTCTCTCCCCAGTCCCGCCACACAATAAACGGGACTGGGGCGAACTGGGAAGCATCACTGGGAGCAGCCGGGTGGGGGCAGAGTGACAGCGGGGCTGGGGGGGGACACATGACTCTCCCAAAATCAGTGTGGGGACGGAGCGGGGAGTCCTGGCTGGGCCTGAGGTCATGGGGAGGGGATGAAGCTGCTGCTGGGTCAGGAGCTCTGTGGGCAGAGAAAAGGGGGTGACACTGGCCTGGGGGTCACAGGGGTAGCACACATGTTCCGGGGGAGGGGGAACATGGCCCCGGGACCCCCCCCCCCTTTCACCTTCAGGTTGAAGATGAGCCCCCGCACCAGGAAGATGAAGCCCAACGTGGACCTCCGAAAACATCTCACAGATACCCCTAGCTGCTCTAAGCACCCTCCCAGTCACCTGCAGCCCATCCCGGACCCCTTACAATCTCCTCCCAGTCTCTTCCCAGCCTCCCCAGGACCCACCAAAACTCCTCCTGTCCATCTCAAGATCCCATAATCCCATCCCAGTTGCCCTCCACCACCCCAGGACTGCCAAACCTTCTCCCAGTCCTTTCCCAGCCCCACCAGGACTCACCAAGACCCTCCCAGTCTCTTCCCAGCACAACAAACCTCATTCCAACTTCTGTTTTCCAATCCCTGATCTTTTTCCAGCCTCTCCAGACTCACTCAAACTCCATTCCAGTTACACCCAGCACTCACAAGCTCCCTCCCAGTGCCCACCAGGATCCCCAGAACCCTATCCCATTTTCTCCAACATCCTTCAAACCTTTTCTCAGCCCTTCTAGACCCCCGAGCCCTACTCCCAATTTAAACCAGGTTATCTCAAACTCTCTCCCAGTTACTCCCAGCACATCCCAACCCCTCTCCCAGTACCCTAGTGCCTTCCACTCCCCCTGCACTGTGGGGTCTGGGCCGTGCTCCAAACTGACATGCTCCACCTGGCAGCTGGAGGTGACCCCCGCAACTGGGGAGGGTTTCCAGCAGCACAAGGAGCTGGTGGGTCCAGTCCCCACTGGGGACTAGGTTGGTGGCCACCACATGCCCTGAGAGCTCCTGCTGGCCCTGGAACCACCTCAGCTGGATCTGGGCAGGGTAGAAATCCATCAAAGAGCAGAGCAGGCAGCTGGGGCTGGGCTGCGAGCTTGAGGGCCACAGTGAGGTGGAAAAACTGGGGGGAACTGGTAGAGAGCAGGGACACACTGGGATCAGCTGGAGGGAACTGGGAGAGATGGGAGAGGGCTGATGTGGCACTGAGAGGGACTGGGAATGAAACTAGAGAGAATGGGGGAACACTGGGAGTGAGCAGAGTGGATTGGGGCAATGGGAGAGAGTGTGGAGGTTTAGGATTGGACGGGGAGGGACTGGAGGGGGCATTGGGAGAAAGGGGAGAGATATGGAAGGGCACTGGGAGGGTACTGGGAGAGAGAGTGGAAGTCTGGGACTGGAGTTAGAAGGATTGGGATGAACTGCAAATGGAATGTGTCTAGACTGAGAGGAACTGGGAGGGACTGTGAGGACATTGGGAGAGACTGGGATAGACTGGGAGAGCCACTGGAGTCACTTGGGGTGAGGGGGCAGGAGGCCACAGGGATGGGTATTTCAGTTTGTGAGATGATTTTAAAGAGGGCACTCTGGAGTGAGTGTTGTCTCTTCTGCAGGGTTCCAATAATTCCTTTCCACCAACAGGAAATTAATAATCATAGATCAAAGTGGAAAAAACTCCAACAGTTTACTTACAAACGGTAAGCCCACAAGGCAAGAAAAGAATAAAAGGAAATAACTTCTAGATATTAAGTTGTCAGACCTTATCCCCCACACACACCTGGAACATAAGACCCAAAATGCCAGAGAAAAGAGAAATCCCCGCTCAGGACACACGGTACAGGTGGCACCGTTTTCTCCCTCAGGGGAAAAACCATCCAGGGGCGATCCTGAAGGAGATGAAAGCCGTGGGCTCGCCTGGCCCTGAACTTGTCCCCAGCTGGGCTCTGCGGGCACGGTCCTGGCAGGCGAAGCAGCGGGGCTGAAGCCTCGGGTGTTTTCTCTCCCAGCTCAGCCCGGCTCACAGCGGCTTTGGGCTGCAGCAGCACCGCTCTGCTCCTGCCGGCGCGGAACCCCCGGGCTCCAACACAGCAGCTGCTCAGTTCAACTCCAGGCACATCAAGACTCACACTGCAGCCTCTCTGAGCCAAGGAAATGAAAAAAAAATTGTCTGCCTCAGCCAAAAATGCTTTTCAGCTAATGTTGGGGTTGACTCAGCAGCAGAGGAAGAAAACCTCAGCCTAAGGCCTAGAAAGGGCTCACTCCCAAGATCCCCCTGTTCACTTATGCAGATTGGTACTAGAAAGTTCTCACTTCTCTTTGTTACTATTCGTTACTTTTCACTGTAGAAATTATAATATTGTTAATCGCTCTTTCCCACTGGATCTCTCCCTCAGACCCTGCCTTAATCCCTCCCTGCACCCAAGTGTATAAGTATCCGTGCTTTACCCTGGACCCTGCTTTTTCCGGTTCGTTCCTAGTGCAGTGCATGCCTTCCTGCTTGTTGTTTTCACCTCATGGAAGTTCTTTCTCTGAACAATCAGATCAAAGCGTTCTGTCTCCATAAAAGTCACCAGAGCCGTTTCCCGGGGAAACCACCAGTCAGACTGTCCGGGCTTGGATCAGGGGGTTTCAAGCCGAGCAAAACGGTGCACAGAGAGAGCCGTTGGAAAACCCGAGCAGCGAGGCTTCAAAACGCCCACACAGAGAATAAGGAACGTCTCCCTGCCCCGGCCCCACAAAAATCCTGTCCCGGGCTCCAGGGGTTAAGATACAAAAACCATTTTTGGGCACAAAGCAGAGGATCATGGAATGTACCATCACAGTAACTCGCTCCAAGAGAATCTTGTATACAATAATCACATGTATCTATCTATCTATAAAAGCAGATACTGAACTCTGAATCCAGCAATGTGCACGTAGGACAGGAGTGGAGAGGCTGAACAGACACCAGGGGAGATGTGGAATGTACAAACAGAGCAAACCCTCCAAGGGCTTTAACGTGATTCCCAGCTTTTCCAAGTTTCAAGGGCTTTGACTGCTGGATTTGAATGAACTGAGATCTCACCGTGAAAAGCAGAGTAGTATGGAACCAGCAACTGGTGCTGGAGTCAAAGTCTGCACTTGTCACATCTCAGTTTTAAAAATACATTGAATAAAAAACTTCATTACCCACAACCTTTCCAAGCCCATCCTTCCTCACAAATTACAAAATACAACAGAACTCTTCCAAAAGGGTAAAAAATAAAGTAAAATGAACCTTGAAAATGTTCCCTCATAAAAAGTCATGTTGAGAAAATACAAAATAATGAAGTGTGTCTAGAAAAACCAGCTGTAATTTCTCAGGTATTTGGTTCAGTGTCAGCTCAGAGCCAGGTTCTGTCTCTCAGGTGCCCAAGTCCCCGGGCCAGCTCTGAGCAGCCTCTCCCGGCTTTCCAGCCCGGCTTTCCCCGGCTCTGCCCCGGGCAGGCACTTGGTGTTTCCGTGGTGCCCCTGCCCCGCTCAGCTCCCTGTGCCCTGCAAAGGTGCCCAGGCTGCTCTCGGTACCCCTGGGTGTCACTGAGCGAGGCAGTGACGAGCCCCAGGGCCCAGACAGAGCTCTGAGGGACAGCCCTCGTCCCCGGCCTCCCGCGGGACACGGAGCCACTGCCCACAAGGCCCTGGCACGTCCGGCCGGCCAATTCCTCCTGCCCAGGCCAGCCCGGGCTGCAGCCCCAGGGCTCTGCAGGGTGGGGCTGGAGCTGTCGCCTGGCATCGTGGCCAAAGCCACCCGGGGCTCTGGGCACGGCAGGGCTACAAGGCCACGAGTCCGGGGTTGCTCCATGCCAGTTCCAGGCTGTCCCTCTGCTGCTGGGTGCCGGGTGTGGCCCTTTGTAACACGGGGGTGGTGTCATGTCCTCGGTGATGCAGGACACTGTGGTGCTGTCATGAATGAGAGTGTTTGAGATAGCTTAAAAATCAGTGGCAAGGGCATGAACAAAAGTCAGATTTAATATTAAACAACAAAGCACAACAGGTTCGGTGGCAAGATTCACTCTACTGCCTACAGGAGAGCTAAGGCACAACAAGGGAAAAGAAGCAACTACAAAATCCATCAAAATCCAGGCAATCAAAACAGAAATGAACTGAGAACTCTCTAGGGGAGTTTGGTGGGTGTGTGCTATGTTCAGGTGCATGGGACAAAAGACAGTGCAGGCAGGGATTAGAAGGAACACGGCCTAAAAACTTAACAACACTGAGCAGCACTTAAATGTCTACCTTAATTTGAAACTTAACTTATACCTTAGGCCTAGAAATTCAACAGAGGAATAACACTTAACAGCATTTAATCTATCTTATGAAATCCAAGATCTACTTAGCAACTTAAGAGAAAAACAACACTCAATTTATGAATTACATTTAGCAGCTTAGGAAAACAACACTTAATCGCATTTAAGTAAGTTCATAACTATAACTGAACCTTGATTACAAGCCTAACTTAGATATCCAAAGTACTTCAACATCTAGGAAAGCAGTATTTCTCCCAGATTTGCTATAGGATATGTAGAGAGGCACGCACACAGACAGGAACAGTCAGTGCAAGCAAGATACCTGTGAAAAATTCCCCTCAGAGCTCAGTTCTCTTCCCTTTTGACATTTCCAAGGCACAGATCAGGGCAACTATCTCAGCCTTCTGTGCAGAGGTATCTGTTGGCAAAGATCCAGATTCTAGTACCTCTTTACTGGTGCTAACTGCATACCCAGCATATCGCTTCCCACTGATGACATAGCTGCTTCCATCAGTAAACCAGGTTTCTGTGTCGTCAAAAGGGGTGTCTTTCAAGTCTGGTCGGCTGGAGTAGGTGGCTTCGATAGCCTCCAAACAATCGTGGTGTACTGGTTCTCCTTGATTTCCACTGAGAAAAGAAGCTGGGTTGACAATATTAGTCACCACTATTTCCACATCATCTTGTTCCACCATAATAGCTTGGTATTTCAAGAACCTTTGTGGGGAAAGTCAGTGCCCCCCTTTTACCTCCAATACTGCAGATACTGTGTGAGACACCAATACAGTCATTTTCTGGCCCAGGGTGAATTTGCGTGCCTCTTGAATATTCATCACAACTGCTGCCACTGCTCTGAGGCACCCTGGCCATCCTTTGGCCGTTGCATCCAGCTGCTTAGAGAAGTAAGCAACTGCCCTTCGGTATGGCCCGAGGTTCTGTGCTAGTATTCCCAGGGCAATCCCCTGTTTCTCATGGGAGAACAAAAAGAATGGTTTACTTACATCAGGAAGTCCTAGGGCTGGGGCTGACATAAGAGCATCCTTTAATCGACGAAAGGCTTGAGTGGCCTCTTTAGTCCACTTGAGATCTCTGCTGCCATTTGCCATAAGCGTGTACAGAGGTTTAACAAGCAACCCATAGTTGTAGATCCACAACCTATATCATCCGGTCATTCCTAAAAAGCTTCGCAGTTCCTTTATTGTCTGGGGTTGTGGAGTTTGGCATATTGTTTCTTTACGCTGTTGCCCTAAGGTCCGTTGTCCAGCACTAACTTCGTATCCCAGGTAGATAACCTTCTGCTTCACCACCTGAGCCTTTTTCTTTGATACTCTATACCCCTGGAGTCCCAAAAATTTAAGAGACTCACCGTCCAGGCCACACATGCTTCTTCCGTCTTAGTGGCTATTAGATTGTCTATGTACTGCAGCAGCTTTCCTTCTTCTGGGGGGGCCTCCCAGGCCTCTAAGTCCTTGGCAAGCTGCTCTCGAAACAAAGTAGGAGAATTTTTAAACCCTTGGGGAAGTACTGTCCATGTGAGTTGAGTTCTCTGTCCAGTTCTAGGATTTTCCCATTCAAATGCAAAAATTTTCTGACTGGCTTCATGGAGAGGGAGGCAAAAGAAGGCATCTTTCAGGTCTAAAATAGTAAACCAAGTAAACTCTGGTGTTAAGCATGTTAATAAAGTATATAGGTTTGCCACTACTGGATAAAGACCTTCAGTTATCTTATTAACAGCTCGCAAATCTTGCACCACCCGGCATGAACCATCAGGTTTCCGAACGGGTAAAACAGGAGTATTAAACTCAGATTGACATTCTTTTAGTAATCCTAATTGTAAGAAGTTCTCAATCACTGGCCTAATTGCTTCCCTGTCCTCTTTTCTCAAAGGATACTGCTTGATCCTAACTGGTTGTTCCCCTTCTTTGAGTTTAATTATTATAGGGGGTGCATTTTTCGTTCTCCCTGGCACATTGGAAGCCCATACTCCGGGGAATACCTGACTAATTATTTCTTCTCTAATTTCTTCTTCAATTTCAATGATTGCCAATATTAAGCTCAACACTTCTATATATTTTTGGTCATTTACCTCCAAAGTAATCTCCCCATCCTTAAATACAATGGTCAGTTTTAATTGTTCCAATAAGTCTCTTCCCAGGAGCGCCTTTGGGGAATTTGGCATGTATAAAAAATTATGAGTGCCCCATTGTTTCCCAAATTTATATTTTAGAGGTCTACAAAAATAAGCCTTTTCAGACTGGCCAGTAGCTCCTTGTACCGTAACATAATCTTTTCCCACAGGCACCAGGGCCTTATTCAATACTGAATATGTCGCTCCTGTATCAATTACAAACTCTACTTCCTTTCCCTCCTCCCCCAGCTCCATTGTTATAACCAGGAGATCTGCTGGGGGTTGATCTCCCGGTCCCCTTTAGTTTCCTTTTGCATATGCGATCATGTCTTTTTCCTTGTCCCTCCTTAGGGCATTCATTCTTCCAGTGCCGCAACTCTTTACAAAACGCACACTGATCTTTACCCAAATGAGGTGGGTCCCCTTGTCCCCCTCATCAACCCTGCCCACGACTTTGTCCTCCTCTTTCTTCTCTCACCACTACCACCAATTTCCTCACATTTTGCTTATATCCCTCTTCTCTATTGCTAAATACTCTCCATGCCTCATCTAGTAAATTCTCTAAATTCCTTCCCTCGGGCCCTTTTATCTTTTGAAGCTTACGCCTAATATCCCCTGTAGATTGACCCAAAAATAAATTCACTAGTTGTTGAATCCCCATTTCTGCTTCAGAGTCTAGAGATGTATTGCAACACATTGCATCCCTTAATCGATCCAAAAATTCAGATGGTGTTTCAGAGGGACCCTGTTTAACAGCATATAGTGCTGACCAATTTATAGTTTTAGGTATTGCTCGTTCCATCCCTTTTGCTACCTATTCTTGGTAGCTTTCTAACTTTTGCATTTCTGCTGTCCTGTCTGGATCCCACTGTGGATTCTGGAGGGAGAAATACTCCTTTACGTCCTTTTGCTGGGCCTTATAATAATTCTCTGCTAGATCCCCTGCTGTTTTCAGGACTAATTGCTTTTCTGTTTCAGTTAATGCATCCAGCAATAATTGTATATCAGACCAATCTGGATTATGTTGTTTTATAATATACCACAAACGCTTTGCTGTAGTTATTGGGTCGCTACAGTAGTTTTTAGCAACTTTTTCCCATGCTTCTATATCAATAGTAGAAAAGGGTACTTTTACTAGAACTCTCCCTCCTTCTGGTCCCACAGCCTCTCTCAAAGGGAGTTGTAGCACCTTATTTCTCGTCCTAGAAGACACAGGGCTTCTGGGAAGAGAATGGGCTGGAGTACATATTCCTTCTGAATCATCATCTCTCTGTCCCCGAGCTCGAGGAGGAGATTTGAATAGGTCACTCATATCCTGTTCCTGCATATCCAAATTGTGCATTTTGTCTAATCCGGTACACCGCTCACCTATATCACATGCTGAACAACACCTTTTAAGTTTCCCTTTATTTGCTTTCCTTTCCTTCTCAAGGGCTAAAACTAAAGGGTCAGAGGGTGCCTTAATCCCACAGTCTCTCTGCCATTCAGGGTGGTTTCGGAGAGAGAAGAACATATCACAGTAGGAGACCTCAGTCCATCTGCCCTCAATTCCTAAAAACAACATCAGTTCCAGCAGAGTGTCATAATCTAAAGTCCCTGTAGGTGGCCACCTTACTCCGTGGTCTAGTCTATAAAGTGGCCACCAATGGCCACAATATTTAATTAGGGTGGATTTATTTTCAGTGCAGCCAGTTCCTGCAACTTCTTTCCAATGTGTAATAATGCACCCTAAAGGGCTGGCTTTAGGGACTTCTGTGCTCTGTGTAGATCCCATTCTTCTCTTTTCGTCCCCTGCCTACTTTACACCTAAACTTTTCCTTACTGAACTTTAGAATTTCCTTCCAATTCCCTTCATACACACAATTCCAACTGCTGGATCAGTCAATTTGTTTTCTTTCTCTATCTGGCTGTCTATTAGGTTCACAAATCCCAAGGATCACGCCCAAACCGTTGGAAAGGGGACCCCTTTTCACTCATCTCAGTACACAAACAAAGCACACAATGTACCAACGCAGCACACTCGCTCTTGTACGAACACAGCACACTTATCCTTCATACTTTTTACTAACAATCATTATATTCTCAGCACAGTTACAGTCCCGCTCGCATCACACCGCACACTACACAACAATTCTGCCTTTCTGAAGCAAATACCCCACACTTACTCCTCTCCTTGGTACGTCTCACTCACTCACTCACTCACTTTGCTCACAATGTCCGGACTCCAACACACACACCACCTCAGCTCCGATGACACGGGAGCAGGAATCCACTCGACCCGCGTTCGAGGGTCACTCCGCGGCTGCTCTATCAGTCAGCAAATTCCTTCACCGGTCCCCCCTCCTCCCTTCTCGACCCGGAGATTAAGGGAACGGAGCGGCCCCACCGGTGTTCGTATCCCTTCGCCGGTAACACCACCGGCCCGCTGCTTGCAAGCCCGACCTACCCAGGGACTTTGTTGTACGCAGGATGTCTCCTGCGATTTATCAACAGCCCTCCAATCACGAGTGCATATGTCTTACAAACCCCCCAGACTTAATACGTACTGTTTCATCCGCCAGCCAGTGGTCCTTTCTGTCGCTGCAGTAAGTGAGCCGGGGTCGGGGTCTCCTCCAGGAAATCCCGGGGCGCGCCGTGGAGTCGTCCGGCCCTCAGCTGAATCCTGCAGACAGACAGGAAGGTCCCATCTGGGGTGCCAAATGAAGCGCGGAAAATAGACTTCACAACCCGTAAAGTTGTGGAGTAGGTACGTATTTTATTCAGCGCTGGACGCAGGGGGAGAGCATCCTCCCAAATCATGTGTACCTTACATGCTTCTAACCTTCTATTTATCTAGGAAGTACATGCATATTCTAAATCGCCTATACATATTGATTATCTGCCCCGCCTGTTTCCCCGCTTCGTATGGCAATTAGCTGCATATTCATTGTGGCTGCATAGTTTATTGAGTCGGTGGTCTTCAAATGAGTCTGTGGGCAGAAAACGATGAAGTAAAAGTCTTTCTCACTAGTTGAACTTTTCACCTTGTCTTTCCACGCATGCGCTTGTAGTCTCTTGGTCACAGACTTTGCACTTTTATGGAGAGGGACACTTTCCTATACTTCAGGGGTCTCTTATCGTGCATTCCTTTCCCTATTTAAGCACACAGTGACTGATACTATATGTTATACATCGTGCATTCCTTTCCTTATAAGCACACAGGGACTGGTACTATATATGTTATACTCTTCATTCTATTTAACCCTTAAATCCCCTGTTTCAGTCAGTCAATAACATTTTCTGAACTTCATGGGTTCTGCTGTCTCTTCTATATGTACACGTCCCTGGCCCTATCTCCAAGCAGATTCCCAGTATCTGCATTAAAATGGAGCTGGGACAATTCTGAGGATTAACAGGGAATTGCAGGACCTGGACTGAGGATTCCCTGCTCTAACCAGAATATTGTATGACTTTTTAACCCCAGATAGCCTCAGTATTGTGGTACGGAAACGAGAAAAACTTCAGAAAATGAAATAAAACCAAAAAGATTGGTGCCCCATCCATGGCTCTTCCAGACTCAGAAAAGAAATAAGAATTATATGTGTGTTTGAGTACATATTATATTATTGGCTTTTAGCAAATATTAAAATGAATGCTATATGTATGATGTTGGAAAACTTTGCTGTATGAATATAGTTTATTTTAGTTTTCCTATTAAAAAAACCTAAAAATAGTACAGTGATAAATATATTTTTCTTGCAGTATATCATGCTAATGTAAAAAGCTTTTGTTCATGGGACTAACTCACAGAATGGTAGAAAAGAAAATAATCAGGAAATTCTTCACATTCTTGGACTACGAGACTCCAGACCCTCAGAGAAGTAAAAAATGTTGATTTACAAGTAGTGAGGGGGAATGATTTTGAATAATGCATGAAGACTTAAAAATATGCAACAGATGGATGCATTTAAGGAAGTGTTTTCTGAGTTAAGGTGTGCTTTTGGTTGAAGATCAAGCACCCTGCTGTTATAACATTTTTGCTTTATTGTTTGTCTCTTACTGACTTTTATTAAACCTTTTACAAGGAAAGTGAACCACATTTCTTAAATTGTGGATATTACACAGGGCCATGCAAAAGGAATTCCTCTGCTAAAATGTTTAACCCAGGGGCTATAATGGCCTCATTTTCCTCATTTTCTACAGAATTGTGCAGACACAACTTTAATGGGACCAAAAAATGAGGCCAAAAAACTGATGGCAGGAGGCTCTCCTGTTGTTCAAGTCTGGCACCAAGTTAAAGCTTTGATAACCAAAAGAGCCTCTACATGGATGAGCAGTGCTCAGTGATTACAGAATGAAACTTGTTCAGGGGCACAGGAGGATTTAGAATTGAGGACAGGGGAAGGGTTTAACCCAGCTTCCTGTTTGAACAGCCTGCACAGGGGCTGGGAACAAACCCATGGCTGCATTCAAGTGACAGAGCTTGAGAGCCAGGCTGAGAGAGATTGATGAGACATTCCCTGGCCTGAGGGACAAAATGTGTTCATGAATGGGTCTGCAGGGGCAGGAGAAGGGAAAAGAGTTCCAAGACACATTCTGATTAAGGAAAAGGAATTAGACCAAGACTTACACTCTGCCTAAGGAGTGCAAAGAAGCACCACTGGTGGCCAAGTGCCGTGGCCCATCCCAAGTGTCCCTGAGCACAGAAACAGCCCCAGCACAGCTCAGCATGGGGGGACCCCTCACCCTGGGCTCAGGGGCTCTCAAGCCCCGCAGATTTGCACTTCCTGGCTGCAGCACCAACATGGGAGGCCCCACTGAGCCTGCACTGAAGGCAATGCAGCAGCAGCCAGGGCTCCACAGCAGGGGAAGCCCCTGGGCCTGCCCACACATCCTCTGCTCAAATCCTCTGCCTGGGCACCCTCCTTTGGCGTCTCCAGCCACTGGAGCCAATCCTTGCTGCCACTGCTGCAGCTTCACTGCTTTCTGTGCCTGCACTGCCACAGCTGCTGGGGAACCAACGGCACAATTCCACTCTGGCTCTCAGTTACACTCACGCACTGGGCTGTGGGGGATTAGAAAAATCACAAAAAAAGAGGGCTGGTGCAGGAAAATATACCTAGTTTAAATTTTGAAAAATTTTATTTCCCTACTCAGGCCTTGTTTGCCTTTGTCTTGGGGAATGAAATTTTAAAGGGTTTTTTAAGGGATTTTACACCACTCAACAGAGATGAGTTTAAGGTATCAACAGACTGGGAACTGCCCAAAAGATACCCATCAACAGATCATCATCGACCATCAGCAAACATCAAGGAACAGCACACCAGACATACCCCCAGCATAGTTGGTGATATCTGGTCTAGATTAGGATGAGAAGGAAATCCAGTAGTTTGGACCTCAATAACATCAGAGGAGAAGAAAGCCTGATGCAATAGGAAACCAAAAAGTAAGAACTACACAACTTGAAACTACTGAATATTAAATCAACGGATTTCAATGGGTTCAGAAAGTAAGAAGTTTATGAAAAATCTAGTAAAACTCATGTCAGGGAATGATTTTCTCTGCACACCTGGCCTATGTGTGGATGAAATGACTTCTGTTGCACATCCAGGCTGGAATCAAGTAATGATTTGACTCTCTAACACTAAAGATATCAAGTTAAAAGCAGATTGTGCTGGGGCCACATGTGAGTCATGAAATGGCTGCTCTGAAGGAGTAGGAGCGTTAGAAAAGCAAATTAACACTGCTGGGGAAAAGTACCCATTAATCATTTGAATTACAGGATCACAAGCTGTCCTCGAAAAAATAGCCAACCAGACAGATTCAGCTCCTGACCATCCCACAGATAATACCACGCCCAGGTAGAAGGTGAAATTTGCAGAAAATTAAGTGACTCAAACTGCTTTTTGCAAATAGATGATAATTGCAAAGTAGTGAAACATATAACAATGGAAATAAGAAAGTTGCTCATATTCTGGTCCAAATGTAGAAAGGATGGGAATGGGATACGTTTTTGTCGTTCCCTGGCAGATCATAGGTTAAACGAATGCTATTCCTCCCCTGATGTGCTGCAGCAACTCTCATCTTTTTCCCATGCACGACACCTTGCTGAGTGCAGCTCATTCAGCAGCTGAGCAAGGGGATGCAGGTGGCAGCCAGGCCTGATCCAGAAACGGCTACAAAAGGACAAGGAGTGAGGGAATGAGAATACTCCCAAAACCAAAGAGGACCCAGGAAGAAAAAACAGAGTCAAAGCGTGAATCTGCCTGGAAATTGCACCAGGGACTTGTACATGAGAAAGCAATCAGAGAAATCTTCACTTTCAGAAAATGCTATTAATTGACACAGACTGCTGCTCAGCTAAGATCCTGCTCAATTCCTGAACTTTGAAAAGGAGAAACACTTAACAGAGTCAGAAATATCAGATGTTATACTAAAGGAGGGGTGCATATTAAGGTAGATCGGGAAATCTGAACCTTCCAAGTGCCTCAGCCAGTGGGGAAAGGTAGAGGGAGATGCGGCCGGCAACATGAGGATAAAAGGGAGGCTGCGTTTTAGAGACCCCATGGTAAATGCCGCATAGACTCTCCCTTTGTTCATCAATAAAGTCACTTTTACAGGACTCCTCTGTCTCCTTTGTGCACACAAACTCCTGGCCACGTGAATTTTTCCGCACAGCCCCGGGGCCTCTCTCAAACATCCCTTGCCCGCCTCGGGCTCCTGCCGGGGCTCCACGTGGCTCCCGGCTCCATCCCGGACTCACTCCCACCTCCCACCGCCCTCAGCTTCTGCTCACCTCGAGCTCCCGGCGGTTCAGGGCAGCAGCGGTTCCTCGGCCCGATGCCCGGGCCGGGCTCTGCGCGCCAGCCGCTACCCAGGCGAGGTTTCCGAGAAATGGCGGAGCTCGGGTAAAGGGGGGGGAAATCCGTGCCGTGTGCAGAGTCCGCCCCTCGCTGCGATTGGCTGATTCTGCCGTCACTCCGCGTTCTCGCGCGTTGATTGGGCAGGCCGAGAACAAGCCCGGCCCTGGGGCCAAAGGCGCCATTGTGGCAGCGTCTGTGCGGGCGCGGGACGGCGGTAGCGTCCGGAGCCCGGTGAGGCGGCGGCGGAGCTCGCAGGCGGCCCCAGCGTAGGTGGGAGCTGCGCACGGTTCTGCGGGGGGTCGGGGCTCGCTGCGGGCGGAGGGGGCGGCAGGGGGTTCTGGTGGGTTCGTTGTGCCGTGCCCGGCCCGTGTTCCCTCTGGGTTGAGGGCGCTGCGGTAGCGGCTTCCTGCGGTCTCATTCCTGCTGGGGCCTCGGCAGGAGCCGGTGCCGGAGCAGGGACTCACCGCGCTGCGGTTGCTGCCGCTCCCGGGCCAGCACAGGTGCTTCGGCAATGGCGCCTTTACTGCGGCACGATCGCCGTGGGGGCGGCACCCAGTCCAGGCTTGCCTCCTCTCTGTCCAATCAGCGCGCGAGAATGAGTGACAGCAGAATCAACCAATCGCAGCGAGGGGCGGGCTCTGCATAGGGCAGCAGACTTTCCTGCCTTTCCCCGAGCTCCGCCATTTCTCGGAAACTTCGCCTGAGGAGGGGCTCCCGCGCTGGGCTCGGCCCGGGCATCGGGCCAAGCAACCGCTGCTGACCTGAACCGCCGGGAGCTCGAGGTGAGCAGAAGCTGAGGGCGGTGGGAGGTGGGAGTGAGTCCGGGATGGAGCCGGGAGCCACGTGGAGCCCCGGCAGGAGCCCGAGGCGGGCAAGGGATGTTTGAGAGAGGCCCCGGGGCTGTGCGGAAAAATTCACGTGGCCAGGAGTTTGTGTGCACAAAGGAGACAGAGGAGTCCTGTAAAAGTGACTTTATTGATGAACAAAGGGAGAGTCCATGCGGCATTTACCATGGGGTCTCTAAAACGCAGCGTCCTTTTTATCCTCATGTTGCCGGCCGCATCTCCCTCTACCTTTCCCCACTGGCTGAGGCACTTGGAAGGTTCACACTTCCCCATCCGCCTGCTGCATGTTCCCCTTAATACGCACCCCTCCTTTAGTATAACATCTGATATTTCTGACTCTGTTAAGTGTTTCTCCTTTTCAAAGTTCAGGAATTGAGCAGGATCTTAGCTGAGCAGCAGTCTGTGTCAATTAATAGCATTTTCTGAAAGTGAAGATTTCTCTGATTGCTTTCTCATGTACAAGTCCCTGGTGCAATTTCCAGGCAGATTCACTCATTGACTCTTCCTGGGTCTTCTTCGGTTTTGGGATTATTCTCAGTGCCCTCTCTGCCTGTCCTTTTGTAGCCGTTTTTGGATCATGCCTGGCTGCCACCTGCATCCCCTTGCTCAGCTGCTGAATGAGCTGCACTCAGCAAGGTGTCGTGCATAGGAAAAAGATGAGAGTTGCTGCAGCACATCAGAGGAGGAACAGCATTCATTTAAGTCATGGTCTGCCAGGGAACCACAAAAACTAATCCAATTCCCATCCTTTCTACATTTGGACTAGTACATGACCTACTTTCTTGTTTACTTTTGTATCTGTTTTACCACTTTCCAGTTATCATTTTTTTGCAAACAGCAGTTTGAGTAATTTAATTTTCCCCAAACTATTCCTCCTTCTGTTAATAGGTAAACTCATCCCATCCCAGCCCAGGATGGAATGTGTTGTTCTTCATTTTCTTGGGTTGGTCGGCAAGAAGGTCAGAAGCTGGAGGTGGCCAATTGTTATTTTGAGGACTGATAATATATACTTTAGTACATAATAATAATAGCAGTAAGAATAATAATAACAACAACTACAATAATAATAGTATAAGTATCAATAATAATAGTAGTAATGATAACAATATTTAGTTTTTAATCTTATTATGCTACTCAAAATATTGGTGAATTTTCTTTCTAGTTCTATGAATTCATTAAGGTTCCCAGGGGCTGGGCCATGGATTTGTAGGGTTTGTTCTGGTTTCTGTTCATCTTTTCCCCATTTTTGATCACTCTCTCCAGCCAGGACTGCATTAATTGGCCACTTTTTTCTAATTAAATCATCAAATATTTGGACTCCCAACTGATTTCTCTGGACTAGCAAAAACACACCAGTGCTCTAATAAACCCTATATAACCTAGACAGTGGCAGCACATGTTGGAGTGAGGAGAGGGATGATTTCCCCCCAGTTTTTTTAGTAAAGTTTTCGCAACATTCTCCATTTGCTGTTTCCCTTTGCAGCTTAACCAATTTCTGTTGCAGTCAGATATCCTCACTATGGTCTCTGCCTCAGTTCTACAAATTTCATCTGGGCATAGCTTGGGGTGAGGGCCAGAGGGAATTAGCCCAATTCCTCCCCCATGCAAGAAGACCCTGGTACCTTGTTCACACTTTGCCCCAGCAGTGTTAATTTGCCTTTCTAAAGCTCCTCTTCTGGCTGCCTGGAATTAAGCTTCTGTTCAAAAGCAGCCCTTGGATGACTCACATGTGGCAAGCCAACAATCTGGGTTTTTTTAAATTTTTTTTTTCTTTTTAAGCAATATTCTATTACCTGGTGATGTGTTAAAGCATCACCTTTAAAGCCCTTCTAGTTTTACAAAATCCATCCTAAAAGTGAATATTGAAGGACCCGAACAGAAATTTTGCCATCACTAAGAGCTTCGCCCAAACATACACAAAAAATTTCCAATGCAATCAAGTTATTTCTACTTCTCGTAGGCGTAAAAAAATTCATTGTTACATCCTCGGCCCAAACCTACCTGACAACACAAAAGTAGGATTATGCTCCACTACTTGGAGAATTACCAGGGTGAGGAATTGCAAACACCAATTCCAAGGGACATAATTGAATATCTGCCCTGGGTCTGGCTCCTTATCTTGTCAAAGCCAATGGCAAAAGCCATAGCTGTGGCATCTTGGTTTCTGTCACCAGCTTCCAAAGGAGTTCCTTTATTTCCCCATTCATTCTTTATAGCTGATCTGAGCTCTGGGAGTGCCAGGGCTTGTGGAGGTCCCATTGTATTCCTAAAGCAGCCATAAACCCCTGAAGGATCTTGGCAGTAAAATGAGTTTCCCATCTGAGTCTGTTGCTTGTTGCACAATCCCTTATCTTGGAATTATTTGTTTTAGAAATACCTTAATGAGCGATCCAGTGGTTGCTGAAGAGGTCAGAATTGCTTTTGCCACCCTGTTAGCTGCCCTGCTGTCACCAGCAGATATTTGAACCTTCCTGCTCAGGGCATTTCAGTGCCAGGCTCTTCCAAGCACACGCAGCTCCGCTGTTTGAGCTGACCATGTGGGCGCTTGCTCTAATTCCGTTTCCTTAATCAGAGCGTGTCTTGGAACTGTTTTCCCTTCTCCTGCCCTTGCAGACCCATCCATAAACACATTTTGTCCCTCAGGCCAGGGAATGTCTCATCAATCTCTCTCAGCCTGGCTCTCAAGCTCTGTCACTTGAATGCAGCCATGGGTTTGTTCCCAGCCCCTGTGCAGGCTGTTCAAACAGGAAGCTGGGTTAAACCCTTCCCCTGTCCTCAATTCTAAATCCTCCTGTGCCCCTGAACAAGTTTCATTCTGTAATCACTGAGCACTGCTCATCCATGTAGAGGCTCTTTTGGTTATCAAAGCTTTAACTTGCTTACAGTCTTGAACAACAGGAGATCCTCCTGCCATCAGGTTTTCTGCCTAAGTTCCCATTAAAGCTGTGGCTTCAGAATTCTGCAGACAATGAGGCCACTCTGGCCACTGGCTTAAACATTTTAGCACAGGAATTCCTTTGGCATGGCCCTGTGTAGCACCCACATTTTAAAAAATAAGGTTGAGTTTCCTGGTGAATATTTAAAGGTTTAGTAAAAGACAATGAGAGACAAATAATAAAGGAAAAGGTTGTAACAGCAGGGTGCTTGTTCTTCAGCCGAGAGCTCATAGTTAGAAAGAAAACACTTCCTTAAATGCATCAACCTGTTGCATATTCATAGATCTTTATGCAGAATTCAAAATCATTCCCCCCCAAGCTGTAAATGAACATTTTTTTCTTCCCTGGGGGTCTGGTATCCCATAGCCCAAGAATGTAAAGAACTTCCTGATTGTCTTTTCTACAGTTCTCTGACTTAGTTACATGGACAAAAGCTTTTTTATATTACCATGTTATAGTCCAAGAAAAATATATTTATATCCCTACTGTTTTTAATTTTTTTTTGTTAATAGCAAATTTAAAAGAGACTAAATTCATACAGCAGCATTTTCTAGCATTATACATACAGCATTCCATTTAGTATTTGCCAAAAGCCAATAATATAATATGTACTATAACACACACGCAATTCAAATTTCTTATCTGAGTCTATAAGTTGCCATGGCTGGGGCACCAATCTTTTTGGTTTTATTTAATTTTCTGAAGTTTTTCTCTTTCTCGTGTCCATACCACAATATTGAGGATGTCTGGGTTTAAAAAGTGATACAAGTGTTCTGGGTAGAGAAGGGAATCCTCAATCCAGGTCAAGCAATTGCCTATTAATGCTCAGAACTGTTCCAGCTCCATTTTAGTGCTGGGTACCATTATTTCTGAGATTCCCTGGTCCTTCTCTGGGTCAATACATCACAAATCTCAGTCAAAATATGTCCGAAATATTTAACATTATTCTGCACAATTTGTGCTTTTTTTTTTTTTTTTTTTCCTAAATATCCAAAGATGCTTTTTAGCCTGATCATTCAGCTGCTTCACAGAGGCTTCATCTACCACTTCTTGTCCTCCTGATTGGAGCAAGTCATCCACATCCTGCATTAACCCAATCCCTGGGGTGGGGTAAATTCTTGTGATATTTTCTGCAAGGCTTCCCCAAATAAGGCTGGTGCTACCGTGCATCCCTGCAGAAGGAGCATCCATGTCTTCAACGTTTTTCCTCTTGTTCCCACTCAAAGGTAAAATACAGTTTCCCTTCCTGTGTGAGTAGGCATCCCAGAAAGCATCTTTGACATCAAGTACTGAATGGTGGCAGTGTGAGGAGGGAGCCTAGTTCAAGATGGTGTAAGGATCTGAGACCCCCTGGGTGCTGGGGCCTCCTTGGGCCCTTGGGTTCATCCCTCTGGGGCTGTAGAAACTCAGCCATGGCTTTGCCTTCACTTTGGCCTTTTCCTCATCCCTTCTTGCATTCACCTGCTGTGCCTTTCTCACCAACTGCTCCAGGGGCTTCTTCTGCCCCTCCTGCAGCCCCCCTCAGTGCCTGGGGGTGCTCATCCTCTGACAGCTCCTGAGCTTCCTGCAAAATCTTTCGTTTCTGCAGTGACCCAAACAAAATGCTTAAAATATAATCTCGATCCTTCAACGTCCAATCCTCATTTCCCAGCTGTTCCTAGCTCCTGGTCCTTGTGTTCCCCTGCCCTCCCCAGCCCGTATCCCAGAGCCGGTTCCTGTCCTGCCACAGTGTCCAATTGCGGCCCCCCCAGCGGGCAGGGCCGGCAGCTCCACGGGGCTGGGCAGTGGCCGGGGCGTTCCGCAGCCTCCTGGGGGCCGGGGGCTACTGCCGGCCCTGCCCGGTGGGTGCTGGGCTCAGGCAGCACTCTTCTGCTGAGCCCTGGCTCCCCACAGCCCCAGCCTGGCCCCGCAGCTCCCCACCTGTGCTCCTGGTGCTGCTCCTCTGCGCCTGCTCCTGCCACTCCCCAGCACAGAGAAAATCCCTGTGATATACGATACAATTGAATTCGCTGCCGTGGCGGAAGCGGCTACAGTGGGGACCGAGTGTGGGCGGGAGTGGCTGAGAGCCCCAGCGCTGCCCCAGCCCGAGCTGCCCCAGCTCCATCCCTGCCCCTGCAGCTGGGATGCTGTGGGTTTGTGGGGAAGAGGGAGCCGGCAGTGGGTGCTGGGCCTGGGGGCAGCAGGTGAAGGGAATGAGAAGCAGGGTTGAAGAACAAAATGGTCAAACATTCTACATGTGGGAGGAAAAGGAAAAATAGTAGGAGGAAGAGCCTGGTCACTGGAGGTGGAGGAAGAGTAGAAACAGGAAGCACCACGGGGTTACACTCCTCTCTGTATCTGCAGCCTCTCCCCCACCCCAGGAGTGTTGTTGCCCTCAGATGCAGCAGGTGGCAGTGGAGGGGGATCCACGTTTTTCACAGGGGTGAACCGTGGGATTTCTGATCTTTTTTGACTAAATGTTGGTGTTTAGGTTTTTTGCGGGGGCTGAATCTTTATATTTTAGAGCAGGGTTTTGGCTGAATCTTGATGTTTGGAAGTTTTCTAAATTGTGTCTTGATGTTTGGAGGATTTTTGGGCTGAATCCTGGTGTTTTGGAGGTTCATACAGACACAAGATGGCCAATGAGTTCCTGAGTTGAAATTAGGCAAGGAGGAATTCCCAGCCCATAGAGATGTCTTCTTGTTTTTTCCCCCAAACCAGGCTTTTTCATTCCCAAGGCATCGTGGATGGAGGAGGAGGAAATGCCCTGGAGATCCCTTAAGAAGAGGGGCTGTAAACCCAGCCCAGGGAGCTGCGAGGAGAAAAGACCCTCCCTGTGCTGGGAAGGTGGCCGGAAATCCAGGCAGAGCTCACAGCTGGTGGAGAAGCCTCATGGAGGGAAGAAGCCCCACAAGTGCTTGGAATGTGGGAAGCGTTTCAGCTACAGCTCTGACCTGATCCAACACCAGAGGATCCACACTGGTGAAAAGCCCTATGAGTGTGGGAAATGTGGGAAGGGATTCAGAGACATCTCCCGTCTGACCCGGCACCAGCTCATCCACACTAGGGAAAAGCCATATGGGTGTGGGAAATGTGCAAAGAGTTTCAGGAAAATATCTGATCTGATGCGACACCAGGTGATCCACAGTGGAGACGGGCCCTAAACCTCCTTAGAATGTGGGAAGAGCTTTGGGCAGAGCTCCAACCTGAGAAGCCACCAGCGCATTCACACCGGGGAGAGGCCCTACAAGTGTCCTGAGTGTGGGAAGAGCTTCTCACAGAGCTCAGTCTTGACCTGACACCAACGGAGGCACCACTAGGAGAAGCTCTCTGAGTGCCCCGAGTGTGGGAAGAGCTTCGTGCTCTGCTCCAGCTCCATCCCCCATGGGAGGATCAGTGTTGGATGATCCCCAGTGACCCCTGTTGGGCAGAGCCCTGGTGATCCGTGGTCCTGCTGATCTGTGTTGGGAAGACACCTGGTTGGGGGGGGGTCTCTCCATCATCCTGTCTCCCTCTGGGCACCTGGATGAATGCAGGGGCAGGAGCGTCCACTGGGACAGAAACCAATATTGGGAATTCCTTGGGGAGAGTGGATTTGTTGACTTTCAATGCCAGAAGATCTTCTGTGTTCAATCCTAACTTCTGGTGGCATCCAGGAATACTAAATGCTCTCCGAGGTCTTTTCCCATGTGGTAGTTTGTAAAGATTTCCTGAAATTTTTTACCTGCCAAGACCTGGGCTATCTCCCTTGTATCTGACAAGAACCAGTCAGTGTTGGATTTTCAATATTGACACATTGACACATTTTTACAGCAATAAAGAAGTTTATGCATCTATATGTTTATTCATCTACATTTAAAGACAAAAAGCCCCGGGAAAGTTCTCTTTCCCTTCCCGCCTCTCACAAAGTAACACCAGCCCAGGCCCCCTCCACGTGGCCCAGGCCGGGCAGGGGCAGGCAGGCTCTGACTCAGAGCTCAGGAAGCTGCCGGGCCCCGTTTTCAACCAGGCACCCCGATATCCAGGGAAAGGAAAGGAAAGGCTCCCTGTCCCCCGGCATGGCCGCGGCTCAGCAGAACCCTGCCCTGCCCCAGCCCGGAGCAGCTCTGAACGGCCGGGCCCGCCCCGCTGCCCCTGCGGCCTGGGGGAAAAACAACTGAGCCCCGTTCTGGCGAGGCCCACACACCCTTGTCTGTTGGGCAGGGTGGAGGAAGAACCCCCGGCCTGCGGCTGGAATTGAGTGCACCGGTTGCTGGAGAACAGCCATGAGACCAGAAACTCATCACCGCTTCTCTGACTAAACCCAGCCCCCAGCGTGGCCTTGAAAGACTCTTTATTGTAAATAACTCTGACTACCCCACCTGGAAAATATCACAAAACCCTCTGCTGCCTGGGCAAGTTATTAACTCTTAAAATGCCCAGAATAAAACTTTACAGATACTTTATTCTCTCTCCTAAATAAGTTCAAAAAAACAAAAAAAACAACAAAAGCAAAAACAAAACAAAACAAAAATAAAAAAAAAAAACAAAAATAAAAACAAAAAAATAAAACAAAACAAAAAAAAAAACAAAAAAAAAAGCAAAAGAAAACCCAAAATCGTGATACACACAGAAAAAATATAAAGCACTTAAATCAAACAAAAAGAAAACTCAAATCCTAAATAAAGAAAGAGGAAAACTCATGAGGTGAAGTTTCTCTTTTTTCAACTATGGAGAAAAAAATCTCCGGTTTTATCTAAAACACATTAAAAATTATGAAGTGAATATGTCTGTTCTAACTGTAAATATAAACAGAAGCTTTCATATTAAGGTAAGCAAATGTTAAAATTGCTGTAATCCCCTAAGTTTAACAAATAAAATAACTCTACTGTCCCCTCAAAAAAAAAAAAAAAAAAAAAAATGAAACTTCTGTTCTCAAAAATTAAGTAAGCTTTTGTTTAGAAACATAACCCTTGAAGTGTCCCTCATAAATTAATATAGTCCACAAAAAAAGTTACAAGAAAAACTGTTAGTCTGAAAAAAGGGTTTTTGGATAGTAATCAAATTTCCATTCTCCCAGGCAGCTAATCACTGTAACATCAAAATCATAAGAAAACTATTTCTTGTGAGGAAATTTTCACAGACTGAAAACAAGTCTCCTCTTTCAAGTAAATTAGTAAAAAACTATTTTAAAGATGGTAAACTAGCTGAGTTGCTTTTGAATGTCTTCAGTATGAAAAAAGAAGTAGTCTAAAGTTTTATTCTAAGTATATTTTTCTTGTAGTTTTTAGTAATAAAATTTCTCTTCATACTGTTTAAAGTAAAGCCTGTTTTTTGCCTTCTTCCTAATCCTATCTCACAACAAAAGTTCAAATTAATAAACCAAAACCACTACATCCAACCTCAGTGATTACAGGATTTTGATTTTCTATTGCCCAAAGGTGTCTTCCGTAGCCAAATGCTGATGAACTGGGCCAAAGACCAAGATTTTGGAGATAGTGGGGTGGAAACCTGTCCAAAAAAAGGTTCTTTCCTCCCTCCAAAGCATGAGGATCCTCAGCTAACACACATGTGGACATGCTTTTCTTTTGGACTTGATTTGTTTTTGATTTTTCTTCACCCCTTTAAAAGATCCAACACTGAGTTAAAAATAAAGACACTGAACAGAGACATGGGTGGGGACAGAGACATGGCAGGACACAGACACGGAGAGTGACATGGGGACAAATAGACATGGAGGGGGATGTAGCTATTTGTGGGGACATGGGCATGGATGGAGATGTGGGGGACAATGACAGGGATGGAAACATGGTGTGGACACAGCCATGGGTGAGGACATGGTGGGACGTGGCCAGTGACATGTGGGGACACGGCCATGGCTAGTGCCATGGGGGGTACTTGCAGGGGCTGTGGGGGATGCTGGGTTTGAGGCAGTCGAGGGTTCCTGGGAGGGACTTGGGGCTTGCTGAGGGCTTTGGGGACCCCAGGTCAAGCAGCTCTGGCTGTGCTGGGAGACCCTGGCGGAGGTTCTGGGGCAGCTGCTCAAGGAGCCCCTGCCCTGGAGCCCCAGCTGGGCATTGGGCTCCTGGAAGGGAATGAACGTCCTTGTCCCCAGGAGGGAAATCCCAGCACCCCCAGGGTATTTGGGGCAGCTGAGAGGCCACAACAGAGAGGGGAAAGCCAGACAGAGCTGTCCAGCTACAAAACTGCACCCCAAAAATCCCAGAAGTCATGGATTTCTCCCAGGAAAAAGCTTCCATGTGGTGCCTGAATTGAGGGAACCCCCAAAACCAATCATGTAAGACGGATCGTGGATTGGGGAGCAATGGGGAAGGGGTGGAAGAGTGGGGGAAAAGAGGGGACTGGGGCCCCCAAATTGCATTGGGAGGGGTCCCACTCTGTAACTGCTTGACTGGCAACCTCGTGGTGGAGGCAGAGCTGCAGACACACTGCTCAGCTTGTGAGCACAGCAGTGACAGTTTATTTATTATCCTTTTTATTGGGGGTCCAAAATCCTCATGCCTAAGCACATCATTGCTTGAGGTCTTGGTGCTGCCCAGATCCTTTGACCAATCACATGCCTGCAGCCCAGGCGGAATCTGATCGGGTGAAATCCACCCAGGGGCGGGCCCATTGTACTGATCTGGCTTTCCAAAGCAGCGCCTATTACAAGCAGCTTGCACTGCAACAACTGCCCTTTCCTTTTTTATTAAAAGTGTAAAATTGCTCTCTGTCCCTATCTGTGAGGGCACATTGCAAACAGGGTGGCAGAAGACAGCATATTTCTAATTTGGGATGAGGTTTCTCACTGGAGCTGCAGCATTCATACCTGAGGATCTGTTAGGGAAGAACTATTAATCACAGGCTCAGTGTTCAGAAGATACAACTGCTGAAATAAAACAGCCATGACTCCATTTTCTTCATGCAGGAAAACCCAATTCTTTCTTTACACAGCTTAATTTGTACAGTTTTTACAGATCTCGTGTGTAACTTTATTTGGTTAATAGTTTTCTTGCCAATTACTTCATTGGTTAGTAAAATGTATTTTACTTGTCAATCAAATTTCTCTATTCTTGATTAGTTTATATATTTTGTTCACTGATTCTCATGATACAGATTTCTTTTTTATTGCAGGTGCAAAGGGTTCTCTTACGAGAATAGCTTGTTGTGTTAATTGTTTTCATGATTAAATTTGTTTTCACATGGGAACAAGCAAGTTACTTTAGCTCTCTCTTGTGAGGGTGTTATCTCATTAAGGTTATCACTGGTTATCTATTAGATATGGCATAATATACATAAAAGACCAATTACAATCAACAAAACTTAGCAAATTCTATCCTGTCATCAACACAAGGTTTCACAGCATAAGAAAACAAAAGAATAATTTCCAATGTCTCCTAGGGAAACGGAAATAAATGACCATTGTTTTAAAGTCCAAATAGTCCATTCGCTGGAAATGTTGATCTCTGACATCAGTGAATGAGCTCTTGGATTCTGGAACAGGGAATGACTGAAGAAGGTTAGTAGGAACATTATATCATGAAAATAACCTAAGGCTTTTGTTGGCAATTTTCCTCTAAATTTCCAGACACAGCTGTGTCTTGGCTGTCCTACTTCTGTTTTTATTCTGACCACGAAGGCTGCATGGTGATTAGCTTCTTTTTCTTCTCACTGGGCCTCATTTTCTTGGAGGCCGTTGATGTTTAGCTGAATAAACAGGTGATTACTTTGAACTTGTTGATGATACAAATGCATGCATACCTTCTCCTTAAGTTAATGAATTAATTAGACTTTGTCACTGTACATTCAATTGAGTAGCCTTACATAAAAATTTTATTTTTTATTTTTTATTGTATAAATATTACAGTTTATTACAGGGTGGGAGGCAATTGTTAGCTCTCACTCATTTTTTGCTTTGGAGGAAAAAGTTCATTGCTAACCCCCCCACCACCATCCCAAAGCTAGGAGCTACCTCTCTGTTTTGGACCTTGCACCCCTGCTTGGATGCCCTCCTGCTTCAGCTTGCTGTTTTCCAAGCATCCCACCTCTCCTCCATCCCCTTCCCATTTGGGACACAGCCATCATCATCCCCAGCACCCCTGCAGCTGCGCAGGATCATCGTATCTACCCTGTCCACCAGGAATCTGCCAGAGCTCACTGCACACTGTGACAGTAACTGCACCAAAGGAGAAAAGGGCCTGAGGCTGAGAAGGGCTGGAACTGGGTTACTGTTCTGTTTGTTGTTAATTCCATAGTGGTTGTTTTGTTTGCCTTGTTACACATACTAGTAAAGAACTGTTATTCCTATCCCCATATCTTTGCCGGAGAGCTGCTTAATTTTAAAATTATACTAATTCAGAGGGAGGGATTTACTTTCTCCATTTCATGGGAAGGCTCTGCTTTCCCTAGCACACACCTATCCTTTTTTCAAACCTGGAGAGATTTTAGTGCCCAATGGTGGCACCTGAGGGCATTGTGAGGAAAGGGTAAAAAAGAATAACGGTTCTTGAGAGATCTAAATTTTGGTGTTAGGTGGCACCATGTGGTCTAGCCTACCCTAGTTCGGGTTGCACATGGTCACAGCTATATCTCTCCCATTTGCAGCCCCTTAGCTAAACATGGGTGCTATAACTAAGGCTACTGTAGCTGTTATCCAGTTCATTTTTGTGGAATGATAAGGTGAGGAATTCATGGATTTATAACTCCCTGTGGAAGACAGGTACATGGATTCAGAGCTATCACACTCTAACTGCATGTTTTTGGGGTTAGTTTAATAATGTTACTTACTGTAAGGAAGTGACAGGAGGGGCAATTTTCTCCCAAATCATTACCTAGTTTTATAGGTCCACCCCACCAGTTTTTGAAGGGTTCAAATCCTCTCGAAATGCTAATGATATTATACAGTGGCTGGTGTTGCTGATACGCCTGTTCTATTTCACATTCAGAGATAAGGGGACATTGGCTTAAATAACCACCCTGATACCTGCCCCAGAAAATAGAGATGCTGCTGCAGACCCAGACCCTGCCACACAGCCTGACCCTGCCCCACAGCCCATCTCAGAAATGAAACACCTGGGCTGGGTAGCGTTTCTAGTGAAGAAGATATGTGATATAGGCCAAATGCAGAAGGAGTACCTTTCCCCAGCTGGTGAGAAACTCTCCCCCTGCCTCAAAGAGGAAGAGTCTGATGGTTCAGCAATGGAACCCACAGATGTTACAATCATCCAGGTTCCAGCAGAACCACAAGGACAGTCACAGCCAGGGGCAGTCGCCCTGTGGAAACAAAGAAGTCTAAGATGAAATCAGAGCACCTAGTTAATAAGGATAAGAATGGAGGGTCCTCACAACTCACAGGGGAGCCAGAGGTCAAGGTCATCACTGGGTCCCTGTCATATGAAAGTCCGCGAAAAGACATTGTGCAACGGAGGCATGAGACTTATAAAACCTGATTATTTTGGGTCTGGGACCTTATTGGTACAGGTGTGCAACTGGATGGTACTGAGGCAAGGAATTTGGGACCTTTAACCCAGGACTCAGGTGGGAGGCCCCCTTTCTGGGAGTGGCTTTTAATGAGTGTGAGAGAGAGGTTTGTTCACAGAGAGATAATGCAGGAGCACCATCATAGAATGCACTGTAAGACCCTTGAGGAAGGGAACCAGCAGCTGAGAGAAGTGGCAGTATTGGAGGTACTCTTTGAGAGGGACAATGACGTCAACAAGATCAGGTGCACAGGGCAGATGTTGAGGAATCTGTCAAACCTAGGGCCATCACATAACACCACCTTAATTATAATGATTAATGCTGATAACAACCAGGAGACAATGGGTTCTGTCGCCAACAAGTTTAAGTACTATGAATGTATGATCAAGGCCTGATGCAGGCTCATGTCTCTGCTGTAATTAAGAGCCTCCAAGACGAGATGAGGAAGATGAGGGAGGTGAGGAAGAACAGTTCCTATATGGCATCTGTGCAAGTCACAGGCCTCAAAGTCAGAGCTTAACTTCCCCCAGCTAGAGAGAGACGGTACACCCCAGAAGCTGACCTGCATTATTTTCTGAGTGATCATGGGGAAGACATAAGAAGGTGGGATGAGAAACCCACTTCTGTCCTGGCAGCACGGGTGTGTCAACTCAGGGAGGGAAACACTAACCGAGGGAGCTACACTAAAGTAGGTTGCCTCAACCTTCTGAGCTGCTGTCTATTACAGAAGGGAGGATGATCTTTTGTACCCCCTTGAAGAAACCTCTAGTATGTCTGCCCAGAAAGGAATGATAACCAGGGGAAGAGAGGCCCTACCTCTAGCCAGGAAAAGGCATGGGGAAACTGGGTCTTTTGGAAGGTATGGATCCGATGGCGTGGCACATCAGAGCAATAAAAATACGAGGCATTAGTTGATACTGGTGCATGGTGTACCCTAATGCCATCAGGAGATACAGGGACAGAACCTGTTTCCATTGCCAGGGTGAGGTGGGGATTGCAGAAATTGACTTTGTTAGAAGTTGAGTCTGACAAGGCAGAAACATCCATTGTGACAGGCCCAGAGGCTCCGTGTATTCTAAGCATAGACTTCCTCAGGAATGGCTACTACAAAGACCCAAAGGGGTTCAGGTGGGCTTTTGGAATAGCTGCTGTAGCGACAGAGAGCATTCAGCAGTTGAACAGCTTGCCTGGACTGTCAGAAAACCCATCTGCAGTGGGACCCCTGAAAGTGACAGAGCAACAGGTACCAATTGCCACCATGACAGTGCACCACCAGCAGTACCAGAAAAATCGAGATGCTGTGATCCCCATCCACAAGATGATCCGTGAGCTGGAGAGCCAAGGGGTGGTGAGCAAAACCCACTCACCCTTCAACAGTCCCATCTGGCCTGTGCACAAATCTGATGGAGAATGGAGACTGACTGTGGACTATCATGCATTGAATGAAGTGACTCCAACGCTGGGCGCTGCCGAGCAGACATGCTGGAACTCTGGTACGAGCTGGAGTCCAAGGCAGCGAGGTGGTATGCCACCATTGACATTGCTAATGCATTTTTCTCCATTCCTTTGGCAGCAGAGTGCAGGCCTCAGTTTGCTTTCAACTGGAGGAGCGTGCAGTATACCTGGAACCGACTGCCCCAAGGGTGGAAACACAGCCCCACCATCTGCCACAGACTGATCCAGGCTGCTCTGGATAAGGTTGAGGCTCCAGAACAACTGCAATTCATCAATGACATAATTGTATGGGGGAACACAGCAATGGAGGTGCGAGAGACTCCTGGACTCTTTGTATCAGGGTGGATGCGAGGGACAAGACTCAGACGCTCTGTAAATGCTAAAAGCTACAGTTGCAGTTTATTATAAGGGAGTCTGCTAGGAGCTGCTCGGCACAGCCACGTGCAGATTAAAGAGATAAAAGGGGGAGAGAAAGAGAGAAGAAGGAGGGTATAGAGAGAGAGTAAAGAAGGTAAAGAGGGGAAGAGAAGAGGAAAAGAAAAGAGAGCGACTTCCCGTTTGTAACAAAATAAATTTACTTCGTTCATGACTATTCTAATTCCCTAAGAACCAATCCAATACAAAATACTAATTCTATAGCATTTACATATAACCTATAGGAAATCTTACATTAGCATAGCATGTGACATTCTAAACTCTAAGATCTAATCTTTGGGTGCGGGTCAGTCTTTTGTGTCTTTTGGCCTTGCCCTCTGGCCAAAAGCATTGTTTAGTTAAGAGTGGATTAGTTTCGGTGAGCCATCCTATTGTATACCTGGTTATTTAGTAACTAGGGCTTGGTATCTCAAACGTGGCTTTCATTTCAATTTCATTCATGGTTTCTATATTCCCAGAATCTGAGCATTCATATTTGCAAGATTCCTCAGTTTCATCTTCTCCAACATCTCCCCCGTTTTGTTCAACCACTAATACATTAGATACTGCCTTCGTTATCATTTTTTGCGTACAATGGAGAATGCAGGGTACAAATATTACAACTACAATTATTACTACTAGAATAAACAAACCTATCTTACAGAGTTCCTTTAGCCAAGATGTAAAGTTCCAACCTTCAAACAAACTGTCTAGCCAGGTGGGGTAATTTGTTGTGATTTGGTCAGCCAAATCCTTTAGATTTTGTAGCTGTTTATGAATGGAAACGGAATGATCTGACAAATTCATGCAGCATAATCCTTGAAAATCCTCGCATCCATGTCCATGAGCTAATAAAAGGAAATCAAGAGCAGCTCTGTTTTGTAAAGTGGCATGTTTTACTGCCTCTTCATCTGTCAGCAAGTCACTGATTGCAATTGATGTGGCATTTACTTCTTTACTGAGCCAACATCCCAACTTGTTTAACTGTTTCAGTGCGGTAGCAGAGCTCAGCTGAGGTAAAAAGAGGCTTGTGATAATTAATTGTCCAGTGCTCCATGGGTGAAAGTCACTGTCACAGTCACTTTCATAATGATATCCTGTGGCGGATCTAATTTTTCTATTTTTCTTTTTGACTACCTCTTTAACACTGGGTGCAAGTATTGTGAGCTGTCCCAGAGCACAAGGGCCACCCTCTATATATGCGGGTATGCCTTGCCAGGCTCTGTCTCCGCAAATGAGCCAAATTCCCTTGGGAAATCGTATTGGAAGTTTGCTAGATTGACTTGCGTGCGGCTCAGAGTATGTGAGAAGTTTAGTTTGATTACACCAAAAAGTCACATTGCTATAAACTGGGTGATATGGGGTAACATTTAAATGAGGACTGTCTCCTTCCATAAGATGAAAGATGTAACAGCTGCCCATGGTTACTGAACCTAAAATTTCAAGCTCTTGGAGATCAGATTTGTCAACTTTAGAATTGTCAATGTAAGTTTGATATTTTTTGCTGAGAGTTGGGGATGCATGAGGATCATCATATGGCCAATACCTCTTAAGGGTAACATTATCAAAACCTTTTGGGAAAGGTACTCCAACCAAACAGGTTGCAAAGGGTTTTTCAGGACTTGTGTTGGATAAGCAAATGGTATCAGAACCAGCAGTCTTGGCTAAATTAACACAAATGTTTGTCTTTGGTTGACTTATGGGTAAAGCTTCACTACAAAAACAAAAGAAAAAACAACAAGAACAAAAGAAAAGCAACATGCATTCACGTAATCGATAAAACTCCATCCTTGAGATGTTTCTGGCAGATCACTTTCTCCTGATGATTCTGCACAGTTCAGGTCTGGGTGCTTGCTTCCTGGCTTCTTCTTGCAGGATCACTGGCTGATGTGGAGGCTTCAGCAGGCTTCACAGAGCAGTAGGGCTTCACATTCTTCGCTGGAATCCACTTGAGTCCTGCATCTGTAGAGACACATGCAAACCCCTTTCCCCATGTTATGAGGTTGTATGGTCCCTCTATTCGTCCTGTTTCTAAGTTTTTAACCAAAACTGGAGGGTGCTCTTTCAATTTTGCTTTTTTGTTGTTTAAAAAGTGTCTATAAATAGGAGGATCTGGCTCTTCTGCAGAGCTGTTCAAAAAATTGTAAACGTACAATGCTTTATTTAACCTTGTGTGGGGTGTGGCTAGCCCACCTCCCCCTTTTTGTTGATCTAAAATGCGTTTTAAAGTTTGGTGTGTCCTTTCTATTATTCCCTGACCTGTGGGTGAATGGGGTATGCCGAATGTATGGCGGATACCCCATTCATTTAAAAATGTAGCCAATTCATGTGAGGCATAAGAAGGTCCGTTATCTGTTTTGACTTCTTGGGGGATGCCTAGATAAGAAAAGGCTTGTGAGAAATGCTGGCAAACATGCTTAGCTGTTTCCCCTGTATGCGCAGAAGCAAAAACCGCATTTGAGAATGTATCAACAGAGACATGGATGTTTTTAAGCATCCCAAAAGAGGGATACTTTGTAACATCTGTTTGCCATTTCTGCAAGCTCTCCAACCCTCTTGGGTTGGTGGCTCCTGTAGCAGGAAGCGGCAGAACTAGCTGGCAATCTGGGCAAGCTCGTACAATATTTTGTGCTTGCTCTAAGGTAATGTGAAAATCTCGCTTAATTGCCTGTGCATTTTGGTGAAAAAATGCATGGCTTAATTTAGCTTGTTCAATAGTATTAGGCAGAGTTGCAGCAAGCACTGAGGTAGCATTTTTAATGTCTGCTGCATCTTCCTCATCAGAAGCAGCTGATGCCAATGCATCTGCGTGAGCATTCCCTTCTGCCATAAATCCTGGGAGGCCCGAATGGGCCCTTATGTGGGAAATAAAATAAGGATTAGTTCTGTGAGATAGGATTTGGTAAAGACAGGTGAGCCAGAGACATAACTTATCATTGTTCACATCCTTTAGAACTGATCCCTCAATCCTTTTGACAATATTAGCAACATATGCTGAGTCAGTTATGAGGTTGAAAGGTTCTGGAAAGAGCTGAAAAGCCCTTACAACAGCTGCTAATTCTACAATTTGAGGAGAACCTTCAACTTTTTGAACATCTTGTTCCCAAGTTTTTGTTTTCATATTTTGCCATGTGACTACCAAATTGTGTGTTTGCCCTGAACCATCAGTGAAGACAGTAATTGCTTCTAAAGGTTCTTCACTGATCAGAGGCTTTTCTTTGTAGCATAATTTAGCTTTGATCATTTTGTGTGCTGGATAATGAATGGAGCAAACGCCTGGAAAATTAAGCAAGGCATACAGCAGGTCCTCTGACTTTTGCATTGCCCACTCAAAATAAGCTTTCTTTATGGGCAAATAGATAATTGCAAATTCACAACCTGCTATTGAAAGAAGCCTTGCTCTACCTTTGATGATTATTTGAGACATCATGTCTAAAGGTGTGAGAATTGTTTTGGATGACCTGTAAGAAATGAAAACCCATTCAATTATTAACAAATGATCTTTTTGAGAAGGGTCCCATTGAAAGATTAGACCACACAGTCTCAGCTCTTGTCCTAAAATTGCAAGAAAAAAGGGTTTATCTGGGATACAGCGATGTGCCTGCCTGTTCTGCAGGGCTTCTGTAATTCTTTTTAAGGCTTTGCACGCTTCAGGTGTGAGTGATCTAGGTGATCTGATGTTATTGTCCCCTTTCAACAAGTCAAAAAGTGGAGCAAGTTCATCAGCAGTAATTCCTAACACAGGTCTGACCCAGTTGATTTCACCTAAAAGCTGCTGCAGGTCCTGTAAAGTGTGGACCTCCGTTCAGACTTGTATTTTTTGGGGTACAATAGATTGTTCTGTTAATTTCCAACCCAAGTATTTCCAGGGAGCAGTCTCTTGAATTTTTGATCCAGAAATTACCAGTCCTGCCTTTGTGATTTCAGAAATAACACTGTCCCGAGTTTCCTCCATTTGTTTCTGCGTAGGTGCTGTTATCAATAAATCATCCATGTAATGAAAAATCAGGGACTGTGGGAATTGCTCACGAACTGGAGATAAGACACGGGCTACATAATACTGGCAGATGGTCGGTGAATTTTTCATTCCTTGAGGCAAAACAAGCCAATGGTATCTTTGAAGTGGTTCCTGCAGGTTTACACTTGGAATGAAGAAAGCAAAGCGGGGTGCATCTTCTGGGTGCAGTGGAATGTTAAAGAAACAGTCCTTTAAATCGATGATTATAAGTGGCCAGTTTCTGGGGATCATAGAAAGGTTGGGCAGGCCTGGTTGTAGAGCTCCCATATCTTCGATCACTGCATTAATTCTTCTGAGGTCATGTAATAATCGCCAGGTGCCAGAGGTTTTCTTGTGGATTACAAATACAGGTGAGTTCCATGGGCTGGTAGTGGGTGTGATGTGGCCTTTCTGCAGTTGTTCAGCCACTAGGTTTTTAAGAACACTCAGCTTGTTGTTTGTTAGAGGCCACTGAGGTTGCCAGACAGGGGTGTCTGTTTTCCAAGTCAGTTTTAAAGTGCTGAGTGTCTCAGTGGCCCCTACGAAAAATCCAGTTCAATTCTGGCTCCCCACTGCGAAAGCAAATCTCTTCCCCAGACTGTGATGTGTCTCTGCACTACATAGGGACGGACCGATGCCTTTTTCCCATGTGGTCCTGTAATACTGATTACAGATTCACTTTGTAAGCATGGAGTTGCACCCCCAATGCCTGTGAGAGCACCTGGGGGAGTTATTAGTTTCCATTCTGCTGGCCAATAATAAGAAGAGATCACCGTGACATCAGCTCCAGTATCAATCATCCCCTTGATTCTAACTCGAATCCCACCAATAGACAATTCACAAATCATCATGGGTCGCTGTGTACTTATATGTTGAATCCATAGAACTTCAGGGTTCTCATGAGCAGAGGATGGATCACAAGATGGCATATGTTCCGTAGTCCCCATAAACAGTGCTATGGCAATAGCTATGGGGGTTTTAGGTGGAATATGTAAAGGAGGGTAGCAAGCAGTAGCTAACACTTTCAATTCTTCATAGCAGTTGACAGAAAATACACAAGGCAGAACAAGCAGTCCCAGAATACCATTCATCTCTCTGCCAATAACTAAAAAGTCTTGCTTATATTCAGAAGTCCCAGTAATCCCTGTTGGAATATAGTCATAAGCACTGTCCTTTAAAAACGTGGTTGGGTTGGAGGTAACCAGTGTGCACCAGAACCCTGGGGGTAATAAGCCTGTGGTATGACTTGGGGTTCTGCTGGTGGCGGAAGAAACGGCCTCTGGACTGGAGTATTTACAAATCCTCCCTTGGGGTTCTGTGGTGCCATAATTTGTTTCATCACGCGATGGCCTGGCGCGCTCGTCTTGGAGTTTTTTGAATTGTGTTTCTTGCTCATATCAGGTTTGGCTCGGCACTGCCAGGGGAGATGACGTCCCTTTTTGCAGTTGAGGCAGTGGTCTGATGTTTGGACCATTCTGCTGACTTCTGGGCAGTTCCTCATGATATGACCTGGTTTTTTGCAGAAATAACAGGGTCCTGATGTTACAGCAGCGGGCATGACAGCCATACTGGGATTGTTTTGTTGAGTGTTAATGTGCAGAGCAGCCAGGATATCTGTGAGTTTTTTGTCTCGGGCCTCTGCCTGCGCTGCCAGTGCAGCAGTTTGTGACGTCTGAGCGGTGAGAACCTTTTCAAGTTGTTCTCCGAGGGTTTTTCCAAGTTCATTTGCTTGAATTGAGGCCACGTGCTGTGGGCTTCCAATTTTGTTACAGGCATCAATCATTTCAGGCACTGTTGGTTTTTCCTTTGCCATGGCTTTAATGGCCTTCTTACATTCTGTATTGGCATTATTTTCAATTATGTCCCGTATCATTAATGGGCGAGCTATATCATCAGAACACTGTCTTTCAGAGGCCTGGATTACTCTATCCACAAATGTGGTGAAAGGTTCAGATGGATCCTGGGTAATAAGATTGTAGGACTTTTCAAAGATTCCTGCAGGCTGTATCTGCAGGAAGGCTTTGCGTGCCATTTTCTTAATATCATCTAAGGCTGCTCTGGGGAGATTTATTTGATCTTCATTTTTGTCATCAGGATGGTCACCTGTTAATTTAGATATGGTCAGAGCACGCAATTCTACATCTGTGCTATCCTGGTATGTTGCTAATGTCTCTGTGAGCATTCATTTCCATTTTAATTCCCATAAAAGATATTGTGAATCCATAAGTGTAACCATAGTAAGGTTTTTACAGTCATTTGGTGTAAGAGTGTGACCCTCCAGAGTGCTTTTTAGCACCTGTTTGAAATAGGGTGAGGAGATGCCATTATCCCTTAAAGCTTTTCTTAGTTCTTTAATTTCATGAGATGGAATGGAAGACCATCTTCTAGGACCACCAGGCTGTGGATTAAAAATAACAGGCATTGCCATTACATTAAGGCATTCATCTTTACAAATGTCTCTTCTAATTTCTTGCCAATTCGTTAATAGGGAATTATTATATGATTGGGGATTTAAATTTGATGTGTTCTGAGGATACAGTGTCTCAGTATGAAGCGGAAATGTCTTTTGTAGAGATTGCCCAGATATAGGATTCGCAGGTGGAACATAAGTGTGTGTCCGTTCTGTGTTCAGTAACTGTGGAGCCGTAACGTACATTCCCCCTGTTTGTAGAGCGGATGGGGTGGCAGGTTGCAATTGCAGAGCTGAATCGCAGAGGTCTGGAGGTGGGTTTGGCTGCAGTAGCCGAGTGAAAACTGCAGGAACCGGGGAATCTCCCCCTAAATGGGATGTATGTGCTGTGTTCACATCCTGCTGAGGAACAGCTGTAGAGGGATGTTCGGGAAGAGACGCATCGGGATCTGGGAAGTAGACCGGCACGGTCGAGGCTTGCAGGGCTTCCAGTTCCATTGCGGCCGGGACAGGCGCGGCTGCAGGATGAATTGCAGTTGACCACGGAGGGAGATGAACCGGGGCGGGCTAAACTACGCTGGCAGGCATGGGCTGCAGAGTTGCGTCTAGTGGGGCCAAAACGGCAGGCAGGATTGGGGCTGCAACGGGCGGCAGCGGTTGAACTGAGGCAGGATGCTGTGTCAGGGCTCCCACCGGCGGACTTGGCTGCATGGTGGCGGCCGGCGGTGCCATGCGGGTCGCAGGCGGCGGAGCCGTGTGCGGCGGGATCAGGGCAGGAGGCGGAGGCGGGGCGCAGGCGGGGAGGTGCATAGGGAACGTAGTTTGCACTGCTGACACGGAAGAGCAGCTGAACGGCGGCGCGACTGCGGCCGTATCCCGGACGGAGGGTTGGGTGGGCGGCGGCTTGTCGGTGAACGCTGCCGACTGGGGGTGGGGCTCTGCCGAGCACCGGGAGTTCAGGGGGTGAGCTGCGATGGTCACCGGACAGAACTGAGGCAGGAACGCAGTGGCTCGAGGCGGCACAGGAGGTGGGGGAGCTCCAGGCTGAGCGTCCCCCACCGCCTGCCCGGGGACTGGGCTGGCTGGAGCCTGCAGCGCTGGCGTGGGACTGACAGGCACGTCTCGGCACTCCGGGACGGTGGTCGGCGCCGACGTTGTGCTCCGCGCATCCGTGGAGCTGCGCGCAGGCAGCGGTGCATCGGCGCGGGCCAGCTCCGACGGCGGGCTCACTCCGCACCAGGCGGCTCCCGGGTTGGGAACGGGGAGCATCTGTGCTGCCGCCGGCAGCGCCGGTGTGGAGCCGAGCGGCGCAGCCCGGTCCGTCAGGACGCTGGACTGCACCGATGCCGTAACTGCAGGGACTATGGATTTTGCGGACTGGTGTGTCTGCAACGGGGTGGGAACGAAGGGAGCCGCGGCCACGTGCGTCATGGCGGCGGCGCCGGGTATTGGGGGAGGGGCTGAGGGACTCGCGGGAGCGAGGGAGGGGGGCGGGGTCGGCGTGACGCCATCAGCGAGGGGCGGGGCGGAGGCGATGACGTTGGCGGGTGGGCGTGCAGGGGCGGAGCCAACGGGCGGGGCCAAAGCCGTGACAGGCGCGGGGGCGGGGAGAGCGGGGGTAAGGGACGGGGACGGGCCAGGACCGGGGGTGGGGAAATTGCAGATTGCGAGAGGAGGGGCGGGATTTGGGGTTACTGAGGAAGCATGAGAGACAGGAACGGTTGTAGTTACGGGGACGGGAGGGAGATTAGCAAGATTGGGTGCGGACGCGGCGGGTGGGTTTACGGGGACGGAGTTTGGGGATACGGGAGCGGAGACAGGGGGAGGAGGGGCAGGAGCCACGTGGGTCAGAAGCGCGGCGGCAGGAGTTTGGGGAAGCAGGGAGACCGGCGCTGCGGGGCCCGGGGTTACGGAAACTGCGGGGGGAGGGGCCCCGGGGGCGTGGGGGATGGTGCCCGCCGGGGCGGCGGGAGCAGCGGGAGAGGCTGCGAGGTCCGGGGAAGCTGGATGGACCGGGGGAGCGAGTCCTGGGACCACGTGGGTTGGAGGCGCTGCGGCCGGGACTCGGGGTAGCAGGGGAACCGGTGCCGCGGGGACCGGGGTTGTAGAAACGGAGGGGGGAACCGCGGGGGCATGAGGGGAGGTGGCTGCTGAGGACTTGTCCACAAACAACTCAAGCAACGCGCGACATGCCGGGACTAGTTCTGCTACAGCCATATCTCGGCGGGAAATGTGGTTAAAAAGTTTAACCCCTACTTTCTCCCAAAAATCTGCGGTAAAAACTACGGAACGGTCTGCATGAGGAAAATTAAGTAAAGTCCACTCCAAAAGATTTTTTAACTTGTGCTTAGGCAGGTCATGGTGATGAGAACTTAATAAATGTTTCAACTGCTTATACAGGTCTCTCTCTTAAGCGGAATGAGTCTGTCCCATTATTAACTTTTATATTAACTTTTAACTACTAACTTTTATATTAACTTTTAACTACTAACCTTGGTTTGCCGCTGATACAGTGCGAAATTTCCGGGGTCCCACGAAAGCGCTGGCCAGGCGTCCTTTCTGGGTGGAAGACACTATTTCCGGTCCCCTCTCTGAGCACCGCTGTATGCGTCGCTGTGCAACGGCGTAGCGGACTCGGGACCTCCCTCCACTGAGTTACAGCTCACACACCGCCAGGCAGCGTGTGGCTGTACTCGATGCCACGGCGGGGAGTGCCGCGGCGGTTCCCTCAGAGAGCTCCAGGCAGTACTGACCGGCAGTAACTGTGTGCTCGAGGGCTGTCAGAAAGTCTGTGCAAAGCTTGGCTCCCCTTACTCCACGGCTTTCTCGACAGTAAGAATATTTTAAGAGCTCCAGCCCAATACGTTGCTGAACCAACGCAAAGCTGTGCTCACGGCAAGCGAGGAAAGTAGGTAAAAGTAGGTTTAATAATTACCGTCCAGGAAAAAAAACGTCCCGCAACCAAAAACGGGTGACCTGGTTCTTTAAATGACGTTGGGCGCCACTCTGCGAGAGACTCCTGGACTCTTTGTATCAGGGTGGACGCGAGGAACAAGACTCAGACGCTCTGTAAATGCTAAAAGCTACAGTTGCAGTTTATTATAAGGGAGTCTGCAAGGAGCTGCCCGGCACAGCCACGTGCAGATTAAAGATATAAAAAGGGGGAGAGAAAGAGAGAAGAAGGAGGGTATAGAGAGAGAGTAAAGAAGGTAAAAAGGGGAAGAGAAGAGGAAAAGAAAAGAGAGTGACTTCCCATTTGTAACACAATAAATTTACTTCGTTCATGACTATTCTAATTCCCTAAGAACCAATCCAATACAAAATACTAATTCTATAGCATTTACATATAACCTATAGGAAATCTTACATTAGCATAGCATGTGACATTCTAAACTCTAAGATCTAATCTTTGGGTGCGGGTCAGTCTTTTGTGTCTTTTGGCCTTGCCCTCTGGCCAAAAGCATTGTTTAGTTAAGAGTGGATTAGCTTCGGTGAGCCATCCTATTGTATACCTGGTTATTTAGTAACTAGGGCTTGGTATCTCAAACGTGGCTTTCATTTCAATTTCATCCATGGTTTCTAAATTCCCAGAATCTGAGCATTCATATTTGCAAGATTCCTCAGTTTCATCTTCTCCAACACATTACTGTTCTGCATGACACATTGTTTTAGTAATGCTCCCTGCATATATAGTGGCACTCCCGCTCTCTTAATAGCTGCAGTAACTTTATCAACAAAGCTAGAAAAAGGCTCTCGTGAATTTTGTCTAATATGCATATAAGGTGGCATGTCCTCCCGTTCTGGTCTAACACTATCAAATGCAGCTCGAGCCAACCGCATCGCCTCCTTAACAACATCTGGTCCTAATAGAGCTTGAGCTTCTGGCATGGCAAATTGACCAATCCCCATATATTGTTCTATAGTGACTCCACGAAGTGGATCACCCTGTGCTCTGTTTATATTTGCAGCTTCATTACAAAAGGCTTGAAAATGAGCTTACCATAGCATAAACTGTGATTGTGTCATAATCAGTTTAAAAATATTTTTTATGTCTTCTTGCAATAATAATTTTGAGCTCCAAATATAATTAAGTACTTATTTAGTTGGTTCCCCATGCAGACTGTTAATTAACTGTACTTCATAATTGCATTAATAATTTCCAATTTAAAGGAGTTATGTTTACCTTTAATAATGCACCAGTTGCATTAGGGGTATAAGTTACTGGAAATGCTTGCTTAGTTACTTGTGGCCGCTGTAAAACTACCAAAAAATTTAATTCTCCAACTGCTATAGCTTCCCCCATAATCTTATTTCAGTCATTTTTTCCTTTAATTATACCATTAGAATTTAGCACCATATTATTATCTGGGTGATAACGTGCCGCTTCTCTTTCTAACTCAGCCTCTCCTCCCAAGGATAACTCATCCTGCTGTATTGGAGGGGCAGAGGGTATTGTTTTTACTTCAGGAGCAGCCCTAAGTGGAATTGTCAGTTGCTTTGTAGCTGGTGCTTGAGGAAGATTATTTCCTCCAAAAACATACATGCTTGGCTGCGTAATAGGTGGTTTAGACTGCGCTGTTGTCTGTGTTGTGGTCTGTGGTACAGCAGACAATTTACTATTCAAATGTATGGAGGCAACAGCAGCAATCTTTTATTCTGCTTGATAAGCCTCTAAGCAATTAATAACAACCCGCCAGAGCTGAGATAATTTTTTGCTGTTTTATCCTCATCTATAGCTGCTCGGTACAAACAATTTTCTAGATTTCGCCATTCTTCAAACTTAAAAACCTCCTGTGGATCGGCAAAAAAGCCCTTTTCTTTACCATACTCTAACAATTTTGGTAAGTCTTTCTTAAAATCAAGTTTTACCTGACGCTTTTCTAAAAAGCATTTAAACAAATCATATGCTGCTTGCCTTTCCATTTTTCCCTTTTATACCCTGACTAACGAAGAGGCAGTCCAGCAAACAGAGCCGTTTGCCTGCTAGCATGCGCGCATTGCAGCTTTTTAAGGCGGCAGCATAACCGGAACAGCGAGCTTCCTTAAATAAGAGCGGTTCAGGCACGGAGTCCGTTAGTATGCCAGCATACAGTGGTCTTGCCCTCCAAGTGCTGCTACTTGGTGCTTGCCCGCTCGCTTACCTCCAACGGTGGGTCGGCGAGAGGTCGTGCTGCAGAGTGCCGGTGATGGATCGTACAGCAGAGTCCCAGCAGGGTCCCTGTTCAGGCGCCACTTGTGGAGAGAGGACCACTTGTGGAGGATTTTCAGTGAGGGAAAATGCAGACAATTAATATGATTGATCAAGCATAGTTCAGTTTATTTAAAGTTCCATTTAACTTTATAGTTTAAGCACACTGATTTAGCACTTCTTGGCACAATCTTTCTGGCTTTTTTCTCCTATGATTGGCTCTGGCAAGCTTTTACAACTTCTTTTGTATACGTGATTTTTAGCAGCAGGCTTAACACAGCTACGTGCTATCTAGCAACAAGCCTAACCACATTTTCTGTTTTTCGTGTCCTCCTGCTGAAATAGTAACAATTTTAGGAACATGCTGATGTATCCTGACCTTGCTGCTTAACAATTAACATTTATGCATCCTGACTTTGCTAATAGGTGCTTCCTAACAGCTCATTTCTTGCAATAGGATCTCAGCCGAATCATATTCATTGCTTGTCAATAGGGCTTCATTTGAGCTATGTCCATTACTTGCTAACTAATCCTCAACAGCTGGGAGCCCTGCAAGGAGAGTGGGCATGGGGTGAGCGGGGGGTGCAGAGCATCCCGGGCTGGCTGAGGAATCCCAGAGCCCTGGCACGGCCTCACCTCAGCCCCGCTGACGGCATCGTGCTCCTCGCGCAGCCCAACGGTGCCCGTGCGCCCCTGGAGATCGTGCTGCTGGACAAGGTGTCCACTGGCTTCCATGGAGTCATTCAGCTGCTGGAGTTGTTTGAGCTGCCCAGCTGCTTCTTGCTGGTTCTGGAGCATCCGGAGTGATGTCAGGACCTCTCTGATTTCATCGTGGCCTGGGGGTTCCTGCCGGAGGAGGAGGCGCGGGGGCTGTTCCGCCAGGTGCTGGAGGCCGTGCCTGGTCTGGCCCCCAGGGAAGGAGAAGCAGCCCCTGGAGAAGCTGCACCAGGTGGGGCTGCTGCAAGGCCAACCTCAAGGATGACAACCTCTTCCTGGCCCTGGCCACTGGCAGCTGGAGATTATTGACTTTGATTCTGGCACCTTCTTCAGAGAGACTCCATGCCCAATTTAGAGGTGAGTCCCCAGCCAGGGGGATGCTCCCAGATCTGGGCATGCCACAGCCTGGCTGGGCACCAAAAGTTCCCCCCTTTGCTGGGGGGCATGCAAGGAACTCTTCAGTGGGCTGCCAAGCTGCTTTTTGGCTCTGGGCAGCTGCTGAGGGGCTGGATGTGCCATGGCTGGCTGTAGGCTGGACACATGTGCTGCCCTCCTGCTCTGCTCCCAGGGGCAGCAGTGATTGGGAGTTTTGTGCCCAGCTCTGGGCACAGCCAGCATGGCCTGGGCACTGCAGGGGTTGGGACAAGGGGGACAGGAACCTTCAGCTGAGGGGCGGGTTCTGATTTCTCTCATTGCAGCCGGGCTCTGCGGATACTGAGGCAGCTCTGGGCTGTGCCAGGGCTCTGCTGGGCTCTGACAGCCTTGCATCAGACGAGCCCGTTCCAAGCACACTGCCTGAGCTTTCTGCTTTTGCAGGTGAGGGAAACTCTTCTGCAGGCCAAGAGATTGCAGTTAGGGACACACATCCAGTTGGCAAGAAGCCAAACTCCCCACAGTCCAAGGTGAACTCCTGGATCTCCACGGGATGCCCACTCTTTGTTCCTTCTTGTCTGGAATTGTGCAGTTGCACTTTCTTTCTCCTCTAGAAGTGCCACGAGTGGGCAAAACCTGGCGAGGGGGCATGTTCCTAAGGCAGTGCAGCCTGGAGCTGATGGATGGAGAATTGCCCTTCTGCCCTTCCAAACCAGAGCAAAAGCTGTAAGTGAGACTTACCATCTTTAAGAAATCACTGACAATTTAAAGGAAATGTGCACCTCATTTGAAGGGTGAGAAGGAAGGGCATCTTCTAAAGGATTTGGGGGTTGTCAGAGTTTAGATTCCCAGTCCTGCTTGAAGCTGGCAGGGCACAAAGCAATTTCCTCTTGCTTCAACCACAATTTAAAATAACAATATTGGAAATAAACCCCAAAATTGTTTTAAAAAGTCTGCTGAGATCAGTAAGATGGATCCATGCCATCAGCACATTTACAAAGTAAATAACTTAGTTCTTGTTTTAAAAAAATCAATTACCCCTTTATCCAAAGCTATGAAATATTTTTCAGTAACACCTTCATTTTGTTTTTATCTTTCACATATTTTCTGTGGATTTTCCTTAAACCAGAAAACATGCCATAAAAAAGGAGTGTCCTTAGCTCCTGGTTCCTGTGTGCAGCAGCTCCTTCCCGCTGACTGAGCTGCTCAGGCAGAGCCCAGCAGCTCCTGGCCCTGCAGGGCTGAGGCTTTTCCCCGGTGCTGGGCACACAGACTGATGGAGCAGCACTGCTGAACACGAGGACACACAGAGGGAGCAGGAGCAGCTGCCTTTGTCCACCTGCAGCTCCAAGGGCCAAACTGAGCAGACAGGGCTGGAGGAGACTCGCAGGCTCCCTGTTTGCTGTGCTGCCCCACTTGTGCCCAGCCCAGCTCTGTGTGGGGCAGAGGGAGAACAAGGGGCAGCTCCCTCCCAGCCCCTAGCCTAGGGACCCCTCTGGCCCCAGGGCTTGGGGCACTGTCAGCACCTGCTGCTCCAGCCACTGCTTCTGCTGGCACTGACAGCAACACCCAAACTGTGGCTGATCCCAAGGGAGCAGCAGCAGTGCCTGGATCTGATCCCTGACTCTGGGGCAGGGCTGAACAAGTGACCCCCACAGCAGCAGCAGCAGCAGCAGCAGCAGCAGCAGCAGCAGCAGCAGCAGCAGCAGCAGCGCCACCACCACCACCACCACCACCACCACCACCACCTGGAAATGACTTCCAGCACAGCTGCTGCCACTCTTCCTCCCGTGTGCAGCGGTGTCACAGCAGCATGGGGCACCTGGGAGCCCCCAGTGCCAGCAGGGGCTTGAGATGGCAGCCCTGGACTCCTGGAGGTTGTGCAGGGAACAGAGGTGGGGACTCCCTGTCCATGTGGAGCTTCCAGATGGAAAAGGCTCCTGTGAGCAGGCACCTCCAAGGGCAGAGAAAGGAGGGGCTGGAGCCCTTGATCTGTGCCAGTTCCACAGTCCTGGGCAGCAGCCACTGAGCACAGGGGGAACAGAGGGCACAGCAAGAGGGAAAAAACCAGTCAAGGTCAGAGACTGGGAAGAGCCAGAGCTGGGAACAGCAGGAACAGCTGCTTCACTGTACCCTTGGAGAAAGCTCTTGGCTGGTTCAAAGTGCTGAAAGGTGTGAAGGGCAGAGAGGAGGTGACACCAAACAATGCTCCTGGTTCCACACCCTCCCCTCTCAGTGTCCCAGAAGGAATTGGATGAACTGTAGTCTTCTCTCCGAGTCATCTGGTCCAGCATGAGCAGCTTATCACCAGGAGCTAAAAGAGCTGAAGCCTTAGGCCACAAGAGCTGAGCAAGAGGGAGCTTTTTGACCTAAGTAGTGTCGCCAACATGGACCTACCTGAGCCCAGCAGATGGAATCCTGGAATTACAGAATCTTTTCTTTGGGAAAGTCCTGCTGTTCACCCAGCACTGTCAAGGCCACCACTAGATCACATCCCTGAAGTACCAAAGCCTGGACAAGAAGCCCTGACTAAGGGCTGAAATACAGGCCCTGAGCCAAAGGTAATCTCTGGATGAGCCTTCTAGCCAAAGGTTATCTTTGTATCCACTCTGTCCTGGTTTGAAGGACAGGTGTCTGCCAATAAAGGCAGAAGTTTTCCTTTGAAACAGAGACCTTAATTCCACTCCCCCCAAGTATTATAAACGTTTGAATCAAGGACTCTGAGGCAGAGATAAGGGGGTAGGAATAACAGCTCTTTTACTAATATCTCTAACCGTACAAGCAGAAACAACAGCAGTTGTTAAAATTACCAACAAAACAACAGATAACTCGGTTCCAGTCCTTTCTTTAGCTGTGGGCACACTCTCTCTCGGCAGGAGCGGAGGCAGGAGGGGGCAGCCGCGGCCACGCCGATCTCGGGTGGGAGCGGGCTGGAGCGGGCAGATCCTCGCTCACCGTTTGGGTTCTGGTGGTCAGCTGTGTCTGCAGAGCCAGGAGGCTGTAGAGGGGCAAAAGCAGGGCAGGTGATCACAGAGGGTCTGACTCTCCTGCCTTTGGCCGCGTGGCTGCAGACGGGGGGAGTCCTCCTCTGAGCTCCCCGGAAACAGGAGTCCCCCCGGAAGCACGAGAGCCCCTCTCGAAGCCGATCCCACCTACCCCTTTTCTCTAGAGTCCTCAGAAGGTCCTGGGTGTAACCGGGCCAGCTCCATTGGCATGATAATGGGAAAAATTCTTTAAATTGACACAGTAATAGGAAAACACTCAACCCCCAACATTATCCACCCCGAATTTTTCCCATGCCAACATGCTACAGCAAATTAAAACTTTTATATCATATACATACATGCAGTTACAGGCACAGTATCATAGATAGTTCACCCTAGAACAAGGTCTCCTTGGGGTATGCATCGGGTCTTTCCATCCTTTTGCATCACCCACCAAGTACAACCTGGTCCTTGAGCAAAAACCACCCCACGAACAAGATTGTCTTTGCTGGAGGGAGAGTTCACCCAAACAGGTTTTCCTAACATGCCTCTCAGGTGTACCACTGGGACCTCATCTCCATCTGGTGTTCCCAAGGGCTCAGATTGGGCAGGGCCTGCTCGGTTAGTGGAACCTTGGGTATTCACTAACCATGTGGCCTTTGGTAGACTGATCTCCCAGTTTTTGAAAGTCCCCCCACCAAGTGCCTTTAAGGTGGTTTTAAGCAGGCCATTGCACCTTTCGACTTTCCCAGCTGCTGGTGCATGGTAGGGAATATGATACACCCACTCAATGCCATGTTCTCTGGCCCAGGTGCTTATAAGGCTATTTTTGAAATGAGTCCCGTTGTTTGACTCAATTCTCTCAGGGTTACCATGCCTCCAGAGGACTTGCTTTTCCAGGCCCAGGATGGTGTTCTGAGCAGTGGCATGAGGCACAGAGTAGGTCTCCAACCACCTGGTGGTGGCTTTCACCATGGTCAGCACGTAGCGCTTGCCTTGGCGTGTCTGAGGCAGTGAGATGTAGTCAATCTGCCAGGCCTCTCCGTACTTGTACTTGGACCACCGCCCCCCATACTAGAGGGGCTTCACCCGCTTCGCCTGCTTGATGGCAGCGCATGTGTCACAGTCGTGGATAAACTGAGAGATGCTGTCCATGGTTAGATCCACCCCTCGGTCTCGTGCCCACTTGTAGGTGGCATCTCTGCCCTGATGACCTGAGGCATCATGGGCCCATCGAGCTAGGAACAATTCTCCCTTGTGTTCCCAATCTAAGTCTATCTTTGAGACCTCTATCTGTGCAGCCTGATCTACCTGCTCGTTATGCCAGTATTCTTCACTAGCTCGACTCTTGGGAACATGGGCATCCACATGACGGACTTTCACGGGTAGCTTCTCTACCCGAGTGGCAATGTCTTTCCACTCATCAGCAGCCCAGATTGGTTTTCCTCTACGTTGCCAGTCAGCCTTTTTCCACCTCTCCAGCCACCCCCACAGAGCATTGGCTACCATCCAGGAGTCAGTGTAAATGCAGAGCTTTGGCCATTTCTCTCTCTCAGCAATGTCCAAGGCCAGCTGAACAGCTCTGAGCTCAGCAAGTTGACTTGATCCACCTTTTCCTTCGGTAGCTTGTGCAACCTGTCGTGTGGGGCTCCATACGGCTGCTTTCCACTTCCAGTTCATCCCCACAATGCGACAGGAACCGTCGGTGAAAAGGGCGTAGCATTTTTCATCTGCTGGCAGTTGGTTGTATGGTGGTGCTTCTTCAGCCCGGGTCACTTGCTTCTGCTCCTCTTCGTCAGCAAGACCAAAATCTTCACCTTCTGGCCAGTTTGTAATTATCTCCAAAATCCCAGGGCGATTCGGGTTGCCAATTAGGGCGTGCTGCGTGATGAGGGCAATCCACTTGCTCCATGTGGCGTCGGTGGCGTGGTGGGTAGAGGGAACCTTTCCTTTGAACATCCACCCCAGCACTGGCAGTCAGGGTGCCGGGAGAAGCTGTGCTTCTGTGCCAATCACCTCTGAGGCAGCTTGAACTCCTTCATAGGCAGCCAGGATTTCCTTCTCTGTGGGAGTGTAATTGGCTTCAGACCCTTTGTAACTTGTGCTCCAGAATCCCAGGGGTCGGCCTCGAGTCTCACCAGGCACCTTCTGCCAAAGGCTCCAGGACAGACCATGGTTCCCAGCTGCAGAGTAGAGCACATTCTTTACCTCTGGTCCCGTCCTGACTGGGCCAAGGGCTACTGCATGAGCGATCTGCTTGATCTGGGCGAAGGCTTGCTGCTGTTCAGGGCCCCAGTGGAAATCGTTCTTCTTGCAGGTGACCAGGTAGAGAGGACTCACAATCTGGCTGTACTCAGGGATGTGCATTCTCCAAAAGCCTATGGCACCTAGGAAAGCTTGTGTTTCCTTCTTGCTTGTTGGTGGAGACATTGCAGTGATCTTATTGATGACCTCAATGGGGATCTGGCGCCGTCCATCTTGCCACTTCACTCCCAGGAACTGGATCTCTCGGGCAGGTCCTTTGACTTTGCTCTTTTTAATGGGAAACCGGCTCCCAGCAAAATCTGGATGATCTTCTCTCCCTTCTCAAATACCTCCACTGCTGTGTTCCCCCATACAATGATGTCATCGATGTACTGCAAATGTTCTGGAGCCTCACCCTTTTCCAGTGCAGCCTGGATCAGTCCATGGCAGATGGTGGGGCTGTGTTTCCACCCCTGGGGCAGTCGGTTCCAGGTGTACTGCATGCCTCTCCAGGTGAAAGCAAACTGAGGTCTGCACTCTGCTGCCAAAGGAATGGAGAAAAACGCATTGGCAATGTCAATGGTGGCATACCACCTTGCTGCCTTGGACTCCAGCTCGTACTGCAGCTCCAGCATGTCCGGCACAGCAGTGCTCAGCGGTGGAGTCACTTCATTCAAGGCACGATAGTCCACAGTCAATCTCCATTCTCCATCAGACTTGCGCACAGGCCAGATGGGGCTGTTGAAGGGTGAGTGGGCTTTGCTGACCACCCCTTGGATCTCCAGCTCACGGATCATCTTGTGGATGGGGATCACAGCATCTCGATTTGTCCGGTACTGCTGGTGGTGCACTGTCATGGTGGCAATTGGTACCTGTTGCTCTGTCACTTTCAGGAGCCCCACTGCAGATGGGTTTTCTGATAGTCCAGGCAAAGTGTTCAACTGCTTAATGCTCTCTGTTGCTACAGCAGCTATTCCAAAAGCCCACCTGAACCCCTTTGGGTCTTTGTAGTAGCCATTCCTGAAGAAGTCTATGCCTAGAATACGCGGTGCCCCTGGGCCAGTTACAATAGTGTGTTTCTGCCATCCCTTCCCTGTCAGGCTAATCTCATCTTCCAGCAAAGTGTATTCCTGTGATCTCCCCGTCACCCCAACAACAGAAACAGGTACCTTCCCCACATGTTCTGATGGTATCAGGGTGCATTGTGAACCAGTATCAACTAGTACTCTATGTTCCTGTGGCTTTGATGTGCCAGGCCATTGCACCCACACTGTCCAATACTCTCTGTCATCCCATGCCTTTCCCTGGAAAAATTCGGGGTGGATAATTATTTCTTTCCTGGGCATACATAGTGGAGGTTCCTTCCAGGGGATCTGACGGATCATCCTCCCTTCTGTGATACCCTGCACCTTTACCATGGGAGGCTGAGGCTACCTTCATCTTAGCACGGTTCCTTCGGTTAGCATTTCCCTCCCTGAGCTGATGCACCCGTGCTGCCAGGACAGAAGTGGGTTTCCCATCCCGTTTTCCCATGTCTTCTCCATGGTCTCACAGGAAAAACCACAGGTCAGCTCGTGAGGTATACTCTCTCTCCCTAGCTGGGGGCATTGGGTTCTAGGTTTGGGGCCTATGACTCGCACGGGTGCTGCACTGATCTTTCTTATCTCCTCCCTTATCTCCTCCCTCATCTCCTCCATCCTGTCTTGGACCTCTTGGAGGTCCTTGGCCACGGCAGAGACATTGGCCTGCATTGGGCCATTCATCATACTCTCAAAATTTCTGAGTCTGTTGGCAACAGAACCCACTGTCTCATGGTGGTTATCAGCATTGATCATTGCAATGAAGGTGGTATATTGAGATGGCCCCAGGGTTGCCAGATTCCACAGCATCTGCCCTGTGCACCTGACCTTGTCAGGGTCATTGTCATGCTGTCCATCCCTCCCAAAGAGTACCTCTAATACTGCCACTTCTCTCACCTGCTGGATCCCTTCCTCAAGAGCCTCCCAGCGCATTCCACAGTGGTACTCCTGCATTCTCTCTTTGTGGACAAACTTCTCTCTCACACTCATTAAAAGCCGGTCCCAGAGGGAAAGGAGGCCTTGCTCCCTTACAAATATCTGGTCCACACCTGAATCCTGGGCCAAGGATCCCAAATTCCTGGCCTCAGTTCCAGCCAGTTGCACACCTGTTCCCATAAGGTCCCAGACCCGGAGTAACCAAGTTGTAAAAGGCTCACGGCCCCGCCTGCAATGTCTTTACGCAGGTTACAGAGACTGTCGTATGAGAGGGACTCTGTGATAATCTCAGCCTCTGGCTCCCTTGCTGGTTGTGAGGACCCTCCTGGCTGATCCCCATTATCTAGGTGCCTCGTTTTAATCTTAGATTTTCTAGTTTCCACAGGGGCAACTGCTACTGGCTGTGGCTGCCCCTGTGATCCGGCTGGAACCTGGACAGATACAACATCTACGGGTTCCACTGCAGCACCATCTGACTCTCCCTCTTTAGGGCAGGGGGAGGGTTTTTCACCAGCTGAAGAAAAATGCTCCTTCAACATCTGGCTGTGCTCCTTAAATATTTGGCTGTGCTCCTTCAACATCTGGCTTTGCTCCTTCAACACCTGGCCAATATCCTTCACTAGAGCTCCCACCCACTCTGGGTGGTTCATTTCTGCAGTGGGCTGTGGGGCAGCATTAGGCTCTGGGGCAGCATCCCTAGTCTCTGGAGCAGAGTCATATTCTTGGGCAACATCCCTAGTCCTTTGGGCAGGGTTATGTTCTGGGGCAACATCCCTGGTCCCTGGGGCAGGGGCAGACTTAGGGGCAACATTCCTGGTCCCTTGGGCAGGGTCATGTTCTGGGGCAACATCCCTAGTCCCTGGGGCAGGGGCAGACTCTGGGGCAACATCCCTAGTCCCTTGGGCAGGGTCATGTTTTGGGGCAACATCCCTAGTCCCTGGGGCAGGGGAAGACTCTGGGGCAATATCCCTAGTCCTTGGGGTAGGTATCAGGGTTGTTAACCAAGCCAATATTCCCTTGTTTCTGAATGCTAAGTAGAGCAGGCCTATCAGCAACACCAGCCACTGTAAAATGACACTAGCAATTAAAACAGATTTGAAATCCTTGAAAACTGGTGGAGTAGCCTCAAAAAACTGGGTGATGGGTTGGGAGAAAATTTCCCTTGCATTCATTACCTCACATTATTGAAATAACCCCAGAAACACGCAGTTAGAGTACAATAGCTCTGGATCCATGTGGCCACTTCCCAGAGAAAATTAAAAAAACATAAATTCCTGACATAATCAATCCACCAAACTAATCGGATAATAGCTACAGTAACTTTGGTGAGAGGGCCCATATTCAAAAAAGGGCTTACAAATGGGAGAGAGGTATCTGTGGCCACATGGAGCCCAAACCAGATTAAACCGGACAGCATGTTGCCACTCAAGAGAAATGTTACTCCTGTCTTAACTCTCCTCTTAATGCCCTCTTGCCCCACATTGGGCGCCAAAATCTGTCCTGGTTTGAAGGACAGGTGTCTGCCAGTAAAGACAGAAGTTTTCCTTTGAAACAGAGACCTGAATTTCACTCCTTCCAAATATTACAAATGCTTGAATTAAGGACTTTGAGACTGACATAAGGGGGTAGGAATAACAGCTCTTTTACTAATATATCCAACTGTACCAGCAGAAACAACAGCAGTTGTTAAAATTACTAACAAAACAGAACAGACAACTTGGTTCCAGTCCTTTCTTTAGCTGTGGGCACGCTCTCTCTCGGCGAGAGCGGAGGTGGGAAGGGGCGGCAGCGGCTGCGCCGGTCTCAGAGGGGAACGGGCTGGAGCGGGTAGCTCCTCGCTCACCGTTGGTGTCCGAGTGATTCGCTGTGTCCGCAGAGGCAGAAGGCTGCAGCGGGACAGAAGCAGGGCAGGGGATCGCAGAGGGTCTGGTTCTTTTGCCTTCGGCCGCGTCGCTCCAAGACCGGGGGGATCCTCCTTTGAGCTTGCCAGAAACACGAGTCCCCTCCGGAAGCACGAGTGCCCCTCCTTAAGCCCAGCTCCCACCTACCCCTTTTGTCCAGAGTCATTAAAGATCCGCGGTGTAACCGGGCCAGCTCCATTGGCATGATAATGGGAAAAATTCTTTAAATTGACACAGTAATAGGAAAACACTTAATCCCTAACATCGTGCTTAAGATTGTTTTCACATGGGAACAAGCAAGTTACTTTAGCTCTCTCTTGTGAGTGTGTTATCTCATTAAGGTTATCACTGGTTATTTATTAGATATGGCATAATATACATAAAAGACCAATTACACTCAACAAAACTTAGCAAGTTCTATCCTGTCATCTACACAAGGTTTCACAGCATAAGAAAACAAAAGAATAATTTCCAATGTCTCCTAGGGAAATGGAAATAAATGACCATTGTTTTAAAGTCCAAATAGTCCATTCGCTGGAAATGTTGGTCTCTTCATCAGTGAATGAGCTTTTGGATCCTGGAACAGGGAATAACTGAAGAAGGTTAGTAGGAACATTATACCATGATGATGTCCTAAGGCTTTTGTTGGCAATGTGCCTCTAAATTTCCAGACACGGCTATATCTTGGCAGTCCTACTTCTGTTTTTATTCTAGCCATGAAGGCTGCATGGTGATTAGCTTCTTTTTCTTCTTACTGGGCCTCATTCTCTTGGAGTCAATTGATGTTTGGCTGATTAAACAGGTGATTACTTTGACCTTGTTGATGATAAACATACATGCATACCTTCTCCTAAAGTTAATGAATTATTTAGACTCTCACTTGTTTTTGGCTTTGGAGGAAAAAGGTCGTTGCTACCCTTCCCCACCATCCCAATGCCCAAAGCTACCTCTCTGTTTTGGACCCTGCACCCCTGCTTGGATGCTCTCCTGCTTCAGCTTGCTGTTTTCCAAGCATCCCACCTCTCCTCCATCCCATTCCCATTTGGGACACAGCCACCATCACTCCCAGCACCCCTGCAGCTGCGCAGGATGGTCGTATCTGCCCTGTCCACCGGGAATCTGCCAGAGCTCACTGCACACTGTGACAGTAACTGCACCAAAGGGGAAAAGTGCCTGAGGCTGAGAAGGACTGGAACTGGGTTACTGTTCTGTTTGTTATTAATTCCATAGTTGTTGTTTTCTTTGCCTACTTATACATACTAGTAAAGAACTGTTATTCCTATCCCTATATCTTTGCCAGAGAGCTGCTTAATTTTAAAATTATACTAATTCAGAGGGAGGGATTTACTTTCTCCATTTCATGGGAAGGCCTTGCTTTCTCTAGCATACACCTGTCCTTTTTTCAAACCTGGAGAGATTTCGGTCCCCAACGGTGGCACCTGAGGGCATTGTGAGGAAAGGGTAAAAAAGAATAACAGTTCTTGAGTGACCTAAGTTTTTGGTGTTAGGTGGCACCATGTGGTCTAGCCTACCCTGGTTCAGGTTGCACATGGTCACAGCTATATCTCTCCCATTTGCAGCCCCTTAGCTAAACATGGATGCTATAACTAAGGCTACTGTAGCTGTTATCCAGTTCATTTTATGGAATGATATAGTGAGGAATTCATGGATTTTTAACTCCCTGTGGAAGACGGGTACATGGATTCAGAGCTATCACACTCTAACTGCATGGTTTTGGGGTTAATTTAATAATGGAACTTACTGTAAGGAAGTGACAGGAGGGGCAATTTTCTCCCAAATCTTTATCTAGTTTTTTAGGTCCACCCCACCAGTTTTTGAAGGGTTCAAATCTTCTCTAAACACTAATGATATCATACAGTGCCTGGTGTTGTTGATATGCCTGTTGAACCTATTCTATTTCGCATTCAGAGATAAGGGGATATTGGCTTGGATAACCACTCTGATACTTACCCCAGAGACTAGGGATGCTGACCCTGCCCCACAGCCCACCTCAGAAAGGAACCATCTGGCATGGGTGGGGGTTCTAGTGAAGGAGATAAGCCAGATGATGAAGGAGAACCTTTCCCCAGCTGGTGAGAAACCCTCCCCCTGCCCTAGAAAGGGAGAGTCTGATAGTGCTACAGTGGAATCCACAAGCGTTACATCTGTCCAGGTTCCAACTGAACTGCAAGGGCACTCACAGCCAGCAGCAGTCGCCCCCGTGGAAACTAAAACGTCTAAGATGAAAACAAAGCACCTAGATAATAAGGATCAGCAAGGAGGGCCGTCACACACCGCATGAGAACCAGAGGCTGAGATTGTCACCAAGTCCCTGTCTTATGAAAATCTTCGTAATCTTTGAAAAGACATTGGACAACGGTGCTGTAAGGCTTTTACAACTTGGTTACTTCAAGTCTGGGACATTATGGGTACAGGTGTCCAATTGGATGGTACTGAGGTAAGGAATTTGGGACCTTTAACGCAGGACTCAGGTGTGGATCAGGTATTGGCAAGGGAGCCAGACCCCCTTTCCCTCTGGGAGCAGCTTTTAATGAGTGTAAGAGAGAGGTTTGTCCACAGAGAGAGAATGCAGGACCACCATCATAGAATATGCTGGAAGACCCTTGAGGAAAGGATCCAGCAGCTGAGAGAAGTGGCAATATTAGAGGTACTCTTTGGGAGGGACGGACAGCATGATAATGACCCCAACAAGGTCAGGTGTACAGGGCAGATATTGTAGAAACTGGCAAACCTAGGACCATCTCAAAACACCACCTTTACTGCAACAATTAATGATGATAACAACTAAGAGGCGGTGGGTTCTGTTGCCAACAAGCTTAGAAATTATGAGAGTATGATTAATGGCCCAATACAGGCTCATGTCTCTGCTGTGATTAAGGAGCTGAAAAAGGACTTTAAAGAAGAGATGAGGTAGGATATAAGGAAGATCAGTGCAGCACCAGTGTCAGTCACAGGAGCCAAAGTCAGAGCCCAACATCCCCCGGCTAGGGAGAGAGGGTACACCACACAAGCTGACCTGTGGTTCTTTTTGTGTGAGCATGGGGAAGACATGAGAAGGTGGGATGGGAAATCTACTTCCATCCTGGCAGTACGGCTACATCAACTCAGGGAGGGAAACATCAGCTGAGGGAGTTCCACTAAAGTGAAGGTAGCCTTGACCTCCCATGACCAAGGTGCTGGATATTAGAAGGGAGGATGATCTGTCAGATCCCCTTGAAGAAACCTCTAGTATGTATGCCCAGGAAAGAAATAATAACCAGGGCCAGAGGGGCCCTGCCTCTAGCCAGGGAGAGGCATAGGAAAAACAGGTATTTTGGATGGTGTGGATTGGATGGCCTGGCACATCAGAGGCACAGAAATACAAGATGTTAGTTGATACTTGTGCACAGGGTACCCTAATGCCATTGGAACATGTGGAGACAGATCCTGTTTCCATTGCCGCGGGGATGGGAGGATCACAGGAATTGACTCTGCTGGAAGCTGAGGTGAGCCTGACTGGGAGGGAATGGCAGAAACATCCAATTGTGATCAGCCACTTCCCTGGTGGGCATTGCCCATGGTGTCTCTGCTGTGTCTCTCACAGCTGTGTCCAGTCCATGGCTCTAAGCCTCTTTTCTTCTGTGGAAAATCACGTTCCCATATCTCAGGCTTCTTCTTCTTTTTGTGAGAATCTTCTATTTACAAGGTCTGGAACTCTGCAGCTCTCGGCTGCTGGCAGCTCTTCCCGGTCACCTTCCTTTGCTGGGGTTCTGTCTCCACCGCTATCCCCACCGCCAGAATAATGCCTATCATGCTGGGGTCACCACTCATCGCAGTCAAGACAGAAGCAATGCCAAAAACTCATTGTTCATGTGACAAAAGCCAACTTTTATTAAGGGTTGTTCTCCCTATATAGCCTTGGAAGTCCACGTGGTCAGCTCTGATTGGCTAAATGAGTTGCCACCTGGCTAAGTGGCCAATGTCTGCCTGTGTCCCAAATGGCTAAGACCCGATCCCCAATAGCCCAGACTGGTCAAGTTACATAATTAAGGTAGTTACATAATTACTTACATTCCAGTTATAAAATTGTAATCAGGATTAGTTATAACTGTAAGGCCTCCAGGCCAGCTGTTAGCCACTACAGGTCTAGTGCTGGCCAAATCTTCCACTAGAATTATTTACTCATTTCCTGCTGTGAGATAGGATCAGGACGAAGGCAAAGCAGGCTGAAACTTTAATGGGTATAAAGAAAGAATTTTATTAACAGAATTAAAAGAATAATAGGAATAAGAACAAAACCTTCAGAAAACTTCTCCTCCTCCCACACCCTCTTTTCATTCTCACTGACAATGTGCAGGAACAATTCAGCAGGTTTACCATCTCTAAAATAGTCTTTTTTCCAGTTCACTTGGGGAGAGGTGTGTGCTATGTGCTATGGAGACTTCTCCACAAGAGACAATTCTCTCGTGGCTTTAAAGTCACAGCGAATCAGCCACCCAGGAGTACAGAAATCAGATCACTGTGTAAAAGTCTGTCCCCTCAAGTTACAGCTTTCCCAACTGTTTTCAAGAGCTCATTCTTTTTCTAACGGGGTACACTTTTAAGGGTGAGCTGTTCAGAAGCAACTGTTCTCATCATCTATCTCTGAGATCATCTTCATCTCTGGGAACAGAGGTTCTCCTCTTCTTCCCTGGGGTAAAGAGTCTTCATCACTCTCATCTCTCTCTTTTCAAGCTTCTCATGGGATCTCAGCTACTTCAATATCTGCTTGTTCAGCATGGATGCTTTTGCTCATGCCTACAATTGAATGCTTCATCCCCCATGTGCTTTTCAACAAGTTACAGGGAAACAGAATGTATCAATTATATCTTCCCCATAGCCTTACAAGAGAATTTCAGCCCAAGAGTGAGGCATCTCCTCAATCACTCCTATCTGGGACTTGAATTCGACTTCACTAACCTTGGGGTCCACATGTTGTTCCTCTATGCGTCTTCACTCTGTCCGTTTCTCTCACTCAAGAGAGAACTGAAGGTCTGCAAGTCTCATCTGTACAGCGAAGGAGTTAATATCTTGCCCAAGGCCTGCAGATAATCATATGATTCCCTGCTTGGTGGCAACCAGAGCTGTTTACAGTGGAGAATTCTAGGGGGCTGTGCCAGGATTTTCAAGAGGCCTGGCCAGAACAGTATGGCCACTCTGGCTGCACAGCCTTTTCAGCAGTTTAACAGGTTGTCAGCTCTCACTGATTGGTTTTTGTCAGACATGGAGGAAGCTCTTAGCATCTCCTCTCAAAAGAAATAATTTCCGTGAGTGGCTTCTTCCCTCCTTACTAAATGTCAAATGTGCAAAACCAGCACACAGGGTCCCTCCTTTCTGTTGTGAGGCCACATGTTGTCACCCTTGGCTCCATGAGGCCCTGTAGTGTCAAAATGGATCCTTCGTTGCAGGAGGCGCCACAGTGTCATGATATCTCTAGACACCATAAGGCCCTGAGAGGTCACAATGGCCCCTCAGTTCCAAAAGGTCCCACAGAACCATAGGGGCCTCTGGATTCCATGAGACCCCACAGTATCTCCTAGAATCCCTTTCTTTCCCTGAAGCCCCAAAATATCACAATGGACTCTTGATTTCATGAGGCCCTGCAGAACCATAAGGGCCTCTACATTACACAAGACCCCAGAGTGTCACAGAGTCCCTTTCCTTCCCTGAAGCCCCAATGTGTCACAATGGATTCTTGGTTTCATGAGACCCCACAGTGTGACAGTGTCCCCTCCCTTCCACGAAGCCCCAGAGAGCCACAATGGTCCCTGGGAACCACGAGGCCCTGCGGGATCACAATGGATCCTTGGTTCCATGAGGCCATGCAGAATCATACCTGTTCTGGGAGCGGTGCTGGAGATGCTGGATGAAACAGCGGCGGGGCGGGAATGGAGCGGTACTGGAGATGCCAAAGCTGCAGGACACAGAGCGGCTCTGAGCACCGTGTCCTGCAGGAGCCGGCCCTGCACATCAGAGCGATGCCCCTCAGGCTGACCCAGAGCATGGGGCAGCAGCAGGAATTGCTGCTGGACCATGGGAGATGCGGATTGAGTGCCTTTAATGGTGACTTGGGGGGTTGATCCTTATCAATGCAGCTGTACTTTGTGATGCCAAGAAACTTCCAGTTCATATGAAGTCATGAACTCAGGACAAACTCGGAACAAAAGCAATCAAACTGCCTTCCCTACTGCAGGGAAAAACATTTTGGCAGAGGTTTAATGATTTCTGATTTAGGAACTAACCTGGATAAGTTATTGGCCTGTGGTTTGTTCTAATCCAGGAACAATTTCCAAAGTAATGTGATTTGGCATTAAGAAGAAGCAACGTGCCTCATCATCTCGATAAAGCACACGGAGTACAGAGATATCTGTGGTTGTTGTTACCATGTTTTGTATTCTTTTTTTCTCCTCTGCCAGAGTCAGGACTAAAACCTCAAGAGAAGGTATTTCATGTTCGGACTCAGATGTTTTCTATATTACAGTGAATTCTACAGCACTTCCAGCTAACAAACTAAAAATTATGATGTCTTTCTGTCATTACAAGACAGAAGTCCAATTAAGAACAAACACCTAAATTATTTTTATTTTTAACCTAATAAGCAGTCACCCGTGACCTGCAATGTGGAATTTCCTATACAATTAAACAAGATCCCGCTTAGACCAATGTCCTGGTTTGAAGGACAGGTGTCTGCCAATAAAGGCAGAAATTTTCCTTTGAAACAGAGACCTGAATTCCACTCCTTCCAAATATTATAAACGTTTGAATCAAGGACTCTGAGGCAGAGATAAGGGGGTAGGAATAACAGCTCTTTTACTAATATATCTAACTGTACCAGCAGAAACAAATGCAGTTGTTAAAATTACTAACAAAACAGAACAGATTACTCGGTTCCAGTCCTTTCTTTAGCTATGATCACGCTCTCTCTCGGCGGGAGCGGAGGCGGAAAGGGGCAGCTGTGGCCGCGCCGGTCTCGGGTGGGAGCGGGCTGGAGCAGGCAGCTCCTCGCTCACTGTTGGTGCCTGGGTGATTCGCTGTGTCTGCAGAGGCAGAAGGCTGCAGCGGGGCAGATGCAGGGCAGGTGATCCCAGAGGGTCTGCCTCTCCTGCCTTCGGCTGCGTGGCTCCAAGACCGGGGGGCTCCTCCTCCCAGCTCGCCGGAAACCCGAGTCCCCTCCGGAAGCATGAGAGCCCCTCTCCAAGCCGATCCCACCCACCCCTCCCGTCCAGAGCCATCAAAGATCCGTGGTGCAACCGGCCAGCTCCACTGGCATGACAATGGGAAAAATTCTTCAAATTGACACAGCAATAGGAAAACACTTAACCCCCAACAACCCATGAGGAAGAAGGTGAAGAAGAAAGAAACCTCCGCCCTAAAGCCTCCATCTTGCCTTCTACATATTACTGTATTCTAAAATCCTGAATTCCAGATTTTCCACCGTGTGATACTACACACTTCTATTCAAACTACACACCAGTGATCTCAGTTCCATCACTGAATTTTGGAAGCCTTGTTCATGGCCTCAGGTCAAAAGCTGCATTTTCTTGTGGGTCAGTGCCTGTCAGTACAGAAAGTCTAAAACTCTCAGTATCCAGGGTTCTGAGAGGAATGTTACATTTGTCTTTACAAATAAGTTGTAGATCTGTTGGTAGATAAAGTTAGCACCTAGAGATAAACGAAACAATGGGAGGGATTACACTGATTGATGAATGGAAAAAGAGATTTGCATTTACAAACAAACTGTAGGTTTGCTGGTAAATGAAATTGGGTAACAGGAGATGAAAGAGGCAACGGTGGGGGGGGGGGAAACTATGAATTCTACAAGAATTAAAAATTAAAAGGAAGGGTTATACATTAGAGGGGAATCTCAGGTGTCAGGTGTTCTGGTAAGTCTGTGCCTCTCAAGTACCTCAGCCAATGGGGAAAGAGAGAGGGAAAAGCGGCGGGGAAATTAGGATAAAAAGGGAGGCTGTGTCCTCCAAAAATTTGAGAGATCCCAGGGGAATGCCCCATGGCCTCTCCCTTTATTCGAATAAAGCAAAAAGGACTCCTCTGTCTCCTTTTTGGACATAAACCTCTGGTGTTTGTGGATTAATTTTCCTTACAGTTCCAACAGTTATTATCAAGAAAACAACTGGCATTCTTATCTTTCCTGGTCTCACTCTTTCTTCTTCTCGCTGTGTTTAAGACTCCACCACTCCCTGCATGTCTGCTTTCCATTATCTGCTCCTCTAGATTTGGGATGTGACAAGTTATCAGTGGGAAGAGGGAGGATAATGGATAATGGACCATTCCAACTGCAAACTCTGTTTTTGTAGCCTCTGGATTTCCATTGTTTAGAAATTATCATATTTTAAAATACTTGACGGAATCCCACGTTTCTCACTTTTGGCCTGGCAGAAAACCTTCCTTTGGCCCTGTTTAGGAACTGACCCTCGGAAACACCTTGTCGCAAATGCTTTTCTGTTGGTTTTGATAAGAGGAGACAAGAAAATCAGCACATGGGGGAGGGATGAGGGAAGAAACAATTCCTTTCTTCTGTCTTCTTTGTGGAATGTCTAGTATAGAGGTTGTGCTGCAGCTGGAGACTTGTCCTGAGGGAAGTGATTGAGCTGAGGCAGCAGAGGCATTGCTTCCCTGGTTTGTAGCCCTGGGGATGGGAGGGGACACAGGTGTCCCCCTGACACCCTACAATCCCCTGGAATGCAGGATTCTCCCTGCCTCTGCCAGGTGCTCCTTTTTCATCTCTGGCCTGGGTGCTCCTGGCCTGAGCTCCGCACCATGGTCATTCCTGGTGCTGGGGTGTGGGAGTGAGGAGCTCAGTGCAAATGTGGGAGGTGCCAGCAGGGTCAGAGATGGGTGGAGGTGATAGTGACAGAGTTATGGGATGTGCAGATGGACACAGGAACAAGACAACACCTCTGGGGGAAACCTCTTGGAGATTTGGGGGAGTTTTGTTTGTAAAATGAACATGGACACAGAGCAAAGCTTTGCTCAAAGGGTTTATTGATTATTCAGGGGAAATAGCCCAGGGCTCAAAGGGTTCAGGGGGATCCTCCAGGGATGATCATCTCCTCATGCCGCCAGAGGGGATCAGGACACCCGGTGTCCCCATAACTTGCAATCCTAAAAATCAAAACCCAGAAGGTGACCTCTGGTGCCCACTGGGATAGGAGAGGGGCCCTGTCCCCACCCCTGTTCCTGCAGGCACGGCTCACCTAGGCACCCAGAGAGGCAGCCAGGCGCTTCTGCCGCAGAACAGCCTCCAGCTTTTCAACAACTGGGGGCTGGGGACAAACACAGCATTAGAGACACACTGGGGCACTGGGCTGCACTGGGAGGAGGGGGAAAGCACGGGGGTCCTTCTGGAAGGGGCCTGCAGGGAGCAATGGGGGGCAGGAGCTGCTGTGCCCCTGCCCAGAAGCACTGAGGGCCTGGCCAAGGAGGCACAGCTGGGGCAGGGGCTCCGTCCTGGGTCACCCAGAGGGATGCTGCGGGGACAGGGGTGGAAATGCAACAGGGGCCTGGGAAAGGGGCTCTTTGCGGAGGATCTGTGGGGCAGGGGAGTTGTTTGGGGTGTCAGAAGGGGTGCATGGACTGTGCTGGGACAAACTGAGATGGTCTGGGGTGTGTTGGCCATGCAAGGGAGGGGGGGTCGGAAACAGGCAGAACTCGTGGTACCCACCAGAGGCGTCTCCAGGTTCACGACATTGTCTAAATCAATCTGCAGAGAAACCAGGAGAATTCGCTGGGCACTGGGATAGCCCCGGTGCCAGCAAGGGATGGGGGAACACAACTACCCCCAGATTGCCAGAGGGGATGCCCTCCAATCCCAGCACCCCACTCACCTCCCGCAGATCATCTTGGGTTCCCTCCAGGAGCGCCTGGGAAAGGAGAACAGAAGTTTGGTCTGGATTGGACCCTGTGGGGCTGTGGGGGCACAGGAGTGAAGGGAGCAGGGCGGGCACGATGGGGTGGGAATTCAGGGCCTCCAAGGAGATCTGTTTGAGGTGGGGGGAGACCCAAAGATAATGAGCTGGGGTCAATGGAGGGCCCAAGGGACGGGGCTGGGGCTGGAGAAGGGGCTTGGTGTAAGGTACAGGGGAGGAGAAAGGAATTGCAGGGTAGGGACATGGGAGTGCAAGGGAGGGGCTGGCTGGGGACAGAAGAACGAGGATGGGTGGGGACAAAAGTGACAGGACCCAGAGAGGATTTGGGAGGGGAGGGTGAGTCAGGGAATTGTTGAAAGGGATACTGCTGCAGTGGCCAGGAAGAAAGGCAAAGGATTGAGGGGAGACACGGAAGGAAAGGCCTTGGGAATGGTCAGTGGGAGGTGTTTGGGGACCCTGGAGAGGACACAGAGGAGGGAGCAGGGAGGGAATTTCTGAAGGGACCCAAAGAGTGGGATGGGAGGCGACAAAGGGCAGGGTGTGGGGACAGCGTTTGGCTGGTGCCTCACCTTGGCCTGTGCTGGGGGGGCACAGCAGGATGGAGAAGAGCAGGGCCACACTGAGCACAGCCACCTTCATCTTCCTCTCACTCTGGGCAGCGCTGGCTGAGGCTGCAGCAGGGCAGGAGCACATTTATCCCTGCCGGGACTCCTCCCTGCGCCCTCCCTGACAGCTCCCAGGCCAAAGCCCAGCTTGGCACAGCCCCCAGTCCTGGCCACAAGCCCGGCCCTGGCACAGAGTCCATCCCATCTGTGGCAGAGATCCAGCGCCCCTGACCGCATCCCCTCAGCTTCCTGCATGTGGGAGCTGCCCCTGGAGGGCACCTGGGGGGCCAAGGGAGGCAGGCAGGGATCCAAAGGCAGCTGGAGACCCTGTGGGGACAACCCCCACTCCTACACAATCCATCCGCCAACAGCCCCCTTGGGCAAACCTCTCATCTCCTAGTACCCATCCTCTCCATGACTTTTTCCTTCAAGACATCCCAGAGCTGACCCCAGCCACTCACCCAGACTGTCTGAGCAGAATTGTCACTGTTCCCCCTCCTGCCCCATGGGTAAAAAGGAGAAGGACTGACCCCTCTTCTTGGGACAACAAGACTCCAGAATCTTGGAAAACTGGGACATGATAGGACAGGGAAGTCATGAACGTGGGAAATAGCCAGGTGATTTGGGTCTCCAGGCACTGGAGACACTGGGCAGAACTGGGAAATGATGACTGCCTGAAGACGAGGCTGAAGCTTGGGGAATTGCTCGGGTGTGGCACTTCCCACATCCACACCACCCCATTATTTCCCCTTCATTGCATGGCCCAAACTGGTCCCATCTTCAGCCCCAGGGTGGAATCCAGGTGGGAATATCCCCTGCCCTGGGGCTGACCCTCATCCCCTCACACCTGCAGCCAATAAATCCACCCAGAGCACCTTGGTCCTGCTCTGCACAGCTGCCACACACAGGGGGTGCCAGGGACCCCATCCCCAAAAAGGCTCCCACTCCAGCACTGTCCCTGCCTGGGACTTGCCCACAGCTCCCCAGGGCCCTTGTCCCCACACAGGGTCTCTGCAATACCCTGGCCTGTGCCCAGGCCAGCACTGGCCCAGAGCAGGATGTGCCCATCCCAAGGGACATGGGGAAGTGGGCACTTGTCCTAGAGCAGCCACTGGGATCAAATTGGGCAAACAGAGGTGCCCAGGCAGGGGAAGGATGTTGGTCCTCAGCCAGCATCTCTGATAAGCCCTGTTTGCCCAGAGCCTGCAGCACCAGGAAGACATTCAGACATCTTGGGCATCCAAGAAGTGAAAATCTCCTGAGAAGTGGCTCCTGAGAGCTGTCCATGGCTGTGATTCCCCCGTTGCCCGCTGCCCATTCCCTCCCACAGCTTTCCCTGTGGGACGCCCAGAGCTGACCCCATCCCAAAACCTGTTGGATTCGAGCAGAATTGCCGCTATTCCCACTCTGGCACTTTGAGGAAACAGCAGTGGGCACTGACTCCTCTTCCTGGGGCATCAGGAATCAGGGCAAATAGGAATGTGGGAGGACTTTGAGTCAAGGGCAGGCAGGTGATTGTGGTCTGCAGTCACTGGAGACATTGGGAACACTGGGTAATGCTGATTACCTGAAGACAATGCTGAGGCTTGGGAAATGCCTCAAGTGTGCCTGTTCCCACAGCCAGACCACTCCATTTCCCTTTCCCTGCATGTCCCACACCAGTCCCATTTCCAGCCCTAGAGCAGATTCCAGACAGGAATGTTCCCTGCCCTGGCGCTAAGCCAGTCCCACCCAGAACCGCTGTGCCCACCAGAGCACCTGGGTCCTTCTCTGCACAGCTGCCACACACGTGGGGTGCCAGGGACCCTGTGGACACTGCTGAAGGCCTAGGCAAAATATGCCAAGCCTTTTTCTCAAGTTCTAAGTATTTTTCTCAGGCCATGAAACTTTCTCAGCCTCAGCTAGGATTTTTCCCAAGCTAGAGACTTCTTCTTTATTGTAAACACAAGAAAAAGAATCATAACAGAGATAATCGCCTGCAAGGTTCATGAGAAAGCCAGGGAGAAGAGGTGACTCTTTCTCTGACCAATGATTTGTCTGTATTTTGTTTTGCACAAACTGCCTTATTTAAGGCAATGGCTTCTTTCAATAAATTGCTCTTTCTTGCTCTTTCCTGCACCAAGCAAGAGAGTGTCTTGTTGCTGTATTCTCTCGCTGCTTCGTAATCTTTCTCCACGGTAACATTTGGAGGTTCCACTGAGATACTGTTACTCCAGTGGATCGGCGTCGCCCTAAGCGATCTTTAACCGACGAACAGCCCCGGGAAAACTCGGAGCTGACAGCCTGCAAAAGCCGGGACTGACCCTAGAGGCCTGTCGTAACCGGGGTACAGCCCTTGCTGGGGTTTATAGCCAGAGCTGCACCGAGCAGAATGAGAATCCCAGAAAACCAGGACTGCGAACCTGGGGCCAGGACCGGAGCCGTGACGACGGCCGGAGTCGAGAGCCATCTGGGGACATCGTGGAGACCCGCCTGACTACAGCAAGACGGGAAACCCGCAGAAATCGTCGGCTTTTCTCTCCCACCGAGAGAGTGCGATCGGGACCGCTCTCTGCGCGGAGCCCCGAAGTGCGGAGCGGCCAGAACCGCGCAGTGCGGAGCGGGCCGGAGTCCCGCGGCCTTATCGGCGTGCCGGGAGCCCGCACAGCGAGATTTGACTGTTTTTCTCCCTCATCCAAGAAAGGTACTGTTTTCGTTCCCCCTCACCCCACGCCAGCATCAAAGCATGGCTTTTCCTTGGGAGGCTTGGGGAGAGCTAGGAGACCGAATGTTTAAAGCCCTGCGGGGAGGGGATATCTCACTTTCCCCACTGGTGCACACGTGGGTGATCATTAATCAAAGATTAATGCAGGGTGAGACAGGCTCTGGATGGAGCGAGGCAGGTTCAGAAAGCGAGGCAGATTCACAACAGAGCGAGGAAGAGTCTGTCTGCTATTCGCCGGCTGGGAGCAGCGCCCCAATGCAGTCAGCGCTGCCTGGTGGGGGCGGCCCCCTGCCCTGGCGGGGCCGCTCGCTCCCGAGAAGGAGGTGCCGTCAGCCTGCCCCTCCACCGTGCTGGTGCCATCGCTCGATCCGCCAGCCGGGCCAGTGCCACCTCCCGCAAAGGTGAGGGTGGTGCTGGCCCGTCCCTCCAAGGTGCCGTCTGACCGTGACCCACCTGCTGAGAGGGAGCTGTCGGCACCAGCCACCCCAGAGGAGGAGGTGCCGGCGCCTCCCTCCTCTCCAATGTCAGAGCTTGACCTGCCCGCCCGAGCAGGGTTTCAGCTGCCCTTCACTGCCTCAGCAGAGACAGGGCTGCCTTTTCTTCCCTCAGTTTCCTCGTTTGTTCACCTGGAAGCGGTGCTGAACCCAGGGCTGGACCCCAGGAACGGACCCCTCCCATCAGCGTTTCCAGCTGCTCGCTGCTCCCACCCTGTGCTGACAGCAACGATGGCTTTGCCCTCACTTTAAAGGGGGGAGCAGCCGGGGCTGGTTTCATTCCTGCAGTGGGCATGGGAGGAGGGAGTGCTGGGGCAGATGTTTCTGAGCTTCATTTCATTGCTAAAAGGGAAGAGCTGAAAATTTGTAATGACGATATCCAAATGAGAGAGGCTCAGGCTTTTCCTGTGCCTGTGCCTGATGCTGTTCCTATTGTAGGACAGCGAAATTGGAAAAAGAGAAAGAAAAGATCTAACTGATCCTGTCATTGTGAATCACCTTTGCCTCATTTCAGGCTTCAGATGAGACACGCCTGGGTCCTTCCTGCTGACCACAGGTGTCCGCCCTGACCTGCACCAGGGGCAGAGTGTGATCACAGATCAGCTTTCACCTGCTGACCAGCTCACCAAAAACCGACCAGATGAACACACTGACCAGATGATCCCTCTTCAACCAGGGAATGGACATTCATCTGTTCGTGTTGGAACTGTTGATATAGTTTTCATTGTTGTATCAGAATAATCACTTAGTAGTGGATTTTTCACTATATGATAAGTTTGGTGAATGGTAATGGGTTTTCTTATTGTAATTAGAATTAAGTTTTAGAATTAAGTTTGTTAAAAGCAGGTATGAAGAGTACCCTAGGCACTTCAGGTATCCACAAATCTCCTGAAGAGCGGTGTTTGTTCTCCTTTGCAAAGGGTCCTGTGGAGGATTACAAACACTTCTCTTTCTTTTCTTTTTTTGAAAACTAAAAGGGGGAATTGTGGACACTGCTGAAGGCCTAGGCAAAATATGCCAGGCCTTTTTCTCAAGTTCTAAGTATTTTTCTCAGGCCGTGAAACTTTCTCAGCCTCAGCTAGGATTTTTCCCAAGCTAGCAACTCCTTCTTTATTGTAAACACAAGAAAAAGAATCATAACAGAGATAAACACCTACAAGATCCCTAAGAAAGCAAGGGAGAAGAGGTGTCTCTTTGTCTGACCAATGATTGTCTGTATTTTGTTTTGCACAAACTGCCTTATTTAAGGCAATGGCTTCTTTCAATAAATTGCTCTTTCTTGCTCTTTCCTGCACCAAGCAAGAAAGTGTCTTGTTGCTGTGTTCTCTCACCGCTCCGTAATCTTTCTCCACGGCAACAGGATCCCATCCCCAACAAGGCTCCCTCTCCAGCACTGTTCCTGGCTGCAATAGGCTGCAGATCCCCAAGGCCCTTGTCCCCATACAAGGTCTCTGCAATGCCCTTGGCCCAGGCCAGCAGTGGCCCTGAGCAGGATGTGCCCATCCCCAGGGATATGGGGAGCAGGTGTTTGTCCCCAGGCAGCCACTGGGATGAAATTGGGCAAACAGAGGTGCCCAGGCAGGGGAAGGATGTTGGTCCCCAGCCAGCATCTCTCATAAGCCCTGTTTGCCCAGAGCCTGAGGGACCAGGAAGACATTCAGACATCTTGGGCATTCAAGAAGTGAAAATCTCCTGAGAAGTGGTTCCTGAGAGCTGTCATGGCTGTGATTCCTGTTTGACATTCCAGGACATTAGTGAAGGTTTCTGCTTTCTCTCTGCTGTGCATCCATCAGAGAAGTATTGTGGGCCAGCTGGGAAAACATTTCAGGCCACTGCCTTGACTGTTTGCTCTGGAACTTGCCCAAGGAGCCACAATGCCCATGGGGCAAGATTTTCCTCTCGAGTTTTGTTGCTTTGTGGCCCATGGATGAGAGAGCAGAGTGTCCCCGTGGGGGATTCTTGACCAGATGGACAAGTGCTGTGACATCATTGGTGTGCTGACCAATGTTCCTAATCACCAAAGTTCCTAATCACCTTGGAGAGGAATTCAGGAACTGTCTGCAGGGTACTAATTTGGGAACTTTGGCCAAGGAGATCTCCAGGTTGCTTTGCAGATCTGTGCCAGTCAGGGGGATGGCATTGGATGGCCACTGACCATGTGCCAACAGCCTGGGGACAACGAGCCGGACACACACGGATGTTCCCAGTGTGGATGGAGTGATCCCCCATTTCCAGACAACCCCGTGAGTATGTTCCTTCCTCTCTGGGGGCTGTCTCAGCCCTCCAGAAACTGTCCCTACAGTTGTATGCCCCTACACTCATGCCAGTCTTTCAGGATAAATGAGTTTCCCCTTTCCTATCGACAGTGTCTTCTGTATAAACGATTTGCAAGAGAGTTCTCAGCACAGGAAAGACTCAGAACTCATGAAGTTGTTCCAGAGGACACCAAGACACTTTGACAGATGGAGCAGCTCTGTGACAGACACAGGAAGAGAGAGCTGGAGCTGTTCAGCCTGGAAAAGGCTGTTGGGAGACCCCATTGTGACCTTTCAGGACTCCAAGGCACTTCCTAGGAACCAACAGTCCTTCACTAATGTCCTGGAATGTCAAACAGGAATCACAGCCATGGACAGCTCTCAGGAGCCACTTCTCAGGAGATTTTCACTTCTTGGATGCCCAAGATGTCTGAATGTCTTCCTGGTGCTGCAGGCTCTGGGCAAACAGGGCTTATCAGAGATGCTGGCTGAGGACCAACATCCTTCCCCTGCCTGGGCACCTCTGTTTGCCCAATTTGATCCCAGTGGCTGCTCTAGGACAAGTGCCCACTTCCCCATGTCCCTTGGGATGGGCACATCCTGCTCTGGGCCAGTGCTGGCCTGGGCACAGGCCAGGGTATTGCAGAGACCCTGTGTGGGGACAAGGGCCCTGGGGAGCTGTGGGCAAGTCCCAGGCAGGGACAGTGCTGGAGTGGGAGCCTTTTTGGGGATGGGGTCCCTGGCACCCCCTGTGTGTGGCAGCTGTGCAGAGCAGGACCAAGGTGCTCTGGGTGGATTTATTGGCTGCAGGTGTGAGGGGATGAGGGTCAGCCCCAGGGCAGGGGATATTCCCACCTGGATTCCACCCTGGGGCTGAAGATGGGACCAGTTTGGGCCATGCAATGAAGGGGAAATAATGGGGTGGTGTGGATGTGGGAAGTGCCACACCCGAGCAATTCCCCAAGCTTCAGCCTCGTCTTCAGGCAGTCATCATTTCCCAGTTCTGCCCAGTGTCTCCAGTGCCTGGAGACCCAAATCACCTGGCTATTTCCCACGTTCATGACTTCCCTGTCCTATCATGTCCCAGTTTTCCAAGATTCTGGAGTCTTGTTGTCCCAAGAAGAGGGGTCAGTCCTTCTCCTTTTTACCCATGGGGCAGGAGGGGGAACAGTGACAATTCTGCTCAGACAGTCTGGGTGAGTGGCTGGGGTCAGCTCTGGGATGTCTTGAAGGAAAAAGTCATGGAGAGGATGGGTACTAGGAGATGAGAGGTTTGCCCAAGGGGGCTGTTGGCGGATGGATTGTGTAGGAGTGGGGGTTGTCCCCACAGGGTCTCCAGCTGCCTTTGGATCCCTGCCTGCCTCCCTTGGCCCCCCAGGTGCCCTCCAGGGGCAGCTCCCACATGCAGGAAGCTGAGGGGATGCGGTCAGGGGCGCTGGATCTCTGCCACAGATGGGATGGACTCTGTGCCAGGGCCGGGCTTGTGGCCAGGACTGGGGGCTGTGCCAAGCTGGGCTTTGGCCTGGGAGCTGTCAGGGAGGGCGCAGGGAGGAGTCCCGGCAGGGATAAATGTGCTCCTGCCCTGCTGCAGCCTCAGCCAGCGCTGCCCAGAGTGAGAGGAAGATGAAGGTGGCTGTGCTCAGTGTGGCCCTGCTCTTCTCCATCCTGCTGTGCCCCCCAGCACAGGCCAAGGTGAGGCACCAGCCAAACGCTGTCCCCACACCCTGCCCTTTGTCGCCTCCCATCCCACTCTTTGGGTCCCTTCAGAAATTCCCTCCCTGCTCCCTCCTCTGTGTCCTCTCCAGGGTCCCCAAACACCTCCCACTGACCATTCCCAAGGCCTTTCCTTCCGTGTCTCCCCTCAATCCTTTGCCTTTCTTCCTGGCCACTGCAGCAGTATCCCTTTCAACAATTCCCTGACTCACCCTCCCCTCCCAAATCCTCTCTGGGTCCTGTCACTTTTGTCCCCACCCATCCTCGTTCTTCTGTCCCCAGCCAGCCCCTCCCTTGCACTCCCATGTCCCTACCCTGCAATTCCTTTCTCCTCCCCTGTACCTTACACCAAGCCCCTTCTCCAGCCCCAGCCCCGTCCCTTGGGCCCTCCATTGACCCCAGCTCATTATCTTTGGGTCTCCCCCCACCTCAAACAGATCTCCTTGGAGGCCCTGAATTCCCACCCCATCGTGCCCGCCCTGCTCCCTTCACTCCTGTGCCCCCACAGCCCCACAGGGTCCAATCCAGACCAAACTTCTGTTCTCCTTTCCCAGGCGCTCCTGGAGGGAACCCAAGATGATCTGCGGGAGGTGAGTGGGGTGCTGGGATTGGAGGGCATCCCCTCTGGCAATCTGGGGGTAGTTGTGTTCCCCCATCCCTTGCTGGCACCGGGGCTATCCCAGTGCCCAGCGAATTCTCCTGGTTTCTCTGCAGATTGATTTAGACAATGTCGTGAACCTGGAGACGCCTCTGGTGGGTACCACGAGTTCTGCCTGTTTCCGACCCCCCCTCCCTTGCATGGCCAACACACCCCAGACCATCTCAGTTTGTCCCAGCACAGTCCATGCACCCCTTCTGACACCCCAAACAACTCCCCTGCCCCACAGATCCTCCGCAAAGAGCCCCTTTCCCAGGCCCCTGTTGCATTTCCACCCCTGTCCCCGCAGCATCCCTCTGGGTGACCCAGGACGGAGCCCCTGCCCCAGCTGTGCCTCCTTGGCCAGGCCCTCAGTGCTTCTGGGCAGGGGCACAGCAGCTCCTGCCCCCCATTGCTCCCTGCAGGCCCCTTCCAGAAGGACCCCCGTGCTTTCCCCCTCCTCCCAGTGCAGCCCAGTGCCCCAGTGTGTCTCTAATGCTGTGTTTGTCCCCAGCCCCCAGTTGTTGAAAAGCTGGAGGCTGTTCTGCGGCAGAAGCGCCTGGCTGCCTCTCTGGGTGCCTAGGTGAGCCGTGCCTGCAGGAACAGGGGTGGGGACAGGGCCCCTCTCCTATCCCAGTGGGCACCAGAGGTCACCTTCTGGGTTTTGATTTTTAGGATTGCAAGTTATGGGGACACCGGGTGTCCTGATCCCCTCTGGCGGCATGAGGAGATGATCATCCCTGGAGGATCCCCCTGAACCCTTTGAGCCCTGGGCTATTTCCCCTGAATAATCAATAAACCCTTTGAGCAAAGCTTTGCTCTGTGTCCATGTTCATTTTACAAACAAAACTCCCCCAAATCTCCAAGAGGTTTCCCCCAGAGGTGTTGTCTTGTTCCTGTGTCCATCTGCACATCCCATAACTCTGTCACTATCACCTCCACCCATCTCTGACCCTGCTGGCACCTCCCACATTTGCACTGAGCTCCTCACTCCCACACCCCAGCACCAGGAATGACCATGGTGCGGAGCTCAGGCCAGGAGCACCCAGGCCAGAGATGAAAAAGGAGCACCTGGCAGAGGCAGGGAGAATCCTGCATTCCAGGGGATTGTAGGGTGTCAGGGGGACACCTGTGTCCCCTCCCATCCCCAGGGCTACAAACCAGGGAAGCAATGCCTCTGCTGCCTCAGCTCAATCACTTCCCTCAGGACAAGTCTCCAGCTGCAGCACAACCTCTATACTAGACATTCCACAAAGAAGACAGAAGAAAGGAATTGTTTCTTCCCTCATCCCTCCCCCATGTGCTGATTTTCTTGTCTCCTCTTATCAAAACCAACAGAAAAGCATTTGCGACAAGGTGTTTCCGAGGGTCAGTTCCTAAACAGGGCCAAAGGAAGGTTTTCTGCCAGGCCAAAAGTGAGAAACGTGGGATTCCGTCAAGTATTTTAAAATATGATAATTTCTAAACAATGGAAATCCAGAGGCTACAAAAACAGAGTTTGCAGTTGGAATGGTCCATTATCCATTATCCTCCCTCTTCCCACTGATAACTTGTCACATCCCAAATCTAGAGGAGCAGATAATGGAAAGCAGACATGCAGGGAGTGGTGGAGTCTTAAACACAGCGAGAAGAAGAAAGAGTGAGACCAGGAAAGATAAGAATGCCAGTTGTTTTCTTGATAATAACTGTTGGAACTGTAAGGAAAATTAATCCACAAACACCAGAGGTTTATGTCCAAAAAGGAGACAGAGGAGTCCTTTTTGCTTTATTCGAATAAAGGGAGAGGCCATGGGGCATTCCCCTGGGATCTCTCAAATTTTTGGAGGACACAGCCTCCCTTTTTATCCTAATTTCCCCGCCGCTTTTCCCTCTCTCTTTCCCCATTGGCTGAGGTACTTGAGAGGCACAGACTTACCAGAACACCTGACACCTGAGATTCCCCTCTAATGTATAACCCTTCCTTTTAATTTTTAATTCTTGTAGAATTCATAGTTTCCCCCCCCCCCCCCGTTGCCTCTTTCATCTCCTGTTACCCAATTTCATTTACCAGCAAACCTACAGTTTGTTTGTAAATGCAAATCTCTTTTTCCATTCATCAATCAGTGTAATCCCTCCCATTGTTTCGTTTATCTCTAGGTGCTAACTTTATCTACCAACAGATCTACAACTTATTTGTAAAGACAAATGTAACATTCCTCTCAGAACCCTGGATACTGAGAGTTTTAGACTTTCTGTACTGACAGGCACTGACCCACAAGAAAATGCAGCTTTTGACCTGAGGCCATGAACAAGGCTTCCAAAATTCAGTGATGGAACTGAGATCACTGGTGTGTAGTTTGAATAGAAGTGTGTAGTATCACACGGTGGAAAATCTGGAATTCAGGATTTTAGAATACAGTAATATGTAGAAGGCAAGATGGAGGCTTTAGGGCGGAGGTTTCTTTCTTCTTCACCTTCTTCCTCATGGGTTGTTGGGGGTTAAGTGTTTTCCTATTGCTGTGTCAATTTGAAGAATTTTTCCCATTGTCATGCCAGTGGAGCTGGCCGGTTGCACCACGGATCTTTGATGGCTCTGGACGGGAGGGGTGGGTGGGATCGGCTTGGAGAGGGGCTCTCATGCTTCCGGAGGGGACTCGGGTTTCCGGCGAGCTGGGAGGAGGAGCCCCCCGGTCTTGGAGCCACGCAGCCGAAGGCAGGAGAGGCAGACCCTCTGGGATCACCTGCCCTGCATCTGCCCCGCTGCAGCCTTCTGCCTCTGCAGACACAGCGAATCACCCAGGCACCAACAGTGAGCGAGGAGCTGCCTGCTCCAGCCCGCTCCCACCCGAGACCGGCGCGGCCACAGCTGCCCCTTTCCGCCTCCGCTCCCGCCGAGAGAGAGCGTGATCATAGCTAAAGAAAGGACTGGAACCGAGTAATCTGTTCTGTTTTGTTAGTAATTTTAACAACTGCATTTGTTTCTGCTGGTACAGTTAGATATATTAGTAAAAGAGCTGTTATTCCTACCCCCTTATCTCTGCCTCAGAGTCCTTGATTCAAACGTTTATAATATTTGGAAGGAGTGGAATTCAGGTCTCTGTTTCAAAGGAAAATTTCTGCCTTTATTGGCAGACACCTGTCCTTCAAACCAGGACATTGGTCTAAGCGGGATCTTGTTTAATTGTATAGGAAATTCCACATTGCAGGTCACGGGTGACTGCTTATTAGGTTAAAAATAAAAATAATTTAGGTGTTTGTTCTTAATTGGACTTCTGTCTTGTAATGACAGAAAGACATCATAATTTTTAGTTTGTTAGCTGGAAGTGCTGTAGAATTCACTGTAATATAGAAAACATCTGAGTCCGAACATGAAATACCTTCTCTTGAGGTTTTAGTCCTGACTCTGGCAGAGGAGAAAAAAAGAATACAAAACATGGTAACAACAACCACAGATATCTCTGTACTCCGTGTGCTTTATCGAGATGATGAGGCACGTTGCTTCTTCTTAATGCCAAATCACATTACTTTGGAAATTGTTCCTGGATTAGAACAAACCACAGGCCAATAACTTATCCAGGTTAGTTCCTAAATCAGAAATCATTAAACCTCTGCCAAAATGTTTTTCCCTGCAGTAGGGAAGGCAGTTTGATTGCTTTTGTTCCGAGTTTGTCCTGAGTTCATGACTTCATATGAACTGGAAGTTTCTTGGCATCACAAAGTACAGCTGCATTGATAAGGATCAACCCCCCAAGTCACCATTAAAGGCACTCAATCCGCATCTCCCATGGTCCAGCAGCAATTCCTGCTGCTGCCCCATGCTCTGGGTCAGCCTGAGGGGCATCGCTCTGATGTGCAGGGCCGGCTCCTGCAGGACACGGTGCTCGGAGCCGCTCTGTGTCCTGCAGCTTCGGCACCTCCAGCATCTCTGGCACAGCTCCATTCCCACCCCGCCGCTGTTCCATTCAGCATCTCCAGCACCGCTCCCAGAACAGCTGCCAGACCTGTTCCACTCAGGTCCACTGCTGCTCCACTGAATCACAGAATCACAGAATTTATTTTGGAGAAGACCTTTGAGATCATCCAGTCCAACCAATGACCTAACACCACCTTGTCATCAGACCATGTCACCGTGAGCCACATCCAGTCTTTCCTTAAACAGCTCTAAGGATGGTGACTGTTGGATCCCAGAGACCTGGGAGTTTTGAACTTTCTGTGCTTTCTGACACTGACCCCCAGAAGAGCACTGCTTTTGTCTTGAGGCCTTGGAGAAGGCTTCCAAATTTGAGTAATAGAGTTGGAGTCACACATGTATTATTGGAATAAAAGTGTGTGATTTCACATGGTGAAGGTTTTGAATTTGGGATTTTTAGAATATAGTAATAAGTATGTGTCCTGGGTTGATGTTTTGACACGTTTTGACTGACTCCTCACCCTGCCCCCCCTTGGCCATGAAGCTGCCTGCTCCCGGGGGAGGGGCCGCCTGGGCTCTGCTCTGCGGACTGGCCTTGGTTTGCCGCAGGCTTGGCTTAACGGCTTTGCTTAGGGGGAGGGGCTGGGGGGGCTGGGCGGGGCGCAGCTGCTCGCTTGGCTCTGGCTGCTGCTGCTTGTGGCTATCGCTGCTGTGGTGGTGGCTCGTGGCCTGGTTTGTTAGTTAGCTGGTTTTTTCTTGATTTTTTGGCTTTATATTGCTTGAATTATTTGGTTTAGCTCGCTGCTGTTTAAGGCTTGCTGGCTATTCCGGCTGTTTTTTTCTTTCTCTCTCTCCCCCTCTCCCTTCTCCCCCTCACCTCCTGAGGATCAGCACCAGCTCCGGAGGGACCCTGCGGCCTGCCTCTGGACACCGGCCAGAGAAGCGTTTTGCCCTTCTAGTGAAGATCGAAGCGTCCAAGTTTCTCTCTCTCTCTTGGTGAAAATTTTTTTGTCATCTGGGTCTGTGCTGGGAAGTGTTTCTCTTGTATGTGTTAATAAATAGGTTTTTTCCACTTTTCCCCCTGAGTGAAATATTTTTTTCTTAAGTCCAGTGGGATAAAGAGTTGGGGGTTTATTTCCTGGGGAGCTCTTCTGGGGGTTTTTTCCCCTAAGTTTGTCCAAACTTGGACATTTTTAATTGGTGGCCCATATGGGGAAGGAGAAAGTGGAAAAAACTTTAATAACATCTTGTTTTTAATTTGCCTGTATTGATATCAGTATGTTTTTTGAAGCCATGATGTCTTTTGGATTGGAAGCCTGCCTGTATGTTTGCTCTTTAGAGTTTTTTGAAATCTTAATACCCCTGTGGTCTTTGGGCCTGTTCTCTTACTCAGAGATAGTCCCAGTGTTGTCTCTAGCACGTAGTTTTTTCATGAAAGGGGTATTAACCAAAATATTCATTGGGCTAGGCTTGGTTGTTATGATCTGCCAAAAGTTTATGAAGGTGTTAGAATCCACTTCAGGGATGTACAAGTCGTGGTTTGTGTTGTGCACTCAATTCATTAGAGAAGAAGCAAGCAAAGAGGATTTCTTGCCTTTATTTTCCTTCTTCTCTCCTGAATTATTTACATCTCTGTTAGAAAATGTTCAGCTCTCCCTGAGTGTAAAGGAAACCATCTTTCTGGTATTTAATTAGTACATTTTTTCTATACTGTCTGCAGTTTATACAGAATGAAAGCTGAGATTTCTAGGGATGCAGGTGTTACAACCCCTGATTTGGTAGCAAAGCAGAGTGGGAAGAATTCTGAGTGGTGTGGCAAATGGGAGGAACTGGGCCAAATTCTAAAAGAGTTTTCTGAACCTATAATCTGGGATTTTTCATCTGAACAAATTCAAGACCCAGTCAAGATTGCAAAGTACTTAAAAGAAAAGTGTCAGGACAATTCTAAGGAAAAGAAAATCACTGCAGTGAGCTGGGCTCTGGCATACGCTTATCGAACCCTGTTAGATAGTGTAGGACAACAAACAAAGGAGAGGGAACAGGGAGATAACGTAGCTACTATTCCAGTTACTCAGACTGCAGTTAACACCTCAGGCTCCAGGACAGGGGCAAAATTAGACAGCAAGCTTCAACCTATGGCTGTGGCTACCAGTACCAGGAGTAGAAAGTGCACAAAGAAAACAGATCGGCCGGTGGAGGATGATGATGATGAGGATGCAGGAGAAGGACTTTCAACTTCCGCTGATATAAAATCCGAAGTTAAAGTGACTGATGTGAGATCAGAAACTAATAATGAGTCTCTTTCCCTGAAAGATCTTCGTGGTCTAAGAAATGATTATACAAGGCGACTTGATGAATCCATAATTAGTTGGCTGGTCCGGCTTTGGGATGCGGCAGGTGAGGCTACCATCCTGGATGGCACGGAAGCGAGACATTTGGGATCCCTGTCTCAAGATCCAGTCATCGATCAAGGTATGATGAGGGGAGGTAATCCTCAGAGCCTCTGGTCACGTGTATTGGACAGTGTGGCACAAAGATATCTCTGCGCTGATGACCTGTACATGCAGCAGACCAGATGGAAAACCATCGAGCAGGGAATCCAACGTTTGAGAGAGATGGCGGTGGCAGAAATTATTTTCTCAGATGACGTAACAACTAGAAATCTAGATCTGGTACCGTGCACACTGATTATGTGGAGGAAGCTTGTGAGGCTTGGACCATCTGAATATGCCTCAGCTCTTGCAATCATGAAACGAGAAGACATATACGAGACAGTGCTTGATATGGCAAAGAAGCTTTGGGCGTACGCTGATGCTGTGCATGGCCCAACGCATGCCAGGATTGCAGCCATAGAAACACGTTTACAGAACTTGGAGGATAAGTTGGAGGAAAACCATAAGAAGCTGAGAGAGGAAATCAAGGAGGATCTCCTCCAAATCTCAGCTGTGCAAATCAGACGTCCTGGCAGTCAATGCAGACGCTCCTCTGCTGAGGAGAGAAGGTACACCCCACGTGCGGAGTTGTGGTTTTTCTTGCATGACTGCGGAGAAAACATGAAGAGGTGGGATGGAATGCCCACAGCTGTTCTGGCACGACGAGTGCGTGATTTGAAGGAAGACAAGGCTCAACAAGAAGGTTCCATCAGAAAGAGAGCAGCTCCAGTCGCCCGGAATCACAGTGCCACGTATGAGGAGGATGATGACGACATGTCCGATTCACTTGAAGGAACTTCTAAGACCTATGCCCCCGTCAAAAAGGATAAACAGGCTTAGAGAGACCCTGCCGCTAGCCAGGGTCAGGCCAGGGAAAACCAAGTGTTTTGGACGGTGTGGATTCGGTGGCCTGGCACATCGAAACCACAGAAGTATAAAGTTTTAGTGGACACTGGAGTACAGTGTACTATATTTCCATCAGGATGTGTCGGAGAAGAGACCGTTTCTATTGCTGGTGTAACAGGTGGATCACAGGACTTTACCATAGTGGAAGCAGAAGTGAGTCTAACCGGAAGAGAGTGGAAGAGATACCCGATTGTGACTGGCCCAGAGGCCCCGTGTATTTTGGGAATAGATTTCCTTCAAAGCGGGTATTTTAAGGACCCAAAAGGCTTCAAGTGGGCATTTGGGATAGCGGCTGTGATGGCGGAGAGAATCCGGCAATTGAACACCCTGCCCGGACTATGTGAGAATCCAATTGCCGTGGGACTCCTGAGGGTAGAGGAGCAGAGGGTACCGATTGCCACTTCGATAGTACATCGCCGGCAATATAGGACAACTCGGGATGCTGTGATCCCGATCCATAAGATGATCCGGGAGCTGGAGTGCCAAGGGGTGGTGAGCAAAACCCACTCACCCTTCAACAGTCCCATCTGGCCTGTGCGCAAGTCTGATGGAGAATGGAGATTGACATTGGACTACCGCGTATTGAATGAAGTCACCCCACCGTTGAGCAGTGCCGTGCCGGACATGCTGGAGCTGCAGTAAGAGCTGGAGTCCAAGGCAGCAAGGTGGTATGCCACCTTTGACATTGCCAATGCGTTTTTCTCCATTCCTTTGGCAGCAGAATGCAGGCCGCAGTTTGCTTTCACCTGGAGGGGCGTGCAGTACACCTGGAACCGACTGCCCCAGGGGTGGAAGCACAGTCCCACCATCTGCCATGGGCTGATCCAGGCTGCACTGGAAAAGGGTGAGGCTCCAGAACATTTGCAGTACATCGATGACATCATTGTGTGGGGAAACACAGAAGAAGAAGTGTTTGAGAAAGGAGAGGAAATTATCCGAATTCTCCTGGAAGCCGGTTTTGCCATCAAGAAGAATAAAGTTAAGGGACCTGCTCGTGAGATCCAGTTCCTAGGAGTGAAGTGGCAAGATGGAAGATGTCAGATTCCTACTGATGTTATTAATAAAATCACAGCTATGTCTCCACCTACTAACAAGAAGGAGACACAAGCTTTCTTGGGTGCTATAGGCTTTTGGAGAATGCACATCCCCGAGTACAGTCAGATTGTGAGCCCTCTTTACCAGGTTACTCAGAAGAAGAATGATTTTCATTGGGGCCCAGAACAACAACAAGCCTTCATCCAGATTAAACAAGAGGTCGCCCATGCAGTAGCCCTTGGCCCCGTCAGGACAGGGCCAGATGTGAAGAATGTGCTCTACTCTGCAGCTGGAAACCACAGTCTGTCTTGGAGTCTGTGGCAGAAGGTGTCAGGTGAGACCCAAGGCCGACCCCTGGGATTCTGGAGCAGAAGTTACAGAGGGTCTGAAGGTAATTATACCCCGACAGAAAAGGAAATCCTGGCTGCTTATGAGGGAGTCCAAGCTGCTTCAGAGGTGATTGGTACAGAAGCACAACTCTTTCTGGCACCCCGGTTGCCAGTTCTGGGGTGGATGTTCAGTGGGAAGGTTCCCTCCACCCACCATGCCACCAGTGCCACATGGAGCAAGTGGATAGCCCTCATTACTCAGTGTGTCCGGATCGGGAAATTAAATCGCCCAGGGATCTTAGAAATAATTACCAACTGGCCAGAGGGATAAAGTTTTGGTGTGACAGATGAGGAACAAGAACCGGTGACCCGGGCTGAAGAAGCACCACCTTACAACCAGCTACCGGCAGAGGAAATCCGTTATGCTCTGTTCACCGACGGTTCCTGTCGCATTGTAGGGACAAATCGGAAATGGAAAGCAGCTGTATGGAGCCCTACACGACGGGTTGCAGAAGCTACTGAAGGAGAAGGAGGGTCTAGTCAATTCGCTGAACTCAAAGCTGTCCAACTGGCTTTGAATATTGCCGAAAGAGAAAGGTGGCCAAAGCTCTATCTTTACATTGATTCATGGATGGTAGCCAACGCTTTGTGGGGATGGCTGCAGAGATGGAAAGAGACGAACTGGCAGCGCAGAGGAAGACCAATCTGGGCTGCAGAAGAGTGGAAAGACATCGCTACTCGGTTAGACAAGCTACCCGTGAAGGTTCACCATGTGGACGCCCATGTCCCTCGAGGTTGAGCTAAGGAAGAACAGCGAAATAACCATCAAGTAGATCAAGCAGCAAAAATAGGGGGGTTGGAAATAGATTTAGATTGGAAACATAAGGGAGAGTTGTTCCTGGCTCGATGGGCCCATGATGCCTCAGGCCATCAGGGGAGGGATGCCACCTATAAGTGGGCACGAGACCGAGGGGTGGATCTTACCATGGACAGCATTACTCAAGTTATTCATGATTGTGACACTTGCGCTGCCATCAAACAGGCTAAGCGGGTAAAGCCCCTCTGGTATGGAGGACGGTGGTCCAAGTACAGGTATGGGGAGGTTTGGCAGATTGATTACATCGCACTGCCTCAGACCCGCCAGGGCAAACGTTATGTGCTGACCATGGTGGAAGCCACCACCGGATGGTTGGAGACTTACCCTGTATCTCATGCCACTGCCCGCAACACCATCCTGGGCCTGGAAAAACAGGTCCTTTGGAGGCATGGTACTCCTGAGAGGATCGAGTCAGACAATGGGACTCATTTTAAGAATAACCTTGTCAACACCTGGGCTAGGGAACACGGTATTGAGTGGGTGTACCACATCCCTTACCATGCACCAGCTGCAGGTAAAGTGGAGAGGTACAATGGATTGTTAAAGACCACCTTAAAGGCATTGGGTGGGGGATCCTTTAAGAATTGGGAGCAGCATTTGGCAAAGGCCACTTGATTAGTCAACACTCAAAGGAGCCCCCCAGAATAAACCCCCCTCACAATTCCTCCCCCCCACTGGGCTCAGAGAGAATTTTACTCGGGGGGGAAAAGTGGAAAAAACTTGTTTATTAACAAACACAAGAAAAAAACACTTCCCAGCAACAGGAAAGTACAATCCCAGATGACAAAAGAACTGTTTTCACCGAAGTGAGAGACGGTCGCTGCTGGGAAGGGCGAGAAGCTTCTTGGGCAGGCTCCGGAGGCAGTCTCTGATGCTCAGGTCCCGTCCGGAGCCGGTACAGATCTTGGAGCTGAAGGAGAGAAAGGGGGAGGGGAAGGCAGCAGCAGCCAGGGCAGAGCCGGGGCAGCAGCAGCAGCAGCGGGGCAGAAGCAATAGGGCAAAAGCAGCGGGGCTGGGGTAGCAGCAAGCAGCAGCAAGCAGCAGCAGCAGCAGCAGCAGCAGCAGCAGCAGGCCAAGCAAGCACAGCCCCCAGGGCACCACCCCCCCAGGGGGGAGAAAGGGCACCGGCGGCAGCTCCATGCAGACAGCGAGGTGTGGGATCGGGAGAGGAGTAGACATAACACCAACCCAGAACATTCCACCCCTTATCCCACATCGTGAACGTTACACACGATTGGGATATACACCCACTAACTACAACGTAAAGCTTTTATCCGACTTGCGCAAACCTTCATCACTTACACATTTCCTCTCATTTCACTTACTCAGACCTTCAACACTTACATATGTCTTTCTGTCTCATCCTACAATCAGTTCTCCCTGTGGTACACACCGTGTTGTTCCATCTTCCTGCATTATCCACCACGTGCATCCTGGTCCTTGAGCAAAGACAATCCCACGAATGGGTTTGCCTGTACTCGAGGCAGGATTAACCCATACTGCCTTTCCTAACAGACCTCTAACATGGGCCACTGGGACTTTATCTCCATCCACTATATTAAGGGAGTCAGACTGGGCAGGACCTGCTTGGTTGATGGAACCTCTGGTGTTAACTAACCAAGTAGCCTTTGCTAGATGTTGTTCCCAGTTCTTAAAAGACCCCCCACCTAATGCCTTCAAGGTGGTTTTCAGTAATCCATTGTACCTTTCCACTTTACCTGCAGCTGGTGCATGGTAAGGGATGTGGTACACCCACTCAATGCCATGTTCTCTAGCCCAGGTGTTAATGAGATTGTTCTTAAAATGAGTCCCATTGTCTGACTCAATTCTCTCAGGGGTGCCATGCAGCCACAGGACCTGCTTTTCCAGGCCCAGGATGGTGTTGCGGGCTGTAGCATGAGACACTGGGTATGTCTCTAACCATCCAGTTGTGGCTTCCACCATGGTCAGGACATAGCGCTTGCCCTGGCGGGTCTGAGGCAGTGTGATATAGTCAATCTGCCAGGCCTCTCCATACTTATACTTGGACCACCGCCCCCCATACCAGAGGGGCTTCACCCGCTTGGCTTGCTTGATGGCAGCGCACGTGTCACAGTCGTGGATAACCTGGGAGATGCTGTCCATGGTTAGATCCACCCCTCGGTCTCATGCCCACTTGTAGGTGGCATCTCTGCCCTGATGACCCGAGGCATCATGGGCCCATCGAGCTAGGAACAATTCTCCCTTGTGTTCCCAATCTAAGTCTATCTTCGACACCCCTATTCTTGCAGCTTGATCTACTTGCTGATTATGTTGCTGCTCCTCATTGGCTCTCTTTCTGGGGACATGGGCATCTACATGGCGAACTTTCACAGGTAGTCTCTCTAATCGAGTAGCGATGTCTTTCCACTCTTCAGCAGCCCAAATTGGTTTTCCTCTGCGCTGCCAGTTCGCCTTTTTCCATTTCTTCAACCATCCCCACAGAGCATTGGCTACCACCCAGGAATCGGTGTATAAATAGAGTTTCGGCCATTTCTCTCTCTCTGCGATGTTAAGGGCCAGTTGGACGGCTTTGAGTTCGGCGAATTGACTGGATCCACCCTCTCCTTCAGTGGCCTCTGCAACCCGTCGTGTGGGGCTCCATACAGCCGCTTTCCATCTCCGGTTCATCCCCACGACGCGACAGGAACCGTCAGTGAATAGAGCATAGCGTGTTTCCTCTGCCGGTAGCTCGTTGTATGGTGGAGCTTCTTCAGCCCGTGTCACTGGTTCTTCTTCTTCATCCGCGACACCGAAACTTTCACCTTCGGGCCAGATTGTAATTATTTCCAGAATCCCAGGACGATTTAGTTTCCCGATTCTGGCACGCTGAGTGATAAGGGCTATCCACTTTCTCCACGTGGCACTGGTGGCATGGTGGGTTGAGGGAACCTTTCCACTGAACATCCACCCCAGCACTGGCAGTCGGGGTGCCAGGAGAAGCTGTGCTTCCGTACCAATGACTTCAGAGGCGGCTTGGACTCCCTCATAGGCGGCCAAAATTTCCTTCTCCGTTGGGGTGTAATTGCCTTCAGACCCTCTGTAACTTCTGCTCCAAAATCCCAGGGGTCGGCCTCGGGTCTCACCAGGCACCTTCTGCCACAGGCTCCAGGACAGACCATGGTTCCCAGCTGCAGAGTAGAGCACATTCTTTACCTCTGGTCCCGTCCTGACTGGGCCAAGGGCCACTGCATGAGCGATCTCCTGCTTGATCTGGGCAAAAGCTTGCTGTTGTTCAGGGCCCCAGTGGAAATCGTTCTTCTTGCGAGTGACCTGGTAAAGAGGGCTTACAATTTGGCTGTACTCAGGGATGTGCATTCTCCAAAAGCCTATGGCACCTAGGAAAGCTTGGGTCTCTTTCTTGTTGGTAGGTGGGGACATAGCTGTAATTTTGTTAATGACATCAGTAGGAATCTGACGCCGTCCATCTTGCCACTTCACTCCCAGGAACTGGATCTCTCGGGCAGGTCCCTTAACCTTACTCTTCTTGATGGCGAAGCCGGCTTCCAGGAGGACTTGGATAATTTTCTCTCCTTTCTCAAACACTTCTGCTGCTGTGTTCCCCCATACGATGATGTCATCAATATATTGTAGATGTTCCGGAGCCTCACCCTTTTCCAGTGCAGCCTGGATCAGTCCATGACAGATGGTGGGACTGTGTTTCCACCCCTGGGGCAGTCGGTTCCAGGTGTACTGCACGCCCCTCCAGGTGAAAGCAAACTGAGGTCTGCACTCTGCGGCCAGAGGAATGGAGAAAAACGCATTGGCGATGTCAATGGTGGCATACCACCTTGCTGCCTTGGACTCCAACTCATACTGCAGCTCCAGCATGTCTGGCACGGCAGCGCTCAGCGGTGGAGTCACTTCATTCAAGGCACGATAGTCCACAGTTAGTCTCCATTCTCCATTAGATTTTCGCACAGGCCAGATGGGGCTGTTGAAGGGTGAGTGGGCTTTGCTAACCACCCCTTGGCTCTCCAGCTCACGGATCATCTTGTGAATGGGGATCACAGCATCTCGAGTTGTTCTATATTGCCGGCGATGTACTATTGAAGTGGCAATCGGTACTCGTTGGTCTTCTCCTTTCAAAAGTCCTACTGTAATGGGATTCTCAGCCAGTCCAGGCAGGGTGTTCAATTGGCGGATGTGTTCTGCCATTACAGCCGCTATCCCGAATGCCCACTTCAGGCCTTTTGGATCCTTAAAATACCGGCTCCGAAGGTAATCTATGCCCAAAATGCATGGGGCCTCTGGACCAGTCACAACAAGATGTTTCTTCCATTCCCTTCTAGTTAAACTCACTTCAGCTTCCACCAGGGTGAAGTCCTGCGAGCCACCTGTTACACCAGCGATGGAAACGGATTCTTCCCCCACATATCTTGATGGAATTATCGTACATTGGGCACCTGTATCAACTAAAGCTCGGTACTTCTGTGGTTTCGATGTGCCAGGCCACCGAATCCACACAGTCCAAAAGACACGATTTTCCCTCGCCTCACCCTGGCTAGAGGCAGGGCCCCTCTAAGCCTGTTTATCTTTCTTCCCTGGGGCATGCATCTTAGAAGTTCCTTCGAGAGGGTCAGACATGTCATTATCACTGTCATATTTGGCACTTTGGGTACGGGCAACAGGAGCGGCTCTCCTTCGGATGGAACTTCCGCTTTCAATCTTGCCTTCCTTCAAATCCCTCACCCGTCGTGCCAGAGCAGCCGTAGGCTTTCCATCCCATCTCCTCATGTTCTCTCCAGAATCCTGCAGGAAAAACCATAGCTCGGCCCGGGGAGTGTACCTCCTCTCCCCATCGGGAGAACGTCTACGTTGGTTGCCAGGACGTCTAATTTGCACGGCTGAAATTTGGAGGAGGTCCTCCTTAATTTCCTCCCTGAGCCTCTTATGATTTTCCTCTATCTTGTCCTCTAAGTTCTGCAAGCGTGTTTCCACGGCGGCGATTCTGGCATGGGTTGGGCCATGCACAGCATCCGCGTATGCCCAGAGCTTCTTCGCCATGTCCAGCACCGTTTCATATACCTCTTCCCGCTTCATTATGGCCAAAGCAGACGCATATTCAGATGGCCCGAGTCGCACCAGCTTCCTCCACATTACAGGTGTGCATGGTACCAGGTCTGGGTTCCTAGTTGTTATATCATCTGAAAAAATAATCTCCGCCACTGCCATCTCCCTCAGACGTTGGATCCCTTGCTCTATGGTTTTCCACTTGGTCTGTTGCATATACAGATCATCGGCACACAGATATCTTTGTGCTACGCTGTCTAAAACACGTGCCCAGAGGCTTTGAGGGTTAGCCTCCCTCATCATACCTTGATCAATGACCGGATCATGAGACAGGGATCCCAGGTGTCTCACCTCAGTGCCATCTAAGATGGTAGCCTCACCTGCCGCATCCCACAGCCGGACCAGCCAACTAATTATGGATTCATCGGGCTGTCTTGTATAATCCTTTCTTAAACCACGAAGATCTTTTAAGGACAGGGACTCATTATTAGTTTCTGATCTCACACCAGTGGTTTTAACTCTTGATTTTACATCAGGAGGTGTTGAAGGTCCTTCTCCTGCATCCTCATCATCATCCTCCACTGGCCGATCGGTCTTCTTGGTGCACTTCCCACTCCTTGTACTGGTAGCCACAGCCATTGGTTGAAGCTTGCTTTCTAATTTCATCCCTGTCCTCGAGCCTGGGGTGCTAACTACAGCCTGAGTAGCTGGCATAGTAGCTGTGTTATCTCCCTGTTCCCTTTCCTTTGTTTGTTGTTCTCCACTATCTGACAGGGTACGATAAGCATACGCCAGAGCCCAGCTCACTGCAGTAATCTTTTTTTCCCTGGAGCTATTGTGGCATTTCTCTTTCACATATTTTACCACCTCAGCCGGGTTCTGAATTTGCTCATGTGAAAAATCCCAAACCATAGGATCAGAAAATTCCTTTAACATCTGGCCCAGGTCCTGCCATTTTCCACACCACTCAGGACTCCTCACACTTTGTCCTGCTGCTAAATCAGGAGTTGCACCAGCACCTCTAGAAATCTCAGCCCTGATTTTATATAAACTGTAAACTGTGTAGAGGAAGCTTACAACATTAAACATCAGAAAGATGATCTCTTTAATACTAAAGGAGAACTGCACATATCCTAATAACGAGGTAAAAAATTCAGAGGAGACAAAGGGAAGCAAAGGCTGAAAAGCCTCCTCCCCTGCTTCTCCTCTAATAAACTGGATACATATCCATAACCAGGATCCAGAAGATATCCCCAGAACCGATTCCAGCATTTTCATAAACCTCTTACAAGCCATTGCAACCAAGCCCAGTCCAATCAATATTTTGGTCATTATCCCTCTAGTATAAAAACTACAAATAAGGGACAGTACTGGAGCTATTTCCGGGCAGGAAAATAACCCCAGAGACCAAAGAGGCATTAAAACCTCAAAAAACCCCAGTATCAAGAACCACATACTGAAATCCATTCCAAACAGCATTATATACAGTTACACAGTTTTTTCCACTTTCTTCGGTTCCCCGTACGGGCCACCAAATTATTTGTCCAAGTTTAGGACAAAACTGGGGGAAAGCCTCCAAAGGAGCCCCCCAAAATAAACCCCCCTCACAATTCCTCCCCCCCACTGGGCTCGGAGAGAATTTTACTCGGGGGGAAAAGTGGAAAAAACTTGTTTATTAACAAACACAAGAAAAAAACACTTCCCAGCAACAGGAAAGTACAATCCCAGATGACAAAAGAACTGTTTTCACCGAAGTGAGAGACGGTCGCTGCTGGGAAGGGCGAGAAGCTTCTTGGGCAGGCTCCGGAGGCAGTCTCTGATGCTCAGGTCCCGTCCGGAGCCGGTACAGATCTTGGAGCTGAAGGAGAGAAAGGGGGAGGGGAAGGCAGCAGCAGCCAGGGCAGAGCCGGGGCAGCAGCAGCAGCAGCGGGGCAGAAGCAATAGGGCAAAAGCAGCGGGGCTGGGGTAGCAGCAAGCAGCAGCAAGCAGCAGCAGCAGCAGCAGCAGCAGCAGCAGCAGGCCAAGCAAGCACAGCCCCCAGGGCACCACCCCCCCAGGGGGGAGAAAGGGCACCGGCGGCAGCTCCATGCAGACAGCGAGGTGTGGGATCGGGAGAGGAGTAGACATAACACCAACCCAGAACAGGTTCCACCAACCGAGCAGGTCCTGCCCAATCTAAGTGCCTTAATACAGTAGATGGAGACAAAGTCCCAGCGGCCCATGTCAGAGGATTGCTAGGGAAGACAGTATGGATTAATCCTGCCTTGAGTACAGGCAAACCCATTCGGGGGATTGCCTTTGCTCAAGGACCTGGATGTACTTGGTGGATAATGCAGAAAGATGGAACAACCCGCTGTGTACCTCAGGGAGATCTGACTGCGGGATGAGACAGAAGGAATATGTAAATGTTGAAGGTTTGAGCAAGTCAGAGGAAGTGTTCATATTGTGTTTAATGAGTGTATATCCCAATCGTGTGTCAATGATCACGATATGGGATAAGGGGTGGAATGTCCTGGGTTGATGTTTTGACATGTTTTGACTGACTCCTCACCCTGCCCCCTCTTGGCCATGAAGCTGCCTGCTCCCAGGAGAGGGGCCGCCTGGGCTCTGCTCTGCGGACTGGCCTTGGTTTGCCGCAGGCTTGGCTTAAGGGCTTCGTTTGGGGGGGGGGCTGGGGGGGCTGGGCGGGGCGCGGCTGCTCGCTTGCCTCTGGCTGCTGCTGCTTGTGGCTATCGCTGCTGTGGTGGTGGCTCGTGGCCTGGTTTGTTAGTTAGCTGGTTTTTTCTTGATTTTTTGGCTTTATATTGCTTGAATTATTTGGTTTAGCTCGCTGCTGTTTAAGGCTTGCTGGCTATTCCGGCTGTTTTTTTCTTTCTCTCTCTCCCCCTCTCCCTTCTCCCCCTCACCTCCTGAGGATCAGCACCAGCTCCGGAGGGACCCTGCGGCCTGCCTCTGGACACCGGCCAGAGAAGCGTTTTGCCCTTCTAGTGAAGATCGAAGCGTCCAAGTTTCTCTCTCTCTCTTGGTGAAAATTTTTTTGTCATCTGGGTCTGTGCTGGGAAGTGTTTCTCTTGTATGTGTTAATAAATAGGTTTTTTCCACTTTTCCCCCTGAGTGAAATATTTTTTTCTTAAGTCCAGTGGGATAAAGAGTTGGGGGTTTATTTCCTGGGGAGCTCTTCTGGGGGTTTTTTCCCCTAAGTTTGTCCAAACTTGGACATTTTGGAACAAGATGGAAGGTTTTAGGTGTGTCTCTTTTTGTCCTCTTCCTTCTTCATGGCTTCAGGTCGTAGTTTCTGGTTGAAGAGTTTGTGCTGCTCTGTGGGCTACTGGAGTTTGGTTATTGAGTCAAAAGTATAAATAATATAGGTGTTAGTCTTTTATTGAACTCTTTAGCTTTAAAAGACCTTTTAAGTAGCTTGATTCAGCTCCATTTTGCTGGCTTTTAGCTGGTAGCTAGAAGTGTTGCAGAACTCTCAGTACTTTAGATAAGATTAGTAAAAAAACAAGCCTGAACACGAGAAAATTCATCTCCTTCATGGTTTTTAATCCTGACTCTGAGTAAAAACAAAAGAAAATTAAAACAAACCACTAATTAGGTAGTGCAGTTACCCCATTTACAAGTGACTCCATCACTTCCCTGGGTATCCCATTCCAATGCCCAATCATCCTTTCTGTGAATTAATTCTTTCTTATGTTCAGTCTAAACCTTCCTTTGGTGCAGCTTAAGGCTGCGTCCTCTTATCCTGTCCCTGTTCCCTAGGAGAAGAGCCCGACCCCCACCTGGCTGCACCCTCCTGTCAGGGAGTTGTAGAGAGTGATGAGGTTTCCCCTGAGCCTCCTCTTCTCCAGGATAAACATCTCCAGCTCCCTCAGCTGCTCCTCAAAGGACTTGTGTTCCAAAGCTTCTCCCCTGTTGTTTCACAGTCGCTGCTTCTGTTCCAGTGTGACTGCAACCCCCTCCAGTGGTGCTGCTCCCACTCCAGTGCTGTTTGTCTGTGACACTGAAGGGACACATGGAACCCTGGGGACATTGTGACACTGAGGGGACACATGGAACCCTGGGGCCTTTGTGACACTGAAGGGACACATGGAGCCTTGGGGCCATTGTGATACTGAGGGGACACATGGAATCCTGGGGCCACTGTGACACTCCAGGGTCTTGTGGAATCCAGAGACCCCTATGATTCTCCATGGCCTCATGGAACCAAGGATCCATTGTGATCCCGCAGGGCCTTGTGGTTCCCAGGGGACCCTGTGGTTCTGTGGGTCTTTGTGGAACTGAGGGGACACTGTGACAATGTAGGGTCTCATGAAATCAAGAATCCATTGTGACACTTTGGGGCTTCAGGGAAGGAAAGGGACTCTGTGACACTCTGGGGTCTTGTGTAATATAGAGGCCCTTATGGTTCTGCAGGGCCTCATGGAACCAAGAGTCCATTGTCATATTTTGGGGATTCAGGGAAAGAAAGGGATCCTGTGACACTGTGGAGTCTCCTGGAATCCAGAGGTACCTGTGGTTCTGTGGGAACTTTTGGAACTGAGGGGCCATTGTGACCTCTCAGGGCCTTATGGTGTCTAGAGATATCATGACACTGTGGCGCCTCCTGGAACAAAGGATCCATTTTGACATTACAGTGCCTCATGGAGCCAAGGGTGACAACACATGGCCTCACAACAGAAAGGGGGGACCCTGTGTGCTGGTTTTGCACATTTGATATTTAGTGAGAAGGGAAGAAGCCACTCACGGAAATTTTTTTTTTTGAGAGGAGCTGCTAAGAGCTTCCTCCATGTCTGACAAAAACCAATCAATGATTAGTTTTGAGAACTGACAACCTGTTAAACTGCTGAAAAGGCTGTGCAGCCAGAGTGGCCATACTGTTCTGGCCAGGCCCCTTGAAAATCCTGGCACAGCCCCCTAGAATTCTCCACTGTAAACAGCTCTGGTTGCCACCAAGCAGGGAATCATATGATTATCTGCAAGCCTTGGGCAAGATATTAACTCCTTCGCTGTACAGATGAGACTTGCAGACTGTGTTGGATTCACGTGCTTGGGGGGAGGGGTGGATTCACCTCAGAGCAGGCTCCCTGAAGCTGGGAAGTGGGAGGGGCTCTCCCATCTCTGGAAGCTTCCCCTGTGAGCTGCTGCCACCAATCAGAGAGCTGATTTGGTGATGGACAGCTCGAGAAACCAATGAAAAGTTATTTCGCTTTCACAAATCACAGTGGATCAGGTTTGCTGGCTCTCTTTCGACTTCCGGTCTCCGGGGGTGGTAGTCCCTGGCCGGGGCGCTGCAGCCTGGCTCTGGGCTCGGCCTGGAGTCCGGCCCGGTGCCCCGGGTTTGCGGGGGGCCCAGCTCGGCACCCCGGCTCTGCTGGGGGCCCGGCTTGGGACCCCGGCCCTGGCTCTGCGGGGGGCATGGCCTGGTCAGCGCCCCCCTCCCTGACCGCATGGCCCCGCGCGGCCCGGAGCTCCCCTCTCCATGTGGCATGGCCGAGCAGGGGGTATCGGGGAGCCAGCAAAGGCTCTCCCTTTCCCCCTTCCCTCCGCGTTCTGAGAGAAGAGGCCTCCAGCTGCCCATGCTGTTTCTTCACGATCTAGATACAATTGTAACTTCTTCATGCCTGGATAAGATCCTCGATTTTTCTAAGCTCTCCTGAATGGGAAGAAATAAAGCCTGGAGACTCCAGAAGCCAGCGCAATGAAGATAAAGTTCCTGGTGGGAAGAGATTGAAAAGATGCGAACTGATAAGTAGCTGAAAACCTTTTTGTGGGCTAAGGGGATTGTGACTTCACTAAAATTCCTTTAAACTGTGAAATAAACATGGGGAGGTTTTGGGTGCTTGAGAAGAAGAACCTTATTTTTGCCTTGGAGAAATATAGCTCTCTGTTCTGGGACTGAAATGTGAACAGAGACATTTAATAGAGAAAGAGATGACTTTTTGCCTCGGGGAATGAAGCTCTCTCTGTCCTGGGACTGGAATAAAGACAGAGACATTTGATAGTGAAAGAGGTGAAAAGAATCTTGTTTTTTTTCAGCAGCCTGCCTTTAAAAGTACTACCCCATGTGTGTAACATAACCCATTGCACAGCTCTGAAAGGACTGTGACAGAATAGGAGGAAAATCATAATCTGCAATATTTTTCCCGAGCGGATGTGGATTGTGAAGGTGAAGACACCCCCTAAGCCATAACCAAAAAGGGTCTTTTCTCTCTTAAGTAAACTGAACTGATTATTTGAATGTATCACTGACTGAAGTGCTCTCTGTATGTTTGTGCTAAGAAATGTTGAATGAAGGGGAGGAGGAAACAATCTAGGGATCTTATTCTGAATATTTTTTGTGTTATTAATAAATTTCTTCTTGTACCTTTCTAAGTTTTAAGCCTGCCTTGTCTCTACTCCTGGGTCCCGTCTCTAAAAGAAATTAAATATATTAAGGTTGGCAAACCCAAGTCACACCGTGACACAGACCTTCAATTCACTCCAGAGTGAGAGAAAAGGACAGAGTGAAGACATGTAGAGGAGCAACATGTGGTTAGTGAAGTAGAAGTCAAGTCCCAGATGGGAGGAATTGAGGAGATGACTCACACTTGAGCTGAAATTCTCTTGTAAGGCTGTGGGGAACATGTAATTGATACATCAGAGTCTGTTTCCTTGTAAGTTGCTGAAAAGCATGTGGGGGATGAAGTGTTCAAATTGTAGGCAGGAGCAAAAGCATCCATGCTGAACAAGCAGATATTGAAGTAGCTGAGATCCCATGAGAAGCTTGAAAAGAGAGAGATGAGAGTGATGAAGACTCTTTACCCCAGGGAAGAAGAGGAGAACCTCTGTTCCCAGAGATGAAGATGATCTCAGAGATAGATGATGAGAACAGTTGCTTCTGAACAGCTCACCCTTAAAAGTGCACCCCATTAGAAAAAGATTGAGCCCTCAGAAACAGCTGTGGGGAAAGCTGTAGTTTGAGGGGACAGACTTTTACACAGTGATCTGATTTCTGTACTCCTGGGTGGCTGATTCACTGTGACTTTGAAGCCACAAGAGAATTGTCTCTTGTGGAGAAGTCTCCATAGCACATGAGATACTCCTCTCCCTAAGTGAACTGGAAAAAAGACTATTTTAGAGATGGTAAACTGGCTGAATTGTTCCTGAACATTGTCAGTGAGAATGAAAAGAGGGTGTGGGGGGAGGAGAAGTTTTCTGAAGGTTTTGTGCTGATTCTTATTATTCTTTTAGTTCTGTTAATAAAATTCTTTATAACCATTAAAGTTTGAGGCCGCTTGGCTTCCTCGTAATCCTATCTCACAGCAGGAAATGAGTAAATAATTCTAGTGGAAGATTTGGCCAGCACTAGACCTGTAGTGGCTAACAGCTGGCCTGGAGGCCTTACAGTTATAACTAATCCTGATTACAATTTTATAACTGGAATGTAAGTAATTATGTAACTACCTTAATTATATAACTTGACTAGCCTGGGCTATTGGGGATCAGGTCTAAGCCATTTGGGACATGGGCAGAAATTGGCCACTTAGCCAGGTGGCAACTCATTTAGCCAATCAGAGCTAACCATGTGGACTTCCAAGGCTATATAGGGAGAACATCCCTCAATAAAAGTTGGCTTTTGCCACATGAAAATTGAGTTTTTTGTCATAGCTTGTGTCTTGACTGCGATGAGTGGCGACTCCAAAGTGATACACAATTGTCTGGCTGTGGGGATACCGGTGGAGACGGAACCCCAGCAGAGGAAGGTTACCAGGAAGAGCTGCTAGCAGCCTAGATCTGTGGAGGTCCGGACCTTGTAGATAGAGAACCTACTGGGGACCCTTGTAAATAGAAGATTCTCACAAAAAGAAGAAGCAGCTGGAGATATGTGAATGTGATTGTCCACAGAAGAAAGAGAAGGGGCTTAGTGCCATGGGCTGGACACAACTGCGACGGATGCAGCAGAGACACTGTGGGCAACGCTCACCGGGGAAGTGGCCAGTCAAAATTGGATGTTTCTGCCCTTCCTTCCCAGTCAAGTTCAGCCTCCAGCAGAGTCAATTCCTGTGATCCTCCCATCATGACGGCAATGGAAACAGGTTCTGTCCCCACATGTTCCAATGACATTAGGGTACACTGTACACCAGAATCAACTAACGCCTCATATTTCTGTGCCTCTGATGTGCCAGGCCATCCAATCCACACCATCCAAAAGACTCAGTTTTCCTGTGCCTCTCCCTGGCTAGAGGCAGGGTCCCTCTAGCCCTGGTTATTATTTCTTTCCTGGGCATACATACTAGAGGTTTCTTCAAGGGGATCTGACAGATCATCTTCCCTTCTGTAATACCCAGCATCTTGGTCATGGGAGGTCGAGGCTACCTTCACTTTAGTGGAGCTCCCTCGGTTAGTGTTTCCCTCCGTGATCTGACGCAACTGTGCTGCCAGACAAGAAGTAGATTTCCCATCCTGCCTTCTCATATCTTCCCCATGCTCACACAGAGAGAACTGCAGGTCAGCTTGTGTGGTGTACCCTCTCTCCGTAGCTGGGGGACGTTGGGCTTTGACTTTGGGTCCTGTGACTTGCACTGGTGCTACACTGATCTTCCTCATTTCCTCCTTCATCTCCTCTTTAAACTCCTCTTCGAGCTCCTTAATCTCAGCAGAGACATGAGCCTGCATTGGGTCATTGATCACACTCTCATAATTTCTAAGCTTGTTGGCGACAGAACCCACTGCCTCTTGGTTGTTATTGTCATTAATTGTTGCAATAAAGGTGGTGTTTTGAGATGGTCCTAGGTTTGTCAGTTTCTACAATATCTGCCCTGTACACCTGACCCTGTCAGGGTCATTGTCATCCTGTTTGTCCCTCTGAAAGTGAAACTCCAATACCGCAGTGGAGTATACTTCCATGGCTGTGTCCACACCATATTTCCATCCCTGTCATTGTCCCCCACATCTCCATCCATAGCCATGTAACCCATGTCCCCATGAATGGCTACGACAACGTCCATGTCCATGTGTCCCCATGACCCCCTCTCTGTTTGCATCCCACCATGCCCCATGTCCCCACCCATGCCTTAGTTCAGTGTCTTTGTTTTTAGTGTTGGAGTTTTTAAAGGGATGAAGAGAAATGAAAAGCAAATCAAGGCCAAAAGAAAAGGATTTCTGTGTCTGATGCTATGGCCAGAGCTGCACTCACTTTGCCACTACTGGCAGGTTGACCATTTCAGCTGGGGTGGCCAGGGCATCTGCTCTTCTGTTCCCCTCTGCAATGAAACCTGGCAGGTTAGTGTGTGACCTCACATGCATCACATAGAAATGTTGCTCTTGGTTGGAAACAAGATAAACTAATCTGGATAGCAATTTAAAGAGGTTGGGATTAGAAACTTCTTTTAAAACAGCATTCTTGGCTCTAAGATACTACCCCTGCTATATATGCTGAATCAGTGACTAGATTAAAAGGTTCAGAAAACGTGTCAAAGGCTCTCATGACTGCGTCTAACTCAGCAATTTGAGGAGAGCCCCCAACCTCCTTATTATCTGTCTCCCATTTACTGAATTTGAGGATCCTTTCAGGTTGTCACTGACTTGTGGCATGATCCGGACACATCTGTGAAAACTGTCAGAGCACTGAGTGACTTCCGTCTTTGTTTTTCCTTGGGGACTAATTTGAATGCCAAATTAAATCATTTATGTCCAGGATTGTGAATTGAAATTTGTCCTGGGTAGCTATGTAGAGCAAATTGCAGTATCTCATTTTCCTGAAGCACCTGCTTCAAAATTTCTTTTGTTAGCTTACCTGATGCTTGGGTAAGTGGTAGATGGATGCATGCAAAGTCACATCCCGCCAGTTCTCACATTCTTGCCCTGGTCTTCCGGATCAATTGAGCCATCAACCCTGGTTGGTGATACTTTTGGGCCATTGGTGACTGAGGAATACTCACTCTATAATTAAGAATGGATCCTTTCAACCCTGATCCCACTGGAAAATCAAGCCATGGAGGTGTGACAGTTTTCCCAAAACAATAGACTTAAACAGCAAGTCTGGCAGGCAGCAATGAGCTTGTTTTGTTGCCATTGCTTCTTCAGCTTTCTCCAGAACTAGTTTGGCCACTTGGGTTAGGATCCTAGGAGAATTCAGCTCCTCTCCCCCTTTCAATAAATTGAAAAGGGGGCTAGGTCTTCTGTTGTTAAGCCCAGCCAGGGTCTGACCCAATTTAAGGACCCACACAGTTGGTGGAGATCGGCTAAGGTTTTTGCGTTGTTTCTGACTGTCAATTTTTGAGGAGTAATGGTCCTCTTGTTAATTTGGAGCCCCAGATGCCTCCAAGGGGACATCTGTTGAACTTTGTCTTTTTGGAGGTCGAATCCTGCAGCAATCAAAAATTGAGAATTAGATCAAGCAGGTACTGTAGTATATTGTCATCGGGGGCACACATGAGCACATCATCCATATAGTGCAGGATGATGGCTTCCCTCGCTTTGGCGCACACTGGGGACAGCAATGAAGCAACGTACCACTGGCAGATACTGGGACTGTTCTTCATAAGTGTTCTTCTTGTGGCAAAAATTTCCAATGGTAGCGCTTCGTTGGGGCTTCTCGATTGATGGAGGGAACTGAGAAGGCAAACCGTGGGGCATTGGCAGGGTCAAGAGGAATCTGGAAGAAACAGTCTTTTATACCAATAACTGCTAAATTCCAATTTTGGGGAAGCATAGACAGGGAGGGCATTCCAGGATGAAGAGACCTCATGTCTTCAACGACTTTGTTAATTTCTCTGAGGTCATGGAGGAGCCACCACCGATCCTTTCCCAGCTTCCTGATAACAAAGACCAAGGAATTCGAAGGACTAGTGCTTGGCACAATGTTGCCTTTTGCTAACTGTTCCTCTACAAGTTCATGGAGTGCCTTTAATTTTTGTTTATGCAGCAGCCACTGACTTATCCAGACTGGCTGGTCAGTTTTTCAGTTCAGCTTTTGGGCAGGATGCTCATCAGCGGCCACTATGAAAGATTCCGAGGGGTTTTTGGGATTTCAGTTTTCACTCCCCATTGGGACATGGTTTCTCTCTCCCACAGGGTAACTTTATAGTCTAAAATGAATGGGCATAAACTGGCCAATTGCCCATCCAGCCCTTCAACATTTTTAGATCATTTGGTTACTTGGGTACCTCCATGCCCTCTACTTTTCCTGTCATGGGTTGCAATTCCCAATGTGATGGCCATTTGGTGGTGGGGATGAGCATCATATCTGCCCCTGTGGCCAACAATCCACTTAGGTGAAGGTAATCTTCACCTCGCCTGAGTTCACACTATTTCCAAGGCTTGTTTTCTCCAATGACTTCCGCCCAGAAGACATCTGGTGAAGAATCATCATCCACTGGCAGTTTATTTGGCATTGGAACATCCTGGGTGATGATTTGGCCCTGTGGCATAAACAAGTGGACATAACACACCATGAGAATGAGCGCCTCCTGCTCTGATGTTATGATTTCTGGAGAGATTTCAACCTCTTGGGGTGTGTGCTTAGTGTCTCCGATAACAACATACTTACAGTTCAGTTCAGCAAGTAAGTCCTTGTCAAGCGGGTCAACTGGCACGACTTGCCAGTGGCCTGTTTTAAAGAGTATGTTTTGTGTCACGACTAGCTTAAAAGGAGCTTGTGGCTTCCAAATTTTTTCTGGGTCCTGATCTTGACCAGCTTAATTTCTTTCTACACACCAAGCAAGCGTGAGCTCCCCGTCTAGCTTTTTGGAAGTGGTTGTTCCCCTCCCCCTGTAAACGTATTGGTTTATTTTGCAAAAGTTGTCTTTTTGGGCAAACTTTTGCTATGTGTCCATCCTGCCCACAGTTAAAGCACTGAAAAGGCTGTTTGGTTTATTCTGGAGTAGCAGCAGCAGCTGTTCTCTCCACTCTGTGCCCTTTTCCTTGAGGCTCTGGGATGGTGTCTCTCTTTGTGCCGGCTTCAATGATTAAGTCGAGTCAGAGACAGTTCAAATGGCAGGCCCAGGATGATCTTCTTGCAGATGTCATTAGCATTTGCTTGGGCCACCTCCAATATTATCTGTTCCTGTAGTGGCTGACTTACAACCTGCCTCTCCACCTTTATTCAAAGCCTTTCGAAAAAATCAATAAAAGCCTCAAAGGGAGACTGTTAAATATTCATATAACTTGTTGAGGTTCTTTTGTCGTCATATGGATAAATGCCTTCTTGGCAGCTCTTTTTACATGTTCTAACACAGGTTGTGGGTTTTTTTCAGCTTGTGTTGTAGCTTGTGACTTCCCTTCACCACACAAATGGTCCATTGATTATTGTTATCTACATCCATGGCACAGTCAGGGCTTTGCAAGAGCTCAGGAAGGAGCTCCCATAATAATCTTTTCCTTGTCCTCTCCCACAAAAGATACTCCATTTAGGTTAGGCGACATGGAAACAAATCCCTTGTATCGTTGGGAACTAGTATTTGAGGAAAAGGTGGCCTTTAGAAGGCCTTTAAAATACTCACTTTTCTTCCCAAACTCATTCTGAGCCTTGCAAAGTTCTTTCTTATGTTGATAATCAAAAGGTTGTCACCTAGTATCTCTTGCTCGTGTATAGGTAACAGGTGCAGCAAAGGGAATGTTTTGTTCTTTGGGTTTATTGCTTCTGGTTTCCATGACATTGTGGGAACCTGAAGCTGGCAAAGTAGGAGAGTTGCCAGAGGAGGAAGGAACAGGGGCAGGACAACAACTGGAAGGGGGGTTGTTGTTTACAGATGACATCTTGGGAACAGATGATGTCATGGGAATGGGAGACAGAGCTGGCCAAAAGGAAGGGGAGGTACCCAGGGGGGGACGACAGAATTTTGCAGACAGGGGAGGAGGGGGAGGGGGAAGGGTGTGAGAAGGGTCTGGTTAGGGAATAAGAAGGGGTTGGGAGACAGGGTGAAAGGGATTTTGGGAAAAAAAAACACAAGGGAGGGGCTGAGCCATGTGGCTTCTACCATGTTGTGTCTCTCAGGGACCATTCTGAATGGCAAGGGAGGACTCAGGGAAAGCTTGGGAATCTCCTTTGGGAGCATCAGCTTGAACTGGAGGATTAACAACTGGCAAAGAGGGGATTAGGGAATGGTCCTTGACAGCCTGGCCATCACTATCAAGGCAAGGGTATCAAGATGTCTGTGGGACACCAGGGAGTTGGTGGCTGTCCTGCACTGCATTTCGCACAGACTTTCCAGTGCAGGGGACAAAGGTTATGGATAAGGGGACAGGGGAGCTGGGGGGGTTAGTTCAAGCTTTTCCTCCACTTACCTTTCCTCAACTAACACCGACTGTGTTAGCACAAATAATGATACAAATTTAGCAATCAGGCATTCCCTTTACTTGTTAACTCTGTCAATTTCCTTCCAACTCTATCCCAAAACAGAATGGTTGGTATTTCCTCAGGGGATACCCTTGGAAAGCAGAGGAAGAGCCATTGAACAAACTGTTTTAACAACCGCTTTGAAAACTTTCTTTTCCCTCCCTCCAAGATACCCACAATTAGGAAGTAAGTCCCACTCTGCTGTGCTGACAGTTTCGCACCCAAATTCCCTATCTTAAGCTACGTAGGTAAACTAGGTAAGAATGTAAAAATATGCCCCAAAGTATGTATTCTACCACCATCTGCTGAAACCAAGTGGGACAGTGATTCTTATCTCTGTGGGAGATATCTTCTGTTAATTGGCCATTGAGTCCCACTGCATGACTGATAAAATTACATCATCTCATTGGGAAATGCTCCACCCAGGGGGAGGAGCCAAACATTTCCTACCTTGATAAAAACTGAGATTTGGAACACCAAAGCAGCCATTTTCCAATGGACTCCAGAGGAAAACTGTACCATTCTGCATCATTGCTGGATCTTCAGAGGAGGGCTTCACCCTTCTACAGGACCATTGCTTCAACATAACCATATCTGTCACTCCAGGAGGACTGCAGGAGACACTAACTAGCGGGGTGTCAAGTTGTATTCTGACCATGTCAGTGGTTTTTCTTTTATACTACTGCATGTATTTTGTTTTTCTTTTCTTTTCCTATTAAATTGTATTTCTGACTTGGAGTCTCTCACTGGTTTTGTTTTCAAAACCTTTACAGTCAGCATAACAAAATTCCACTCTCCACTGCAGCAAAAAGAAACAACAACTAAAGAGAAGGATCCAGGGCAAATTTTAGTTTTAGGGACAGGGAGCTGTCTCCACAGCTAACTATCATAGCCTGTAGGTTCGTGGGCCCCCCTCCACCCCTGGGGGCCAATGCACCCTTCCCTCTATTTGGAGCACTCTCAGCCTAACCTGGGGGGGATTCACCCTCCTTTCAGTCCACTGGACAGGGGCTGCAGCAAAAATCCTCCTTCAGGGAAGTGTTCCTCAGGTGCTACAGGTTATCACTTCCTCCCCAAAACAAGCTGCTGAAGAAAACTTTCCAGTCAGCTGCAGTCAGAGGCAGCTCACGGCCAGAGCTTTTTTGGATTAAAATCCACAGTTCATCCACGGGGTCTGCTCACTGAGGCCCCACATTGGGTGCCAACGACCTGACATCTAGAGCTGCACTCACTTTGCCAGTATGGCCCCATGCCCAGAACTGGTCACACTCCAGGAACAGGAGGCTTTAGATGTGGCTTGAGCTATTGTTCCACGACCTTTTGGCTCTCAGATCGCGTTCGAAGCAGGCAAGGAGGAGAGGAAGGTCTTTTGCATATGATTAAAAGGATTTATTACTCTGGGGAATCTGTGGGGCAAAAGACAAAAATGGCAAAAGTGCAACAACTTAAATATGGGGGAGGTTCCAGGGGAAGGTACACATTTTTAACAAATTGGAGAAATTCTGGGGAGAGATAAAGGGTAGGGTTCACAAAGGAATTGTTTAATGAGGGAGGTAGGGGGTAAAACTGGGTCTCATGGACTAATGACACCTGGATTTCAGGGGATTTCCAGAGGGGAGTTCTGTGAGGTTATGACCTCCAGTGCTCTAGGCACCAACTTTGTCACGTTATCTCCTGAAATGAGCGAAGCAGCTAATAGTTCCTAAAAAGTTATTTATTGCAGAAGCACATCAGTCTCAAAAGGCAGTCACAGACATCAAAGTCCATGCTAGGTTTTAGTTTAGAGTCCCAAGTAGAAGCAGAAGCTGTTCCCGGAGGTTCTGGTAGGGCTGATGTTGCTGCTGCAGCTCCTATCTTCTTCTCAGGTGTTGACGATGAACAAAAGCAATGGCAGAAAAGCAGAAAAGGCAGCAAAAGCACTTACTCACCCCAATACATGCTCTTATATAGGATCTTTCCAACAAGATAGGACGCAAGCCTGGACCACCACTTTTTAACCTATTAGAATTCTAGTTTCTTAGCACACTAGGTTACATACAGACTACGCATACAACCTATCTTGCTCTATCTGAAAAATGTAAGCAATATTCTTCCTGTAGCTCTATTATGTCTAAATACTGTCTACTACTATGGTCCTGGAGCCTCTACTGAAAACATTAGTATGTTTTTTAACCTTCACTAGAACTCGCACTGCTACTCTGGCATCTAAACCTTTACTTACTAAAAACATTAGAGCTCACACTAAAACTTACTTACTTCTAGCTAAACATCCACTTTATGTGTGAGCGGCTTAATATACTTCAACCCATTCAAAGGCTTTAATTCAGTTCCTGCACTTGGATTCCTCCCTGAAGGATTCAGAGAATCCCCCAACTCACTGACTCCAACATTGTTCCAAGCAGGGGGTTGGCACAAAGCAGGATTGACAGGTAATTCAGGACAGATTGACAAGGTGGGTGGGAGGGTATAATTTTGGACTAAACCATCAACTTGGGCAATAATAGAACATACTGTTAACAAAAACAACACTGTAACGTATGAGCTGGAGATCCATGTGCTTAGGAGGGAGGAAAGAACCTTTTTTGGAGGGGTTTCCACCTCACTGTCTCCAAAAACTTGGTCTTTGCCCCAGTTCATCAGCATTTGGCTATGGAAGACACCCTCAGGCAACAGGAAATCAAAATCCTGGAATCACTGAGGTTGGATGTAGTGGTTTTGGTTTACTAATTTGAATTTTTTTTTTGTTGTTAGACAAGATTAATAGGAAGACAAAAAACAGGTTTAATGTTAAACGGTATAAAAAGAAATTTAATTACTACAATTTATAAGAAAAAGGAACTTAGAATAAAAATTAAACTATTTTTTTTTCTTCCACACACTTTTTTTTAAATACTGAAAATATATATAAAAAACCCATAATTAGTTTACTATTTTTATAATTTTTTTTTCTTAATTTACTTGAAAGAGGAGACTTTTTTTTTCAGTCTATGGAGATTTCTTCAGAAGAAATAGTTTTTTGTGGTTTCGATATGACAGTGATGAGCCACCTGGGAGAGTGGAAATCTGACTACTATGTAAAAATCATTTTTTGGACTAACAGTTTTTCTCATAACTTTTTTTGCAACCTACATTAATTTATGAGGCACAGTTTAAAGGTTTTATTTCTAAACAAAAGCTTACTTCGTTTTTGAGATCAGAAGTTCTTTTACTTTCTCCTTTTTTTGGGGAACAGTTGGGAGTTATTTTATTTTTTAAACTTAGGGGATTACAGCAATTTTAGCATTTGCTTACCTTAATATTAAAGCTTTAGTTTATATTTTCAGTTAGAACAATCACAATCACTTCTTAATTTTTTTATGTGTTATAGAGAAAACAGGAGATTTTTTCTCCATAGTTAAAAAAAAGGACAAATTTTAGTTCATGAATTTTCCTCTTTCTTTATTTAGGATGTGAGCTTTCCTTTTGTTTAAGTGTTTTATATTGTTTCTGTCTGTATCACCATTTTGTTTTGTTGGATTATTTTTTTTTTTTTTTTTTTTTTTGGGGGGGGGTTTTGGTTTTGTTTTGTTTTTGTTTTTGGTTTGGTTTTTTTTTTTTAATTTAATTTAATTTAATTAATTTATTTATTTAGGAGAGAGAATAATGTATCTGTAAAGTTTTATTCTGGGCATTCAAAGAGTTAATAACTTGCCCGAGCAGCAGAGGGTTTTGTGATATTTTCCAGGTGGGGCAGTCGGAGTTATTTACAATAAAGAGTCTTTCAAGGCCACGCTGGGGGCTGGGTGAGGACTGCAGGGTTTAGTCAGAGAAGCGGTGATGAGTTTCTGGTTCATGGCTGTTCTCCAACACCCACTGCACTCAATTCCAGCCGCGGGCCGGGGGTTCTTCCTCCACCCTGCCCAGCAGACAAGGGTGTGCGGGCCTCGCCAGAACGGGGCTCAGTTGTTTTTCCCCCAGGCCGCAGGGGCAGCGGGGCGGGCCCGGCCGTTCAGAGCTGCTCCGGGCCAGGGCAGGGCAGGGTTCTGCCGAGCTGTGGCCATGCCAGGGGACAGGGATGTCAGCAACGAGCCTTTCCTTTCCTTTCCCTGGATATCGGGGTGCCTGGTTGAAAACGGGGCCCGGCAGCTTCCTGAGCTCTGAGTCAGAGCCCGCCTGCCCCTGCCCGGCCCGGGCCGCGTGGAGGGAGCCTGGGCTGGTGTTACTTTGTGAGAGGCTGGAAGGGAAAGAGAACTTTCCCGGGGCTTTTTTTCTTTACATGTGTGTTTCACAAAGATGCATAAATTTACTTATTGCTGAAAAAATGTTTCAATACAAAAATCCAACACTGACTGGTTCTTGTCCGATACAAGGGAGACTGCCCAGGTCTTGGCAGGTAAAAAATTTCAGGAAATCTTTACAAACTACCACATGGGAAAAGACCTCCAAGACCATTCAGTATTCCTGGATGCCACCAGAAGTTAGAATTGAACACAGAAGATTTTCTGGTGTTGAAAGTCAACAAATACACTCTCCCTAAGGAATTCCCAATGTTGGTTTGTGTCCCAGTGGACGTTCTTACCCCTGCGTTCATCCAGGTGCACAGAGGGAGACAGGATGATGGAGAGACCCCCCCCCAACCAGGTGTCTTCCCAAAACAGATCAGCAGGACCACAGATCACCAGGGCTCTGCCCAACTGGGGTCACTGGGGAACATCCAACACCGATCCTCCCATGGGGGATGGAGCTGGTGCAGAGCACGAAGCTCTTCCCACACTCGGGGCACTCACAGAGCTTCCCTTAGTGGTGCCTCCGTTGGTGTTGGGTCAAGTGAGAGCTCTGTGAGAAGCTCTTCCCACACTCAGGACACTCGTAGGGCTTCTCCCCAGTGTGGATCCTCTGGTGCTGGATCAGGCTGGAGCTGCAGCTGAAACCGTTCCCACATTCCAAGCACTTGTGGGCCTTCTCCCCTCCTGTAAGAGTCCATCTAAAAGCCTCTCGTTTGTTCTGCCCAACGACCCTCGCCTGAGGCCTAAAGAACTGCAGTTTAAAGGCGCTGGCCAGGGAAGAGAAGAATGCCAAGTGACTGTTCTCATGTGGTGCCCATCCCAACCAGGGCCAATCTGCTCCCTCAGGTGTGAGAACAATAAGCTGGTCACGGTGTGTTGCTCCTACACAGACTACCTGCTGCAGAACTGGTCACAAGGACCGTTGGTGTGCCTGGAGCTTGCCATGGTGCGCTGCTCCTATGCAGGCTGTGGGCCTGGAGCATGCCATGGTGCGCTGCTCCCACGCAGGCCACTTGCGCACCATCCTGTTTCCACCTGTTTCTTGGAGCAACGATCTCCACATACAATAGTCCATAAATCTTCCCCCCTTTTGGCCAGTTGCCCGACGCCTTGGAAAAGACTATAAAAGACACCCTCAAACTAAAGACCCCCGAGATCTCCCCGGACGGCAACGGACATCTATTGGCTGGTTCCATGAGGATCATCTGCCCGTCTTGGTAGCTATAATCCCAACCCCTTTTCTCTCTCTCTCGATCTCTCTCTCTCTCTCTCTGTCCCTCTATTGCATTTTGTTGGCACTAAATAAAAGTGCATCTTTGGCAAAAGTAAACTGGTTTTGTCCCCTGCTGTGTCTTTTGTGCTTTGAGATCCCTAAAAGAACCTATCAGGACTCCGCATGTGGTGTGGACCCTGACATTTAATTGGCGTATTCGGCAATTCAGATTCCCTGATACTGGAGGAGTTGGGGGTTCTCTGAGCACTTTGTACCAGGGGAAGACCTGTGCCATTTCAGCCGCACCCAGCCTGTCAGTACTGTAAGGACTGAACAGTGTTGGAAAGCAAGGGAGGTGGTATTGGGTTCTTCCCACAATCTGCACACAGACCCAGGTGGAGAATCAACTCCATTTCAGTTATCGGAGAATTTTTGTAAAGGATCTCAACTGTGCAAAAGATGGGACTTGTGTTTTTGTTGTATATGTGTTGTTGAGCTGCTTGTTGCAGTTGAGGAGAGAACCTCCCAGGCAGTTTTTGATCCCCTAACCCAGGCAGGGAAGAAAGGGGATTGTCCTCAGCAAAAGGCTGGGTGTTTTGTTGTTTTGGACCCCTAACCCCGGCAGGGAAGAAAGGGGATTGTCCTCAGCTAAAGGCTGGGTGTTTGTTGTTTGTTGTTGACTACTTGGGATTGCGAAGAGACAGGCTGTTTTGTAACTAAGGTAGTACCTCCCAAGTAGTGTGGTCTCTTCACCCGCTCCAGGGACGAGAAGGGAAACACAGTTTTAGCTGTGCTTTTTGTGTAATATTAAGTGTGCCTCCCTGAGAGTGGTTTTAGTCCCTTCGTAAAAATGTCCAAAGAAGATAAAAATGCTTTTTATGCTTTGCTAGCTAAGTATAATGCCAGACCCCCCCAAGGGGGAGAAGTTTGGGCATACAGTAACTGGTTTAATTTAGAAAATGTGATTGATAGGATACATTCTTTGCAACATTAAACAAAATTCAAACTGGGCAGAAATAAGACCATTCTCTGCTCACTTTTGGGCGCCTGTCTTATGGCAGCTATAGAAACTCACTTTACGCGAAGAAGTGAAGAAAGAGCAATTATTGACTCCCTACAAAATTTAGTGGAAATTTTGCAAAAACAATTAGATGAAGAAAGGAATGACAATCATGCTTTGAGAGATGAGATTCATTCTTTAAGAGATGAGAATCATTCTTTAAGAGCTGCCCTAAGACAAGAACACACCAACACTTTAAAACACACTGATTTGCCAAAAGAAACAGAAGAGAAAGAAACTAATCAAATATATCCTCAAAAAGAACTAACTCTGATGAAAAATAGTGGGGAATATTGCTGCCCTAGCTTGAGACCTTTGGTTAAAACAGAATACAGTTTTATCAATGATGAGAATTTTGACCCACAAATAACCACTACAAAAATCCTGTACACTGCTACTAAATTATCAGAAGAAGCAGCTAGTGGGTACTGGGGACATGGGACTTTCTCAACAACAGAAGTCAAACTTAACTTATGGTTCCCAACTCAGTGTGCAGTTTATTGGGCAGCAGGGCTTAACCCTTTGGAAAGAGGAGACCTTGTAGCTTTAGTTGGTACCCCCGACCAACTCCTAGAAAACATTCAAAAAGCTGCTTGCTTGCAAATTATACATGAAATAAAACTCACTGCTGGCTATAAATCACCTATGCAATTACCTGTAAATGTAAAACAATACCCTCCTCCTTCTGGTGCCAAAGAAGGGCTCAAACCAGTTATACAGGACTTGCAAAACTCCCTTGTATGGCCAATCCAAAAACCCAAACCTGACAATGGGGCTGTTTATCAATATATTGGTGATACCCTTGTGGGAAGAAATGAAATAGAAGTAGTGGGGGATACCCAACAAAAAATTATCTCCCATTTGGAAAGCCCTAACTTGCAAATTGCCTCAGAGAAAATTCAAAAACCTTCTCAGGAAGTGAAGTTTTTGAAGACAGCCACTACTGGGACTGTCCCCCCTGACGGGGTGGCCCAGAAATTCTCAGTAACAGAAGGAACTGTAAAAAATCTGGCAATAACAGAAACTGAGAGCTTGGGTAGCAGCTATGACAAACCTGACTTGGTAATTAAAATAGCCTCTGCTCTCTCCCCCAAACAATCTTTGTTCACTAATTTTTTGTTCACTAATGTTGTTTCTGCTGAACAAATTATTGCTGGGGGACGGGGTGGCTCTTGGGTTGGGTTGCTGATGGTTATTTGGAATGTTTTCCAGCTTGAAGCACGGAGTGCCTCCTTTGTCTGCAACTACACTGACTCTTATCCTGTGTTTAAAGGAGGTACAGAGTGGCTTCCTTTTTAGCAGCAAATTATTGGGAAGTTAACAGAATTCCAATCTGCATTACATGCTGAATAGTTCCATCCTTTTAACCTCCTGCCTCTTTGTGGCAGATTCTGTTGTGTTTACTTTTCACAGAATAATACCATGGAGCATGAAGATTAATTGCTGAATCCCTCATCGAACCTGTATATTTTGTGAACATTCAAAATCAAATTGAACTGTTGTACAATTTTCCTATGAAATTATGTGTGGTAAAAACAATATAAAATACTGAGGGGAACTTGATGTTAATGTTATAACACCTACTACCCAACCACCCGTTATACTGAGCCTGAAAATCTTCAAAATTGGATCTTAGGTAATTTGGAAAACTGGCCAACAACAAATATTGTTTAATTCGGCATGGTCTTTTAAACAAGTCAAAGTGCCAATGCAAAACAATGTCTCAGTAATTTAGCCAGCTTGTTCACCTTTTCTAGGGATGCAAAAGGAGGATCCTTTCAAGAAACAAACAAGAGACATAACCGGTGTTGTGGGAACAAGATTGGGAATTTTGAATAGTATTGATTTAGAAGTATTAACAAATAAATTGGCTAACATTTCTTTAGCTCTCTGCTGTATCTAGGTTCAATTGTGGATGCAGTCAGTTGCTGCCTCAATTATACGAGAAGTGGAGGAAACCACTTTTCCTACTGAAATTCAGAGAATAATTTGGAATAATGTTCATGATTTTGAAAAGGAATTCCAATCCTGGTGAAACTACTATCCTAGCATAAGCACAGCAACAGCCTTTGCACTGACCATATGTAATGCTTCAGTACATTCAACATTCCCTATCATTGCATTAAGGCTGAATCATGACGGAGCTATTCTCTATCCTTTTGAACACAGAGAATGGGCCTGTCAAATTGGTGAAAAGCAACAAACTATTAATTTGGAAACTTACATTGTCTGGGAACAACAAGGGTTTATCTGTAAAAGTAATGCAATCAGAGCTCAAGATATTTGCTTAGACATAAAACAGAATGTCTGTAACTTTGAAAGTTATCCAAAGGAGATTCCTGAAATGCTATTGTGGTGTACGAGCAATGGGTGTGCATGCTTAAGAACTGCTTGTGATTTAGTGTTTGTAGAAAATGTAGCAGTTGATTTAAAAAAAAAATCATTCAAATTTTTGTGTTTGTATGATTGGTATTATTCGTTTTAGCAATGTTAAGTTTTTTGTTTGAAAATGGTTTTAGAAAAACAATTGCTTTAATCAATTTTGTTAAACATGTTATAATCAATATTGATTTACTTTAATTTTAATTGTTTAAAGTTATTTTATTGATTGATTTGCTTTAATATTGTTTGAATAATTGTTTGAAAGTTATTTTATTGATTTGTATTAATTTTGATTGTTTGAAAGTTTTCAACTAATATGATTGTGATTTGTTTGAAAAATTGTTTTTCAATTTGTTGTGAAAATTGTTTTTCAATCTATTGTTGTGATTATTTTGCTTTATTATCTTTGTGTCTATTTCTTTCCTTTTCCTTTCCTCTTTCCCTCTTATCTCTAATTTTTTCTGTCCCTGTTTTCCGGGATATGCTACCAATGATGAGTCCTGAAGATGCTACAATGTCATAACATATGGAGTTCCTCAGCGACGCTCGTTGGTCACGGGGTGGTGTAAGAGACCATCTAAAAGCCTCTCGTTTGTTCTGCCCAACGACCCTCACCTGAGGCCTAAAGAACTGCAGTTTAAAGGCGCTGGCCAGGGAAGAGAAGAATGCCAAGTGACTGTTCGCAGGTGGTGCCCATCCCAACCAGGGCCAATCTGCTCCCTCAGGTGTGAGAACAATGAGCTGGTCACGGTGTGTTGCTCCTACACAGACTACCTGCTGCAGAACTGGTCACAAGGACCGTTGGTGTGCCTGGAGCTTGCCATGGTGCGCTGCTCCTATGCAGGCTGTGGGCCTGGAGCATGCCATGGTGCGCTGCTCCCACGCAGGCCACTTGCGCACCATCCTGTTTCCACCTGTTTCTTGGAGCAACAATCTCCACATATAATAGTCCATAAATCTTCCCCCCTTTTGGCCAGTTGCCCGACGCCTTGGAAAAGACTATAAAAGACACCCTCAAACTAAAGACCCCCGAGATCTCCCCGGATGGCAATAGACATCCATTGGCTGGTTCCACGAGGATCGTCTGCCCGTCTTGGTAGCTATAATCCCAACCCCTTTTCTCTCTCTCTCTCTCTCTCTCTGTCCCTCTATTGCATTTTGTTGGCACTAAATAAAAGTGCATCTTTGGCAAAAGTAAACTGGTTTTGTTCCCTGCTGTGTGTTTTGCGCTTTGAGATCCCTAAAAGAACCTATCAGGACTCCGCATGTGGTGTGGACCCTGACACCTCCATAAGGCTTCTCCACCAGCTCTGAGCTCTGCCTGGATCTCTGGCCGCCTTCCCAGCACAGGGAGGGTCTTTCCTCCTCGCAGCTCCCTGGGCTGGGTTTGCAGCCCCTCCTCATGAGGGATCTCCGGGGCTTTCCCTCCTCCTCCATCCGCCTGTGCTGTGGGAATGAAAAAGCCTGGTCTGGGGAAAAAACAAGAGGAGAGCGCCTTAGGCTAGGGTTTCCTTCTTTCCCATGTTCATCTCAGGAAATCATTGGGCATCTAGTGCCTTTAAGAACCTCCAAAACACCAAGATTGAGCCCAAAAATTCTCCAAACAGCACGACATAGATGACAAACCCCACAAACGGCATGATTTAGCCAAAACCCCCTACGACATATATTTAGACCCTGCAAAAAAACACTACAAGAATCCTTATCCCAGTAAAGCTCACAAACACCAAGATTCATCTCTGTGAAGATCATGGACTCCCCCTACCCCAGACACCTCCTACATGTGGGGTGGGGGCAATGCTCCAGGGGCTGGTTGTGAGGTGGCAAACCCAGGGATGGGTGGAACCTTGTGCTGCTGTCCGTTTCTGCGCCTCCTCCTCCTTGTACTGTGTCCCCACTTTTCCTCACACTCCTCTACCTCCTACTATTCCTCCTTCTTCTGCACAATCTCACCCTCCCCCCACATGTAGAATGTTTGACCATTTTGTTCTTCAACCCAGCTTCTCCTTCCCTTCTGCTGCCCCCAAACCCAGCACCCACTGCCGGCTCCCTCTTCCCCCCAAACCCACAGCACCCCAGCGCAGGGGCAGGGATGGAGCTGGGGCAGCTCGGGCTGGGGCAGCGCTGGGCTCTCGGCCACTCCCGCCCGCACTTGGTCCCCACTGCAGCTGCTCCCGCCACGACAGCGCGGGGGGGCCCGGCCTTGGCGCTGCCCCCTCCCACCTCCCCAAATTCCCCTCGCGGGGGGCGCTGGGCCCGGGGAGGCGCAGGTGGGGTACACTGGGAGCTGCAGCTCCCAGCACAAGGGATGATGATCCCAAACTATCTCTGAAGGGTCCCTTGGGAGCATGTTGAGGGCGTTTGCACATTCTCCCAGAGGTAATCAAGGACATGGACTCCTGTGGGCAATAAGGGAAGTCCAGAAGGGATTTACACAACAGGGGATGGATGGTGTTGGTGTGCTGGGAAGGGACTGGGTGAAGGGGAGTGTGCAGGAATATGGTTCAGGAAAGAAGCAGCAGGAGGAATCTATGTGCTAAGAAAAAGATGATGGAAAAGAGGAGGAAGAGAAAAATACTGAGGATGGGGATGTTTTTCAGCAGGCTCTTATCCTCAGAAGTTGCCAGCTGATCCAGATCCTTTGTATCCCCGGTTTCCAGGACAGACAGACAAGGAGGTCAGGATTTCAGGGGCTTTCTCTGTGCTGGGGAGCGGCAGGAGCGGACGCAGAGGGGCGGCACCGGGAGCACGGGCTGGGGGCCTGTGGGGAGCTGTGGGGCCGGGCCGGGGCTGTGGGGCAGCCGGGGCTCAGCGCCGGGCGCTGCCTGAGCCCAGCACTCCCTGGGCAGGGCCGGCAGTGGCCCCCGGCCCCCAGGAGGCTGCGGGACGCCCCGGCCACTGCCCAGCCCCTTAGAGCTGCCGGCCCTGCCTGCCGGGGGGGCCGCGTTTGGACAGGGACCAGCTATGGGATACGGGCTGGGGAGGGCAGGGGAACACAAGGACCAGGAGCAAGGAACAGCTAGGAAATGCGGATTGGACGTTGAAGGATCGAGATTAGCTTTTAAGCATTTTGTTTGGGTCACTGCAGAAAGGAATTATATTTTATAAATATTGCATTACTCAGACTTCTTTAGAAGCTCATTTCCCTTTCTTTCTGTTTTCCTGAAAGCATGTATGACTTTTGCTAAGAACGTGAAGACCAGAAACTTACAGCAGTCAGGGATAATTCAGATATATCAATCAAAAACATTTGCAATAGCAGACATAGTTAATAACGTGTGCAATTAGATGATTACCAAGCACTAGAACATCATACCATCATCCCAGTGTCTGCAACTGCTGATAAACATCAAATCAGTGAAGAACTAGATAATCATCTCTGGAAAATGATTCCCAAGCTGACTTCAAAACTAGGTCCAGCTCTCATATTAATGGGGTCAAAGCAACTCAAGTATTGTTTTGTACAGAAAACACTTGGGTCTATTGGCGGATTCCCATCCAGGTAGAGCCAGGGCGTGGCCAGAATCCAGGCCCTAATTGGAAGAGAATTCCCTGATACATTTTTAAAAACAAGACTCTTAAGAATAGAAGTCAGGAGTAAAGGTCTTGGGGTGAAAGATTAATCAAACCCATCCAAAACTCCAAAGTTTTCCTTAGGATAGAGATGTCTGGAAGGCAGCAAACTGCTGGAGTGCTTCTGTAAGAAATGACTGGGATTGCATCTGTGCTCTGACCTCTCTCACAAGGACCACAAGATCATCAGTTTGGAGGAGGTTTTCAACAAAGCTCAGATATCATTTCTTGGAACCCTAAAAATGCTCACAATCATGAGACAACAGAGAGGTAGGCTGGATAAAGGAAATGCATATGCAACTAGAGAAGAAAAAGAAAAGATCTTGAAAATGACATGTCTCATAGAGAATTACACCAATAGATGTTAAAATATATGAAAAAGTTGGCTACAAATCCAACATAAATATCTTATGAATTATGCCTATTATAAAATGGGTAAATTCACATCATGCAATCAATAGTGTTGCAGCAGACATTGCCTTTGAGATAGAAATGAACCAAAACACAGACTCTTATTTAACAACATGAAAAGGTCCCAGTTTATTCTTAATTATCACTTCAGTAGAACTGTAAGGAAAATTAATCTTCAAACACCAGAGGTTTATGTCCAAAAAGGAGACAGAGGAGTCCTTTTTGCTTTATTTGAATAAAGGGAGAGGCCATGGGGCATTCCCCTGGGATTTCTCAAATTTTTGGAGGACGCAGCCTCCTTTTATCCTAATTTCCCAGCCTCTTTTCCCTCTCTCTTTCCCCATTGGCTGAGGTACTTGAGAGGCACAGAGTTCCTGGAATGCCTGACACCTGAGATTCCCCTCTAATGTATAACCCTTCCTTTTAATTTTTAATTCTTATAGAATTCATAGTTTTCCTCTGTTGCTTCTTTCATCTTCCGATGTCCAATTTCATTTACCAGCAAACCTACAGTTTGTTAGTAAAGACAAATCTCTTTTCCCGTTCATCAATCAGTGGAATACCTCTCAATGTTTCTTTTATCTCTTGGTGCTAACTTTATCTACTAACAGATCTACAACTTGTTTGTAAAGACAAATGCAACATTCCTCTCAGAACAAAAAGCACATTTAAGAGAACACAGTTAATCAGCATTAATACCGAATATAACATGTTCAAAACTGGAACAGAACGTTGTCTAAACTTAGTGATACTGAAACTTAACAGAAATGAAATCGAACAGAATCAACCTAATAAAACATAGCCTTACTCAATCTTAACAGAACATAACTGGACATTAAAATATTGGACCTTAACTTAACAAGAATAGAAACCAACATCTCTTACAAGTTATAGACGTCATTTACTCTAATGTGATTAATAAAAAAAGGCACTAAAATGTTCGAATTCTCTGTGAACAGGATGATTTTACTGGAGGGATTAAAAACGATGTGATGTTGTGATCCTATGTAATTTGGATTTGAGCATAGATCATGGTAATTGCAATTATTAAGTATAGCTCTTATTAGGATTCTTCAAAGTACACCTTTAATCATTTTTAAATTACTAAAGAGGCATACATAACCAAAATGTTGACACGTTTTATGGAAAAAGGATTTCCGGCCTTGGCTTAAATATTAACTGCTGTTCTACTGGCATTTAATTAAAAGCATTTGTGAAGAAAGGGTCCCCCGAATTTAGGGGGCAGAAATATTATCTGCCTGTAAATATTGTTTGGTATATAAATTTCTAATTATTATAGTAAAAGCCAATACCATTATAACTGTGCCACAGTGCACACAGATAGTTTTGAATTCCTGCAGAAAAACAATAATAAATGGCCCTTTCCCCCTTTTATTTTTGTTTTGTTTTGTTTTGTTTTGTTTTGTTTTGTTTTGTTTTGTTTCTGCTAGAAGGGATTTGAAGACACAGCCGCCTGTGGGCTGCGGAAAAGAGAGGTGGCTCAGCAGTCGGGCAGCAGACGGTGGTGGCAGCTCCGGGACCCCACGGGGAAAACGGGAGCGGCCCCAAGAACGGGGGGGGAGAGGGGGGAGTGCCGCCGCGCGGGGAAGGGAAAAAGAAACTTTTGCTGTATGGCATCTATATTTGTAGGGGTTAGATCCCTACATTTGGAACGAGCAGGTGGCGGTGGAAGCCGTGCGGAGCCGCCACAGCACCGAACCCGAACCGAGCCTGGCACAGCCCTCCCGGGGCTGCTGCACCCCCAAGCACACATGGGGGAAAGAGAGGAGGGGAAGAGGCAGTAAAAAGCAAACCCTAAAACTGCACATAGTGTTGCGTGGCGACCTGGTTCAAATCCAGCACAGTGGCCCTAACCCAGGGTCACTCGGTCCATCAGCTCCAGGACACCAATGTGGTGGACAGCAAATGGCATTTATTGAGGGGTTACAGGGGGTTTTAAGGACAGGTGTCCTTGGGTCATTTCCTCTAGCTCACATCCGGCAAGGGGCGGCCAGGTACAAAGCTGAGGTCAGACCACAAGGGGGAGGGGAAGGGGGTCCCTGGCTGCCCGTACATCCCAAAAATCTTACGTTTGCAATATCCCTATCTCTCTACATTTCCCCCCTCCCTTATGATTAGTAAAAAATTATATAAAGGTTACATAATGTAGACATTCTAAAATTTCATGGGTTAGTAAAGTTAGTATAAAATTGTAAATGTGTTAGTAACAGGCACACTTTAAAGCAGTTGTCGGTGTTCGACGAGCATAATGTTAACTGTTTCTAAACGCTTTTTGACAAATAGCACCAATCTGTTAAATATGCAAGGCCCGAAGATTAGTGTTAGTAGGATTATAGTGACCGGGCCGATTAGGGTAGAAATTAGGGTGGTGAACCATGGGTACTGGTTGAACCACGATTCAAACCAGCCTTGTTGAGCTTCTCTGTCCATTTTTCTAAGGTTCAGTCGTTCCCTCAGCTCGGCCATGGAGTCTCTAACGACTCCCGTGTGGTCTGCATAGAAGCAGCATTCCTCTTTTAGGGCGGCACATAGGCCCCCCTGCTGCATGAACAAAAGGTCTAGTCCTCGCCTGTTTTGGAGGACAACTTCTGAGAGTGAGGAAAGGGATTTTTCCAGGGATGAAATGGATTTCTCGATCCTCTGCAAGTCCTCGTCTACTGTCATTTGCAGTTGGGTCAGTCCTTGATGCTGAGTTGCCAGGGCCGAGACCCCTGTGGCAGCGCCGGTAGCTCCTAAGCCTAGGAGCATTGCGATGGTGATGCCCGTTATCACTTCCCGCTTGTGGAGCCGGCCTGGTTCCTCAAGCAGGCGGTACACTTCTTCTTCCTGGTGATACAGAACTCTGGGGACAATTAAAACTTGGACACAGAAGGTTAACACGCTTAGGAATGGGTTGGAGAGGGTGAATTTGGTTAGGAGATTGGATGGGGAGGAGGTAGAGTTTAGCATTTGTGTTCTGTGTCTGGAGCTATGGTTAGCTGTGATTTCTTTTTTGAGTTTACACAGTGCAAGAGCATGCCATCACACTGGTTATTGCAGTGCGAACAGCTGCTTGAATGGGAGCGAGGTGTTCTTCCTTTGCTACATGTCTGATCATGGTTGCGATATTAGACCCAGGTGGCAGTGACCTTAAAATGTCTCTGGTGGCTGAATTGCACTGCTGGCGCAGGCAGTCTGCTAGCACAGGTCCTTTTGCTTCTGAGGGCAATGCTGAGCAGTCTAATGCTGCCTGGAGACGATCTACAAACTGAGTGAAGCTTTCACTCTTGCTCTGCTTTATAGTGGACCATGGCGATGGTCTGGCTATTGTTTTAGAGGCAGTACGGATGGCTTCTCGGGCAGCACGGGTGGTAGTCATGACCTTACGGGCTCGCAGGCCCTCTGCCTGTGCTTGTGGGGTAATCATAGCTGGGTCTCTGCCCATCAGCCTCTGTGTGCTAGAGCCGTGAAGGGGGTGGTTTTCCCCTGTTACCAAGGCTAGCTGCTTGGCACAATTGTCCTCCCATTCTTGCTTAAAAACATCCCCGCCCCATCAAAGATTAATCTGCAAGTCTGTTTAATATCAAAGGGGAGCATATCATTGCCTCCAAAAATGCTATCAATAAGTGTCGAAACCATGGCAGAATTAATCCCTTTGTCAGCAACCGCTTTCACGATAGCCTGCACATCCTTCGGGTTTACCGGGGAATACGTTCTCTGGTTACCGTCTGCCCCTCCCACCCGAACGGGAAACACCAGTTTGGCGTAAGGAGCCCACTCGGCACACGCTATTTTAATTTTTCTCCAATCAGTGAGTGGGGTTCGATTTTTCTCCGATGTCCCCTTAACCCATGCCGGAGGGTTGTGGTCAGTTGCCCTGTAAGCCGCGGCACCCTTTTTGCAAACCCCCCAGCCGGTATCCGATTCAGTGTCTGACCACCCCTCTGGCCAGCTATCCGAGCTGGAGTCACAGTCGCTGCCGGAAGTCGACTGACTGGACGTTTCCGGGCTGCTGAGCCTTTTTCTCGGGCTCCGCCCCTGCCTCCTTCCTCGGGGGCCGTACCGTTCCCTCCCCCGGTGCTTCCCCCACCTCCTGCTGGGGGAGGTCCTTGCCTTATAAGGATCTAATTTACAAAGAGCTCTGTGATTGGTCTGACGCTCGTTCCCGGGGGCCGCCCCTCTGCCCCACTCCCCCACGCTTGCGCCATTCAGAACGCCCGTGGCTTCCCCGCCTCCCGCATCATTGCGCAATGCCCGACCACGTGGCTCGGCGCCATTTTTAAATTCATATGGTGGAGGTGACCTTTTTTCTGCTGCTGCGAGCTCCGATATTATGGCAGCACTCTGTGCCTCCTCCGTCAGCCCCTGCCACAATGCCCGTGCGTGTTCCCCCGCCTCCGGTAGCGGTGAGTCTGAACTGGGAGGGTGCAGAGGGGGCTCCGGGGACCGCGCGTCCACGCAGTCGGCTGGGTCCGCGGTTTGAGTAGCAGCCCCTATCCCCAGCTGCGGCGTGGCTAATAAACAAGTTCGCGTGGCTTTCCAGGTTTCCTGCTCCTGCCGGGCAGCCCGCAAAGCCTGGATAACTTTGCCCCATGATTTAAGGGGTTTCCCTGAGCCGGAGGACATGGTGTCCTCAGCCAGGGCAGTAGTGCATTTATCCCATACCTCCGGATGGAGAATTTCTACCGGGCTCTCTATAGCCCCCAGCTTAATTAATCTCGGCACTGCGAGAATAAAATCCTTAAGCTTACAATCAATACTCCACTGCGCGTGGATCTCACCTACGACCTTCGCAACAGCTTCCATGTTCCTCGCTGGTCCAGGGGACGTCTCCCCTCGCCGTTCAAATCCAGCTGAACGGCCGCAGGCACTTGATCAGGCGAACCCCAATTCCCGGCAGTTCCCAATGGCCGGCCCGGGTTTCGGCACCAGTTGTTGCGTGGCGACCTGGTTCAAGTCCAGCACAGTGGCCCTAACCCAGGGTCACTCGGTCCATCAGCTCCAGGACACCAATGTGGTGGACAGCAAATGGCGTTTATTGAGGGGTTACAGGGGGTTTTAAGGACAGGTGTCCTTGGGTCATTTCCTCTAGCTCACATCCGGCAAGGGGTGGCCAGTTACAGAGCTGAGGTCAGACCACAAGGGGGAGGGGAAGGGGGTCCCTGGCTGCCCGTACATCCCGAAAATCTTACGTTTGCAATATCCCTATCTCTCTACAACACAGTGGGAGGGAGAAAAAGAAGGCAGAACAAGGCTAAAAAGGCACAAAGCACCTGCACCCCCCACACCCGCCCCAGCAGAGCCGCTGGCTCCGCCGAAAAGCCGTGGCCCGAGCCCATGAGAGAAGGCGAGTGGAGTCCCCAGCTCCGGAAAGGAGCTGTGCCGCAGGAAATGCCATCCGGCCCCAGCAGCTCCAGAGCCGCACACTCCACGCAAAGCCACGGCCAGGCGCAGCCAGGGCTTCGGGGGCTATGGAGCACAAGACTCACCTGGATGCTGCTGCAGCACCGCCGCGGCTCCCAGAGGGCGGGAGCACTAAACTGCGCCCCAGTTATTCTGCAGGCGCACGCAATTGAATTCCAGATCTCAGTTTCTTTGTCCCCTTCCATGCGTCTGCACATGGCTGGATTACAAGCAGCTTCAAAAGTGACTATAACATTTTCTAGCAATCTTTCAACACGAAAAACGGACTTCAAAGATAATCTTTCCATCATTCGTGAAACAATGGAAAGGGAAACAGAAACAGAGCCAGGAGGCTGTAATTTTATTTTTTTATACCATGTAGGTAGCGATTTTTGTGGCTACCATGTCATCCCCTATGGCCGCTGTCTCCCTGGCTCGCTGGCCATATCTCCCACAATTCCACATCGCGGCTCCATGGATACATTGCTCATATGTTCCCTGGTTCTTCCCCATGTCTCATCGGAGGCAATTTTTTTTTATTTTTAAATTTTTCCCCCCAGCTCTCAGCTGTTCCCTCACCACGATTCTGGAGACCGCTGTCCCCACAACTCGTTCATGCTCCCACCCCCAACGGCGCAATATATTTTCCGGTTCGTGACCTTTTCTTGTTTCTTGCCATCCTGCAGCTGACTGTAGCTGTAGCCATTCACTTCTTTGTATATTCCGTTTCCGAGTCACTTGGTTTCTTTGGACCCATCACTTAATGGCATCCCAGAGAGTTATTCCCAGCCTTTCCCACACAAGGGTGTTGAAAACACTCCTGGGGGCACCAAAAAATCCTCTCTCCTGACCTCATCACAAGAGGTTTTAAGACCTCTGGGTCAAACTTCACTGCTCTCTTAGAGAGAATAAGCTGGAGGACATTCAGCATGGCCTGTTCTTCTTTTGACAGTGCCTTTCCCATCCTTTCAGCCCTGGCTGGTCACCTTTTCCCGGTGTCCCCTCTGCAGCATACATATTTTTTCCAGAGCCTTTCTCCCAGGACCCTTCTTTCTCCCTTACTCCTTGGAGCCACCCTCCGACTCCCACAGCACGGTCCTGCAGTGCCGGTCTCCAACCGGGCCTCCCGTCTGTTCACTCTGCAGAGCCCTGCAGAGTCCAAAGGGTCCGATGCTCTGCTTCATTAAAACGGTGTTCGTCACTGTTATAGATAAAAATGAGATCAAGCTGAATTAAACATGATTAAAATAAGCGATATTTATTTTGCGACTGAAACACAGTCCTCGATAGCCGCAATCAAAAAGGGACAACACCGAGCCCGGGGTCGGCGTCGGGTGAACACACAATGATTCGAATTCTATCGCTCCGAATCCCCATATGTTCACAAAACTGCTTTAGTTAGCCCAGTTTTTATATACTTTTTCTTTGCCCGGAGCAGAGGTCTTTGTCTTTTTTCGTCATTTCGCATATTCATATGGTTTCTTTTCACTGTGTTGGGCTGGACAAAACTGTATTTCGGGAGACAATGAATTTTGATGAAGGCAAGTTCAGGTTTACAGGAAGATGGAATTGAGATGTAACTTGCAGATTTTGGTTTACTGGAAACTGGCATTTAGATGTATTTTTCTTGTTGGCTCTGATTACCTTAATTGTGGGTGCTTATCGAGTTGTCATCGCTTAGGCGTCTCCCTGGACAGAGCTGTCTCCAACCATGGCTACATTTATTGTCTTGCTAACCCTAGCTCTTCAGCTTTTGTTGGCAATTACAGTGTTGTGATCCCTGTTCCTCCCTTTGCGGCTCTTTGTTTTCAAGCTTTTAATTTTTTATTCATACAGACATTGCTTATTCTACATTAATTTACAACTTTAGAAGAATTACATTATATCATATATCACATCACCATGGAGTCACCAACATGCAGGAACTCAGGACTTCTGAACAACTAACCAATGTGATTAAGCAGAAGCCACTTTATTGTTTATATTTTGCTCTACTTATACATTCTAAAACTACTGTCCATGGGATCACGTAGTACTTGATTGGTGCCTCTGTCTTGTCCACGCACTCTACTCGCACCTCTCAGGAAATATGATTACATATATGATTACAGTTCAGTGCTTCCAGGCCCTTCTTTATCATAGTTTTCTTGCAATCTTGGTATTCTGTTTTTCACCTTCTTCTTTCCCAATTTAGCACAATTTATGTTTCAGTAGCCCTGAGAAATTCCAGAGTGAGTGATAAGAATACCTAAAAATGGTTTGGCTGGAGCACACTATGGCCTAAGCTGTTCAAATACATTGCTACAGTGGGCACCCATGGAACCAGAGGGGGTAGGGACACAAGGGGGATGCCCTCGGGCAGGAAATTCCAGTGCCCCCAGTTCCCCCAGTGCCTCCAGAGCCCCCAGTGTCACAGCATGTCATTGCAGATGTCACTGGGGTACTACTGTCACACATAGGGTCCAGGCAACTCTGCATGGGTCACCTGGGGAATGTAACAGGGGGGCCCTGAGCAAGACACAGGGCTTGGGGACTGGTGGGGGCAACACCTGTGGGTGACGTGTCCCTGTCCCCAAACCCATACTCACACCTTGCCATCTGAGTGCCCACGACATGGGGGTTCAGCACGTCCCCCTCCTCCAAGGGAGTCCTGTGGGGATAAGGGGGGATCAGGGTGGAGTCTGGGGAAAGGGGAGTCCAGCTGGAAGCCCCCACTCACCTGTCCTGGGGCTTCCTGAAAGCTGCAAGGAAAAGGGGAGGGGGTGATTGTGGGGACCCTGGGACACCTGAACCTTCCTGGGACCTTGGCAGTTCCAACAACCCACAGCACCCCCCTCCAAATCCCCACTGCATCCCTGATTCTCCCCGGACACTCCAAGCAGCCCTGAACCCCCCAGAACTTCTGCACCACCACAGTGCCCCCAATGCCCCCAGAGTCCCTGAACCTCTGAACCCCAAACCCGTCAGGAAGGGGCATCCTCCAAACTCCCCCATGATCCCAAAGAGATCCATCCAACATGCTTGCACAGCCCTCCATGAACTCCCCAAATGCTGCAGGAGTTCCCAGTGCCACCGCAGTGTTCCTCAAAGTGCACCCAGGGATTCCCATGGAGCCCAACCAAGACCCTCCAAATTCCCCCCACAACCCTCAGGACCCCCAGTCGAGGTCACTGTGGGCTCAATTTCCCCCAGCCCAGGGGTACTGGGTGCTGCCCAATCTCTGCTCCCACTCTGGGGGCTTCCCCTCACTCCAGGACCCCCATGCCCCATTGTCACCCACCCCGTCAGTGCCACCAGTGACAGCCCCCGATGACAGCCAGGAGCAGGAGCAGGTACAGGAGGGTCCTGCCGACATTCACAGCCACTGCGGGGGACAGAGGGTGATACACTGGGGTACCCTGAACCCCAGGGATCCTGAAGATCCATGTGACCATGTGTGACCCCACCTATGTTCCAGTGGTGTCCAGTGGTTCCCTGTGGTGTCACCTCCAGGGTCATCTTTGATCTGAGTGCCCAGAACACGCGGTGCCTGTCCTGAACCAGCTGGTTGGTGGCCACGCACTGGTAGGTGCCCGAATGTCCCACATCGACGTCCCCAGGCTCCAGGAGGGGATCCCGGGCCACCTCATGCCTGTCGCGCAGCCAGGTGAAGGTGACAGGGGCTGAGCCCACCTGCACTGAGCAGCGCAGGGTCACAGGGTCACCTGGGCGCACCTGGAGTGCCAGGGGGCTGGGGGTGATGGTGGCATTGGCCACAGGCACTGTGGGGACACAGAGGGCTGAGGGAGGGGCCAAGGGCTGGCACCTGGTGTGGGGGAATGAGGGAGTCTGCATGGTGGCACCTGGAGACAGAGGGGCTCCTTCACCCAGGACAGTGACCCCATGGTGCTGGGGGTCATCATGTGGTGTCATCAGGGCATGTGATGGATAATGGGTGGGGGATGAGGATGGGGTGAGGGTGAGGGTGAGGTGGGGTGAGGGTGGGATGAGGGATGCTGTGTCCAAAGGTGAGTATTGCCGTCACCTGGTGGGGGGGCGCAGAATGGCAGTGGGGGATGTGATGGGTGCCATGAGGCACATCAATGGGGACATCAACACAATGCCAAGGGTCTCAGTGCCCTGGGAGGGTCATGTTCAGAAGGGTGAATGTGACCTGATGTGCAGTGGGGGATGTGACAGCTGGGTTAGGGATGCCTGGTTTGGATGTCTTGGGTGGAGATAATTGGAGCCAGACGGTTCCAGTTGCCCTGGTCTGTGACACCCAGTGGTGAGGGCTGTGAGCTGGGCTGGGCTGGGGATGGTGTGGGGGGGATGATGTGCAATGGGAATGTGTGGAATTGAGTATGCTGTGTGTGGGGTCACCCTCAGCCCGAGGGTCCTGCTCACCCAGGACAGTGACGTTCAATGATGGGCTCTTGGCCATGCTGTCCCCGTTGCTCACTGGGCACTGGTAGTGGCCACTGTCATAGTCCCCAGCATGCCGCTTCTCCAGGTAGGGGCCAGTGCCCAGTGGTGTCCCCAAGCCCCCCGGTGCCAGGAGAAGGACAGGGGACCTCTCCCCATGGCCACTGTGCAGCTCAGCTCCAGAGTGTCCCACACTGCCACCTGTCCCCCAGGGGGCTGCACCGACAGTGACACCCCCAAGGAAGGGACCCCTTTGTGGGGACACAGGAGGGATTGAGAACATGGGAGGAGTGGGGGACACTAGAGAGCAGTGAGGCAATCAGGGAGTGGGAGGATCAGAGAGGGATGGGGTGATCCCTGTGAGGAAGAAGGGAGCCCAGATATGGGGAGGAAGGCTTGGAAAGGGGTGGAAGGGACCGCAGGGAAGGATGGGAGTTTCAGCGAAGGGACACATGGAGAGGGTTGACAATATTGGGGATCCAGACATGGATGGTGGGAACTGTGGGCAATGGAGGAAAGACAGAAAGGGAGAGGCGCACCCAGGGAGGGCAGTGGCGACTGTGTGAGGGGTGGAGGCACCAGGGAAGGCAAAGAGGGGACCCAGAGAGAGAGCTGGGAAGGAGGGTTGAGCAGGGCTAGGAGATCTGGTTAGGGCTGTGGGGGCTCCCCGTGCCCATCCCTGCACTCACTGCGCACCGTGACGCTGAGCCAGGCCCTGCTTTTCCTCACAGCCCCTCCCTCGGACCTCACCTCGCAGCTGTAATTTCCTGAGTGGGAGACCCCCACGGTGGGTGCCAGGAGCTGCGGGGACCCCTGTGGGCCCACCACCAACTGCCTGTCCCGGTAGAAGCAGTTCAGGAGGGGGGCTAGGGGCCGCAGGGGGCTGGGGTTGCTGAGGCAGCTGAGATTGAGGGGGGACCTCTCGGGGAGCTCGGGGGGACCCTCCAGCACCAAGACAGGCTTGAGTTCTGGGAAGGAGATGGGGATGGGCACTGTGACTCTGAGTCCACTGAGAAGTGGCTTTGGGGTGTCAGGGTATTGGGGTTCCAGCCGTGTGGGTGCTAACCTGCACTTTCACTGTCACCGGTGCTGACAGCAACATTCCTGAGGTTACCAAGCTCCCGCAGCGGTAGCAGCCATTGTTGAGCAGCTGCAGGTTGGACAGGGACAGCTTGGTGCCCCCGAGGGACTCCCCCAGATCATTCCTGTCCTTGTAAAATCGCACCCAGATAACAGGCACGTCACCGTGTTGCCCTCCAGCAGTGCCCGTGCTGGCATCAGCAGCACCAGCAGCTCTGTGGGACAGGAGGGTCCCATCACACTGAGGAGCCCGAAACAGGTCCAAAGTTGGTGCCCATGGCACTGGGGACATCTGGCTATAGTGTCCATTGCACAGAGTGGGGCCTCCAAAAACAGCCCTGTGGCACAGCTCTCACCACGGGGGTCCCACCACACTGGGGTGCATTGGGATGCACTGGGATGCACAGGGATGTCCCTGTGTGCAGGGGACAGGCTCTCGCCACACGAGGGCTGTGAGGCCACCACCTGAGTGGAGCCCACCCAGACCTATCAGGGAGCCCCCTGAGCATTTCAGATCCCTCCTCACCATTTGACATCTTCACAGAGGGGCTGATGCCACTTCTGGGTCTGTCACACCTGTAGGTGCCACTCTCAGTGACAACGAAGCCCTCGGGTTCCTTCTGCCACCAGAGCCTCCCATCCTTGTACCAGGTGGTGGCACCGGTGGTCCCTGAGCCCTGGCAGGTCAGTGTCAATGGTCCCACAGCACTGCTGGCGTCCAGAGAGGCTCCACCAGGAGCTGGGGGCTCTGAGCATCTGCGGGTGACAGGGGACACAGCCTGCCAGGGCCACCACGGGGCAGGGGACAGCAGGGCAGGGACATGGCATCCCCCGAGGACTCACCAGCGAGGCCGAGGGTCTGGACTGGAAGGGAGAAAGGACAGGGCTGGGTGGGGGTGGCCCTGCAGGGACAGCAGCACCTGGGGGACCAAGTGTAGTGTCTGTCCCCAAAGTGTCCCCACAGGAACACTGGTGTAGCACGGAGGTTTTGAGCACAGGGATGCCTCGGACACCCTGGGCTGAGGCAGGAACATGGGGACACTGTGGACACAGTTCCAGACATGAGTCGGAAAGGAGGTATCCCAGGAAGCCTTGCTCCTGTGCACCGCTGGTCGGTTTCAGGAACCTCCGAATCAATTTTGGACAAATTGCTTTTGGGTAAGACGGTTCAGATTTCAGACACATTATAGGAACACTATGGGCTGAGCTCTCAGCCATGAACAGCTTACTCTACTATTCACTTTAAAAAGTTTAGCTTCTGTTAATCCTGTCTCTGTCACAGGGAAGGAACTCAAAGATTTACCCATGTGCGTGAGGCTTCATTACCCATAGGCAGAAACAAATGTGCTATTTACAGCAGGGTTCTGGCAAGAAGTTAATCATGATTTATATCAGTCTTCAACTCTGAGAGATATGGGAGCGAAAGAACTTCTAACTGCAGCTAGGATGATGTTAGAAGTTTTGTCTTCCGAAAGTGTAGCTTTATCCAGTCTCTCCTCGGCAGAAAGCAATCAAAAGTTCCTCAGAGACTGGGTGTCCTGGGTTGGTGTTTTGTCTGCTCCTCTCCCGCTCCCACACCTCGCTGTCTGCATGGAGCTGCCGCTGGTGCCCTTTCCCCCCCCCGGGGGGGTGGTGCCCCGGGGGGCTGTGCTTGCTTGGCTTGCCCTGCTGCCCCGGCTGCTGCTGCTGCTTGCTGCACTAGCTACCCCGGCCGCTGCTTCTGCCCCGCTGCTTTTGCCCTATTGCTTCTGCCCTGGCTGCTGCTGCCTTCCCCTCCCCCTTCTCTCCTTCAGCTCCAAGATCTGTACCGGCTCCGGATGGGACCTGAGCATCAGAGACTGCCTCCGGAGCCTGCCCAAGAAGCTTCTCGCCCTTCCCAGCAGCGACCGTCTCTCACTTCGGTGAAAACAGTTCTTTTGTCATCTGGGATTGTACTTTCCTGTTGCTGGGAAGTGTTTTTTCTTGTGTTTGTTAATAAACAAGTTTTTTCCACTTTTCCCCCGAGTAAAATTCTCTCCGAGCCCAGTGGGGGGGAGGAATTGTGAGGGGGGTTTATTTTGGGGGGCTCCTTTGGAGGCTTTCCCCCAGTTTTGTCCTAAACTTGGACAAATAATTTGGTGGCCATACGGGGAACCGAAGAAAGTGGAAAAAACTGTGTAACTATATATAATGCTGTTTGGAATGGATTTCAGTATGTGGTTCTGGATACTGGGGTTTTTTGAGGTTTTAATGCCTCTTTGGTCTCTGGGGTTATTTTTCTGCCCGGAAATAGCTCCAGTACTGTCCCTTATTTGTAGTTTTTATACTAGAGGGATAATGACCAAAATATTGATTGGACTGGGCTTGGTTGCAATGGCTTGTAAGAGGTTTATGAAAATGCTGGAATCGGTTCCAGGGATATCTTCTGGATCCTGGTTATGGATATGCATCCAGTTTATTAGCGGAGAAGCAGGGGAGGCGGCTTTTCAGCCTTTGCTTCCCTTTGTCTCCTCTGAATTTTTTACCTCGTTATTAGGATATGTGCAGTTCTCCTTTAGTATTAAAGAGATCATCTTTCTGATGTTTAATGTTGTAAGCTTCCTCTACACAGTTTACAGTTTATATAAAATCAGGGCTGAGATTTCTAGAGGTGCTGGTGCAACTCCTGATTTAGCAGCAGGACAAAGTGTGAGGAGTCCTGAGTGGTGTGGAAAATGGCAGGACCTGGGCCAGATGTTAAAGGAATTTTCTGATCCTATGGTTTGGGATTTTTCACATGAGCAAATTCAGAACCCGGCTGAGGTGGTAAAATATGTGAAAGAGAAATGCCACAATAGCTCCAGGGAAAAAAAGATTACTGCAGTGAGCTGGGCTCTGGCGTATGCTTATCGTACCCTGTCAGATAGTGGAGAACAACAAACAAAGGAAAGGGAACAGGGAGATAACATAGCTACTATGCCAGCTACTCAGGCTGTAGTTAACACCCCAGGCTCGAGGACAGGGATGAAATTAGAAAGCAAGCTTCAACCAATGGCTGTGGCTACCAGTACAAGGAGTGGGAAGTGCACCAAGAAGACCGATCGGCCAGTGGAGGATGATGATGAGGATGCAGGAGAAGGACCTTCAACACCTCCTGATGTAAAATCAAGAGTTAAAACCACTGGTGTGAGATCAGAAACTAATAATGAGTCCCTGTCCTTAAAAGATCTTCGGGGTTTAAGAAAGGATTATACAAGACAGCCCGATGAATCCATAATTAGTTGGCTGGTCCGGCTGTGGGATGCGGCAGGCGAGGCTACCATCTTAGATGGCACTGAGGTGAGACACCTGGGATCCCTGTCTCATGATCCGGTCATTGATCAAGGTATGATAAGGGAGGCTAACCCTCAAAGCCTCTGGGCACGTGTTTTAGACAGCATAGCACAAAGATATCTGTGTGCCGATGATCTGTATATGCAACAGACCAAGTGGAAAACCATAGAGCAAGGGATCCAACGTCTGAGGGAGATGGCAGTGGCGGAGATTATTTTTTCAGATGATATAACAACTAGGAACCCAGACCTGGTACCATGCACACCTGTAATGTGGAGGAAGCTGGTGCGACTCGGGCCATCTGAATACGCGTCTGCTTTGGCAATAATGAAGCGGGAAGAGATCTATGAAACGGTGCTGGACATGGCGAAGAAGCTCTGGGCATAAGCGGATGCTGTGCATGGCCCAACCCATGCCAGAATCGCTGCTGTAGAAACACGCTTGCAGAACTTAGAGGACAAGATAGAGGAAAATCATAAGAGGCTCAGGGAGGAAATTAAGGAGGACCTCCTTCAAATTTCAGCTGTGCAAATTAGACATCCTGGCAACCAACGTAGACGTTCTCCCGATGGGGAAAGAAGGTACACTCCCCGGGCCGAGCTATGGTTTTTCCTGCAGGATTCTGGAGAGAACATGAGGAGATGGAAAGCAGCTGTATGGAGCCCCACACGACGGGTTGCAGAGGCCACTGAAGGAGAGGGTGGATCCAGTCAATTCACTGAACTCAAAGCCGTCCAACTGGCCCTTAACATCGCAGAGAGAGAGAAATGGCCGAAACTCTATTTATACACTGATTCCTGGGTGGTAGCCAATGCTCTGTGGGGATGGTTGAAGAAATGGAAAAAGGCGAACTGGCAGCGCAGAGGAAAACCAATTTGGGCTGCTGAAGAGTGGAAAGACATCGCTACTCGATTAGAGAGACTACCTGTGAAAGTTCGCCATGTAGATGCCCATGTCCCCAGAAAGAGAGCCAATGAGGAGCAGCAACATAATCAGCAAGTAGATCAAGCTGCAAGAATAGGGGTGTCGAAGATAGACTTAGATTGGGAACACAAGGGAGAATTGTTCCTAGCTCGATGGGCCCATGATGCCTCGGGTCATCAGGGCAGAGATGCCACCTACAAGTGGGCACGAGACCGAGGGGTGGATCTAACCATGGACAGCATCTCCCAGGTTATCCACGACTGTGACACGTGCGCTGCCATTAAGCAAGCCAAGCGGGTGAAGCCCCTCTGGTATGGGGGGCGGTGGTCCAAGTATAAGTATGGAGAGGCCTGGCAGATTGACTACATCTCACTGCCTCAGACCCGCCAAGGCAAGCGCTATGTCCTGACCATGGTGGAAGCCACAACTGGATGGTTAGAGACGTACCCAGTGTCTCATGCTACTGCCCGCAACACCATCCTGGGCCTGGAAAAGCAGATCCTGTGGAGGCATGGCACCCCTGAGAGAATTGAGTCAGACAATGGGACTCATTTTAAGAACAATCTCATTAACACCTGGGCTAGAGAACATGGCATTGAGTGGGTGTACCACATCCCTTACCATGCACCAGCTGCAGGTAAAGTGGAAAGGTACAATGGATTACTGAAAACCACCTTGAAGGCATTAGGTGGGGGGTCTTTTAAGAACTGGGAACAACATCTAGCAAAGGCTACTTGGTTAGTTAACACCAGAGGTTCCATCAACCAAGCAGGTCCTGCCCAGTCTGACTCCCTTAATATAGTGGATGGAGATAAAGTCCCAGTGGCCCATGTTAGAGGTCTGTTAGGAAAGGCAGTATGGGTTAATCCTGCCTCGAGTACAGGCAAACCCATTCGTGGGATTGTCTTTGCTCAAGGACCAGGATGCACGTGGTGGATAATGCAGGAAGATGGAACAACACGGTCTATACCACAGGGAGAACTGATTGTAGGATGAGACAGAAAGACATATGTAAGTGTTGAAGGTCTGAGTAAGTGAAATGAGAGGAAATGTGTAAGTGATGAAAGTTTGAGCAAGTCGGATGAAAGCTTTACGTTGTAGTTAGTGGGTGTATATCCCAATCGTGTGTAACGTTCACGATGTGGGATAAGGGGTGGAATGTCCTGGGTTGGTGTTTTGTCTGCTCCTCTCCTGCTCCCACACCTCGCTGTCTGCATGGAGCTGCCGCCGGTGCCCTTTCTCCCCCCCTGGGGGGGTGGTGCCCCGGGGCTGTGCTTGCTTGGCTTGCCCTGCTGCCCCGGCTGCTGCTGCTGCTTGCTGCGCTAGCTACCCCGGCCGCTGCTTCTGCCCCGCTGCTTTTGTCCTATTGCTTCTGCCCTGGCTGCTGCTGCCTTCCCCTCCCCCTTCTCTCCTTCAGCTCCAAGATCTGTACCGGCTCGGGATGGGACCTGAGCATCAGAGACTGCCTCCGGAGCCTGCCCAAGAAGCTTCTCGCCCTTCCCAGCAGCGACCGTCTCTCACTTCGGTGAAAACAGTTCTTTTGTCATCTGGGATTGTACTTTCCTGTTGCTGGGAAGTGTTTTTTCTTGTGTTTGTTAATAAACAAGTTTTTTCCACTTTTCCCCCGAGTAAAATTCTCTCCGAGCCCAGTGGGGGGGAGGAATTGTGAGGGGGGTTTATTTTGGGGGGCTCCTTTGGAGGCTTTCCCCCAGTTTTGTCCTAAACTTGGACACTGGGGAAGGATTCTCTCCTAGCCATCAGCTGGGGAAGGGAAGTTTATGGCCGCCTTGCCAGCAGCAGGTGGTTCAGCAAAGTCCCTGCCAGCAGCAGGCCCACTCTTGCTATCAGCAAGGTGCAATTAATATAATTGAAGGACCTGAGGAAGGTCAAAGTGTATCCCCTGAAATGTTAGAATCTCCAGAATCACCCATCTTCCCTGAACTAACCACGGCGCTTCACCCAAAATCCACAATACCTTACCTAAGGCCAGGAAAAATTAAGTTAGAAATATTTCCAAGCAAGTTAGAGAACTTAGATTTTTGCTTCTTCACCCCTTCAGAAACTCTGAGCCCAGAAGGCGGGAGGGCGCAACAGGCAACTCCCAGGGCCGCGAGGAACACAGGGGAGGGGGTCAGGACCGCAGAAATAGCGGGAAAAAGCACAGGCTCGGTGCGTTCAGTTGCAGGGATGTCTGGGTGGCGGCCATCAGCGGCGGCGGCTGGGACACAGAAAGGTGAGACTGTGCGGGCACCGGCCCTGAACCCAAAGGGCGGGAGCAGCAGCCTCCACACAGATTGCGAGAGCGTCACACACAGCATGTGCAGCGTTGGCAGCGACAGGGGGAACAGCGACCCAGACTATTGCTGCGCCGATCTCGATCCCAAGCACTGTGGCAGCGGCAGGCGCTGGGGCGGCCCCAGCCCTGAGGCCAGTGCTGGGCAGGACGGCCCCCGCCCCGGGCCTGGTAGACAGGGTGGCGCTGGGCGCGGAGGGTGCAGTGGCTCCGGCCCTGAGTGCGCGGGGGGGCACAGAACGCGGAAGTGTCAGCGATAGGGACACAGAACCCAGACACAGAGAGAGGATTGCCCTGTTTCAGGCAAAGACAGATTCTAATGGGGAGAGAAATTCGTGCTTTATAAAGTCAAAGGAGAAGAATTTAACAACTTTTAAGCAATTGCAGGGCAAATGCCCGGATGGAGCTGACCCAGAGAAAACCCGGGCTCAGCAGTGCAAGCTCACCAGCCCAGGGCTCACCGAGGGAGGGGGGGCACAGCCACCCCGCTCCCAGAGGCTCTGTCAGCATCCCCGCTGCTCCCCCCTGCCATGCACGGGTCCAGTGCTGCAGAGAGGAGGGGAATGGGGGGTGGAGAGACGCCAAGAGCTGCTTTTATCTGCATTGCGGAGGACAAACAGAGCAAGGGGACATGATAACAGATTCAATTCTATTTTCACAATTCTTGTATGTTAAATTAAAGGTGTTTGTTTTTGCATTGTTGTCAAAAAGATGCTGAAATTGGTCAAGGTATCAGGTATTTTGTATTTGATTTGAATAGATATTACATATATTTAGTGATTTGTTATTGCTCAGATATGAGTGGACATTTATCCAAATGTCAACATTGAGTTTTAATTTTCCTATAGTTGTTTTAAAGTAACCAGTTTCTAAGTATTTGCAATACTGTCAATATAAATTAATAGATCTTGAATTCTTATAAGGAAGAAGCTTGCAAATTTATGCTTTGCAGATTTGTTATCAGTATTTTAGTTTTTTCTTCAAACCAAATTGCAGTGGATTTCTAGTTTACATTTTTCAAATTGTTAATGAAATGCTGCGTGAATGCAAATTAAAACCACTTCTAGGTTTATTATTTAAATTGTAAAATTTAATCCTAATCAAAATTTTCTTTATATATATTGGAAAAGCAGTATTTATCTATCAGTTCAATTTTTAAGGTTCAAAATAATTTCTGTATTTAATTTTAAAACATTGTAATAAGATTGTATTAGTTCTGTATGACAGAATTATTTTGTTTTCTGTTTCATTGTTTAATCTGAAGTCTTTCAACATTTCAAGTAAGTTTTGGAAAGCCTCCAGACGTGTCCTTGGATCAAATATGTAAAGATAATCAGTTAAGTTGTGAACTTAATGTTTCTTTGCTTTCCTTTTATTAATTCTCTCTTTTATTTTGGCAGGTCTTTTGTGACCTGGCCCTGTTCTGTCTTATAGTTTTGAGTGTTTTTCAGAATTCTAGAAAATTATTTGAGCTTCATTCTCAGAATGAATTTCTAGTATTATGGTTTTCCTGAGTTACTATCATGGAAGCACCGCAGCAGCTTGCCATGTTCAAAGCATCTCACCCTAAAGAAGAACTTCAGAGAAAACGAATTTCTAGAGGAATTTGATTTCTTCCTCACCATGAAATGTTTAATTGTAGCTTTTGCTGTTAAGAGTTGTGGGTTTTTTTTCTTTAATAAGAAGATGTCAGGGAGTTCTCTTTCAATTAGAATTTAGGCTCTGACCAGGCCTTGATTCTAACTGAAAGAGAAATTGTGTAAACCCAGGTGTTTTCTGCATCAAAATAATATTCCAGTAGTTTGGACTGGCAATTTGACCTTATCAATATAGCAGCTGAAGCTAATTTTGGGATGAATTTGGTGTTCATTTTCCGGAGATGATCTAATTCCTCATTGAATCAAGGCTCGTCAGCTGTTGCAGAGCCTGAGATGATGACACAATTTTTTAAAGATTGTCGGTTATCTAATCTTGTAAATATATGTCTGTTGTTTAAAGCATTGTTGATTATTGTATTGTGTTTTACCTGCAGAAGATTGTAAACTTTGGATTTGTCTTTTTTTTAATAGTATTGTGGTATTGTAAATTTTTGTTAGATAATAGTTGAAGGAAAATTCTCCAGTTTTGATCAAAAATCTAGAGACAAAGAAAATTGAAAGGCTTTCAAATTAATTACTTGGAGAAAGGGTTCTGCTTGTGTCTCCACAGAGAGAGGACAGAGATTGGTGCCAGTGAGATACATGGGGCCAAGTTGGGCCCAGGCACGGGTGGATGCCAGCCCTGAAAGCGAAGGGTGAGCTCACAGATTGAATCAGAAACAAAGATCATGAACTCCTCTCCAGACAGCACATGGGGAAATCAGGAGCAGACGTCACACTTATCTCTTATATTTTCTGGCCAAGAGATTGGAATTTGATAGTACCTTTAGGTTGAATTACAGGCATAGGAGGAAGTTCTGTATGCCTGCAGAGTGAAAGTGCAATAACATTCATAGGGCCAGGAGGAAAACTAGCTATTACTCGTCCATTTGTGGTGCAGAAGCCATTTACCATATGAGGAAGAGACCTCTTGTCCCAATGGAACATTTATCTGAAAATAGATTTTTAGTGGGGCTCACTGCGGCACTCACCACTCAGAAGCTGACTTGGAAAACTGATAAACCTCTTTGGGTGGATCAGTGGGCCTTGGAAAATAAGAAATTGAGTGCTTTGAAGAATTTAGTCAAAGCACGGTTGCAAAAAGGACATATCAAGCTAACAAATAGTCCCTGTAATTTTCCCGTGTTCGTCATTCGGAAGAAGACCTCTGGTTCATGGAGATTGCTTCATGATCTCAGAAAGCTGAATGAGATTGTGGAAGAAATGGGACCTCTTCAACAACGACTTCCATCTCTCACAATAATTCCTAGAGATTGGCCACTTGTGATCATTGATCTCAAGGACTGTTTTTTCAGTTTACCACTTCATCCAGATGATGCTCATCGAATGGCATTCTCTGTTCCAAGTTTAAACAGAGAAGAGCCTTTGAAAAGATATCATTGGGTTGTTTTGCCACAAGGCCTCAAGAATTCACCAACAATTTGCCAGTGGTATGTGGCACAAGCTTTGGTTCCAGCAAGAGAAAAGTATCCTGAAATGAGGATCATTTATTATATGGATGATTTGCTCATTGAAGCATCCACACAACAGAAGCTGCAAGAAGCCCGTGACTGTGTGATCGCAGAAGCGCAAAAGGCTGGATTAGCACTTCAAAGATTCAGGAAATTGCACCTTGGAAATATCTTGGATGCAAAATCACAGAGCAAACAATAAAGCCTCAGAAAATAGGAATCAACTCAAAAGTTAACAATTTGCAAGACCTACAACAACTTCTTGGAGAGATAAACTGGATGAGACCGATTCTAAAAATCACAAATGAAGACCTTTTCATTTTTATTCAATCTTTTGAAAGGAAACAGCGATATCAGATCTCCTAGGACTCTCACACTGGAAGCACAAAGAGCTTTGGAAAAAGCTGCAGAAACTATACAGCACAGACAAGCACATAGTTATGTAGATTCATTGCCCTTTTTTTAGTGGTGTTGGGAGAAGGAACATAGTTATATGATTTAATTTTTCAATGGAATGAGTCTCAAAAAGACTAAGTTTTAATTGTAGAGTGGATTTTTCTATCTTACCGATCCCCGAAAACAATTCTTACAGGTTTAGAAATGATAGCTCCCATCATAGTAAAGGGAAGAACAAGGCTGATGACAATGACAGGCAGAGATTTTTTATAATATATTTACCCTTGAAAAAGCAATATTTTGATTTGGCACACCAAAAATCACAGGATTTGGCAATTGCATTGTTAGATTATACAGGTATTTGTACAATTCATTATCCGAGTCACAGGTTGTTAAAGCAATTGTGGCAGATAGACTTTACAAAATATTCACCGTTTGAAAAATTAAAAAATATTCACACTTCAGTTAACACCTTTTCAGGAGCAATTTTAGAAAAACAAAAAAGGAGGGAGGCAGAGGCTATGCCTCACATGCGGTTGAACAAAAGCTTTATATGTATTAAACTTCTTAACTAGTTCTTTTTCAAAGCAAACTCCACCAATTATAAGACATTTTACAAACAAGGGCAAAGCTGAAGAAAAATCCTTTGGTTTTGATCAGAAATTTAGAAACAGGTAAAACCGAAGGATCTTTCAAACTAAGTACGTGGGGAAAAGATTTTGCTTGTGTTTCCACAGGTAGAGGATTGAAGTGCGTTCCTGCGTAATACGTGAAACCATATCAAGCCCAAACACAAGCAGACGCCAATCTTGGACATGAAGAAGGGAGCTTGCAGACAGAATCAAAGACAAAGGATGTGAACTCATCTTCAAACAAAACAAGATATAAAAGACTTAAGGACTGACAGTGAAACATGTTTGTTTATATGTTGTTGAATCTTATCTTTTTGTCAACTATGCTAGGTAATGAAGCGGATCTACCAGTGATGCAGCCAAGGGAGAATGTTTGGGAAAAATTTAGCACAGGCAGCAGGGTTGGACATGATTTGCTTGAGACATTCCAGGCCAAAAAAGCCATTTTTCAACATGTCTGGTGAGATTGCCAGTGAAAGAATGGCCCATTCTGGAGGGCATCCCTTCATGGGCTTTGCAGGTTGTAACAGCTCCTGTGGATGGATGGCATGTGTGGGTTCAATTTCTCCCTGTGGCCTTATTCGAAACAGAAGAATTAGAAATTTTTTTATTTGGCAAGAATGGACTTTTGTATTGTATTTAATGTTTCAGGAGTGACAAAGAACCAAACAATGGATGTTACTCCGAATCAGGATGTATATAGTAATTATACTGTAGTCTCAAACAAACCATCCTTCCGAATTCTAACACAGTTACTGCGGGGAACATTTTTTATTTGTGGGGACGGAATTTGGGCTGGTATCCCTGCGAAAGTCAGAGGAGGTCCATGAAGCATTGGGAGACTTTTAAAACAGAGCAGCAATTGATTACTTACTGCTGACTCATGGGCATGGATGTGAAGAATTTGAAGGAATGTGCTGCATGAACTTGTCTGACTATTCAAAATCAATTCATAAGAACATAAGACAATTGCAGAAAGGTATGGCAAAGTTTGAAAAAGTTACTAAATCATGGTTGGATGGTCTGTTTGACCTTTTTGATCTTTTACCTTTGTGAAAAGAAATTTTGAAAGTAGGGTTTTATATATTAGTGGAGCTTGTAGTTCTTCTTGTCATTTCGTCATGCATCATTCAGTGCATTAGCCATGCCATGGAGAAAACTTTGAAAGAGGTGTTTTTAGTGCAAACAGCGGGGGGAGATGTGGGAACCCAGAGTATTCCTCTGGCTCCCCTGGGAGGTTTAAGACCCCCCCCCCCGGCGGGGTCCCCAAAGACCCTTGAATGAGACACAAGTGTCTCAGGGGCTGGATTTAGCTCCTTGGAACAATTTGCCAACATTGAGAGAAGAAATGCAAGCTTCAAAAATAAATAGAGTGTAAATTATACTGTTAGAATGTAGAATTAGCAGATTTCTAGAATGTTTATATTAAGGAGCTCGTGGCCAAGATGGAGGATTTGGGGCGGGGTATACCTCTTCCTCCTTCTTCTCCGTGTCATCCATGCTGGGTGACATGCTGGCACTTTCAGATTGGATGGGGACAAAGCTGGACAGTTTAACAAAGTTGCATTGTATTGGAAAATAATTGTTAATACCTAGGACATAATTTAAACTTTAAAAGATAAGTCCTGCCTCTACCAGGCAGATTCTGCCCTGGACATCCGGCAAGCAGATCGCTGTTCGCTGGACAAAGCATTCCTGCAATAAGCAACAATAAACAACCATGAAAACCTCTAAGAACAGCCTCCTACAGTCTCTCATCGGAGGGCATCAGAAAGAGCTGGGTTCCAAACCACCTGCATGTCCTCCAGAGGTGATCTCAGGTCTAAGGAGACACCTCGGGAAGTGACAACTATTAACTAGATGAGCTTGGTTAGACTCTCTGCAATTTGGTAGCATCCAAAAAGGAATTGAAAGTGCATTTCATGCTATTGTAGTGACAATAGAAATGTTTCACACTGGTGGTCAAGGGCTGGTCACTGAGGGATGTCACCAGGGAGTGGCTGCCAAGGGGACTCTGTCCCATGGATGACATTTGATCCTCATTGTTCAGCCAAATTCCCACCCACTTCATGTTCCACTCCTGCAGCCCAGCTCTCTCTAATCTGACTCCGAGGAGAGCACAGCAGACCATGTCACAGACCTGGCTAAAGTCTGGGCACATAACATCCCCTTCTTTCCCTCCCATAGGGGTTCTGCAATCCCTGCCTTGTGCTGCTGGTGCCTGGAATGGCTGCAGGAGGATTTGCCACATGCCCTTCCCTGCTGAGCCTAACAAGTCTGTGACTCTCCCAGTGCCCCTCCCTGCCCTGTTTGCAGACTGGTTCCATGTCTGCCCTTCCCAAGTGTCCAGGACACTCTGGGATGGCTCTGGCCTTTCCAAGGGGTTTGAGAGAGGTCTCAAGGTGACAGTGCCCAGCCTTGACATCCCTGGGTGCATCCCTGACACCAAAGGCCTTTTCCACATCCCTCAGCTCCAGGTCAGTGCCCAGAAAACAGCACAGCCATGTTCATGGGGTGCTTCAGAGTGGAGACAACTTTGATTTCTCCCCACCGACCCAGCACTGCAATGGCCTCTCTGTGAAGTCTGTGGCTGTCCTGAGCATTTTTCCTGGAGCCTTCCTGCCAGGAATGCTTCTCTCTATGCAGTCCTAACCACAGCCCAGTAATGAATTCAGGTGGTTTCCCAGAATGTAGTGGCCTCAAGACATTGTTTGTGCCCCCAGAACTGCTACACCCCCGAGTGCTGATGATGGTGTTTGTGCTTACTCGGGTTCATCTCTCCTCCCCCCCCCGCCCCCCCCCCACTCCCCCTTCCCCCTCCCCCCACGATGCACTGCTGAAATCTCCTCAGTAGAAAGCAAACATGGCCTGCTGGCCTGGTCACTTGGTGTCCCTCCATGCAGGAACAAACAACCTCCCGCAGGTGGGGTAGAGGCCAGTGCTGGGTATGTTGGTTACAGGGACTGGTGTGGGACAATTGCCCTGGGGCACCTTCCCAGGCTGTCCCCAGAACAAAGACACGGCCCAGACCCTGCTCTGCTGCTCCCTTAGGTCCATCCCAGGAGCTCTGGCTGTGCCAGGACACTGCTGCCTGCCCCCCTGCACACTGCCCCTCTGCCCAGGCACTGGGCTTTGCTTTGCCAGGGCATTCCTGGAGCACATTCCTGACAGCAGCTCTGGAGGAGAGCAAAGCCTTCCTACCCTGCCCTCAGGAGATGCCCTTTGCTGGTGGAGCTGCAGTGCTGGAGCTCAGCTGTGTCCCAGCAGTGCCCATGGCCTGCCCCTGCCTGCAGGACAGTGACCAAGCTGCCAGAGCACTGCACCCTTACAGCCACAGAAGGGCTGGCAAGGAGAGAGTGGAGTGGGTAAGAGCAAATGTGGGGAGAGCCAGGGTCATTGTCCCTGGCTGTGCTGCTGTGCTAAGAGTCTCTTCCCTCCACCTCTGCTCACAGGCACTGCCCTGCAGAGACAGAGAAGGGCTGAGGAAGAATCCCAGAAACACAGGAGAGGGCATGCACTTGTTTTTATTTAAAAACACAGACCTCTTGCGAGTCTTTGTGTTTCAAAAGAATGGTAGATATTCATGTAGAAATGCAAGGACTAATAGTAGAGTATTTTGTAAGAAATATTGCAAAAGAAGAAAAAAATACCATAGAAAAAATAAACAAATAGGAAATATAAGGCTGAGATTATAGAGAGTTACATTCTGAAGGTTCTGCAGGAGAAAATATTTTAATGCTTTTGAAAATGTAGAGTCATCAATTTTCTCAGAGCATCCTTGAGCTTCTGGTTCCTCAGGCTGTAGATGAGGGGGTTCAGCACTGGAGGGACTACTGAGTACAGAACTGAAGCTGCCAGATCCAGGGATGAGGTGGAGATGGAGGAGGGCTTCAGGCAGGAAAATATGCCAGTGCTGAGGAACAGAGAGACCACAACCAGGTGAGGGAGGCAGGTGGAAAAGGCTTTGTGCCTTCCCTGGTCAGAGGGGATCCTCAACACAGTCCTGAAGACTTGCACATAGGAGAAAACAATGAACACAAAACAGCCAAATGCTAAAGAAATGGAAAACACAAGAATCCAAAGTTCCCTGAGGTAAGAATTTGAGCAGGAGAGCTTGAGAACGTGTGGGATTTTACAGAAGAACTGGCCCAGGACATTTCCGTGGCACAAGGGAAGGGAAAATGTAGTGGCTGTGTGCAGCACTGGGCCAGGCAGCTGCTGCCATGTGAACACAAGCTCTTCTGCCCAGGAGGGTCCCGTAGTGCAGGGGTTTGCAGATGGACACGTAGCGGTCGTAGCACATGATGGTCAGGAGGGAAAAATCTGAAGACATGAAGAACATAAAAAGAAACACCTGTACAGCACATGCTGCATAGGAGATGTTCCTGGTGTCCCAGAGGGAATTGTGCATGGCTTTGGGGACAGTGGTGCAGATGGAGCCCAGGTAAGTGACAGCCAGGTTGAGCAGGAAGAAGAACATGGGGGTGTGCAGGTGGTGGCTGCAGGCTACGGCTCTGATGATGAGGCCGTTGCCCAGGAGGGCAGCCAGGGAGATGCCCAGGAAGAGGCGGAAGTGCAGGAGCTGCAGCTGCCGCGTGTCTGCCAATGGCAGCAGGAGGAAGTGGCTGATGGAGCTGCTGTTGGACATTTGCAGTGTTATGGCATGTGATTCTGTAAAAAAAGTAATCATGGAATAGTTTGGTTTGGAGAGGACTTTACATATCCCAGCCCAGCTTGTTGGCACTTTCCCCTCACTGCCTGCCCAGGGCTCTGCTGCCTGGAGCTGTCCCTGCCAGTAGCTGCTTCCCTGTGCTCAGGGCTGGGCCCTGCCAGTGCTGTCATAGCCCAACCCAGACCTGGGGGCTCAGCATTGCCCTGCAGACCCTTCCCAGCACAGGGCACTGGCCAGGGCCAGCTCTACCTCTGCAGGCTCTGATGGCAACATCAGAGCAACCTTGAGGAGGCTGGAAAAGCAACGCTGATCTGCCTCTAAGGGACCATGTGCTCATTTCTGTCAGTGTCTGCTTTGTTAAGATCTGAGAGAATTTTTTTTTTAAGTTTTCTTAATTTAAACTCAGAGATGAATATCAGTGCGCAGTTTTCTATTCAGGCAACCCAGAGCAGTAGATTAAAAAAGCAGGATTTTCCCTTTTATGCACCCCTGCATTGCTGTGCGATCCATATAATCAATTTGGATATGTTCTGCAGTTAAATGTCATGCTGGGAGCAGTTGTCCTGTACAGTGCAGCATCCTAACCACACAAGGAGAACACTTCCAAGCCTAACCAGCTGTCTCCTTCCACCCAGACGTTGTCTCCCAGTGCTGTGGACAGCTCCCAGGGCTGGCTGAGAGCTGTCCATGGCAGGCAGCAGAGTCCCTGCCCCAGCACAAGTGCCCTGGGCTGCAGGACCCTGCTCTGCAGAACAGCCCTGGGCACCCCTGGCTACACAAGAGAGAATCAGAGAATGTACTCACAGAGTCTGTAGGCATTGGGATGTTCCAGCTTTAGGAGATCACTCCAGGAGCTGCAGCTGCTTTGTCCAGCCAGAGGATTCCTGTGTCAAGGGCTGGGAGTGATTCTACCCCAGTCGCTTCTAAGCATCTTCCCAGCCCTGACAGATTGAAGATCTCAGTGCCTCTGTGCTGTGCCTGGGGTAGCTGCAGGCAGAGCCCCAGCCCTGCTCGGCTGGGAGAGGAGCTGCTCCTCAGCAGAAATGTCTTTTTGAAACTCTTCATGGTTTCCAAGAGCTCCCTCTGTGCCAGGAGCCCGGCCCAGCTCAGCAGCACAGACACAGCACAAGGACTTCAATGACCGTCTTGGGGCTTTGGTGTTTTTTCCATTAGACTCAGGCCCTCAGAGAGTGTTCAAACCTCTTCTTAATAACTCAAAGTTAAATGGAAACTCCAAAGTTTCTCTAAACTTTAATAGAGTCCACAGAGGGATATGACTGTGAAAGTGTCCCCAGATTCCAGTTAGAGCAGAATACTGGAGCACTGATGGTAGGTGAGGACAAATAAGGGAAAAGCGTCTCTGGTGCTGAGAAATCCTGGATGTGTTTCAGGAATATGAAGGGCCAAGGCCTAAGCCCCAGCCCCTGGCAAGGCACATCCTGTCCCTCCCTCATTGCTTAGGGCTCTTCCCGGGCCACTGGGCTGTGGGGATGTGCAATGCCAAGGGCAGGACCATGGGGTGGCCCCTGTCAGGCTGCTGAGCAGGGACAAGGAGGCAATGAGGCCCCAGCACAGCAAGGCTCACTTGTCCCCTGCTGGCCTCAGGCCCAGGGCCAGCAGCCATGGCCCAAGTGCTGCAGGAGCTGGCTCTGGCAGGGCCTTTCAGCTGCTGCCCATCCCTCTGCCCTCTGCAGCCCAGGCTGTCCTACGGTGTCCATGCCCTGCGCCTCTTTCTGCAGGCTGTCGTCATCCCCTGGCTGCCTCTGCTTGCTGGCCCCTTCCTTTGCTGACAGCTGTATGTCCTGCCTGCCTCTGCCTAGCCACACAAAGCCTTGGCCTTGATACCAAACTGGTTCATTCCATTTTTACTGTGCCTTTAGACTTTTAGCGGAAGAACAAGGCATGCAGGGTCTGCTTTCTTATCAGTGATGATGGGAAGAGAAGAAGACATCTGGCTCAATGGTGCAGTGACAGAAAAAACAAGGATTGAACATGGGAACTTGGGGTGGGTTTTATGGAAACGAGTAAATTCTAATACACATGTAGTGACTGAATATATGAAACACACTTGTGGAATCATATGTCCATGTAAATTTAGGAGTTATCCCACATTGGACCTGAGGCCTGAAAAATGAAGCCCTCTTTAACATGAAATTTGTGTTAAGGAATCTTATTCTCATATTTTGGAGATTTGGTTGCACCAGGGCCTCACAGAACCAAGGAGTCAACAGTGTAATTGTGGAACCTCAAGGAACAAAAGGGCCTTTTGACACTCTGGGAGCTCATGGAACCAAAATCCATTTTGACAGAGTGAGGCCACATGGAACCTATGGTCCCTTGTGACACTGCAAATCAAAGGAGACCATTGTGGCACTGAGAAACCTCATGGAAGCAAAATAACATTGTGACAGAGAAAGACCTCATGGAACCAAGGGGCCTTTGTGACACTGTGGGGCCACATGGAACTATTGGTCCATTCTTATACTGCAGATCCAACAAGGCCATGGTGACACTATGGAACCTCCTGCAACCATGGGTGCATTGTGATCCTGCAGGACCTCACAGAACCAAGGAGTCCAAGGAGTGCAGAACTGTTGCTGACAGTATGAGAGCTCATGGAACCAGAAGTCCATTATGACCAAGGGGCCATTGTGACACTGTGGATGCAAGGGGCCGTTGTGACACTGAGGAACCTCATGGAACCAAGGGCACATTGTTACACTGTGGGGACTCATGAAACAAAAGATCCATTGAGACATTGCAGGCCCTCATGGGACAATGGAGACTTTTAAAAATCAGAATCACAGAATGAACAAGGTTGGAAAAGACCTTTGAGATCATCAAGGCCAACCTATGACCCAACATCACCTCATCAATTAACCATGGCTCTGAGATTCAAGTCCAGTTTTTTTTAAAGATCTCCAAGGACGGTGACTCCACCACCTCCCTGGGCAGAAAATTCCAGTGCCAAATCACTCTTTCAGTGAAGAATTTTTCCTGATGTCAAGCCTATACTACGCCTGGCTCATCTTAAGACATGGAATCAAGGGGACCACAGTGATGGTGTGGGGGTCCGTTGGACAAAGGGGCCATTCTGACACTGTAGAACCAAGGAGATCTTTTTTCCAGTATAAGGCATCATGGAACCAAGGTGACCATTGTGACACAGCAGGGCCTCATGGAACCAAAGGCACAAGAGCGACACTGTGAGCTCCAAGGGACCAAGGGGGCATTCTCACACTGCAGAGCCAAGGAGACCATTGTGACACTATGGGATATCATGGAGCCTAGGGTCCATTGTACATGGAGGCCATTTCTACAATTTGAAGCTTTGTGAAACAAAAGGGCCATTGTTGCATTTCAGGGCCTTATGAAACCAAGGAATCCATAGTGACACTGTGGGGCTCAGTGGAACCAGGGAGCCATAGTGACAGTGTGGGGTCTCATGGAATCAATGATCTATTGTGACACTGCAGGACCCTATGGAATCATGGAGACAGTTGTGACATTTTGCAGCTCCATGGAACCAAGGAGTCCATTGTGACACAGCCGGGCCTCATGGAATCCTGGAGGTTATAGTGACACTTGGAGACCTTGTTGAATCGGCAGGGCCTCTTGGAACCAAGGAGGCTCTTATGCCACTTTCAGTCCCCATGGAACCAAGGGTCCATTGTAATAATGTGGCACCAATGAGACTCCTGTGACACTGGAAGGCCTCATGGGAGCAAGGGACCATTATGACACTGTGCAGCTTCATGGAAACAAGGGGTCAATGTAACACATCTGGGCCTCATGGAGTCAAGGATCCAGTATGGCACAACCATTGGGACACTGTAGGGCTCCACAGAATAAAGGGGCCACTATGTCACTGCTGGCTCCTATGGATCCAAGGGAACACAGAACAGGTCTGGTTGGCTTTGCTGGACTCATCCACCTGCCCTTGGCATGTCAAGGGTCCCTACTCTGGGCTCTGGGCTTTCCTTCAAATGGAAAAGAACTGCCCTTCTCATCCAGGCACCCATTGCCAAAATGGGATTCCCCCTCCAAAATGCCCTATATCCCAGGATTGTTCCAAGACAAAAGCTATCATTACAAACAGGTCTGGCTGCCCTTGTCCTCCTGAGGGCAGGCTCTCACTTGCCTTTAAACACTGGGGTTCAGTGCTTTCCTTCCTATGGAAAAGAACCATCCTTCCTGAACAGGAACCTATGGCAAAAATGGGTACTTTTCCTCCTAAATTAATATCTGCAACGATTTCTCCCAGACAAAAGCTGCCAGAACAGACAGCTCTGGCTGACCTTCGCCTCTGGTAGTCACCTCTATTCTGCCCTGAACCTCTGGGGCTCTGCTCTTTCTTTCTTTTGGAAATGAATAATATTTCTTCTCCAGGTGTCCATGGCCGAAATTGGGATTCCACCTACAAAACTCCTATATCCAAAGATTGCTCCTACACAAAAGATGCCATTAATAACAGGTCTGGCTGGCCTTGGCCTCTTGAGGGCCAGCTTTCACATACTTCCCAAACCCAGGGGCTCTGTGCTTTCCTTTCAATGCAAAAGAACTGATCCTCCAGGGAAAAATGGCTGAAATTGGGATTCCACATTCTAAATTTGAATATCCATGGATTGCTCGCAGACAAACCTGCCAGGACTAACAGGTCTGGCTGGCCTTGGCCTCTGGTGACTGCAGTTCAAACAGTCTCTGAAACATTATTTCTTTCCTGTGGAGACCATCTTGACTCTGTAGGGACTTCTGAAATAAAGGGGCCACTGTGACACTTTGGGGACCCCAGGGAATCAATGGGCCATTGTGACACTGCAGGGTACCATGGATCCTAGGGACCATTGTGACACTGCGGGGACCCCATGGCACCAAGGACATCACTGTAGCATGGCTGGTTGGCGTGGTCCCAAGGGGCCAGTGTGAAGCAGCAGGGTTTTGTGGAACCAAGAGGCCATTGTTGCATTACAGGACCTCGTGCAGCCAAAGGGCCGTTGTGATCCTGCAGGGCACTGTGGATCCATGGAGACCATTGTGACATTGCAAGGCCCCATGGAACCATGGAGACCATTGTGACACTGTGGGGCCTCATGAACCAAAGGGCCATGGTGATCCTACAGGGCCTCATGGAAGCAAGGGGCCATTGTGACACTGCAGAAGCAAGGAAAACCCTCTGGGGCCTCTAGGAACCAAGGGGAGATGGAACGTGCACAGCAGTGCTCTTCGCTATACAGAGTTGAAAGAGTGCACGATACGCTTACAAGAGCAGGGAAATCTAGTATGGTACAAAGAGCTTCAAAGAAAAGTGCACATGCCAGGCATGTTTTGGCAGTAGCAAAACCTGCCAGCAGAGTGTTCTGTGTGAGCAGGAGACGACACTTCACCTCGGTTAGAGAGAAATCGCCGCAGGATACATTGCACGAACAAGGAAACCACAGAGCCCCAGAGTGATCTTCGCAGCATAGTGCTTGTCAGTGACTAGAGGCATGAAGCAGGATCAGCATCAGCTTAGTTTCTACTACATACTTATTCGTCCTGCAGAATTCTGTGGTACTTATCCGTGATGCAGAGAACTCATTTCTAAGTGTAGTGCAATGTGAGAACTACTGCGTGTTGTGCATGCTTTCTCCTTACCATTAGGTAAACGGCAGTGCTCGTCGCTATGCAGAATTGAAAGAGGGCACGGTACGATTACAAGGATCAGGGCATTCTCGTATGGTACAGAGGGTTTAAGAGAAAAGTGCAGTTGCCTGGTGTGTTCTTGTGGTAGCAAAACCTACCAGCAGAGTGTTCTGTGTGAGCAGGAGACGACACTTCAACTCCGGTGGGGAGAAATCGCTGCAGGATACATAGCGCGAACAAGGAAGCCTCAGAGCACCGGAGTGATCTTTGCAGCATAGCGCTTGTCAGTGACTAGAGGCATGAAGCAGGATCAGCGTCAGCTTGCTTTGCTACTACATACCTTTTCGTCATGCAACATTCTGTTGTACATATCTGTGATGCAGAGATCTTATTTCTAAGTGTAGTGCAAATTGAGAACTTTGTGTTCTGTGCATGCTTTCTCCTTAGCATTACGTACACGGCAGTGCTCTTCGCTATGCAGAATCTCAAGACTGCATTTTACACTTACAAGGAGCAGAGCAATCTCATAGAGTACAGAGGGTTTAAGAGAAAAGTGCACACACCAGGCGTGTTTTGGCAGTAGCAAAACCTACCAGCAGTGGGTTCTGTGTGGCTAGGAGATGACACTTCACCTCGGTGTGAGAGAAATCGCAGCAGGATACATCGCGTGAACCAGGTATTCGCAGAGCACCAGAATGCTCTGCGCGGCGTACAAGTTGTTAGTGAGTCCTGGTAAGAAGGAAGTTCAACTGCCATTGTACTTCTAGAAGATCAGGGCAGACGAGGAGGTGTACTTTTCTTCTATGCCACCTCTACCACACCAGCCTGCCTGGCTTCGTGTAAAAGTGCCATGCACTCTTTCAAGTGTGCATAGCAAGTAGTACGGAAGTGTACTTAAAGCTAATGACGAAAGTGTGCACACCACGCAGAATTTCTTCCTTTCCACTGCTCATATCAATATTAAAATTGCCAGAAATAGTCCTAAAATGGACACTGAAACACCCCAAACCGGACAAGATTCCAGGTATTACTGGGAAAAATCCAGGATAAATTCAGTCTTAAAATGCCAGGAAATTGCTAAAAAATTCACACCAAGAAACACAGAAATCCCCCAGAAAGTGCACAAAAGTAGGCCAAAAAAAGTCCCAACATCTGCACTAAAAAACTTAAGAAATGGCCCCAAAATCCAGTGAGATTTTAGGAATTTCTGAGGAAAAATCTGGGGAAGTGAGTGGGCAAAATATCTGGAGGAAATGCAACTTAAAAGGGTCCAAAAAGCCTGAAAATCACACAAACAATGGTCCAAAAACTCCTGAAATCCATACTAAAACATCTAAACTCTGCCAACATTCCAAGGACTGCTGGGAAAAGCATCAGGAAAAATCCAGGAAAACTTGAGCCAAACAAACCTGAAAATTCGAGCTAAGGAACGAAAAATTCCCTAAAAATGAAACTGGAAATGACCCGAAAATTCTCAAAAGTTGCATTGGATCACCCCAAAGCTGTCAAAATTCCAGGCGTTATTGGGAAAAACATCTGGAAAAACCCAGGAAAAACTCTGCCTTAAAAACAGGAAAGATTTGAGATAATTGATAAAAGATTTGTGTTAATCATAATAGTATGAGGGTTTGTATAAACCAGAATACTTAAGTTTGAAATGAAGCATGACTCTAAAGAAAGGAAAATATATGATTAAATAATTTTATTTTAAATTTTATTTTATTTAAATAAGTAGTATCTACTGACAGCTTGCAAAATAATGTTTTCACACAGCGCAACACATTCTGCAGAATCCGATTTCCTGCCCTTGTGTGGTCAATCACACACTATATGCTAAAGAACAGGCTTCCTACTTCTTCTGTTTTTTTGCCTAACAAGAACAGATGGTTACATGACCAATTCTCTGAAGAGCTATTCCACGAAATTTGCGCCCTCAATGAACAGCCACTATTCTAAGTGGTGGCATCATTAGTCTGGGAGAAATCCAGATCCATAGGGAACTTAAGCAAGCAGAATCAGAGTCTCAGGCAGAGGGTCCTGGACAAAATAATGGCCTGTTTCTCTGTGAAATGAAGTTCACTTCACTACTTTTGTAATATTTATTTAGAGGAGGTGTTTCGATCCCAATGAACAGTCAGGGTTCAAAGTGGCGACATCTTTAGTCTGGGAGAAATGCTGTTCAATACGGAAATTTAGCAGGCAGAAGCCCAGTCTCAGGCCCAGGGCCTTGGACACAAACCGGGGGCTATTTATCAGTGAAATAAAGCTCACTTCACCACTTTTTCAATTTCTATTTAGATGAGATGTTTGGCACTCAATGAGTAATTGGATTGTAAGTGGTGGCACCATTAGTCTGGGAGAAATCCTGGTCATTTCTTGAAATTTAGTAGGTTGAAGCCCAAACTTAGGCCCAGGGCATTGGACACAAACAGGGGCCTATTTCTCTGTGAAATGTAGCTAACTTCTACACTTTTGTAATGTCTACTTAGAGGAGGGGTTGGGCCCTCAATGAACAGCCACTATTCTAAGTGGTGGCATCATTAGTCTGGGAGAAATCCAGATCCATAGGGAAATTAAGAAAGCAGTACCAGGGTCTCAGGCACAGGGTCCTGGACACAAATTATGGCCTGTTTCTCTGTGAAATGAAGTTCTCTTCACTACTTTTGTAATGTCTATTTAGAGGAGGTATTTGGCTCACAATGAACAGCCAGAGTTCAATGTGGTGACATCTTTCGTCTGGGTGAAATGCTGTTCAATAAGGAAATTCAGCAGGCAGAAGCCCAGTGTCAGGCCCAGTGCCCTGGACACAAACTGGGGCCTATTTCTCTGTGCAATGAACCTCACTTCACCGCCTTTGTAATGTCTATTTAGAGGAGTCTTTTGGCACACTATGAAAAGCCGGGATTCGAAGGGGTTGCACTTTTAGTCTGGGAGAAATCCAGATCCATAGGGAAATTAAGCAAGCAGAGCCAGAGTCTCAGGCACAGGGTCCTGGACACAAATATTGGCCTATTTCTCTGTGAAATAAAGCTCGCTTCACTGCTTCTGTAATGTTCATTTAGAGGAGGTTTTTGGCACTCAAAGAACAGGCAGAGATCTAAGTGGTAGCATCTTTAGTCTGGGAGAAATCCCCTTCAACAGGGAAATTTATCAGGCAGAAGCCCAGTCTCAGTCACAGGGCCCTGAACACATATAATGGCCTGTTTCTCTGAGGTATGAAGCTCACTTCACTACTTTTGAAATGTCTATTGCGAGAAAGTTTTTAATACTCAATGAACAGCTATGGTTCTAAGTGGTGGCAGATTTAGTTTTTGAGAAATCCTGATACATAGGAAAATTCAGCAGGCAGAAGCCCAGTCTCAGGCGCAGGGCCCTGGACATAAATAGGGGTGTATTTCTCTGTGAAATAAAGCTCACTTCTCCAATTTCATAATGTTTATTCAGAGTAGGCTTTTGGCACTCAAAGAACAGCCAGGGATCAAATGGTGGCATCTCTAGTCTGGGAGAAAACCTAATCCGTTAGGAAATCTAGAAGGCAGAAGCCAAGTCTCAGGCCCCGGGTCCTCGACACAAACGTGGGCCTATTTCTCTGTGAAGTAAAGCTCAATTCAACACGTTCTTCATGCCTATTTAGAGGAGGTATTTGGCTATGGATGAAGAGCCAGAGTTCAGAGTTTTGGCAGCTTTAGTCTGGGAGAAATACCGTTAACAGGGAAATTTATCAGGCCGAAACCCAGTCTCAGGCAGAGGGATCAGGATGCACACAGGAGCCTATTTCTCTGTGAAATAAAGCTCACTTCTCCCCTTTTGTAATGTCTGTTTAATCGAGGCTTTTGACACTCAAAGATCTGCCAGGATTCTCAGTGGTGGCAGCTTTATTCTGGGTGAAATCCTAATCCATAGGGAAATTTAGCAGGCAGAAGCCCCGTCTCAGGCACTGGGCTCTGGACACAAATAATGGCTTATTTCTCTGAGAAATGAAGCTCAGTTCACTAATTTTGTAATGTCTATTTAAAGGAGGTGTTTGGCACTGGATGAAGAGCCAGGGTTCTAAGTGGTGGCAGCTCCAGTCTGAGAGAAATACTGATCCTTTCAATATTTTAGCAGGCAGAAGCCCAGTCTCCGGCACAGGGCCCTGGACACAAACAGAGGCCTATTTCTCTGTGAAATAAAGCTCACTTCTCCAATTTTGTAGTGTCTATTCGGTGTAGGCTTTTGGCACTCAAAGAACAGCCAGAGATCAAAGTGGTGGCAGCTCTAGTCTGGGAGAAATCCTGATCCGTTAGGAAATCTAGAAGGCAGAAGCCCAGTCTTAGGCCCCAGGACCTCGACACAAACAGGGGCCTATTTCTCAGTAAAATAAAGTTCATTTCACCTCTTTTGTAAAGCCTATTTAGAGGAGCATTTTGGCACTCAAAGAACCGTCAAAGCTCTAAATGGCAGCATCTTTACTCTAGGAGAAATCCAGTTCAATAGGGAAATTTAGCAGGAAGAAACCCAGTATCAGGCACAGAGCCCCAGACACACACAGGAGCTTATTTATCTGTAAAATAAAGCTTACTTCTCCACTTTTGTAATGTCTATTTAGACAAAGTTTTGGCACTCAATGATCTGCCAGGATTCTAACTGGTGTCATCTGTAGTCTGGGAGAAATCCTGATCCTTTTGGAAATTTATCAGGCAGAAGCCCAGTCTCAGGCCCAGGCCTTGGACATAAATAGGGAACTATTTCTCTGTGAAATAAAATTCACTTCACCGCTATTGTAATGTTTTTTTGAGAGGACGCTATTAGCACTCAGGGAAAAGCCAGTGATCTACGTGGTGGCAGTTTTACTCTGGGAGAAATCCTGATCCATAGAGAAATTTAGGAGGCAGAAACCCAGTCTAAGGCACAGGGCTCCAGAAACAAATAATGGCCTGTTTCTCTGTGAAATGGAACTCTCATCACTACTTTTGTAATGTCTATTTAGAGGAGATATTTTGCACTGGATGAAGAGCCAGGGTTATAAGTGGTGGCACCTTTAGTCTGGGAGAAATCCTAATTCGTTCGGAAATTTAGCAGGCAGAAGCCCTGTCTCCGGCACAGACCCCTGGACACACAGGGGCCTACTTCTCAGTGAAATAAAGCTCACTTCACCACTTTTGTAATGTCCATTCATAAGAGGCTTTCGGCACTCAAAGAACAGAGAGAGATCTAAGTGGTGGCATCTTTACTCTGGGAGAAATCCAGTTTAACAGGGAATTTTAGCAGGCAGAAACCGATTCTCTGGCACAAGGCTCTGGACACAAACAGGGGCATTTTTCTCTGTGAAATGAAGCTCACTCCACCACTTTTGTAATGTCTATTTAGAGTAGGCTTGTGGCATACAATGATCAGCCAGGATTCTAAGTGGTGGCATTTTTAGTCTGGGAGAAATCCAGTTTAACAGGGAAATTTAGCAGGCAGAAGCCCAGTCTCGGACCCAGGGCCCTGGACACAAACAGGGGCCTATTTCTCTGTCAAATAAAGTTCACTTCACCTCTTTTGTAAAGCCTATTTAGAGGAGCATTCTGGCACCCAAAGAACGGCCAAAGTTCTAAACGGCAGCATCTTTACTCTGGTAAATATCCAGTTCAACAGGGAAATTTAGCAGGCAGAAGCCCAGTCTCAGGCGCAAGGCCCTGGACACAAACAGGGTCCTATTTCTCTGTGAAATAAAGCTCACTTCACCGCTTTTGTAATCTTCATTTAGAGGAGGTTTTCGGCACTCAAAGAACAGCCAGAGATCTAAGTGGTGGCATTTTTAGTCTGGGAGAAATCCCCTTCAACAGGGAAATTTATCAGGCAGAAGCCGAGTCTCAGGCACAGGGCCCTGGACACAAATAATGGCCTGTTTCTCTGAGGAATGAAGATTACTTTACTACTTTTGTAACCTCTATTTTGAGGAGGTGTTTGGCACTAGTTGAAGAGCCATTCTTCTAAGTGGTGGCATCTTTGTCAGAGAAATCCTGGTCCATAGGAAAATTTATTAGACAGAAGCCCAGTCTCGGACCCAGGGCCCTGGACACAAACAGGGGCCTATTTCTCTGTGAAATAAAGCTCACTTCACCACTTTTTTTACTTGCCTATTTAGAGGAGGTGTTTGGCATTGGATGAAGAGCCAGAGTTCACAGTGGTGGCAGCTTTAGTCTGGGACAAATCCAGATAAAAGGGAAATTTATCAGGCCGAAACCCAGTCTCAGGCAGAGGGATCAGGATGCACACAGGAGCCTATTTCTCTGTGAAATAAAGCTCACTTCTCCCCTTTTGTAATGTCTGTTTAATCGAGGCTTTTGACACTCAAAGATCTGCCAGGATTCTCAGTGGTGGCAGCTTTATTCTGGGTGAAATCCTAATCCATAGGGAAATTTAGCAGGCAGAAGCTCCGTCTCAGGCACTGGGCTCTGGACACAAATAATGGCTTATTTCTCTGAGAAATGAAGCCCAGTTCATTAATTTTGTAATGTCTATTTAAAGGAGGTGTTTGGCACTGGATGAAGAGCCAGGGTTCTAAGTGGTGGCAGCTCCAGTCTGGGAGAAATCCTGATCCTTTTAATATTTTAGCAGGCAGAAGCCCAGTCTCAGGCACAGGGCTCTGGACACAAACAGGGCCTATTTCTCAGTAATATAAAGTTCACTTCACCTCTTTTGTAAAGCCTTTTTAGAGGACCATTTTGGCACTCAAGGAACCGTCAAAGTTCTAAATGGTGGCATCTTTACTCTAGGAGAAATCCAGTTCAATAGGGAAATTTAGCAGGAAGAAACCCAGTGTCAGGCCCAGGGCCCAGGACACACACATTTTTGCAATGCCTATTTATAGGAGGATTTTGGCACTCAAAGAACAGCCACGGATATAAGTGGTAGCATGTTTAGTCTGGGAGAAATCCTGATCCATAGGGAAATTGTCAAGTAGAAATCCAATCTCAGGCATAGCAGCCTGGACACAAACAGGGACCCTTTTCCCTTTGAAAAGAAACCTATCCTCCCAGTTTCCTAATACGTTGTGGAGCAAGTTTTTGTGACTCAATATGTAGTCAGATTCCAAGAGGTGTAATCTTTAGTCTGGGAGAAATCCTGATCCTTTCAGAAATCCTGAAGTCAGAAGTCCAGTCTTAGGCACAAGGCCCTGGACACAAATAATGGCCTATTTCTGTGTGAAATAACGCGCACTGCGGTCTGGCCTGCATGGAGGGGCCAGCCCACCCTATGATGCGCGGGAGTATGGTGAGGCAGTGATGGTGTGTATAAATGAAATTCTATCACTATTTATTTGGGAACCTAAGACTTCTCTTAGAATCAGGTTTCTACATAGGGAAGTGGTTCCTTCCCCCAGAAGAGGTTGTAATCTAAGTAGTTCTTAGTTAACTCATTTCCTGTTGTTTAATTACCCTTCTGTTCCCATCCTCCTCTTTTCTTCACTTTGGGTAAAACTTTGGGTCCTCAATTTGTTGGCCTCTGTGTTGACATGCTGAGCATCTTGTTGTGCCGGGGCAACGAAATAAAGCTGGAGCATCAGCAGAAACAAAAGGATCATCAGGCTGATGGGATCTCTTTAAGGATGAGGGTTCCCTGATGACAAAAGTGTCTTCAGACGAAATCCTTGCATACAGAGGTACCTGTTAGTAGACTTGGATTTGGCTCATTCTCTAGGGAATAGTTTTGCTGATCAGAGAGGTGTTGTTAAGCTCTTGGAGGAGGACTTAGGAACGTAGAGCGTGAAGTTGCTAAACTACTGTCTGGAGATGTGACCCAGCTGCATCACCCACAGTCCTACCCCTGAGCTGGAACACGGTAGGAGAAGTCCCAAATGAGATCACCTTTGCAGAAAAAAAATGTATTCCCTCAGCCCTGTGTAAAGCCTTATTAAAAATTATGTACTTGAGGGGGGAATTTTCCCTCCTTTCCTCTGTTCTGTGAATTTGTGCAGATTAGAGTGTGTTGATGAACCCCAGAATACTCAGTTTTCCTCTGCAGACGAGCTTAGACATGTTCAGAGTGTTCAGTATAACAGCATAAATCCCCCAGCATAAATGTTGGGTGAATGATATTTATGTGCTTGTAATTCATTAATATTTTTTATCCTCTGGCCAGCTAGTAGACAATTTCACGTTCAATAATTGTAACTGACAAGCTGTGGAAAATAGGCAGATGAATGAGTTTATTTTTCACCCTGCACCGTGATTATCCACTCAGTGATACTGTTACCTCTGTTTGTTGCAGACCCTGGAGGATACACTCACCTTGATTTTTACACATCCTACACTGGAGAGCTGGTTCCTGGCGTTGGAGCTGCGCTCTATTCTTCAGCGTGGTCTGAATCCTGTCACTGTGAAGCTCCTGTCAGCTCACCTCAATTCTGGGGTGCTCCAGCTGCTGAAAACAGGCGCCCCTGTCCTGCAAAGCATCACAATGGATCACATACACGTCTTGTCCAAGTATTTCAAAGCCATCACCAAAAGTGTCCTGGAAGATCTGCTGACTGTGGGGAAGGACAGAAGCCAGGAACTCTCAACAGCTGCAGGCTCTGGAGGAGCTGCACATGTACATAACTGCAGCTCAGCTGAAAGAGATCTCTTTAACCATGCTGCAACTTCCTGAGATGAGCTTGACTTATGAGAAATCTGAAAAATCCCCTAAAATAGGGAAGCAGTTAAGCTTCTATGGACAAATTTTGGTGCAGCTCTTTAGAGACAGCTACCAAAGACATCCCCAGCAAGGAGAACTTCTGCTGTCTGCAGAGCGCTTTTAGGCTTTGGGGAAATTGATGTCAGCATCGGCCAGCAAAGATTTGGAGCGAGTTTTCCTTCAGGCTCTCCAGAGTTGAGCCAGTCCTTGCTCTCGCAGTTGGTGTCGAGGTGCAGGCTCGCTGTCTTGCTCAGTGCTCACACACCTCCCTGGCCATTGTGGCCATGCTGATACAGCACTCCAGGACTCACCTGCTGCAGTTGGAGCTCTGGTGCCTGAGCAATGCCACTGGGAAGTACCTGAGGAAACACACGGAGAGCTTTCTTCCACTTGTTCTTTTGTGTTTGCAATGCAGAGACCTGTATGGTTTCAGCCAACCTTTGACAGGTAAAGGCACCGCTGAGCCCTGCCAGTGATACAGGAGGCCACATTCCCTGTTTAGGATCTGCTGGCCTTAAGGGCTGGCCATCTTCACATCACAGATAAAGGTGATAAAACTTAGATGTCTGACCTCTAGTGACTGTCTTGGAAGTACCTCTGCAGCACTAAAGGGTGAAGAGCTGTTCTGAGGCTTGCCTGTTAGATTGAAGCCAAGTGCTCTTACAGTTACTGCTACCCAGATTTCTCTTTTTAAGCCCTTATTTAATGCTTAGTGGATGTGGAAATCTGCCATTGTGCTTCTCCTGGTTTAGTACAGGAGGTAAAACCTTTTGCTCAGGCTCAGATAGAAGAGTGTCTGTAGCATGCAATGCCACAGTCAGATGGTTTTTGCAGAACGTGAGCTTTCACTTTTGCAGAGTCCAAAAATTTTCTTTCTAAAACAAACCTCCAGCTGTGGGTTGGCTACAGTAATGCTTTCCTAAGTTGGCTATCCAGAACTTTCTAAACCCACAGCAGCATTACATTTATGGACAAATGTGTTGCATTCTCTACCAGCAAATGATGAGTTAGGATTCAACTGGATAGAACAGGATCACTTGAATTTCATTTCTCTTGTTGTCCAGAAATGTAAATAGCAAAGGAAATGGGCTGACTGGTGCTGTAGCTCTACCTACAAGGTCAAACAGTGATAAGACCTTGTCAGCACCCTTGGAAGTATCAGATGGGTAAAGAAGTGAGCCTCTTTGGGGCACTTCTCCGTAACAGATTAGCAGCTGCTGTAGCATAGTTTCCTACAAACTGAGTAGTCTCGGCCTGGATTAGAAAGTGATTTGGGATTAGTGTGTTGTTGATTAACACCTGCAGCTGGTGGAACCTGTGCCCTCTGCTCTCCAGCCGTTGTCTCAGCTGTCACGCTTGTCCTGAGGAAAGCCCTGTGGAAGGAGCTCTGCGCTGGGATTCAGGATGCCGGAGCGTCACATGAGGCCTCCCTGAAACTGCAAATTCTTTCTAAGATGATGCCACCTTTGGAAAGCAAAGGGCTGCACAGTCTAATGGACCAGTTTCTGCTGCTCTTTCTTTCTCTCTCCCTCTGTTTCTCTAACCCTATTTCCCTCTATTTCTTTCTGTCTCCCTCTGTTCCTCTAACTCTATTTCTTTCTCTCCCTCTGTTCTTCTAAATCTATCTCCTTCTCTTTCTCTCTTTCTCTGTTCCTCTAACTCTCTTTTCCTCTATTTCTTTCTGTCCCCCTCTGTTCCTCTAACTCTCTTTCCCTCTATTTCTTTCTGTTCCCCTCTGTTTCTCTAACTCTATTTCTTTCCCTCTGTTTCCCTCTAACTCTACTTCCCTCTCACTCTATTTCCCCCTATTTCTTGCTCTAACTCTCTCTTTCTCTGTCTTCCTCTATTTCCCTTTATCTTAATTTAAAAAAATTTTAAAACTTTTAAACATTTAAATAAAAAAATTAACTCCCTGGGAGCCTGAAATTTTCTACTGCTGCACCAGACATATAGTGCTTTTAATTCTATTTATATATACTATATGGGGACCCTAATGAGTGGCCCTACCCCCCAGGGGAGGAGGATCTGCCCCAAGGGTGGGAGGCTCCGCCCCCGGGGAGAAGCCACGCCCACTGGTGAGGAGGCCATGCCTGAGGAAGAAGCCCTGCTCACCCCGGAAGGAGGCCATGCCCACAGGGGAAGAGGCCACGCCCCCAGGAAAGCCCCATCCCTGAGGAGAACCTCCACCCACTGGTGAGGAGGCCACACTCCCCAAGAAGCCACATCCTCTGGGGAATAAGCCACATCCCCGGGGGAAGAAGCCCTGCCCACCCATAAGGGAGGCCACACTCCTGGGGAGAAGTCCCGCCCTGTGGGGAGGAAGTCAAGCCCCCCTGAAAGAAGCCCCGCCTACAATGGAAGGAGAATATGCCCCCGATGAAAAGCCACGCCCATGTGGAAGGAGGCCACGCCCCCTGATGAAAATCCCAGCCCACCCAGAAGGGAGGCAACACCCCCTGGGGAGAAGCCCCGCCCACCCGAGAAGAGGCCACGCCCATCGAGGAAGAGACTACGCCCCCGGGTGGCAGCTCCACCCACTGACGAGGAGGTTACAATCCCTGGGTGGAAGCCTCGCCCACCCGGGAAGGGGCCACATCGGCTGGTGATAAAGCCACACCCCCTTGTGGGAGAAGACCCGCCCACCTGTGAGAGGCCAGTCCCTCTGGGCGAGAAGGCCCGCCCACCCCAAGGGAGACCACGCCCCCAGAAAGAAGGCCCACCCACCAGGGAGGAGGCTACGCCCCCGGGGAATAAGCCCCACCCACCAGTTAGGAGGTCCCGTCCCCAGGGGAGAGGCCCCGCCCACAAGGCAGCAGCACTATCTGGCACCGGCTCGGGGCTGGCTGCAGTACCGGGCTGTGCCCACAGGGTGGCAGCACTGACGCCAAACTCAACCCAGAGTTGCGGGGTTTGGGGACAGAGAGAGAAGCGAAGGCAAAAAGCAACAAGTCCCATTCCTTCAAAATATCCTCCTAAATGAATGCCCCCAAAAAACCCCAACCAAAACTAAAAGAATCCCTGTCTCTAACCAAATAATAAAATAAAATCCCTTTAAATAAAAATCTATCCATATTTAATTTATATTCATATTTATAATCTATACATATTTTATATATTCAATTAAGGTTTTATTATAACATATATGCAATATCATTTTTATTATTTATTGTACACATAATCTTTATTTTGCTAAAATTCATTTCTATTTTATGTATATCTATGTCTTTATATATGTTTTATATGTTTCTGATTTTATTTATTTACAAGCTCCACCTCTATCCAAATACAAACCAAAAAGCCCTTTATTTTAAACTATATTTAAATATTTCTATTTATATTTTTCATATTTATATCTGTAATTAATATATTATGAATATAAGAATATATATTATTTATATCCTACATATATATTTATCTATATATTTATATATATGCTTACATATATTTATATACACATATAACTTCTAATTTTATGTGTCTTTGTATACTTATTGTATATTTGTATATTTATTTTGCTTATATTATTTATAAAAAACCCTGCCTTTTCCAAATAAAACCAATAAAATATGTAAACTATATAAAATATTTTTATATTTCTATTCTCATATTTATAATTTATATTCATACATTATATGTTGTATTTGCATTATTTATATATTTCATATAAATTTGTTACTTGTATTTGTTTATATTTTATATTTATATATTTTTAATTTTAATTTTTCTATTATTTTTATTTCATATTTAGATTATGTATTAAAAAACCCTTCTGTAACCAAATAAAACCAATAAAACATTTATTTTAAACTATATTTAAGTATTTTTTATATTTATATTTTCCTGTATTCTACACCCAGCCCTCCCTGTGAATGTTCTGGCACCCTTGGGTCCCTCTGGGGAAGGGCATCCGGCACGACCCCCCCATTCTGCACTCACCTGCTCCTTCACCGCAGCGTGGCTCCCTCTCCTTGGGACCTTGGGGTGCCCCAAATGGAGCCCCCGAGTCTCCACCCCCTCCTCCCCTCGGTCTTTTTTCCTCACCCCCAAAGAAGGCACAGAACGACTCCAACTGCCCTGGGCAGGAGCACAGCACTTTATTCAAACCTTTCCCACGTGTCTATCCCCCAAAAAAGGGACTCTGCTGACACAGGGAAGGGGAGGACAGCCCCCAGAAGGGCTGAAGTTCCTCCCCAGCCCCGCAGACACAGGCAACAAGAGGCAGAAAGAGGGAGTGCCAGCAGAGAGGACACAGGAAGAAAATGAAGAGGTGCAGGATGAAATGGAAATAAGTTAAAAACCAAAAACACCTGGGATATTGGATGGGCCGCACACAGAGAGGGATAAAAAAAGAACAGGGACAGCAAACGGGACACACCCATGGGAACCAATGCACGGGGAGCTCCACAGAGCCACAGAGAATAAAACAGGAACATGAGTGAGGCACGGAGGATGCAGCAAAAGACACAATGCAAAACACACAGCAAGACTGGGGGATACAGAGACAAAGAGGGAAACAAGAACCCGCAGAGGAAACGACCACAGCACGTGCTGGGGCGGGCAAACGCGGCCAAGGAGCAGCACAGGGACGGAGACAGAGAGGCACGGCCAGCAGGACAAAGGCTCACCAAGAGAAGGGACAATCAGGGAGGAGCACTGGCCAGCAGTCAGACTGGGCAGGGCTCCCTTAGGACAAGAATATTTACAGGTAGAAGCAATTCCCTCCTTTGCATCTTGTTTTTATTTAACACCCCCCCCATCCAAGTTTAGGACAAAATTGGGGGGGGAAAACCTCCATAGGAGCCCCCCAGAGAATAAGCCCCCCTCACAATTCCTCCCCCCACTGGCCTCAGAAAGAATTTTACTCAGGGGGAAAAGTGGAAAAAACCTATTTATTAACAAACACAAGAAAAACACTTCCCAGCACCAGGAAAGAACGATCCCCAGATGACAAAAAATGTTTTCACCAAAGTGAGTGAGGATGGACGAGCTCAGACAGTCACTGCTGGGAAGGGCGAAAAAGCTTCTTTGGCAGGCTCCAGAGGCAGTCTCTGATGTTCAGGTCCCGTCTGGAGCTGGTACAGATCATTGAGATGAAGGGGAGAAGGGAGGGGGAAAAGCAGCAGCTGGGGCAGCAGCAGCAGGACAGCGGCAGCCGGGGCAACAACAAGCTGGGCCAGAAAACAGCGGGGCAAAAGCAGCAGCTGGGGTAGCAAGCAAGCTGGGGCAGCAAGCAAGCTGGGGCAGCAAGCAGCAGCGGCAGTGGCAGCGGCCCAGGTCAGCCAAGCAGCAACACCAGGGCCCGCCCCCCTGGGCGGGGAGAAATGGCACCGGCGGCAGGCAGCGAGGTGTGGGGGCAGGGAGAAGAGCAGACACAACACCAACATGGGGCGTTCCACCCCTTATCCCACATTGTGAACGTTGACACATGATTGGGATATATACCCACTAAATACAACGTAAAAGCTTTTATTTGACTTGTTCAAACCTTTAACACTTACACATTTCTTCCATCTCACTTTCTCGGACCTTCATCACTTATACATTTTCTTTTGCCTCATGTCCATAAGATCTAATGTACAGACAGTGGTGGTACACTCAACAATGATATTTGTATATAATTTCACCCTATAATCAGATTTCCCTGAAGTACATAGCAGGTCGTTCCATCTTTCTGCATTATCCACCAAGTACATCCTGGTCCTTGAGCAAAGGCAATCCCACGAATGGGTTTGCCTGTACTTGAGGCAGGATTAATCCATACTGTCTTCCCTAGCAAACCTTTGGCATGGGCCACTGGGACTTTGTCTCCATTTACTATATTAAGGCATTCAGACTGGGCAGGACCTGCTCGGTTGATGGAACTTCGAGTGTTGACTAACCAAGTGGCCTTTGCCAAATGCTGCTCTCAATTCTTGAGAGATCCCCCACCCAATGCCTTTAAGGTGGTCTTCAACAATCTATTGTACCTCTCTACTTTACCTGCAGCTGGTGCATGGTAAGGGATGTGGTACACCCACTCAATACCGTGTTTCCTAGCCCAGGTATTGACGAGGTTATTCTTAAAATGAGTCCCATTGTCTGACTCGATCTTCTCAGGGATGTCATGCCTTCAAAGGACCTGCTATTCCAGGCCCAGGATGGTGTTGCGGGCAGTAGCATGAGACACATGAGTCTCCAACCACCCGGTGGTGGCTTCCACCATGGTCAGTACATAACGTTTACCCTGGCGGGTCTGAGGCAGTGTAATGTAATTAATCTGCCAAGCTTCCCCATACTTATACTTGGACCACTGTCCTCCATACCAAAGGGGCTTCACCCGCTTGGCCTGCTTGATGGCAGCGCAGGTTTCACAATTATGAATAACTTGGGTAATACTGTCCATGGTTAAATCCACCTCTCGGTCTCGTGCCCACTTATAGATGGCATCTCTGCCCTGATGACCTGAGGCATCATGGGCCCATTGTGCTAGGAACAACTCTCCCTTGTGCTCCCAATTAAGATCTATCTTTGACCCCCCCTATCTTTGCAGCCTGATTTACCTGCTGATTATTTTGCTGCTTTTCATTGGCTCTACTTCTGGGGACATGGGCATCTACATGGCGAACTTTCACAGGTAGTCTCTCTAATCGAGTAGCGATGTCTTTTCACTCTTTAGCAGCCCAAATTAGTTTTCCTTTGCGCTGCCAATTTGCTTCTTTCCATCTCTTCAACCATCCCAACAGAGCATTGGCTACCATCCAGGAATTAGTGTACAAATAGAGTTTTGGCTATTTCTCTCTTTTTGCAATGTTAAGGGCCAGTTGGATGGCTTTGAGTTCGGCAAATTGAGTAGATCCCCCTTCTCCTTCGGTAGCCTCTGCAACCCGCCATGTAGGGCTCTACAGTTGCTTTCCATCTCCAATTCATCCCTACAATGCGACAGGAGCCGTCGGTGAATAGGGCGTAACGTGTTTCTTCTGCTGGTAGCTGGTTGTACGGCGGGGCTTCTTCAGCCCGGGTCACTGGTTCTTGTTCCTCGTCTGTCACACCAAAACTTTATCTTTCTGGCCAGTTTGTAATTATTTCCAAAATTCTAGGGTGGTTTAGCTTTTCAATTCGGGCACGCTGAGTGATGAGGGCAATCTACTTGCTCCATGTGGCACTGGTGGCATGGTGGGTTGAGGGAACCTTTCCACTGAACATTTACCCCAGCACTGGTAGTCGGGGTGCCAGAAGGAGCTGTGCTTCCGTACCAATCACTTCTGAAGCAGCTTGGACTCCTTTGTAGGCGGCCAAAATTTCCTTCTCCGTTGGGGTGTAATTGCCTTTAGACCCTTTGTAACTTTTGCTTCAGAATTCCAGGGGTCGGCCTCGGGTCTCACTAGGCAGGACAGACCATGGTTCCCGGCTGCAGAGTAGAGTACGTTCTTCACATCTGGCCCTGTCCTAACTGGGCCAAGAGCTACTGCATGGGCAATCTCCTGTTTAATCTGGGCAAAAGCTTGTTGCTGTTCAGGGCCCCAGTGGAAATTGTTCTTCTTGCGAGTGACTTGGTAGAGAGGACTCACAATCTGGCTGTATTTAGGAATGTGCATTTTCCAAAAGCCTATAGCACCTAGGAAAGCTTGTGTCTCCTTCTTGTTAGTAGGTGGGGACCTAGCTGTAATTTTGTTAATGACATCAGTAGGAATCTGACGCCATCTATCTTGCCGCTTCACTCCCCAGGAACTGGATCTCACGAGCAGGTCCTTTAACTTTACTCTTCTTGATGGCAAAGCCAGCTTCCAGGAGGACTTGGATAATTTTCTCTCCTTTCTCAAACACTTTTGCTGCTGTGTTTCTCCATACGGTGATGTCATCAATATATAAATACCCCTTTCCAGTGCAGTCTGGAATTAGTCCATGACAGATGGTAGGACTGTGCTTCCACCCTTGAGGCAGTTGGTTCTAGGTGTACTGCACACCCCTCCAGGTGAAAGCAAACTGAGGCCTGCACTCTGCTGCCAGAGAATACAGAAAAACACATTGGCAATATCAGTGGTGGCATACCACTTTACTGCCTTGGACTTTAACTCATACTGCAGCTCCAGCATGTCCGGCACGGCAGCGCTCAGCGGTGGAGTCACTTTATTTAAGGCACGATAGTTCACAGTCAATCTCCATTCTCTATTAGATTTGCGCACAGGCCAAATGGGGCTATTAAAGGGTGAGTGGGTTTTACTCACCACTCCTTGGCTCTCCAGCTCACAGATCATCTTATGGATGGGAAGCACAGCATCTTGAGTTGTTCTGTATTGCCAGTGATGTACTATTGAAGTGGCAATTGGTACTCGTTGCTCTTCTCCTTTCGGCAATCCTACTGTAATTGGATTCTCAGACAGTCTAGGCAAGGTGTTCAATTGCCGAATGTGCTCTGCCATCACAGCTGCTATTCCAAATGCCCACTTAAGGCCTTTTGGGTCCTTAAAATATTCGCTCCGAAGGTAATTTATGCCCAAAATGCATGGGGCCTCTGGACCAGTCACAATAAGATGTTTCTTCCATTCCCTTCCGGTTAAACTCACTTCAGCTTCTACCAGGGTGAAGTCCTGCGAGTCATCTGTCACACCAGCAATAGAAACGGATTCTGCCCCTACATATCTTGATGGAATTATTGTACGCTGTGCTCTTGTATTTACTAAAGCTCTATACTTTCGTGGTTTTGATGTGCCAGGCCACCAAACCCACACAGTCCAAAAAACACAGTTCTCCCTCACCTCAACCTGGCTAGAGGCAGGGCCCCTCTAAGCTTGGTTATCCTTCTTTTCTGAGGCATACGTCTTAGAGGTTCCCTCAAGAGGGTCAGACATGTCATTATCACTATTATGTTTGGCGTTTTGGCTAAAACAAACAGGAGCGGCTCTCCGTTTGGTGGAACTTCCGCTTTCAATCTTGCCTTCCTTCAAATCCCTCACTCGTTGTGCTAGAGCAGCCGTAGACTTTCCATCCCACCTTCTCATGTTCTCTCCACAATCTCGCAAAAAAAACTATAGCTCGGCCCGGGGAGTGTACCTCCTCTCCCCATCGGGGGAACATCTACATTGTGTGCCAGGGTTTCTAATCTGTACGGCTTAAATTTGGAGGAGGTCCTCCTTAATTTCCTCTCTGAGTCTCTGATGATTCTCCTCTATCTTATCTTCTAAGTTCTGCAAGCGTGTTTCCACAGCTGCAATTCTATCATGAGTTGGGCCATGTACAGAATCTGCACAGGCATGAAGCTTCTTCACCATGTCGAGCACCGTTTCATATATCTCTTCCTGCTTCATTATTGCTAAGGCAGAGGCGTATTCAGATGGCCCGAGTCACACAAGCTTTTTCCACATTACCGGGGTGCATGGTACCAGGTCCGGATTCCTAGTTGTTATATCATCGGAAAAAATAATTTCCACCACTGCCATCTCCCTCAGACGTTGGATCCCTTGCTCTGTGGTTTTCCACCGTGTCTGCTGCATGTACAGGTCATCGGCACACAGATATCTTTGTGCCACACTATCCAGAACACATGCCCAGAGGCTTTGAGGGTTAGCACCCCTCATCATTCCTTGGTCGATGACCGGATCATGAGATAGGGATCCCAAATGTCTCGCTTCCGTGCCATCCAGGATGGTAGCCTCGCTTGCTGTATCCCAAAGCTGGACCAGCTAACTAATTATGGATTCATCAGGCCATCTTGTATAATCTTTTTTTAGACCACGAAGGTCTTTTAGGGAAAGGGACTCATTATTAATTTCTGATCTTACACCAGTTGCTTTGATTTTATATCAGGAGGCGTTGAAGGTCCTTCTCCTGCATCCTCACCATTATCCTCCACTGGCTGAACGGTCTTCTTTGTGCACTTTGCACTCCTTGTACTAGTAGCCACAGCTATTGGTTGAAGCTTACTGTCTAATTTCGCCCCTGTCCTCGAGCCTGGGGTGTTAACTACAGTCTGAGTAACTGGAATAGTAGCTACGTTATTTCCCTGTTCCCTTTCCTTTGTTTGTTGTTCTACACTATCTAACAGGGTATGATAAGCATATGCCAGAGCCCAGCTCACTGCAGTGATCTTTTTTTCCTTAGGGTCATCCTGACACTTCTCTCTCAGGTATTTTTCAACCTCAACTGGATCCTGAATCTGTTCAGATGGGAAGTCCCAGACTATAGGGTTAGAAAATTCTTTTACAATTTGGCCCATGTTCTCCCATTTCCCATTCCACTCAAGATTCCTTCTGCTTGGCTTTACTCCTAAATCAGGAGTCTCACCAGCCCCTCTGGAAATCTCAGCCTTCATTTTATATAAGCTGCAGACAGTATAGAAAAAACTTACTGAATTAAATACCAGAAAGATGGTTTCCTTAACATTCAGGGAGAACTGAGCATTTTCTAACAGAGATGTAAATGATTCAGAGGAGAGAAAGGAAAACAAAGGCAAGAAGTCCTCTATGCCTGCTTCTCCTCTAACAAATTGAGTGCACAACAAAAACCATGAATTATACATCCCTGAAGTAGATTCTAACATTCTTATAAACCTCCTTCAAATCATCACAACCAAGGTTAGTCCAATAAATATTTTGGTTAATACCCCTTTAATGCAAAAACTACGTTTTAGGGACAACACCAGGGCTATCTCCTGAACAAACCCAAGGACCACAGGGGTATTAACATTTTAAAAAACCCTAAAGACCAAACATACAGGCAGGCTTCCACTCCAAAAGCCATTATGGGTTCGAAAAACATACCAACACCAACACAAACAATTGAAAACAAAATATTATTAGAGTAAGGTTTTTTCCACTTTCTCTGGTTTCCCCGTATGGGCCACCAAATTTATTTGTCCAAGTTTAGGACAAAATTGGGGGGAAAACCTCCATAGGAGCCCCCCAGAGAATAAGCCCCCCTCACAATTCCTCCCCCCACTGGCCTCAGAAAGAATTTTACTCAGGGGGAAAAGTGGAAAAAACCTATTTATTAACAAACACAAGAAAAACACTTCCCAGCACCAGGAAAGAACGATCCCCAGATGACAAAAAATGTTTTCACCAAAGTGAGTGAGGATGGACGAGCTCAGACAGTCACTGCTGGGAAGGGCGAAAAAGCTTCTTTGGCAGGCTCTAGAGGCAGTCTCTGATGTTCAGGTCCCGTCTGGAGCTGGTACAGATCATTGAGATGAAGGGGAGAAGGGAGGGGGAAAAGCAGCAGCTGGGGCAGCAGCAGCAGGGCAGCAGCAGCTGGGGCAACAGCAAGCTGGGGCAGAAAACAACAGGGCAAAAGCAGCAACAGCTGGGGTAGCAAACAAGCTGGGGCAGCAAGCAGCAGCAGCAGCAGCGGCCCAGGTCAGCCAAGCAGCACAGCTGGGGCCCACCCCCCCGGGCCAGGGAGAAGCGGCACCGGCGGCAGCTCCATGCAGACAGTGAGGTGTGGGGGCAGGGAGAGGAGCAGATATAACACCAATCCGGGACACCCACAAAACTCAATTCATGTCACAAGGAATGTGCAGTCCTGCCTTTTCCCTGTACAGTTTGTACAGAGGACCTGGGCCCAGCAGGCACTCGTGAGTCATTGAATAAATCCTGGTTTACATTTCAAAGGTTCTCCTTCTGGCACTGCATGTTTGCAGATCTGGGCTGGCATGTTCGACTCCCCTCATGGCCACATTCAAGAACAATTGATCAGATTTTGCAGAGAATTCCCACTACAACTCAGCTATAATCAGTGAGCAGAAAATCTTTTGGGGTTTAGCTCCATCTCTCACCACTTCCAAGTGGAGGGAAGATGGCCTTTTGTCACACATCACAGCAGCAGTGACGGATCAGGGCTTTTTTTTTTGTTTTTTTAATTTAATAAAATGGGAATAAAAATAAACCAGGTCTGATATAAATGTCTCCAAAACCCATTAAAGCATTTTAAACCCAAGACGACCATCATGATTCCCGAGTTCAGTCTTCTATTCATACTGGTTTTGTTATCATTAAATCAATCAGGTTCTTTTAAGAAATAGTAAATCATCATGACTAAACCTCTGGCTTCTCATTATTTGCACTTACAGTCCCTTGTAGGAAGCTCTGCAGCCTTTTTTCCCACACTACACTGGAGAGAGGATGGACATTAGTGACGCACATATGCACAAACAGTCTTTCTGGTTCTTCAAAAAGTTAAAAAAGCCTGTAATAAAAATGATATAAAGTAATATTGTGTCTCAGACTGTTCAATAAAAGGGAAAGCGGAGCTTTAATGTCCCACTGAGAGATGTTGAATAAATCTTCCCCATGAGTTTGCACAGAGTAATAAAATCTTTTTGTCCAAACAAAAATTAGATTATTTTGACCAAACAAGTTAGGTCTGTATGCGAACAGCTCAGGAGGCTTTCAGGGCTCACAGTGATGATGGCAGAGCACAGAATGTTAAAGATGAAGTGTTAGTTCCCTGAATTAATGCCCTGACATAGCCAAATCTTTTTACAAAGAGACGTAATAGTTTCTTCTCCTTGTTTCCGAGTTCACAAGCCATCCTGTAATTCATCACCTGCATTAGTGCAGAACAACCTGACGTGGGTCAGTAACATATCCGGCTGCTGAGCTCCGAGCCACACGTCCCCGATGGAAATGGCAGTCAGGAACACAGAAACAGATGTGGGAGAAGATGAGAGAAAAATGAGAAGAGCTATTCTTCTATTTCCACACAGAAATACCAAGTCAAGCTGTTTACCTCCAGGATTATGTTTTAAAATAATTCCCTAACTCTTTTCCTAGATGGAAAATGTGCAGTGCCTTTGCCCATGCAAAGCCAATGATCCTGCCCACAAGAAGGAAAAAACAATTTCCTGTTACATAAAACAGCTTGAAATCTGACCTGTCAGATGCTGTCATGGACCAGCGATAAGGTTCAGCATCCAGGCCCATGGGGACTTGTTTTTGCAGACTATTTTCCCTCTTGGAATTACATTTCTTTTATACCTTTTGCTCTATTTTACTCCTTGAAAGGGAAGTTCTGTGTGAATATCATTCAGAGGTCCAGAATGGTAGTGCTGCTTTATTTTTCCCAACAGTCCCTAGCTTTGTGTGCTTACAGACTATTCTGGAATTCAGAGGTCAAGTGGGGTTGGCTTTGTATTGACCTTCAACTCTGGTCCCACTTTGTGCAAACACAACTTGTGCCAGGGTGAGTGAACTCATCGCCTCAGCTTTTCCCTCCAAAACATCCCCTCCTTCTTTCCCTGTAGGTGAACTCAGATCCACTCCTCACTTCCACTGGTCATCCAAGTGTCCATTCTGTTGCCCACAGTGACACCAGGGAGGTCCCTTTGCCTTTCTCCTGCCCCCTCCAGCCCGAGGCTGCTCCTCTGCTCGCTCTCTCCTGCCTGCTGCTCTGACACAGCTCGGCTCGGCTCTGCACGGTTTGCACCCGCATGCCTCTGTCAGTCCCCTTAAAATCACAGGTGGAGGGCTATTTCCCGCAGTTTAAACACACACAATAATGGAAGAGGAGTCAGTCCCCTCAATTTAAATTTCTTTTGTCCTCATAGCCCCATTTTTTTCTGGGGGCACCAGGGAGGGAGTGGCAATGTAAAATTGAAAAGGGAAAAGAGACAAGTTCCCACTACAAAGCCACACTGGCTCATCCGTTCAGCAGTTGCTTCCTCACTCAAAGGTTTTTCACTGGGTGTCTCGGTACCCTCCAGCATCTCCTTGTAGCGACGCTTGAAAAAACAGACTTGGGGAGGGAAATTCTGGGGGGAAAAAAAGTGGAAAAAAACCCCGGCCAAAACAAAAAAAGGCCAAAAACAAGGAAAAAAAAAAAAACCACACAAACCACACAAACCCAAAAACACCTGCAGAAACCGCAAACTCCCCCAGAACCCAAAACTTCCCAAAAACCCAACTCACCCAAAACCCAAAAAAATACCCAAAAAATCCCCCAAAAACAACTCCCCACAAAAACCCTCATAAAAAACCCCCAAAAACCTCTCAAAATCCAAAAAACCTTAAAAAATCCCCAAAAACTTTTAAAAATCCCTAAAAAGACCCTAAAACAACTTTAAAAACCCTCCAAAGCACTCCAAAACCCCTTTAAAAACCACAAAAAGCCCAAACTAAAAAACACCCAAAAGCCCCAAAATTCCACTGTATAACCCCCCCAAACCCATCAAAATCCCAAAAAAACCCCAAAAATTAAAGAATTAAAAATCCCTCAAAGCCCACCTCAAAAATAAAAAAAATCCTCTAAAGGTCCCAGAAAAAAAAAAAAAAAATAAAAAATCCCCAAAACACTTTTAAAAATCCCTAAAAAATAGCCTAAAACAGCCGTAAAGACCCGTTAAAAAAACCCACAAAAGCTCTTTAAAAACCCCTAAAAAGAACCTCAAAAAGCCCCAAAATTCCCATTTTAAACTCTCCCAGAAAACTTTGTAAAACCCCCAAAAAACCACAAGCCCCCTTTAAAAACTCCAAAATTCCTCCAAAAACCTCCTTTAAAAATCCCTTAAAAACCCAAAAAAAAATTTTAAAATCCCTTAAAAGAAAATAGAAAAAAAAAAAAAAAAAGCCCCAAACCCTCCTTTAAATAACCCCCAAACCCCTTTAAAAACCGGGGGGCGTGGCCACGTCACACCCCCAGCAGTCACGTATCCTGGGGGGCGACATTAGGTTCAGGGTACATTCCTAATGCCTGAGTAGGCATTAGCAATCGAGCCTGGAGCAATCGATATGTAGTAATTAGCAGTCAATCAGCAGGCGGGAACAATCGAACCCAGAGCAATAGATCGGCAGGCGGGCGAAGGAGGTTTTGGGGTCCCCGCCCTTCCCCCCACGCAGTTGCAGTCCCCCGGACTTGGGGGGTGGGGAGGAGGGGATGGCTGGGAGGAGCAATTTGGGGTTCGAGGTCCCAATTTTGGGGATTTTCATTCCCATTTTTGGGGTCCCATTTTTCTTATTTCTGTATTAAATTTTGGGGCTTTTTTGCCATTTTTTGGGGGTTTCTGTTCTTAGTTTTGGGGATTTTTTGCCATTTTTGGGGTCCCCTTTCCCCATTTTTGCAGGTTTTAACTCCAATTTCTGGTACTTTTCCCCAATTTTTGGCTTCTTTATCCCATTTTTTGTGGTCCCTTTTCCCATTTTGGCGATTTTTCTCCCAATTTTTGGGTTCCATTTCCCAGTTTCGGGACCCTTTTCTCATTTTTGGGATTTCCCCCCAGTTTTGGCTTCCGTTTTCCCAATTTTTGAGACTTTCCCCCAGTTTTTGCGTCCCTTTTCCCATTTTTGGGAATTTTTTCCCAATTTTCGGGTCCCTTTTCCAAAGATTTTTGTACTGGTAGCACACACTTCCTTCCTGCTCTTGGAAGTCATTTGCAGCACAACAGCCATTAATGTTACTAATCTGTCTTACCACAGAATTTTATTTCCATTCCCATCAGACAGACATGCCAGGAAATGTAGGCTCCTACCTCACCATTTAATCCACAGCCTTCCCAGGATCCCATCTCCTGGCTCCTAGGCTGGAACCACTTGAGGAGAAACTAGACAGGAGAGCAGTTGCCTACTGCGTGCAAAACGCCTCCTGTCAGCCCCCAGTTGTCTCTTTCTTTCTACCTTGCTTTCTGCCTTTCTACCTTGGAACTGACTAGTTTCTACTACTCGCAGGCATATCAAATAGGTGCATTTTCCATGGGAAACTCTCAGCAGATGTCTGAAACGACGTTTTAACTCGATGTTTACAAAGGCGGCATTGGGGAAGGGCGATGCTGGCTAAGGTCCCTCCACACACAGGGGCGAAGCCTGCAGCTCCCGCCGGCAGGGGACGCACCGGCGGCTGCAGCCGAGGACTACAACTCCCGGCGGGCCCTGCCGGTGGCGCAGCTGCCGACGCGGCGGAGGACTGGCTGGCGGGCCGGGGCGGAGGCGCGGGGCCGTGCGGCGGGGTAGCGGGATGTGCGCGGGCGGCTCCCGGCGCCTCTCCCGCTCGGGACGGAGCTGCGGAAGCGACGCTGGAGGGGTGAAGCCTCCGTCCGGTCGCCTTCAATGGAGCTGAGCAGCGCGGAAGGGGCGTGCACCCGGTTCCTCGGCCTCACTCAGCGGTACCGAAGGCGGGGGCTCATCCCGGGTGGGGCGGGGCAGGGCGCGCTGTCGAGCGGCGGTGGCGGAGAGGGAGGCGGCGCTTTGCTTTCGCGGCCCGGGGCTGGCAGGGGCCGCCGGGCGAGCGGCGCTGCACGCTCCCGCGGTGGGGGGGCCGCTCGCCCTCGGGCTAGCGGAGCAGCGGGAGCCCCGAGCCGCGGCCGCGTCCCTCGGGCTGCTGCAGGTGCTGTGCGCGGAGTCGGACCAGCGTCTTCGCAGTCGGTTTCGCAGCCTATGCAGCGTTGCGCTCGTGCAAGCGGGTAGCGCTTGGATATCACTGGAATTACGCGATTGCTGACTGCGTTAGGACTTGTGACTCTTTCTTAAATGAAAAGAGATTGACCGATACTGACAAGTGAACATATGGAGAATGGCAAGCTCGTGGGGCATGCAGGTTATCTCCTTCTGATCACGCAGGTGCAATCTGCAAACTCACCCCTTTCTACCACTACCTTCCCTACCCCCAAGTAAAGTGTTTTCCAGTGTCCAGCTTCTGAAAGACAAAATTTGTGATTTGACACTAGGGTCCTAAAAAGGTCTACGTTTAGATTAGCAAATACAATTAATGGTGCTTCATTGTTCAACTTTCAGGACTGTTTTGTATTAGCTTCTGTTGAAATGGGAGGAAGCTAGTCCTCTCTCCTCTTCATTGTTACTATTCATTTATACAACTGCACCAGCGTTTCCAGACAAATGGGAAAGGGAGGTGAAGCATACTGTGTAGATGCTGTACCAGATGCGTTTAAGCCAGTTAGTTATAGTCATGTGAATAAAGATGCATCTGCATTTAAATACTTCACAATGTAAATAGATTTTGAATTATTAAACCCAGCTAATCTGAGGCATTGATGAACTATCCTTTTCAGTGCTGGCAGTTCATTTTAATAGGATGAGAACTTCTCTAAAAGTGTCATAACTGGAGCAGCCATTTTCCTTTTATAGATCAGGATTGAGGAGGATGTAATTCAATGAAGAAAATTAATATGAACAATTGATTTTAATCACAGTGTATTTTTTAAATTAGCAGATGGGATATGTAAGAGAGTTGAGTACAAACCTTGGTGTTAACCGATAATGGAGAGCCAGAGAGGTACACAGGCTAACGTTCCTTAGGGAGTATATGTGCTTATGCAAATAGCATGATAATGTGAATCTTACCTGTGCCTAAATTGAAGCTATGATGCCTGATTTTTATGAAGTTGTCTCTGCAGCATTTATGTTGGTGTGAGATTCTATTTTAATTACTAGATGTGAAGCAGATGACATGTGATATAAAGTAGTCAGGTTGAGAAGAAGCAGAGATTAGCTCTTGGGTATAATTCTGATTTTTAAAAGGACCACTAGTGTGTTTTTTAAGATTAGGTATGTTTTAGGTAGATTGAATTGGGACGCAAATGAGAATACTGATGTTAAAGCTGTCTTGTTTTAATCAGTAGCTCAGATATACTTCTGGTTTTTTAGTTATTGAGAGCGCTGTCAGAAAAATGCTTCTGATACTGAAAGATGCAGTTTGTGGCAAAACAGTCTGTCTTCAAATCATTGGAACGTAGTTTGTGAAGAGATGGTGTGTAATGTGATGCGATGGTATGAAGTTGATAATGCAGGTGGATTTTGAACTTGGCATTCTAGGATTATTTGTGTTTGCTATCTTTAGGTTAATGTGGTGGAGGGAAACCTCAGAAATGCTGTTGTTTCCTTATGGTCTTAGAGTACCGGTTTAGTTTCTCATTGTGTGTAGGCTGAAAAAATCAGTAGCGAACTACTAAGTGCGGTGTTACTGAGTTGTACAGTGCAGTTGTCTTCTTTGAGGCATTACATTTACATTTTGAACACTGTTATGAGCCACTACCCGCTTTGGAACTGGGATTGCATCTCGCCTAAGTATTTAATTTGATCGTAGCTTTTGTTTCCAGTCAGGACACAGACATATCCTTTGGGAGTAATGTGGAAGCCAGACTGCAATGGCTGCTAAAGATTGTGCATGCTGTAAGAACTGTTCCCTGCAGCAAGGAGTTTATGTGCTGTGAACCTTGTTCAGCAGAAATTATATTTTTTCAACACAGAGTATAGCATTGCGGGAAATGTAAGGCTAGTTGACCTGTGTATGCTGAAGAAGTGTTTCTATTGCAGCTCTGTCTCTGAAGATCTGGGTTGCAAACGCGGAGAGTTTAGCAGAAAGCATTACGGATCTGTGGAGCTTGTAAGTATACATAGCCTGTCCTTCAGTTTATCAGCTTATAGTGCAGAGCTGTAATCTTTTTCATTTCCAAGAAAAAGAATTGAATCTAGGTTGGAAAATGTGCTTTCTCAGCTGGACTTGAAAGTTATAAGCTAAAATAAAGCAGCTTCTGAATAGATATTCAGCAGACCTGTGACAGGAGATCTTTTTACTACCTTATTAATTAATATTTCATTGTAGCAGGAAAAGAAGTGTTATGTCAATACTGTATTTACCTCCAGATGGAAATTGAGCCTTTTTTCCTCTTAGAATCTAAAGAAGGCAAAATATTAGGGTAGTATTTAATGAAGTACTTGCAATTAAATAAGTTAAAAACTGTATACATGCTCACATGTGTTATATACACGTGTGTATAGTTTTATATATATGTGACTTGTAATAGTGGGAGAGGGCTTAAAACTAAATGAATTAATCCGAATTAGGATTTTGAAACCGGTTCCCTAGAATCTGTCAGTCATTCTGCATTTTCTTGAAATTCAAAGATTAAGTTGGCACTTCATTTTTCTCATATATAAATTTCTTCTCCACTGTGAAAATATGTCAGCAGTTAAAACAGTGTCATTCTGATTACAAGGTCATAGTGAATTTGCATAAATTTACTGTAGGATAGCAGAAGTGGAGAGGAGTTAAGAAAATGAGCTCCAGCTCTGTTACTATGGGAAAAAAAAATCACAAGTTTTCTACTTGCTATAATTGTAATTCTGAAGTTATTGTGTTGTATATTTACTAACGTGTATGTCAGTTGGGTGTAAATTTGTAGCCTAGTTCTGGAAGTTGCATTGTGGGAACACTAAATATCTTTCTTTTCTTTCCGTATATTCCACATAAAAGATGTGGTGTTTTAATACAAAAATGCAAATAAACTGTTTTCTGGTAAGAGGCTCTTTCATTCCTAGTACTTAGAGTTTTTTACTGGAAAAGAAGAAGTAATTTATAATTATAAATTCACAGTAAGTTCACACAAATGGTCTTGTTTCTTGGTTGTTTTTCTTAAAAATTCTGCTAGCATTTTATGAAAGTGTGTAGTTTTTGGAGTACAGATGTTTAAAGGTTCTTTTTGCCCTTTCAAATTTCTAAGTATTTAATATTTATCTTTTCTAGCTTCATGTTTTTCACAAAAGCAGCTCATTCACACCTCATTAGAGTTCTTACTGGCTCATTCAAAATTTTTAGTCAAATTGATAATAGCTAGACTGATTCCTTCTCTGTGGGGAGTCATGATGCCTGGAACAAAAAGAAATGTTAGTAAACTTTGATTGCTGATCATATGGCTATTTTTGGAAATAGATTCTCTATGTTTAAACTCTCTTATAGCTTATATCTAGTGATGCTGATGGAGCCATTCAAAGAGCTGGACGGTTCCGTGTGGAAAATGGCTCCTCTGGTGAGGTAAGTGCTCAAAAACACTCATACGAAGCTGAAAAAATATCTGGCTTCAGTTACTTTTCACCTAAAAAAGATGCATTTGCAGTCAATTACTAAGGAAGAGGATTTTGAAAATTCTGGTATTTTGTCTCATTTTGGTAACATTTTTGCTCACTTGACCATGTTAGGAGAAAAATACCTCTGAATGACAGTTCACAGTCACTAGTTCATCAGTCATTATATGTGCTATCCTGTTGCTACTATAGTATTCACGCTAGCCTCTGTGCTCTAAAGCTTAACTCTTGGCGTGATGAGGTTTAGCTGTCTTTTGGCAGCTGTGCTTATCTTTAAATAAGAGAGAAAGAAGTGGAGGGGAGCTGCAGAGAGTTACTCCCGTCATCTTTCTTGCTGCTAAATATGCAGTGTGTCCCTGGAGCTACTCCAGTGACTCTTGCCTTCATTTTTTTATCTTCCTTTGCAAAACTTTTTAATCTGTAAATACCATCTTAATATTGAAAGAAAGAAAACCTCATATTCTGGAAATACTTGTAAGATATTGGTAAAGTGTGTATTGAATTAATACTAACAGCAAACTGTTACTGATCATCTGTTTGCATCGGCACTGGCTGCAGAGATAAAAGCAATCTAACTATTCTGCATTGGTTCTTTGGGGTGGTCGTGTTTGGTGCTCTGTCTTTAGCTCAGTGTCGTGCAGTTCAAAAGCCGATTAGCTCCTATCACGGAAATATTTGTAGAATGGGTGATGAACAGCCACATGATGAATGAATCTGGAGAATGGCTTTTTCTTTGCATGTTAATTCAGTGGGGAAGGACTTGAGGGATGCTTGGGAATTTACCTTAATTTATGAGAGACAACACTGAAGAACTTCCAAGGCATGCTTTGGTCAAGCAAGGAGACTTTGAGGATTAATTTGGGAAGAACTGAGAAAATGAAACCTGAAGACATTAATTTATTTAAGTTTTAAAAATGTTTATTTTCAAATTCTACGTTGAAAGACCTTCTTTTCACTGACGTTCTAAGACATTACCCATGAGTGGTACAGTAGGACAAGACTTATCTACCTAGAGAGAAATTAGAAAAAAGGGTAAATGAGAGGGAGAAATTTCTATTTCAGCTACACGCCAACTGACTTCAGAAAAGTCCTTGCTTTTTATAAAGCAGTGAACAGCTGAAATTTCAGGTGAATCAGCCAGTCTTTATTTGCTTTTGCCTATATTTATTCTTTTTTTAACTTGCCATTTAATATAACAGTCTCCCTATTCTATTTCAGAATACAGACTACGCTCCAGGTACATGGCACAGGACAGATGTGCATTTGGAAAACCCGGAGTATCATACAAGATGGTACTTCAAGTACTTTTTAGGGAAAGGTAATTATTTTTTTGTAGGTGGATTGGAATTTGGACTAATGAAAATGTAATGTAGTTTTGAATTATTATTATTTCAATATGGAAAAAGGTACGGTGTTAATTTAATATTAGAACATTTTCTGTCCTGTATGTGAAACAAGTCCTTGTTTCATGTGTTTTTAACCTGAAAACAGAGGATGGGTGTCTGTAAGGATTGAAATCCCTGCTACCAAAAAGGGATATTTTGAAATCTTTCTTGCCTTTGAAAGCTATACTTGTCTCTTGAGGTGGTTCTTTTACGTATCTATATAAGTACGTAATTATTTATGCAGACAATTATATACTTTTAGGTATGAATGCCAGTATTTACCGGCATCTCGCTGATTCTGCACAGGAGTGGGTGGATGTGTCTTCCTTATGGTTGATAAGGCTGCTTGTTTTTCTCCCAACAGTTCATCAGAATTATATAGGTACAGATGCAGAGAAGAACCCTTTCTTTCTGTCTGTTGTACTGTCTGACCAAAATAATCAGCGCATTCCTCAATACCATTCAATACTTTGGAGAAAAACAGTAAGAAACAAATAGTTAACTGCTGTTCTGGCTTTTATTTGTTTGTTTTGGATATGTTTATCGTACTTTCTCCAGGATTCTAGTATTTATTACAGATTTTCATCTTATATAATAAGAACATGAAATTCTACCGTAGTAGACTAGACTGAATTTGCAGGTAACATTATACTAAACTTTTTGACAGAAATCTGCAATGTCAGGTATTTTCTAATTGTTCCGACAACTGATTTTTTTTTTAGAAATTATGCCTAAATTGTTCTTGATTATGTCCTATGATCAGTTTAGGCAATGACTTTATACTGCTCTTAGGATTTTCATGTTCAATGGTAAGAAAATACAGAGCTCTGATACTGGTTTCACTTTTTTCCGCACTCAGTGTTCCATGAGAGTAATTTATCCAAGCAATTGTTTTAAAAGTCTCCTGTAGGCATGCATGGTTTGCTCTTTTTTCCCTTTGCAGCACCCATGACTTCTTTTTTTTTCCTCTAAATCAGCAGTAAATATGGCTAAGTGCAATTACCTTGATTTTCTTCTCTTTTTTTTAACTTGTTTTTATTTGTATTCCTATCTGTATATGCAGAAAAAGTTGGTATGTCCTGTCATATATCCTAGCTTTTCTTGTTTACAGGGCACTCAAAAGATATGTCTCCCTTATAGTCCCACAAAAACGTTATCAGTGAAATCTATATTAAGGTATGTATTTACAAGTAAGTTATCAATTTAGATATTTGCCTGTATGCCTTTTCCTGTAATTCAGAGCTTGAGTTCCGTGGTTTTCATGATAAATCTATAAAAACCGTGAAAACAATTTTGCAGATCTTAATCATTGACGGCAGCAAAAAGTGGTTTTAAACTTTGTTCTTGAGAGGGCAAAGTGAAACCTTATAATGAAGAGAAATTCTTAGCGCTTTTTCTTTAGCAGAGGGACAATTTTTCAAGTTAATTGGAGAGCAGGTACTAAGTAGAACTGAAATGACAGAGAAGAAATATCACTGTTTCATTTGCATTTTAGTGCTATGAGTCTTGATAAATTTGAGAAGAGCCCAAGGGAAATTTTTCATCCTGAGATACAAAAGGTAGGTAGTGACTTCTTTTGTTCGGTTCTTTTTCTTTATTATTTTCTGGAAATATAAGTAATTAAGTATAAATGCTACTAGTTTGTTTCTTCCAGTAGTGGCTAATAATGATGATTATATGTAATACTGCTTAAACTGCCTTGTAGAATACTTATTTAATACAAGTGTGCTAAAGATCCTGCTTTTGTTTACAGGATTTATTGGTTCTTGAAGAGCAAGAGGTAAGTATAAACTTACCACTTCTAGCTCACAGACCTGTCCAGTGCATGCAGCTTTGTACTTTGACGTGACATCAAAAATAAGTTTAAGCACCAACTTAATATCTCATAATAATAGATTACCAACTTAGATTAATGATTTTGTGCCATACTATAAAAGTATAAAGGTAAATTATTATGTATAGGAGATAGTATATAAGAGATGATATGTTCTGTTGTGTAGGATGTATGTGAAGATACATATATAAAAGTCCTTAGAGAAAATAAATTTTTAGGTCTTCTGTTTGATTGTCTGTTTAGCATATGATAATTTGGTTTTGTTTCTCAGGGATCTGTGAATTTTAAATTTGGAGTCCTTTATGCTAAGGATGGTCAGCTTACAGATGATGAAATGTTCAGTAATGGTGAGTTTTTCACTGTCTCCTTAATTGTTTTATTCATCTGAATAAGAAAAAAGGAAGATCGTGTCTACAGCTGGAAGCAAGGCATGAGGTAATGGTTATATGGACAGTCCTTTTGTTGGGTTTCATGTGTTGGGTGAAAAATTTTAGCATAGGGCCTTCCTATATTCTATAAGAAGTTGCCGTAGGAAGCCTACTGTTGCAGCTTGAAAGATGGTGAAATCCCTCTTCTAGAAACATGTGACATAATGTTTAGAAAAAAGAAGCAGTTGAAGAAGGTGACTCATTAACTCACTGCTTGTAGTTCTTTCACCCTTTTACAGCACGATCACATTCTCCTATGGACTTGAAAAGCATCAGTGTTAGCAAAAGAGGTCACTGTTTAATGTCATGAGATGTTGCCTATTCTGCAAGGTTGGAATGCTGTTTCTGGAAAGGCGGTAGGCTTGGAAGACGTGGAAGGGAGCTAATTCAGCGGAAACTTGTGTCCTGGAAGCAGGACCCATTTCCTTATTTTGGTTATTTTTAGGACATGTTCTGTTACTATGTGTGTGCTTTTTTGGTAACATTTCTCCCTCCCACATGTAGAAACTGGAAGTGAAAGCTTTCAACGATTTTTGCATCTCTTGGGTGACACAATTACTTTGAAAGGCTGGTCAGGCTACAGAGGAGGACTGGACACTAAAAGTAAGAACTCATCTGCAGCAATGAAAGGGGGGGGTGGAGCTGCATTGTAAATGTTTCTTCTTATTCCACATTGCACATATTGTATATATCGTGGTTATGAAACAATCCCAAAACAGACTTCCTTGTATGTGTACTAAATGCTCTACTTCACCAGGAAAGAGTCAAGCCAGTTTAAGTGTTTGGTATGGAATGCAATTATGACATGTATTATCAAGGTGAACAGTTTCATTTTAAGCTGGAATGAAGTGAACAATAAGTAACCTGACATGTTACTTGCTTCATAGTCGTAGGACATTGTGAGTTGAAGACCTGTGTGATTTCAGGAGGGTCGGTGAAAGATGTCTTAGGTTTTAAGTGTGAATGTGCAGATTAGTTGCAAACTTGGGTTTGGACTCACATGAAACGTGTAGTGTGGACATTTTCTAAAATGAATCAGACAAAAAAATGTAACTAAAGAAGATTTCATAGAAGGACTTAAAATATATTTCAATCTTCAGAAAACTTAGAGGACATACTCCTTGAATTGTTGTCTTTCCTTGCAGATGACACAACAGGAACCTGTTCCATCTATACAGTTTTTCAAGGGCATGAAATTATGTTCCATGTTTCAACCATGCTACCATATTCTAGAGAGAACAAGCAGCAGGTACATGGTTCTCTCTTTCTTTTTTGCTTCTCTATTTATTTGTTAAATCACGAAGTCCAAAACTTTAAAAGAAATAAAGAATTTCTTGTCCATTAATATTTTAGAAATGTAAGCCTTGGGACTTTTGCACTTTTTTCCTCAATATTCTATCTAATGCTGAAAACTTCTTGATGTTTATTAGAAATAATGCATCCTGTCATCTCCATTAAGGTACAAAAGGTACTTGTGAAGAAGATCTAAGTTGGTTCACTCACAAGTGATAAAGTATGGTGTTCAGATGACTTGAAGAGCTTCACTGCTGTAATTATTACCTCAAAGGTTTTAGGAAAACTGGAAATTAGCCCTGTGTGTGAGTTATCGGAATAGTCACATGTGTAGTGCACAACTCCTGCTTGAGCAACAATTAGTGTAGCTTGAAAGAAATTTTCTTGTGTGAGCATGTTAATGTTGGTAACCTTAAAGAAGTGCTGTAACACCCTCATGGATTAACTAGGTGGGTTCTTGTTCAAATGTGCTGTCATTCATTGCTCAAGCCTTTCTTTGTATTTATGATGAAAGAAAAGCCAGGCACATGTGTTTACTGTACATCATGCATCCATAATGGTTTACCTAAATTACTTACAAATTACTTGGTTTATTATTTATTATACATTCTTGCAGTAATATAGTTAGATGATATAATTAAAATGGACTTTTTGTGTTTCTCTGTCAGTTTTCTCATGCTTTTTGCTTGGACTGATGACAAGATCATAGAAGAAAACTGAGGCAAATCAGGATTTTTTTTTAACGCATAACTCAGCAGCAGGGTTTTTTGTCCTTTTATTTCAAGCAGTGGATTTGCTTTTTTGGAACGCTAGAGGTTCCATGCCCAATTTGTGAATATTAATTATGGAAACGACGAGTGCTTTTCTAAATGTGTGCAATAGCTGTTGTTCTAGAACCTGCCTTGTGTGCACCACATCATTGCTAGGTTTACTTGCTTATAGTTCAATAATGATTTTATATTGCCCTCAGTCATACGGACTGTAATTACTCTGTTTGCAATTTAGGAATGTTGTTGTATTATTCTGTCACAGAATTGTTAAGATACTTATCTATGTCTTGTAAGTCACTGTGTCTCTATCTGTCTTTTTGTTTTTTTGCCTTTTCTATCTTTTTTTTTTTTTCTTTTCCTTTTTTTTTTCCAGGTAGAAAGGAAGCGACACATTGGAAATGACATTGTCACTATCATATTTCAGGAAGGTGAAGAGTCTTCTCCAGCATTCAAGCCATCCATGATTCGCTCTCATTTTACACGTATCCTTTTCCTGACATTTTCTAATTTTTTTTTTTTTTAAAGATCATTATTAATTTTAATTCTGCCCTAAGTCCTCCCTGCATGCTGTTTATGGAAGTGAAAAGTATTTTCCAAAGACAGTTGGATTCTTGCATTCTTCACCTTCAGCTGCTTGACTAGGAGTTTCCAAGTGTGCAACATCAAACTGTATTTAAATCGCTTAGAAGATAAGATAAAAGCAATAAAGGGAGTTTTAAATCATGTTTTTGTTGAAAGCACTCATTTGTATAATTTCACAAATTTAATTTATACATTTTCAAAAAATATAAATTCATAAATCTATTTCTCTTAGTTATGTAAATTATTTTGGCGTTAATTTTTGGCATGTTACTCAATATTGCTTTTCAATGTTTAGATGCTGTTTATTTTAAATATATATGTATTTTAGATATTTCGTATTTGTCAAATTTATTTAGACTATTAACCATGTATTCTCCAGTTTGTTAATAGCCTGTGTTTTTCAAACTTCTGTTTGAAAACATTCTGAAGGCTATATCATTCCAAAAACCAGCAGCCAATCTCTTGCAATTGTCATGGCGTCACAATAGTAATAATCGGTAGATTCCAACCTGGCATCTGTTAGACTAGATAGAATAGAATGAGGAAAAATGGGTGAAAAGAGGCAAACTCTCATTTCTATCTATACTCGCTTGCTGAGTTTTAAAATATTATCAAAAAGCTTAAGACTTCTACACCTAATTCTTAGGCAGACTAAATGTTCTTAGAACCCACTTGCTGGGGGTGAATGAAAAATTAATGAAGATTAAAAAAATAATTAAAATCTTTACATATGAAAGGAGCCTAAATACTAAGAAGAATTATTTACCACATCAATGTACCTCTTCAATGGAGCATCAGCCTTAGTATAACTTGCACTTTAAATCATTTTATCAATTTTCTTATGATTCTGTTGGCTAAATTGTTTCACTGGAATCTTTTCTTCAGTGGAAGCTTTGGTATAAACGAAGTTCAGTATCAGTGTGGCTTTATCAACTAGAAGAATTTTTAATCACAAATATATCAAATAAAAATAAAATTAACTTCTATAGTATGTCTTATGCTGTGTCTGTGGTAGTAGCTTGATTTTTAAAACTGTTGATCAAACAATAAAATTTTTGTTTAGGACCTTCTTTATTAACAGTAAAATCTGTATAGTCTAGAATTGTTTCTGTATTTACATTGACTTTATTAATATATTTTTCCTTTATTAAATCTGCAGTGTACTGCAGGAAAATAAAAGTTTATTAAAATACATAGGAGCTTTATTAGAACTGGGTTAACTTCCTTAACTGTATGGCAGATATTTTTGCTTTAGTGAGATACAATAAGCAGAATGATAGTTACAGGTAGGTGCTGAATGTAACAAATAGTTTCACAATTAATTACTGATGCTTTAGAGAAAATAGGAAAACATTTTGGCAATGGGAAAACTTTCTGGCATACAGGCAGGTCCACCTGTCTGTGTGCCAGGAAGCCAAATGAGCCTTAGAAACTGAAGAGCTATATGGACCTGTATGCAGATGTCACTAACCTGGCTGTGAATAGCATGTTTCTAACGATCAGAAAAATTAAATTCTGGAACAGGCACAAGCTAAGGGGGAAGCTGAAAACTGGTTGTAGATTAAGTATTAAAAATGATGAAAGATATGCTTGGAACTTTCAGACCTGGTGAGATTAATGACATAGTAAACTATGTGGATGATGAAAGTTAATTAATGCATGTGATGTCGTGATAACCATGGGCTACAAGTCCATACAAATCGCAGTTTGGCTGTAGCTGAGCAAACTAGTTCATTTTTAGGGATTTTAATAGAGTACTTGTATAGTTGAATGTCACGTGCTGAACACCTACTAGTATTTTATGTATTACTATGTTTCTCCAGTGTGCCATTAAATCTAATTCCAGAGAAGAATGATACTTCAGTTTGTGTATGTGGGTTTTTGTCAGCAAAGTATCACTTGAAATAGCCAACAATGATTACTTATCTTAAAGAAGCTATGGCCTGATGAACAAACAGGCATGGGTTTTGTATCTGTCCTTCATTATTGCTGTGCTGGATTCCCTGTGGATCAGAAGAGCTCAGCTGTCATGGAAGCTATTCTGACTCCATTGTCCTCAGGGAAAATGATTTTTTTCTTTTCTCAGGCTGCAGATTCATATGTCGTAAGCCATTTACTTTGAAAGAGTCAAGTATTTTGTGTGTGTGTGGTGAATGCATAGGCAAAGTGGAAATCTGTAAGGAGAACATACTTTGTAGTGAAGACCTGTTCTTTTACAGCTTTTTTGAACAGGACCGTATTTTGCTAATGCCACTAAAACTATTGCTGTATGAGTAGAACTGCAAAGTTCTAATTCTGTGTCCCAGTGTTAGTTTGTCTAAAAGAAACAATTTTGCTCTGTTGAGCAAAGTGAAAAAACAAGTGATTCATTCCACGTGAATCTTTTTTTCTTAGACCCTTTGAAATTCTTATATAAGACATACCCAAATAACAGTTTCCATTTTTTTTCCTTTGGTTCTGATTAGCGTCTATAAAAAAGGTAGGGCTTGAATGTGACTCTCAATGTAGATAAAGGTTTGTATTTTCAATAGGCTGAAAATATTTTCAGAAGAAAGTGTTCCTCTCTTTGGACCTCCACTTCCATCCCCACCTGTGTTTACTAATCACGAGGAATTCAGGGATTTTGTGCTGGTGAAATGTAAGTCAGTTTTTCTTTTGCTAAACTCTTAATAATTGTACTAAAAAATTAAAATTCATGATGCTTAAAATGTACACGTTTTCTTGTGTATTCTGCTGATCTGTATACAATTTTTTTTTTTTTTTTTCAAATCCATGTCATAGATGGGATCGAACTGTTATAGTCAGATTAACAAAAAAAGTCTTCTCAGGTTACTAGACAGAGGCTGACTTTTATTTAAACTTTGCAGAATGTGCAGCCATACTTAGCTTTGCATTTTTGTAAAGGGCGTGGGAGATCTGAAGGAATTTATAACGCTGTTCATTGTTTAGTAATAGGTGTTAATTCAGTAGCTTCAAAAATCTGAAAATAGCAGCTTTTCTGAATGTATTCTTCTTAAAGGTGCTGAAGGACACCTATGCAGCACTTTTTAATTCTGTAATCATTTAGTTACAGTTTTCATTGACCCGTATTTGCCCTTCTAAATCAGCAAGAAAGAAAATCTTGGAGAATAGCTCATTTTGATTACAATTAGATGGTTACCTGACAGGAGCTTGGTAGCTTATTTTGTTTACTTAGATTGTCTATTACTTAGATTGACTGGCAGTTGGTCTGTAGTTTTCTAATTACATGGGTATTTATTCTGATGCCTTGTGGAATTCTTCTATTACTAATTTTCCTCCTGTAACATAAGGGAAAGTTATTCACTTAAAAAAGGCAAAAAGGAGGCAATTCTAAATTAATGAGGGCAAAGCAGGTGTTTTGGTACAGAGGCAAACTAGAATCGGTGGAGACTATTGAAGTTTGTTTACATAATATATCTTTTTTCCATAATTTTTTAGTAATAAATGGTGAAAAAGCCACCTTGGAAACACCAACATTTTCCCAGAAACGTCAGCGCACTCTAGACATGCTGATCCGCTCTTTGTACCAAGACATGAGTCCTGACCTACACAGGGGAAATGTAAGTCAGAAGTTTCTGCATCCCTTGCAGGTACTGTCCTGTTCTAACTAGTAGCTTTAAAGGACTGTAATCCTAAGAAGCACTAAATTGCAGATGACTAAGCTAAATACCGATTATCGTGTAATTTACTTTACAGTTACATGACAGCTGACAGACAGTCCTTTCTGGACAGGACTCTTCACCAGGTGTGACGAGAAGCATAACAATGTCATACTTTGTGTAAGCTTACCTGTGGCAAGGGAATAGGGAATTTAGATACTACAGGCATTAGTGATATATCTCATCACCATAAAATCTGCATTTGTTCCGTTATGTGTAAATTTGGATGATTTTTACCCCTGGGTAGCTATGAGGCAGCTTTATTTTAGATTATGAAGACTTACTCTTAAGGTGATTCTAAACTAATTAAAAATAAGTTCAGTACTTTTAAAACTAAGAAGGTGCTATTTTTTCCACCAGTGTTTATTTCTTTTATCTATATAGATCTGCTTAAACTTTTTTTTTTCGTATATTCTTTCACATATTCATGTGGTATGATTGTACAGAGCATGACAGTGGTAAACTATGACAAGTTGTAAGGTAAAGCACTCAAGGATTGGAAGATTTGCAGTTTCTCTTTTCTGAGAAGCTAAGTCGTTAGAAAGAAACATTTTCTGTTTTAGAACATGCTTAATAGAAGATCCTTCAGCGATGTGTTACCAGAGTCCCCAAAATCAACACGGAAAAAAGAGGAAGCTCGACAAGCAGAGTTTGTTCGGCTTGGTCAGGTAGGATCAGTTTAGAAGGTATGCAGCTCTGTTTACAAAGACTGTGTCACTCTTTTAGTCTGATTAGCTTGCAGTTATGTCGGGATTTAATGCAGTTTTCTGTGATTAGAAATAGTTTTGTAGCATTGCATTCTTTTAAGTTACATTAAAATAAAATATGAATAGAAGTATTTATCTGTAACGCCTGAGGTGTACACGAAGAAATATTTATATTGTACGTGAGTTAAGTGAAGGTTGTAAAATTTGTACCTTAGGATCAAACCTGAAAGGTCTTTCCCTGCTTCATGCAGCAGATGATTTCTCTGAGCAGAAGAGTGCTGTCTTTTCCTGTGCTTTGGAAAAACGTAATCTTTAAGGGATTTCCTCTGTCTGTTTTTCTAAGATTGAGTTTCTTAGAAAATACTTAGACTTCTTTAATCAGGAAGAAATTTTGGCAGTCTTTTTGTAAAATTAGAGTTTGCCACCCTTCTTTGAGCATACCAAATGCTGGCTACAGTGGGCTTATTAATTTTTCGATTCCGTGAGAGGGACAACCTGCTGATGATTTAGATCAGTGTGCTTTGATCTGACAGTTCATTGCAGCAAAAAAAAGTCAACGGTGCCTCTGCTTACCAGTTCCTCTGTCCTTTCTTACTTGTTTCTTCTTGATCCAGACTGGTCTCATGGATCTGCGGCTTTATCTTACGAACATTTCTTTTAACTCAGCAGGAGTTAACAAAGCAAAACCAAAGTCAAAACAAAAAACCAAACAAGAAAACCCAACCAACCAAAAAGCCAAAACCCAACCAACCAAAAAAACCCCTCCACAAAACAAAACCGAACTCAACTGACCAAACCCTATCAAACAAAAAAAACCTCCCCCCCCAACTACGAACAAAACCCAATTCTCTTCTCTCCCTTTTTTTAAAATTTTAGTAAAAAGTTAAAGATTAGAAGAGTCTGAGAAGTTTTAGATGTGGTTAAAGTTAGAGAATGGAGCTAGGCACTTAAGAGCTGGTTCAAAAAAATCTCAGGGCTATTGAAGCTTGCACTGGCAGAGCTGAAAAATCTCCTCTTTGATTTTCCTGTCCTTTCCCCAGTCAGGACACTTTCTAGTCACTTTTAGGCAGGCACTAGAAAAAAAAGAAAGCTGGACATGTAATACACAGAAGTAACCGATGATTTATTCCGATGTTTACTTTACAGAAATAAAGAAAAACAGGAAAAGCATGGTTATTGAAAGTATGGAAACCTCTAGGCTTACACCCCTTCCACCTCCCCCAGGTTAAATGCTGATAAGATGCTCATGTAACAAACCCAGCTGGGACTCACTGGTTGAACAAGACTTCCATCCTCAATATGGTCTTCATGAAAGGGAAACCTATTATGTGGGCTATAAATTCCTAGATACCTATTAGTGTTTTTCTTGGAGGTTCTTATAACATTTAACTATTTCCCTTCCCTAAAAGATCTCTCCTCTATGTTACAAACTGTACGCTTGACCATATTTCAAGATACCGTCCAAGTAACTCAGACATTCTTGCCAAACTAGGAAGGTATTTCCCCTTTAGTTATAGCCAGTTGACTTTTTAGACGGTGGACAAAATTCACTGATGACTGATTCAGCAATATATTTAAATCATTTATTTGTTTATTGTCAGGGTGATCTCTTCTGACTGGTGAGATGGAATTAAAATGTTCATACAATGAAGTATTTTGTGCATCTCTGTAAGCGCTTTCACAGCCATGCTTAATGCAAATGTGCAAGTGATGCATGCAGGTGTTTGCTGCCGCTTCACAGAGAGCCATGCTTGGTGCTAGGCAAACTATAGGGCAGTAAAATTGGTGTAGGTCAGTTCTAAACTTTGCATTAAAGAATGCTGTGACAATTCCGTGTATCGTGATGTTCTGAGAGTACTGTGAAAGTTAGCAATGAAGGAATGTAGGCTACACAGACTTACTGTGCAAGTCAATGAAACTTTGTATATATTTCTCTGGAGTTTTTCGCCCTTTTAAAATAACATTGCTTCTCATTACTTTCTGACTGAAGTATTTGTGATCTGGTGACCATCTGTCCTTGGGATGCCTGGCAGTATATATAGACAGACGTATCTATAATTTGCCTTGATGTTTGTTAGGAAGTTTTGCAAATAAAAGGTCAGTTTTTATAATTGACAAGAGAATCCTGTATCTGGCTAGATTATAAAGTAAACTGTGTAGATGGTTAGATTCGGTAGTATGAGGTGGCAGTTTTTCTCTGTTACTATGTTTGTCTCTTCTCAGTTGCCGTCGAGAAAGCAAGCAAACAAAAAAATCTAAACAAGGAACAGACAACACATTTTGGCTGAGAAGATACCTAGTAACCATCTAGTGGTTTATGCCTACCTTGTTGAAGATGCAGAATTCTGCTTCTTTTTTCATTACTTACAATGACATAGGAATTCCAAACTGAAATTACTTTTTAGTTCTAAATTGTCCTTTCTATATTGTCATTAGTATGGGTATTGATAACAAAAACTCAGTTTAAATAAAACATCTGTTTGTATTAGGCATTGAAATTGAAAACCACTGTGAAAGGGGATACCACAGCTAACTTGGCAACTGCAGGCTATTGTAAAAAGGAGGTGAGTGAAACTGTCTGAGAAGTTATGAAACATTAAACATTATCTGTTGTGGTATCTATTTATTTACTTCTGTAATTAGATGCTGCAGCAGAACAGATGGAAGGTATAGTGTCAAAGTGATTCTGCAGTCACTATTAGGTTAATAAAGGATGAGCCTGGGGGCAGAAGCACTTCTTAAGTTAAAGCAAGCATGGACATTTTTATACCTGAGAAAATTCAATTAAAGTGACATCTTCCATATACAATTATCTTTTATTTTTTCAGCACATTTAAAACAAAATTCTGTTGTGTTTTCATTTCCTGTAATACTGGCTTTTGTTTGAAGTCATTAGGGAGTGAAATATGACAGCTGCACTCTTCTGCATGTGTTTCATATACAGAAACTTAAGAAATGCTTCTAGAATTTCAGAGATTCCAAGTAATCTATAAATTGGGAGAGGAGGGGCAGGTTCTGGGAGGTAAGTACAGAGAACATAGGATGGAAGAGCAATTTGGCAGAAAGGCAGTTTTAACTGTACTGTGTGCTAGTCACTAAACATCACAAACTGAACTGTAAAATGCAAGCATACTGCACATGCATAGTGGTACATTTGTTCTAAGTATATAGGTTTGGGTTTTTAAATGAAAAAATTGTGTGAGAGTTGCACTGAGTTTCAGCTGCTTGTGTTTTAATTCTAGCATTTCAGGGATGTGTCTCACATTTACTAGTCTCCAAACCAGAACTGATACAGAAGTCCTCTGCAAGAAAATTAATTCAATTTTGATATTTCAAATTCCAACAATATACTGTTTGGAAATGTATCCTGCCAAAAGCATTTATATGTTATTGCCATTGTCCATCACATTCTGTGTCTGTATGATCTGTATTTTTTAGTGTACTTAATATGTATCCCTTATGTTACTTCATAGCCTTGGGAATCTCAGTCTTTCTGCAGTAATTTTCCTCATGAGGTTGTCTGTGCAGATTCTTGGGGCCAGTCCTTGCTGGTTTCTACAGATGCTGGCATCTTGTTAATAGATGGTTAGTAAATGATCTAGTGTTTTTGTGTCAATTTTTACATATCTGACCCTTTTCTTGAAAATGTGTGTTCATAAACTCTATTCAGGTGTTACTAAATCTTTATGTAGGGGGATAGTTGCTAATCCAAGTAAATTTATTACATATATGTAATCTAGTTGCAAAAATTCATTCTGCAGTAGAGTCAAGGCATATTGGGGAGCTAGCGTTAATGCAGATTTCTGAATGTTTTCTTATTTCAGATGTTGTTTTCTTGACCATCTGAAAAGTCGTAGGAGGTCGCATCCAGGTTCAATAAGTGTCTAAATGGCTTGTCTGGTTTTCTTAGCCCTTGGTAATAGTGACCAGGATGCCAAGGGCTTATGTGACAATGAAACCCTACTTCCCTTAGCAATGATATTGCTACCCTGATCCCTTATTATTTTCTGTGTGCTAAGTAAGGCCAGTGGGACTGAGGGAATGAAGTTAGTTCTTGGTCATAATTCTGAAACTTGCCAAAGGAATGTCACTTTTAGATTCAAGTCACTTAATCTGATTCATGACAATAATAAAACTCTCCCATGAGGAAGTATTGACTATGATGCTATGGCACATGTAGGAGCTTTGTACGGTTCTTTTTGGTTTTTTCTCTTCATTTTTGTAAGGAAAAAACAAGAATTTAATTAGAAGAAAGAAATGGTTCAAAATCAGCATCTAGCAAGTTTTAGTAGGATTTTGAATATATATGTGTTTTCTTTTTTAGATGGTCGACCATCAGTACCAGTATTTGATAAAACTCTCCAAATAAAGCAGATGAATGTGTTGGAAGCTCTAGATATTTTGATTGCCCGAACGGACAAAGGTAGGAGAGGTCCCTGTTCTCGGATTCTTGCGTGACTCCGGGTATCACTGAGTATGTATGTCTGATGACAATTGTGTCTCTCTCATCTGGAAGGATTAAATGTGCATAAAATGTGCGCTTGTTTAGTGAGGTAGTTTTTACCCGGTAGTCTGTGATTGAGTTTCGTAAAGGGAACCATACACAAAGCAAGATAAGGATCTTATCTATAACTCAGGAAAGAATTACAGTTATGGTTTGCTTATTTGTTTTTACCCTTTTATGTCTGTTTTCTCGGTATTTGCTGAAGTTCTGTTTACCCAAGCTTTGGATAAAACATTTTTCCTTCTGTATCACTGGGAGTTGCCCAATTCGGTTGCATCTGATGAAATTCACCCTGAGATCTTACAGAACTAGCTCAGACTATGTGAGAGCCATCTGCAGTTCTCTCAAGACACCTGGAGAATGGGTGACGTTTCTGAAGATCTGGGAAGTGTAGCTATATCAAAACTTAGTTTGTGAAATTTCTAGAGAAGACCCTTGTGTATCCTGAAGGGTTCAAACTGTGAAGGATCCAGTTATCAGTTGCTCACCTGGATGGTTCCAGCTCTTAAAGTTAACCCTTTTACTCTTGCCCCATAGATTATATTTTTGTTATTTTTCAAGATGTTATATATTTGCAAAATATTGTGCATTTCACTTTTTGGAAGCTCTCAGATCATTCTTTGGTGCAGCACCACTTAGTGGGATTCTCAGCTACTGTACTGAAGGGTTTGGTTACTGGAATTGTAAATCCAAGAGAGTTCATGAGTCTTCTATCCCCTGAGAGGTATTATGCTTTGTTTACTTTTGCTCTGTTCGTTAGGTGCTACTTCTTGTCAGAAGTATTAATTTCAAGATACCATGTTCTTTTTTTAACTTCTTTTTTCCTGGTTCTCTCCATACGTCAGGGAAAGACTCTCGTATCCTTGTCTTCAGACTCAGTGCTATCCAAAAAGCTATAGAGACTAAAAAAATGATAAGAAGCAAATATGACTGCAGAGAAAATAAACTGGAGAGAACAAAAGGTGATATTGTTATGCTGTGCTAAAAACATCCACTGTGTTTGATGCTGGTAGTTTTCAGGGGCTTATTAGCTCTCTTTAGGCAGGTGTAGGTGTTCACCTTTAGTTTTTTCTCTGGACAGTCAATTCACACTTTGTTAAGCTTATATTTGAAAACTATTCTAGTATAGTCCAGCATGACATTTTTGAATGTTGTTAAAAAAACCCATGTTATTTGGCAATTGCTGCGGATGAAAAGCTTTAGAGAAAAATAGGATTTCAGGGTTGGGAGAAGAATTTTGTGGGGATGTTAGACTGAAATAAAGCACACTTTAAGCTGGTGAAACATTGGCAAATCCCCCTTTAAATAGTAGTGCTTAGATTAGTCTGGGTGTTGCCCATTATTTTTGTAAAAATAAATGTTTCCTGGTCTTCGGAAGCAAGCTGCTTTGAAAAGCTGGAACTTGCATAATAGTGACAATCCATATATTTAGGATTAAGGGTAAAAGATTCCAGAAGAGTCATGGGCTTTTGTCTTTTCCTGGAAGTCGATGTAATCTGGTTGAGAAGTTTTTAATTCTGTGTTGCCAAGTCATCCATCAGAGCCCTGTTGTACTAATCATCATACAAATACAGAAAAAAAACCCTACCCCAACCACTTAGAGTCTAGAACATTATTTCCTCAGGCTGCCATTTGTATGCCATTAATACTCACCATGGAAGCGAACTGAGGATTGTTGTGGCTATTCGGAACAAACTGCTTCTCGTCACAAAGAAATATAACTCACTCAGCATTTTAACCAGCACCTCTCTGCTGTCATCTCCTGAATCTCCAGTAGAGGAGTTCCAGTACATCCGGGTATGTGTAATCTAGTTACTAATGTTCTTAACACTCTGAACAGCACTCAGCTGGTGTGGGGGGTGTGGGGAAAGCAAAGTATACATCATCATCTTCCTGAACCTACAGACAAATAAAAGTGAGAAGTCATACGGTGGAGTTCAGTTGTATACATGCTAAATAAAACTTTCAGATTTTTAAAGAATTGTTTCTGCTTGTTCTTTGTTATGCTTCTGTGCTTACAAAACATGCCTTTGAAATCATGGAGTACCTGCAGCACCCACAGTAGGAACTTGAGAAAGAGAGTAATTCTGTTATTTCTGTTATAGGAAATCTGCCTTTCTGACCCTCCAGTGGTTATGACGCTGGTGGATGGCCCTACTGGAGACAGTGACAACATGATCTGTGTGGCATATCGGCATCAGTTTGATTTAGTCAATGAGAGCACAGGGGAATCCTACAGATTGCATCATGTTGAAACAAACAGGGTGAGTTTTCATCATTTAAACTTTTTTTGCAGACCCCCACTGAACATAATTTGTTGCAGACTCAGTGCATTCTGTGCTGACCTCCTAGGAGTGTACTTTTTGGAGATGCTTGTGTGTGCTACTTTTTACTTCTATAACCACTGCTTTATGGCACTCTGAGATATTTATTCCTTTTGGGATAAATGATGACAAACTCCCAAGAGAGCTAGGTTTAAGATATGACATTGGGGAAAAGCCTGTGTTTCAGGCTCTGGAATGTTGTCAAAAATTCATTTTTCTTCTTTCTTAGCCAGTAGTTAGCTTATTGTTTCATTTTTGTGGTGTCAGTCTTTTATTGTTTAAAAGATTGCATCACAATAACTTCAATTATTGGTTGACCACCAAATCATATTCAGATTTGCCTATCTGCATGTACTACGGCTAAATAAGTTATATGCTTTTATTGCTTTGCACTGTGGCATGGTTATGAATGTTCAGTACTGTACAGAACCAAATACAAGAGAAGCTAACTTTCATCTTGAGAACATCCTGAAAATTATATCAAAAAAGAGGCTATTTATAATTTTTTATTTATTTATTTATTTATTTTTCTCTCTTTTTTTTTCCTTTTACCTGTGTTGTGCACTTCCCCAGCTGAGTGTATTGCTTGTTACTTACAACCCAGTTGTAATAACCACAGTATCCTCTGCCTGTTGGTAATCTTTTCCATTATCATTGCAGGTTAATTTTGTTGCTGCTATTGATGTATATGAAGATGGTGAAGCTGGTCTATTGTTGTGCTATAACTGTAAGTGTTTAGGGAAGGCCCAAAATGGTAATAGCTCAATCTGCATATGTAGATCTTCTTTAAATGGAGTCTACGTCTGTATCTGAAAAGAAATTTTAGTGTTTCTTGGAAAGTTTGTGTCACGGAAAGTTTGTTTCACGGAAAGTTTGTCAAAATACATTCTTTGGAACATAAATGCATATTGGAGAAACTAGAAATTCAAGTGTTTTAGTCATACTAGCTGTTTTATAGATGTGCAGGTTATATGATTAATGAAATTTTGGTGTCTGTAATAACCCATATGCATAACAGTCTTCAGAGAATGTAAATTACATATGGCTACTGGAAGGACAGAACTGTACAATTCTGCAGACACTGCTTTCTGGATTTTTCTTGCCTGTTCCTCTATCTATAGACAAGTTAGGGACCTGATAACTGTTGAAACTGTAATACTTACTCTGTGAAATGTGATACCTTATTTAAATGTAGGTCTTTTATTTTGGTCTTTCCAATGTGTTGACAGAGAAAGCAAATTTTGCTTTGCTGTTTGGCTGCAAAATCTCCCTGGTCACTTACAGTGTAAAGTGATGGATGCTTCTTTTTTCTATTTTGCTACAGATATTTGTCAATACAGAAAGATACATCCTTTCAGTGGGGGTTCTCCACTGGTCCAGCCGTCAGCTTATGACTTCCACTTCAGCTGGAATCAAGTTCCTTATGCTGTTGGTAAGAAGATACCTCCTTTTAGTAAATGTTTTTTTCATTACCATTTTTGCCTGCTCTTGGTGGAATTACAGTATTCTGGAATAAGCGTGTTACATTCATGTTGCCACTTGACTTAATCTGAATATGATAATTTTGAAAAGTGGAGCCTTGGTAGCAAGTTCATCCTTTACCAAATTTTTTCCCCTTTCTTTTTTGTGTTTCTCATTTTCCATTCACTCTACATTCTGTTGGGCATGGAGAGTGAAATTTTCTTCAGGCTCAGTGTAGCTCAGTGTACATCTGTATGTTAGACAACACTTTTCATAGGAAAGGAACATGCCAGAAGAGGTCAAGAACTGTTTTCGTGCAGCATCCAAGAAACTTCTGATTTAACCATTTTTCCATGACAAATAACTTCTATTTCATTGCAGTCTGTGCTTTCCCTTATGTTCTTGCCTTCACTACTGATTCCATTGAGATCCGCTTAGTGGTGAATGGGAACTTAGTCCACACAGCAGTTGTGCCTGAGCTTCAACTTGTAGCATCAAGGGTAAGACAGAAAAATCATGTTTGAAGTTTCTGTGATATGTTGGGATCTAACTAACATAAAAAGTTGCTGCCACTAAAAATGTAACAAACAAAACCAAAATATGCGCTAATTGTTCATCTGTGTGCTTGTAGTTGATATCAAGGACAAAGAGAATCAGAAGATAGATTAAGAAAGTCTGACTGTACTAATGCTGGGTTTTGTATCATTTCAGTCGGATATTTATTTTAAAGCAACTGCTGCAGTAAGTGAATCATCTGACAGCACCTCTAAGGAAATGAGTTCACAGAGTTCTCCTCAAACACTGAGAGCTTACGAAAAGCCAGAATTTCCTCTTCCTTCTCTAGAAGGTAATGTGATCTCTGATTATTCTAACAGCTATCACATCTCAGTGTGGCCGATCTTCAGTAAATATGGTAAAAAAAATGTGAGTTCCTATCTGAAAGTGTGGAAGGTAAGAGATTTTTTATTTTCCATGCATATAAAGCACTTAGCTGAGCTTTTGCAATGTAGTATCTTTTCTTAATATAAGGTAGCACTGTTCTGAAAATATAATTTCTGTAGGAAGGGAGGAATTAAGCCTCAGCAGCGTGTTGAATCTTTGGCTATGTGATGACCACAAGTAATAATGCAAAAAGGGGCATAAATTGTGAGAAAGCTTGATATTTCACATATGCTATTCTGTTCATTTAAGAAAAGCTGAACAACCACTGAATGGCTGAAGTTCTTTTGCAAAAGAAAAGTAAGAAGCCTTGAAAAACTTTGCACAGACAATTTAGTGTAATATGATCTGTGAACAATCAATCTATAGTGTAACAATAAAGGAGAAACAAGGGAAAATGAACTAGATAATTCAAGATGTGTGTACACCTTTCTTCCTTAAATCTGCTGGTTTACTGTTAGCAGAAGGGAAAAGGAGAAGGTAATCACAAATTTCTTAAAGGCAGTACTATTTGATAAGTTGGGGGCTATTTGGTAAGTTTGGCATTTTGGTTTGTTTTTCTTCTAGGAGTTAGGAAAGTGTGTTATTTTGTGTTACCTAAGAGGAGGAATCATAATTTAAACCACTTGGAATCCAGGCTCCAATATGTTTGCAATGTATTAAAACACATAGGGAATATTGCACAGAGTGCAGTGTAATAGTCAGAGTACCAGCCGCAAGGGAGATAAATTTACTTCCAGGTTCTGCTCCTGATTCATTATGTTGCCAAGAGTCAGTCTTCTTTTTCTCTCGAAGTCAAATTGCTTGTATTTCTTCCTTCTCCTAGCTTATTTGTATTGAAAGATCTCTAGAGCAAGGAAGATCTTTGTCATTTCAATTAAAAAGTGCCCAGCTCAACAAGTATAGCTTGTTTTTATAACTTTTCATTTGGAATTATTAAGAACTGAATTTGTTGTGCAAGTGTAATCTTCTTTTTTCTTTCTGTGTTTCAGGTGAAGTTCCATGTAAAAACCTGTACAAAATACCTCTCAGCAATCTGGTTGGGCGAAGCATTGAACGAGCTCTGAAGTCGCCTTTGGCTCCCAGGGTCATCACTCCTACGACGTTGAGTGGCTTTACCTCTCTTCCAGCTACGCACTCACTGTCTTTATCTCGTATGGAAATTAAAGAGATTGCAAGCAGAACACGTAAAGAATTGCTGGGTAAACTCTCCTCATTCCTTTACATATCAATTGCATACATGTCAATTGTGTTGCATATCAATTGGCAAACATATACTTTCTAATCTTTGCACCATCACAGGTACGTTTGTAACATGCAGCTAATATTCGTAAATTATTAAAATAAAAAAAGGAAACAGTGAGGCAGCATTATTTGTTAATAGCATAGCTATTGTCTGATCATGTATAAGATGGCCATATTGTAAGTCAGGTAGAAATAATTAATAATGGAAACCAGCAACAGGTGGTTAACATTTTCATGAATGCTTTGTTTTCTGTTGAAATTATTAAGTCTTTTATTCCTTTATTGAGGCCTCTTGGATGAGCCTATACCCAAGACAGAATGTGCACAGAAGCTAAAAAAGGTTCCTCGAAGACAGTCAGACCCCAAGCAGGGAGCTGTAAGATCATCGAGTAGTGACAGGTAAATATACTTTAGAAAAGAGCCTAAGTTAGACTGTAAATGTTTTCAAAGTTTAGTGCTTGTGCTTATCTCAGTTGGCATGAGGCTGACTGAGATCTTTATATATCCATATGTGTTTTGTGCTAACGTGTTTGTTAGAGTATCTGCATATGTAAGTACTGAAACAATTACACTTTTTGCTAAAGACATGTTAATGAGCAAGGCAAGACTAAATGGCATTTTGTGGAACCTGCTGCAGCTGAACCTGTTATAAAGATGTGGACTACTGCAGCTGCACTATGCAGACTCTTGTTTTCTTTGTATGCTCTTGTGTTGCTATTTTCAGAATAAATTTTGTGGAAAAATACCACAGCATTTGTCTGGCACGGACCCCAGTGCCATTATCTTGTTTTCAATGTTTCCATAACCTACATTTGCGTAGAGTACTGGCAGAATATAGAATACTGGCACAAGATACAAGAGAGTAACAAAACAAAAAATCTCTTGCAGTGTAAAACTATGTTTGATATGTTTCCCTATTTGGAAATTATTTGGGTGAGGAGCTTCATTAATACTGCCTTTGGATTATTTTTAGAAGAGTAAAACAGGAGGAAACTCAGTTGTAATGGTCTGTATCTGTCTTTAGTAGCCATTGTTCCTTCCTGCCCTGACCTGTGTATGTTTTTTAGTAACCTTTGTCTTCCTCTTTGCAGGATAATCTCAAGCTCATTTGAAGGTTATTCTGAAAGATGTCATCTTTCCACTAGTTCAGACCCTGACACTGTAGCAAACAGGGAGGAGAGCTCACCATCTAGCTCTCCATTTCAGCTGATTTCTTTATATGATGAAGACATCATTGACTTAAAATGAAGACACTTTTAAAACCTTTCTTCCTTACTTCACATTTTCTTACGACTCTGTAAGCTCTATAGCAATGTCACAAACACTGTTTCTGGTGGTAAAATGTGGCGGAAGTACTGGTGACAAATCCTTATGGGACCCATGTTCTGGTTAGCACAGCCTGATTTGGTGATGTTATATCTTTGACATAGGTATGTTTTCTCAGTTAATGAAGCATTACTTTTCATGGCATTTTAACAGTAGGTAATAAATGAGAGATTTAGGCTGAAACTGAAGTAAACAAAAAGTATTACTTGATCTAAGCTTCTTATAATTTGATTTACCTAAATGAGGTGCAGCAGAGTTAATTGCTGTTATTATTGTCATGAGTTGTTTTACAACAGTGTATGTCATGTTGGAAGAGGAATTTTATAACATAGATCACTGCTTTTGGTTTTTCAGTCTTGAACAAAACAACAACAACAAAAGGTTTGCAGATTAGGTCATTTCAAACAGTGCAGTCACACTAAATTGATGCATCTGTAGTATGTTTACTGAAGAATCAAATGAGATATGAAAATAGTGCTTCCTTTGCTCATTGTTTAGAGAAACTTGAAAACTCTTTTGGCATAAATAATCCCTGAGGAGAGAAGCTTTCTGTAGGAAATACAAACTTTCAGAATATTTCTCAAAAATCGGAAATTAAAAAAACCAAGAAAACCCACAAACAAACAAAAAATGGCAAAACAAAAACCCTAGTCCATCTACTGGAAAACTCTTATTGCAGTGCATCTGCAGATTTTTCATTACAGGCAGAAGAGCCAACCCCACTTGTCTTTAACTACAAAAAGATTCTTATGCAGACATCATAGCTGTTGTCTGCCCTTACACCAACAGTGTAACTCATTATTTAATATAGTTGTATTTGTTTAACTGGATGCAGACCAAAATTTCATTCCTAATAAGCCAATATTCTATGGTTAAATAATCATCTTGTCTCTTACTGTGTTAAAAGACAGGGGTTTGTATTTAAAATTTGATTTTTTTTTAACCTTTTCTTCTACAACAACCTTTGCAATGATTTTGTTTGGTTTTGCTTTTTTTTTATGAAAGCCTTTCTATATATGATGTTTTTAGCTTTATTAGCAAGGGTTTCTTGTTCTATATGTAGAAATACTTCTGTATCTTTGATTTCATTTCCTAATATTACTCGTATGTCAGGATTTCCTTTTTGTTCAAGTATGATCATCTGAAGATGTGTGCCTTTTGCTGCCAGCTGTCTGAATGCAAAACTGGCTTTGCAAAGTGATTTTTCCCCCCTCAGTTTATTCCATATAATGGCTGAATTGCTTCACTTAGGAAAATATTCAAGGTCTTATCTGGAAGCGTAGTTTCTTATTCTCAACTGGAGTGGCTAATCAATAGAAAAAGTAATATTTTCAACAGTAATTAGTCTCAGAGCAGAAAGCTATTATTTTGCACTCAGATGTATGGGGTGAACCTTAATAAGCATCTAAAAGGAAGTACCAGATCAGTCTTTGCAAAGACTTGTAATTATTTTTTGAGAATGTTGTCTCCAGAGATTGTGTTGCTTTACCCTATCCTTATTTATTTGGACAGTTAAGGTTAAAAAAAAATCAATCTGAAATCACCGCATGGTACATATTTTCCTGGAAGTTGTAAACACTTCCAAATCTGCTTTTGGGATCACTGCTAGCACTTATGTATTTTTAGAAAGGAGAAGAACCAGGTTTTTCCATAACAGCTTTCTCAATGTTGTATTTGATTTCTGAATTGTGGCTATTTTTGAAGACTGTACCAGTGTGTTTAACTGGGGTTTTGTTAAAATTTTAACTGGAACCTTTGCTTTACCCTGTTAGAATATCAGATTTTAAATATACTGCAGATGTTCACCTGTGGTATTACAGCATGATTTAAAATGATTAACCATTGTTTGATAGCAGTTGAAGCAATATATGGGCATTTTAAAACTTGTTTTGAAGAACCTGCACAAACACATATTTAGATATCCTGAAGGACTAGCCTCAGAGATGAAGCACTAGGGAGAACAAGAAAAATGAGAAAAGCTTGACAGAAAGCTTGAATACTGGCTATGATGGTAGTCAGAATGTGTCTAGATACAGCATTTGCATTATAACCTGAACAGCATTATAGAACAAAGGGCTATAAAGCAAGACTTATTTTCTTGAACCAGAAGTGCAGCAGTGGCTGTAAAGTATTACCATGAATTAAGAAAGTGCTGGAGGAATGGGGAATTTGTGTGTGTGTGTGTGTGTGTGTGTGTGTGTGTGTGAGAGAGAGAGAAAGAGAGAGAACCTTTGAAGGTCTACCTGTAATTACAGCATTGATGACATCTAGCAAAGGAACTATAAGGAGTACAGATAGTGGATTACTGGAGCTAGACAAAAACAGATCATACTGGCTCTGTGGTATATGACTGGAAAAAGATGTTGGGATCCTTTGAAGAGGGAAGCCCAGCAACTGCATCCCCGCCCACTTCCCACCCACTTTTGTGCTATAGCTTGACTTAATGGGTCAGATACAAGCTGTTATGCAAGTCACACTAGGAACTACCAGACCTTAACTGACCATTACTCATATAGGACAGGAAGGAGCTGAATCCTGGAAAAAAATTAATATCTTAATTCTTAATGTATCCAATAAGTGCCTTAACAAGGCTTCAACTTCTTGAGTTTTCTGTACTTAATCAGAGTGTCACAGATGGATAATATCTAATGTGGCAAAAGAAGTAGAGAGTGATACAACTTTTAGTTTTTGTTATATGACACCTAGAGATGGTAGCCGAGTCATGTCTATGTAGTTTACTACCTATTTACTGTATACGAGTAGCCCAGAACATAGGTAGAAGGCAGAGAACATGGAAATAATATCCAGTTTATTTGACACAAGCCACAAGAATCTTTATCACATTTATTGTATCAAAAGACCAAATACCAACACAATCATGTGAAATTGCTGGTGTAACAGGAGAAACTTCTGTTGTACAAAAGATCATGCTTACCATTCAGACTGCTAATTAAAATCTAGAGGCAGTTGGTGGTATCGATATGTAAGCTTTTGTGCATCATTTATAAAGGGCAGAGTTCTCACACATCTGTGGAACCTCTCCTTCTTAAGCCTGGTCTGGTGTAAGGTAACAAGGCTTGATGGAAGGCTGCTGAGGTGCCTGTAGTGTCATTCACTCCTGCCTTGGAGCCGTGTTGTTTGCCCTCCGTTTTTCCAGCGTATGCATGCATATACTCTCTAAAACTTAAAAAGTAGACTTAGGCACAAATTGCAGCCATGTCCACTGTAAGCATAATCCTTCCTCCTTTCACAGCGAGTGTTAAAGCTGCCTGTAGGCTGCACTCTTGATGCTGGCTGACTGTCTCATGGTTAGGAGAAAACATAACCTTTGAATCTACAACTATGTAAAAGATGGATGTTGTTCTAATAGGAAAATGGAAAAATATTGCTACAGATGGATGGAAGGAATGTTTTCATGAAGGAAGAATTGTTACGAGATTGAACACTTGCTATCGAGCTAAATTTAACTGAAGGCCCATTCTGGACTCTTGTCTAAGTTTCTGCAAGAAATACTTTCTATCCCAATGTGCTGGATTTGTTGTCAGCAGCAGGGCTCTTAACTCCTTCTGGCTAAATGGCAATGGTCACCACTTCATCCCTGTGCCTCAGTCTGACTAAATTATAGGAATGTCATTTACATTGGTGCAAGCATTAGATTGTACGGGTAGTTAATTTAGAATATACTTGTGTGTTCTCAACAGCATGGGTAATGATGCATGGAAGCACAAAACAGTTGAGGGTAGAAGGGACCACTGTGTTACCATCTAGTCCAGTACACACACCCATGCACCACCATTCAAAAATCTGTTCAAAATGGATATGCAGCATTTTGAGCTACTTGTCGTCTTTGTCCTGCTTTTGAATTACAGCCTGCATATAAACCATCACAACTCTGAAGTGTGACTAGGACTCAAGAACCTCCAGACACATCAGCTAAGTTAATTCTTTCAGACTTACACACAATATGGAGCCCTTAAGGCTGAGGCTTTGATGAGCCCTTCCCAGAGTCCCTAAAGCCCAGTTTGGCCTTTAGAAACCAGTAGAGACTAAGAGACTTTTTGGTCCAGTTCCTTATTCTAGTGGCAATGCATTACACATAAATATTTTATATGTGATTGAAAGTAACAAAACACTTCCTTCTAAAAAGAAACAAAGACCCACATGCAAATAGAAAGGGTTATGGCTATTCATGGTGGCCAGAGAACTGCTCTCTAGATTCAGTGAATGCACGCATACATTCTGTTTCGTGGTTTGCAGAGAAGTAAGCCCTGTTCTAATTACAGTCCTTTACTGTTTGGGGGTGTGGCAGGGATTTTTGTTAGTTTTGGTTGTGTGGTTTCTTGAAGCTGGGTGTGTGTCGGGGGGGTTGTTAGTTGGGATTATTTTTTCAGGTTTTGGAGGGGGGGTTGATTGGCTGGGTTTTGTTGGTTTGTTTTTTAGGTTTTTTTGGGGGCAGGGGGGTGTTTGTTTTTAGTTTGTTGTTTGCTGTTTTTCAGTGCATAAAATGCATGCAAGTATGCACCTGGAATGAACAGCGGGTTTGTTCTCTGCCTTCATGTGATTATTTTTGTAAATGGGCAAGTATGTGTAACTAATAGATTCAAATTGAATTTTTTTAGTACTGTGACAGCCAACTGAATAAATATTTAAACAGTACTTAAGAGGGCAGGGAATTTATAACATTATTTCCTAACTAGTTACATATGGTTAAGGTTGCTACTCCTGACATATATTTTCTGCTGTTGCTAGCTCAAACATGTTTTCCTAAAGGTGTGCATCTGTGTCCAAGTTTAGGACAAAACTGGGGGAAAGCCTCCAAAGGAGCCCCCCAAAATAAACCCCCCTCACAATTCCTCCCCCCCACTGGGCTCGGAGAGAATTTTACTCGGGGGAAAAGTGGAAAAAACTTGTTTATTAACAAACACAAGAAAAAAACACTTCCCAGCAACAGGAAAGTACAATCCCAGATGACAAAAGAACTGTTTTCACCGAAGTGAGAGACGGTCGCTGCTGGGAAGGGCGAGAAGCTTCTTGGGCAGGCTCCGGAGGCAGTCTCTGATGCTCAGGTCCCGTCCGGAGCCGGTACAGATCTTGGAGCTGAAGGAGAGAAAGGGGGAGGGGAAGGCAGCAGCAGCCAGGGCAGAGCCGGGGCAGCAGCAGCAGCAGCGGGGCAGAAGCAATAGGGCAAAAGCAGCGGGGCAGAAGCAGCGGCCGGGGTAGCTAGCGCAGCAAGCAGCAGCAGCAGCCGGGGCAGCAGGGCAAGCCAAGCAAGCACAGCCCCGGGGCACCACCCCCCCAGGGGGGGAGAAAGAGCACCGGCGGCAGCTCCATGCAGACAGCGAGGTGTGGGAGCGGGAGAGGAGCAGACAAAACACCAACCCAGGACAATCTGTAACTCGTGCTTGCAGATGCAAGGGCTTCTTCAGAGCTGTTGGCTTATTCTGCATTTGAAATATATAACCCTTTTCATTTGGATTTGGTTTTCAATATATATACATATATAGGTGTATATACATTTGTAATTTCTGCTGTAAATTTTTAGGGATTAAAAATCCTGAGTATAAGGAATTTAAAGTAATGGGATCACAAAAGGCAGCGGAAGGAAAAATCCCATCAGCAAGTGATAAGGTTTTTCAGAACAATTTCTATTGCTTTGTCTATGAAAATGAGTATCACACTATTTTCATTGTTAACCATTCAATGTCATGGTTCATATGCACAGTGCTTGCTTATTCTGTGAGAGCACTGTTTTCTCAGATAGGCTTAATTGGTTTTTCTGAAGGAGTAAATTATTTCCTGGGAACCTGATATTAACAATAGTGGAAGGCTCAAGAGATTATGCAGCAAACATCTGTACTTGCATGCAGATTAGAAAGTATTTTTCCTCTTATTAATTGAGCACAGCAACTTCACCAGCCTGTATACTGCTTAGCTGCTTCACTTTGCTGCTGACCTGTAACTGACTGACTCCTATTTGCTACTGGAAATTGTGGTACTAGCATCTGACTTGAAGAGAAAACGGAGATAATTATCTGCGTATTTATTTATAGCTCTGTTAGGTATTATGTAAATAATGTTTACATAAATGGAAACAGTTATGTAAAGGTTTTATGCAGAGTGTTATCAATCTGGAATGTCAGTTTAATTGTTTAATTGTCTTTGAATGGTAGCAGACTGCTTTGTAATGTAATAATGGCATATTGTTAAGACTGTTGCTGCATTTGTTATCAAAGACTCTTTACCATTGGTCTTAAATGCTGATGTATTACCATTGTTTTCAATGTCATATGATAGCATGTATGGTTTGTATTTTCGATATGACATCCAAATAGAAACAGTCCTCTTACATCTGAAACTGTTTTAAGTGTTATTTATTACCTTTGTGAAGAAGAAACTTGATTTATTCCTTCATCTGTAATAAACTGTAAATTTGACCCCATCTGTTTCTTTCACACACACAGGACTAATAACTTTCAAATTCAGAAAGTAAAAAGACAAGAAAAAAATGTAGCACAGAGCATTGCTTTTTTCATTTGAGTTTTCTGAAGTGCTGTATTATACCTATGAGATTGCTGTTTGTGTCTTAAGATTTACCCATCTTTGACAAAAGCCATACTCCAGCATTAGTTTATGTTTCCAGGAATCTTTCAGACTTTTGGAGACCTGCTTCAGTTGGAGATCTTTACACTGTAAACTAACACTACAAAATAGTTTTTCTTCCTTTCTGGCTAAGTATATATTCTTACTGCCACCAAGACCTTGCAATTCCTTTTGAAAAAGCAGTCATCTTTCCTGAAATATCAAAGATATTCTCATAAGAGCTACAAACCTTCTTGTGATTTAAATGCATTCCTAGCCACCTTGACAACAATAGGGAAAAAACCTTAAATCCAGGAAAGCCAAGAATTCACCTCCATTTGGGATAAAGACTTAATTCTGTGGTCAGGCATCCCAGAAATAACAGCCACACAAACGTCACATACTGCAGTCTGAAACTAACTAACCCAGGCTGCATCGTGCACTTCTTCACTTTAGAATGCACCATGAGGAAAAGGTACAGTGAAGTAAGGAAATTGATTTATTTGTTTGTTTGTTTATTTATTTATAAATTTAGATTTTATTTTACATCTTAGGAAAAAAATATACTGGCCCCAGTGCAATTAATATTCACACATGGCTATTACAGTTAGTACACCAGGTTAAAAGAACACAGGAACTGAAGAAATAAGAGTTATTCATGATGCTTACTATAAAATCCTGAAATTCTCTGGGATCCTAAGAAGGCCATAACCCAATTCACTGACATACATGCATTACTCGATCTGCCTCTTGCTTTAAGCAGGAAGATTTCCAATATCAGCAACCATGGAGCTGGACCCTAGGCAAAGGCAAAACCTACAATTATAAAATGAAGGGAATAAATGCAAGTTGAGTAGGAAAAAGTAAATTATGTCCAAATTAATCAAGTAAGGGGGTTGCAGTTTTCATTTAGATTTGTGCATGATTTCTCTAACACCGTCTCTGCCAGAAGGAGAGAGAGAATATGTGATTTTAAGTCCGTATGACAAACTCTAGTGCATTTTTCATCGTAATAATTACGGGAATATTCTTAACAAACAGAACTTGCCAAAACCTCGGGTACGAGTCGGAAGCGGCACTCACGTCTCGCAGCAGGAGCGCGGCGGGCAATGATGACGTTGAGAGGTTCAGGAGAGCGGCGGCGGGCAGTGATGACGTTAGGAGGCGTCGGAGCGCGGCGGCGGGCAGTGATGACGTTAGGAGGCGCCGGAAACCGCCTGATCGTGAGAGCGGCGGCTCTGGGAGCGCCTTCTCTCCGGTGCCGGCGGTTCGCCCGGCGCGGGCTCGGCCCAGCCCTCCCGTCGCTTCAGCGCTGGGCGGTCTTGAGGCCCTGGTCTCGTCTTGAGGGTGACGCTTCTGGCGCGAGTGCCTGCAGACTGTGGCGCGGGCTGCGCAAGTGCTGAGAGCCGGTCCTGCTGTGGGAGCGATGGCCTCAGGGAAGCACCCGGCCGTGCTGGGCTCCGGGAGTCCGCGTAAGCCGTGGCGACTGCCCGCCGACGGACACCCCGCGCCGGGCTGCTACCTGAGGTGAGCGGCGCGGAGCTGTCGGCAGCGGCGGCGCTGACTCTGCGCTCCCGCCGTGCTCTGCTTGTGGAGGTAGATTGGGAGTGGGCGCGGGGAGCGGATGGAGCTGGCTGCGTGACACCGGGAAAAGAGGCTCGAGCACCGGTTTCAGCGGCCGCACAGCAGCCTTAATTTCAGTATTAGGTTCACGTATTGAATACAACAAACGCCTTAGGGCTCACAGAGTTTTTATTCGTAGCCGACCTATTAGAATTTTTTACTTGGTTTAAAGAGAGCACATGCCTGTTCGAACAGCAACTATATTCACTGCCGTATGTGCTGAGGAAAGCTGGTAAGTGCTGTCTCCAGTAAAAGTTACTGTAATGAACTTGTGACTTCATAGGAGCAGCTGCTTCTTGCATTTGACATCCAGAACCTTCTTGTGTGTTTTACCCACAACTGCATTGCATGTGCAGCCTTTTATAGTGACAACTGCACTTTTCTGTACTCCTATGCCTTGTTGAGTGGTGTCCTCTATGTTCTTATTCTATGATGGTAAAATGGTAATTTTCTGTATGTGGTAAATTTCTGTATAGAAATAAACATGCTATTGTATCCCACTCAGATAACTCAGTTTAGGAGTGCTGTGAAATTCAGACAGTTGTCTAATGACCTTCCAGAGAAAATAAATTTAAATTTTTTTTTTTTTAACTGTTTACCTGATGTTTATCTTCTTAATCAATGGTCCCAGATCACTGAAGGAACTTGAGATGTCACAGGATAGTATAAGTGCATGCAGAATGTAGTTCAGGAGGTGGTATTCAATTTCACAGTTAGGTGTCAGTGGAAATAAACTGAGGAAAAAAAGGGTGGGGGGGAAAACCCAACAGGATTTTAAAAATGTGTTTAGGTCAATGTGGTGCAGACATGTCAAAACTGATGCTAGACCAGCACAAGCTCAGGTCTTTCCATGGGCCAAATAGAAATATGACTAACGTATCCTCCAACACAGTTTGTCAGACATCTCTTTATGCATTTTTTTAAAACTAACTAGTTAGCTGCTTTGTATTTAAAATAGTTCAGGACAAAGATATGAGTAAATTATGTCAGCTTATCACTCTACTTGCGTGCTTTGGTTTTTTCCTTTTATCAGAATAATCCATGAGTAAACTCTAAGACAGTGTTTATTTGCAGTAATAGGTTTAAAACTTAAACTATCTCGTACATTATTTGACTCAGAATTTGAAAGTGCTAATCTAAAATAAGAAATATATTAACATTCATAATGAATGCTAATGTTTGCTAGCTACGTGCAATTTACTTGTAAGTCTTCTGTGGGACAAATGATAGTTCAGGGTGCATGCAAATGCCTAGTCCTAACCTAAATAATATTTTAAAATGCATTTGGTCTCTTCAGTCTATGTGTTAACATGCCATTTGGAATACTTATGTACCAGTAATAAAGATGTGATTCGTACCTTATTTTCTGAACGGAACTAATACAGTATTTTGATGTATCACAGGTAAATTTTTCCATAACCTTATGGAGAAAAAGGACTTTGAAGCATGGCTTGATAACATTTCTATTGCATTTCTTTCTCTGACGGACTTGCAGAAAAATGAAACTCTGGATCACCTGATTAGCTTGAGTGGAGCAGTCCAGCTCAGGCACCTCTCCAATAATCTAGAGATTCTCCTCAAGAGGGACTTCCTCAAACTTCTTCCATTGGAACTTAGTTTTTATCTGTTAAAATGGCTTGATCCGCAGACCTTACTCACATGTTGCCTCGTCTCTAAGCAGTGGAACAAGGTTATAAGTGCCTGTACAGAGGTGTGGCAGACTGCATGTAAGAATTTGGGCTGGCAGATAGATGACTCTGTTCAGGATCCTCTGCATTGGAAGAAGGTTTACCTAAAAGCTATTTTAAGGATGAAGCAACTGAAGGACCACGAAGCCTTTGAGACATCCTCTTTGATTGGACACAGTGCCAGAGTATATGCACTTTACTATAAAGATGGACTTCTGTGTACAGGTAGGAAGAACAGACAACTTGGGAGTCTTAAAATTCTTTGTCTTTTCTTCCCCCTCATAAGATTAATGACAATTTGCTTTTCTTTTACCAGACAAATTATTTTCATAGTGTGAGTACAGATGATGATTCTCAATTACTTACTTTTTCAATTTCTGAAACATCGGTGTACTAATAAACTCATTAGTCACTTCAATAAGAACACAAGGAGACAGATGTCTTTGTTGGATAAAGAAATAGTAACAGCAGGCATCACTGTCCCTGACCACAGCAGGTTGGACCTAATGATTTTTAAGGGCTCTTCAATCCAGATTGCTCTATGCTTTTCATCCTGGTATTACTATAAGTAAACCCATTTGAGAAGCACAGATATGTTAGCTATTCTCTTAGACGATGATAGCTTTCAATTAAAAGGACTTTGGGCTGTGAGAGAACTTAAGTCTCCCAAAGTGTGGAAGAAAAACTCGTATCTTCTTCCTTGAAACAAGGCTGTAAGCACCTTCAGTTCTTAACAGAAGTGCTTTATGAAGTGCTGTAAAACTAGATTTAACCTTGTTAGTAGTCTGACTTGCACATAATTTCAGCTTCCTCCCTGAAGAGTACAGACTTTAAGATTTCAGTTTAAACTTCTTAAGTTACAGACAGAACATGTATGAAGCCTTAGTATGAAAGAGTAATAACAGAGTTACAATGAACTGCTGTCAGAGCATATTCCAAGGATTTTCTAGTCATTTGGAATGACAGTGTTATACACTGTAAGTTGGGAATACTGACTTCAGTCACTCATTTGTTGGTACATTAGGATGCTTACTAGAAGCCAACAACTACATTCTAGCCACTTACCTACTCAGCAGTGAAATGTTATACACAGAAAACAGATTTGTCAAAACCTTCTGACAACTTTTGTACTGAAACCCCCAGGAGAAGAAGCAGGTGTAAGGAGCCCAGGGTTTCATTTTGCTCTCCAAAGCTAGCAGTTTAAAAAATAGGAACTTCAGATAGAAAAAAGAAAGTGGCAGGATATGGGGCCTGGTATTCATTTGTTTTTCAAGATTTGTTGGACCCCTTTTCTTCCTGAAAGAAACTAAAGCTTGCAATATAGTCAGTGGCTCTGCAAACCTGAGAGTGATGTGTCATGGGAAACTTCCATGCATCTGTTTCACAGTAGACACTGTCAGTCAGAGGTAGTGCCAAAATCGACCAATCTTGCAATTATCCTGTTCTTTTATATTCTAGGATCAGATGACTTGTCTGCAAAACTGTGGGATGTAAGCACAGGTCAGTGCATATATGGTATCCAGACACACACTTGTGCTGCAGTGAAGTTTGATGAACAAAAGCTTGTAACGGGATCTTTCGATAACACAGTAGCCTGTTGGGAATGGAGCTCTGGAGCAAAGACACAGCATTTTAGAGGACATACTGGTGCAGGTATGTTGAAAATTTAAAATTGTAAATTCACCAGTGAAGTAACATACATCATCATCAAACAAAATATCATTTAAGTTAGCTTTTTGCACACTAGCTTTTTTGGTTTGTTCAGCCTCTGTTCTCTGTCACCTGAGTCACCTCAGTTCCCCTTGACAGGGGAAATGGCCAAAACAGATATACACTTGTCCTCAAACATGCCAAAGTTTAGTAGCCATGTAGCATTTTGCAGTCGCATGGAAGTAACAATAAATGCCATGGTTATTCAGTAGCTTCAAGTAAAGAGGTGCAAATCTTAGGTAGCAGGGCGTACATGGCCATGGCCATTCTTTCTGTTCCCAGACAGGACATGAACTTAAAGCAAAGAGCAAAATAGAACCTGGGAATATGTATTTGCATTGCCCTCATAATTAAATTCTTTGTTGTGTACTTAGAAATATCCTCAGCTTAGCTGTATTTTTTCCCTTTTATTTATAAAATACACTGATCCTGTGGAATTGTCTTACTAAAACTCTGGAAGTAGAAACTAGCTTAAGTTACACTTTCCCATAACCCAGCCATAAGGGAACCACTGATATACATGCTCTTAATTTGGGCAAAAAGCCCCAGTAATTTTGCAATGTAAACTCTGGCATCCAGAGCAACAATTCATGTATACAGTTCAAGAATAATTAAAGATACAGTACCATATGAATTTAGAAGTTGCTGAATTCATTTAGAGGCTAGTAGTGTCTCACAGAAAAATGCATGCATAGAGACTGGTATTCCTTATTTAGTTCCATCTCTGTTTGAAGTTTTTAGTGTGGATTACAATGATGAACTTGATATTCTGGTCAGTGGCTCTGCAGACTTCACTGTGAAAGTATGGGCCTTATCTACAGGAACGTGCCTGAATACCCTTACTGGACACACAGAATGGGTCACTAAGGTGGGAATATTGATTTGTAATTAATCTCACACATTTATTTGCACTAAATTTGTAATATGTTCTATATTTTTATTTCCTCATCCTGCAGGTAGGTTTAGAATCTGAAGAACATATGGAAATACTACAAAATAACATTTCAACAGAGAAAATATTTAAGCTGTGATTAAACCTTTCAGACCATTGAAGATATTTCAATTCCAAAGCAACTGAGCAGCCTTTTGATTTAAATAGTGAATAAAAATTGGCTCTGAAAGAATACAGCTTTAAAAGTTATATAAAATAATCTAATGATCTTGATAACAAAAACCTGAGCATGAAACAATATTTTTCTTCTGAAAAGAAGAAAGGTGGGGGGTATGACTGTACAGGTGAAGTATGTATGTTTGCTTATTAATACAGTAAGTTGTCACTAGTAGGAACAAGAGTGTAAACCATAGTTTTCCTTCAGTTGCTAAAAGTATTTGCACTGCCTTTGTACACTAAGCAGGTGGTCAGTGAAGTGAAAAATGCAAATGAAAATTTGTTTGTTTAATAACACCAACATAATAAATCATTACCATCCTTCAATTACAGGTCGTTTTGCAGAAGTGCAAAGTCAAATCTCTTATGCATAGTCCTGGGGATTATATTCTCCTAAGTGCAGATAAGTATGAAATCAAGGTATGTGCCATATATCATGCATACATCATTTTGGTACATTGGGAAACAAAAAGCTTGAGTACTTTGCTGAAGTTTGCAAATAATAGAAGGTTTTAGTTTTCACCCACATTTCCTGCTTTAGAGGCTCCATGCATAACATGAAACGCTTTGGAAGCTAATTTTTCAATGTTCACCTTAGCATTCCGTTTTAAATTATACCTCTGCCAGAATGGTAATGCAAAGAATCAGTGCTTTCAGGTCATGCTTATTGTGTGAACTTGACAGTGAAGCATGTAACTGCAAACACTGTTACTGCTGGGGACTTTGGGATTGGAGAGTACTGTAAGTCTGTGGCTCTATGAAACACAGTACATTTCTGTCCCAATTGGATGGTTGATTTTTTTTCCTTTATTTTATCCATTCTTTAAGGTACCCATTTTCACTGGGATTTTTTTAGGGTAGAAACAACACGTGCTGCACCAATACTGTAAGACAAGTCACTTGAAGAACTGATGTTCCTAGCTGAAAGAGATAAATGTTTCCAAAAAAAAAACCTCATATGTACATTTACCTGATGCTTCAAAAGGGACCATGAGCCTTGCCTATGTAGACTGTGAGCGTATTTATGTAACAGTTTGTAACGTGAATTTTTTATGGTCTTAAACTGTGTTTTAATTGTAGATTTGGCCTATTGGAAGGGAAATAAACTGCAAGTGCTTAAGAACACTGTCTGTTTCTGAAGACCGCAGCATCTCCCTGCAGCCCAGGCTGCACTTTGATGGTAAATACATAGTGTGCAGTTCAGCACTAGGATTATACCAGTGGGACTTTGCCAGCTATGATATTCTCAGGTAAACCGTTCAGTTTAGGATTCAGTCTTCATTAAATAAATAAGAAGTATATCATACTAGTTTTAATAACTTACTTTAGATGCGGACCAAAAGAATCTTGATAAAAATTCTGTAAATATCTTGTTTTGCACATTTCGAGCAGTTTAATTCTAATTTTGTCATATGATAATATGAATTGTTTCTTTACTGTTTTGGTTTCTGGGCACCTTCTAGTTCTCTTCTATATTTTCATTCTGTAAGCTGAAGTGTTTCAGTATAGACTTAAACCAGACTGCAGTGCTGTAGTTGTGAATGTGAAAATGTTGTGGCCAAGACTAATGCTACTATGGTGACTGCTATACAGAGAACCAGGCAGGCATTTCTGGGGGTCCTTTGATGCACAAGAAATTAAAAAGACTCTTTCCCTTATAGCACTACTGATCTGTCATTCCTGCTAATGCTGTGGAATAATAGTGAAATCTCTCAGACTGCAATAAAGGACCAAACATGACGGCATTCCATTTCCGCAAAAACATTCGGACTGTATGAGTTTGAAATAGTGGCATCAAAGATAGAAAAAAGTGCACTTTTAGAACTGCTAGCAGACTCTTTTAATTCAAATAGCCTGAATGTTTGTGGCCATTTGAAAGATCTCCAGCAGTGCTTCTTACCAGTAGGAATAACTAATTTCACCTCTTAGTTTACCCTCCCATCTTTCAAAACAGAAAGATGGTCTCTTACTGCTGAGAGCAGGTTTTCATCCCCACGTATTTTTGTGCCTCAGTTCTTTGCCTTATGTAATGCTATGATCAAACGTAAAGGTAGTTGTGGAAGATTCAACTCTTCAGTTGTGTTCAATTTTACTTATTAAGAGAAGACATCATAAAGGTGTTGGGGAAGTAAAAAATTACTTTATTTCTCCCCATGCTTAATTTAACATAAAACATCAGTAAAACAGCATTCTAAGGACCAGTCTTGGATGATTTATCTAACCTGCTTATCACAAAAAGGCATGTCCATGTTTTACTTCTGCCTTTTAGAAGAATGATCAAAAGAATAATAACAGCTTTACCTCTTAGTTTAAAGCTATTGAGGCATGAAATCCATATGGAAATTTATTGTAAAACACAAGTGCATTTGCTCTTTTCTTTGTATGTGGAAATGGCTCTTTTTTTCTTGTGCTCTGCAGAATAATTCCTTTCAAACCTTTGCCTTTACTTAGGTTCAGATGGGTCTGTCCTGAATGCACAAAGTCAGAACTGAAAACAAAGACCTGACTGTAGCTAAGTGTTCAGTTGCTTAGTTTAAAGATTTGCATCCAGTTCTTTCTAAATTATTTCAGAATGATGAGTTTAGACACATTTTCTGTAGACACACAGGATTTGGTTTAGTAACTCAAGCTCCTGACTACATTGTAAGGGAGATTCTAACTCTGTTTTCTTGTCATCTAGGGTTATCAAACCTCCAGACTTCTCAAATGTGTCCTTGCTGGGCTTTGGAGAGATATTTGCTCTACTGTTTGACAACAGATACCTGTATATAATGGACTTGAGGACAGAAAAACTGATAAGCCGCTGGCCTTTACCAGAATATAGAAAGTCCAAGAGAGGTTCAAGCTTTTTGGCTGGTGAAATATCTTGGTTAAACGGACTAAATGGCCAAAATGATACGGGCTTGGTTTTTGCCACCAGTATGCCAGACCATAGTATCCATTTGGTGTTATGGAAAGAACATGGCTGAGAAGTTCACACATACAGAATCTTCAGGAATATATAGCCTGTCAGCAGTGTGTCCATAAAATGAGACTTTGCATGAACCAAAGTTGCACACCCAGTGGTATCATCATGCAATGCACAATCATTTACTTTTATTTCGGCATTGGGAACGGGTTGTTTTGGACATAATGCAATGCAGCATGCTAACAGTATTCACCACAAATTTTTGTCTATATTCATGTTTAAATATACCTATTTGGGCTCTGAAGTATAGCTTGTAATGTTTAAACCGTTCAAATCTGCTATCAAGTCTGAAATTAAGTTGTGCTTGACCTGACTTCTGACCTGTTTTTTGTTGCTGAAACAGAAGGTGAACCTACTATTTTAGAACCATAGGCTTTTATAAATGTAACAGCAAATACTGGTTACAGTGCATGGCCACTTAACAAAAATGAGAAAATAGCAAACCCTTTCTCTCTCCAGAATCTTTCTCTTCAAAATGTTTTTCCATATGATAGCTTTAAATAGCCTTTGAATCAGAAGAATCAAATGAGTCCTTTAACAAATACTTGTCCACATACGTATGTGCTGTTTGATACGTACTTAAAAGCTTAATCTACATCACATGCTTTAGAATTGCTTTAGATTGATCTTCCTTCCTTCCTCTCTCTCACCTTAATGTCAATTTTTTTTGTGATTTTTTTTCTTCTTGCTATTTAAGGAGACCTGATTTCATACTTAATACTGAATGAAGGCCAAGATTCCCAAATATATGTGGTATGAATTACACCAATGAAGGGGAGTTTTCACATGCAAGAATCAGTATTTGAGTGATGCCATAGGAGTTGCATGAAGTCACAGTACAGCAGTCTCTTAAATATAAGGCCAGACTCTTAAGCACTCAGTTTTTCCACTTTTACTCACACCACTTTACTTCAAAAAATGTTGTCTGTACTCAAGGATTTTAGCATCTGGAAGCCAAATTCAGAACTCTCAATTCAAACTGCACTGTGTGGAGTATAAATGTGCTCACAAAAGTGAGCTTTTGTTGTCTCACTCCAAAGTGAAGAAAGCTTCCATGAAAAAAAAATTTTCAGTAACTTGTATACAAAGCCAGGTCTCATCATTCTTAATGCAGGAGTAATATAACAGTATCATTATGATGTGTGCAGCAACTCAGTGTCTTCTGAAGGAGCCACCTACATGGCACTGCATTAACCTTGAAAGATTAAACAGAGGCGTGCAAGAAATGTCCTTGTTTCCAAATCAGCCAAACAGGAAAACTTGGTCAACTACTTCTTATTAGTGACCTTGATCATGAAGAGTCCACAGAGAGGTGGAGCTGAGAAACGGAGAGCCACGCTGAGCCTTGCAAAACGAATGGTGGGGAAAGGGAAGGAGGTGGGCATGGAATGGGGAGGCACTGCTGCTATTGGCTCAAGTTAACTGGTAAGCTGTAAAGAAAACAGTGTCAGACTCAGTTTGGCGTCTTGCAGCAAGACAATGGTTAATGGTTCTTGTAACAAGAGAAATTCTTCACAGTGAGATTAGTTTAAGGACTGAAACCGGCTGCCCAGCCTTCCTAGACGAAGTCTTGAGCATGCCATGCTATAAGCAGGGAGTTGGACTTTCAGATGCCCATTCTAAACAAGGAGTCTGAAGTTCTAAATGGACCTGCTGCACACAGGATTGTCTGACTGACAGCAGCAGACATCTCAGATAGTGATATAGCTGTGAGTTCGTTGATACAGAGTAGGAGATGATGCAGTCACTGTGAAGCAAAGTTCCCTTTGGACATCTGCTAATGATACTCATCCACTAATGACAGAGCTCTTTAAGGGCACAGGCATGTGCCACTACCAAGTAGGTAAAGGAATGATAGCATGACACTAATGTAGAAATTTTAAAAAGCATACTGGCTCTCACACACGCTTCTCCCTGTCAGACACCAAAGTGTCAGGCTATCGCTACCTTCAGATGTGCCTGCAGTAGGAAGGTTCTAATATATTGCCACAACATATGCAATGCATGTAGTTCTGGGAGCTTATCAAACAGCAGCTGAAATTGTGAAACTAAAACTGTGAAACAGAAGTGAGCAAATGGTTTTTATGTTTGCTTTTGTTTCCATCTGACCCTTCAGCAAAAGTCATTACTTAACACTATTTCCACAGATGTTGGAAAAAATGCAGCTTCTGTACTCTTACACCTACTAAGAATTCTACTTACCCATCACATAAAGGACTAAAATCCAACTTGTGTCTAAATTTCATTAAACATTTTCCTGCAAGGCTTCAAAAGGCTAGAAAATAACCCCAACAAACTATTACATTTCATAAAAGTTATTTGGCCATCTATTTTTACCTCCTTGAAATAGGTTCTTTTCAGTTCACAAAAGTATCTTTTTCTTTAAGATCAATCTGTATCCCTTGCCTCTATTAAAGCTTTCCAACACAACTCAGCACCTACCACTTCAGTAATTCAGATCACTCTTCTCAAACTTACATGTCTCTAAAGCCCAGCTGAACAAGACATTTTTTATCAGCAAATCTCCAACGGCTGTGTTTAGTATTAGAATCCATCACATCTTTAACATACGCTATTTCCAAGAACATAAGGGGTAATGTTTTATAACTGAAAGGAAGATTGTGCTCAATTACTTATCTACCTTTTACTCAAATTGATGCATACAAATTTGGTACCCAGTGACATATAAACTGCAAGAATTAAGCAATGCTACCTTTAATATTAATGATTGTATTTGTACTTTTGTATATGGGTTGAAAATTGTTTTGCATTATTTAAATCAGTTGACAAATACTGATTTTTATTATTGTTTTAACTGAAAACAAATTGTACACTTCCCAGAAGAAATACTGCAATCTGCACTGTCCCTTGATATCATTAAATGATTCGTGAATTTGCTATAAATTCCCTAAATAATTGCAGCAAAATCTAAACTCCATGTGGAAATCAATTTCATGTGATCTTTAAATTATATCCTCTTCCCACAATAGAGGGAAGCACTCCACTGTCACTTCTTAAAACCGAGGCTTCACTTTTGAGGTCGCAGCGTGGTTTGAGATAGTACCTTGTTAACATTCATGATTAATGACGAGTTATATCTCCACAGCCTTGTATCCCTGATGAGAGATTCTCTGGGAAGATCTCCTTGAAGGGCCTTCCGACAGTGGTAAATGAGGGCAACATCCATGGGAACATTCACACTGTTCCCATAAGCCTGTAGGACAGAATGGACTGAAGTCTGAATCACCTTTCTTGGATCAACTATCATTTTCCTGGGATTGATTACATATTTCCTGTCAGGCTCTCTGTATACATGCTGTAATATGTTAACACCTGGCACAGTCTTCCAAGATGAAATGTTGAACATGGGAGAAGTTACAGTTTCTGGGAAGATATGGTTCTCAAAGAGGAAAACACCAGTCCCTGGGTTCTGTTCCTGAAGACTGTTCATCATTGTTTTCCAGTTTGGGTGTTTAATGGGAAGAATTATTTCATCAGCATCATTAAGGACCACAAACTTGCTCCTTCCCATGTTACGGTATATACAGTCATTTAAAGCTGTGATTTGTCCATAGTAGCCAATGTGCATTCCATCTTGCATGAAGTGCCATTCAGAAGAAACCCTGAGGTGTGCGTTTATTGGCCAGGGAATTATCTCAACAGTTCCTTCTTCTATATAAAACTTCAAGACTTTCTCCATCAGATGGCTGCAATTGTTCTTATAGATCATCACTTTCTGTACTCCAAGAATCTTGTACATTTCCATACTCTGTATAAACTGCAAGACATTGTTGTAGTTTCCAAACATGGCAGAAATGCACAGGGTGAAGTCAACAGAAAAGGTCTCAGCCTTGCGGTTTTTAATTTCAAACCTTGGCAGCTGGTCAATATTTCCATGTGGAAACTGATGAATTGATACATGTGTTGGATCACAATTTTCAGGTTCCAAACAAACTATATCTGCTGCACCATAAGGGAATCCAAATCTATCTGAGTGAACATCAATTTTTGCTTTTGATACATATATCTTTCCATTGGGCTGACAGCAGAACCAGCAATACAGTTGTTTTACATCTTCATGGTGAACAATCCCAATCAGACGAGTGACTTTGCTTTCTCTGTCATCAAAGTATGGGGATATAATAAAAGTTTTATTACCTTTTAATGCTGTTATTGTGCTATTGGCAATTTCCCCTCTACATCTTCTACCTTCTTGAATTATTTTTGGCTGATGAGAAAGTCTCTGTAACCTCAGATAAGAAGCTGTAAGCATTGAAGTTACAGTAATAATGCACACAGCAGCAGCAAAGTAAGATTTTTTCCCAGCACACAACATTTTGTATGTATCTAAATGTGCATGCAAATTTCTTTGTTCTTGTACTTTATGCTGCTGTATCTGCAGAAGAGAAAAGACATAGTATGAGAATACTGACCCATGATCGTTATTCAAGAATTTTACAAACAAGATGGGGGTAAGTCTCTGTCATGGTGCACTGACTTACTCAAATACCCAGCTACTGTACTTTTATAAAACACCAGTCACAGAACACACCTTTAATGATATGTACAATACTGTATGTCACACTCTGAATGCCTCTATTTGTCAGATGTGTGGAGCACTTTCTGCACATGGAGGGTTCTGTAGAATAATATAACAGAAGTCTATATACAGCAATACAAGGAGTATTTTATTTTCAATAATTCAAATTTTAGAATATCCAATTTAATAACTAGGCAGTAGTTTTTATAGCAAAGCAAAGCTTTTCTTTTTTTTCCACCTACACAGTGTGTATGTAAATTACGTTTAAAAAAAACAAACTCTACTAGATTTCTCGCAGACAAGCTAGAGGCAGATAAATGTATACAGAATTAATCAAGTTCATAATAAACATGCTAATAGGGGATTACATGTGACAGTCCAGATACAATCACTAATTTATGAATTCCCTAACTTGCAGATCACCACAGATGAGACCTTACACACAGAAGAAAGTAAATTCATACAGTCCAGCAGAAGGCAGGTGGAATCTGTGCAGGTATAAAAGTCAGTCTTAGCCACTCTACATAGCCCTGCACAAGGCAGGAGTTGCAGGAAAGCTCATCTCCTATTAACGCTATCCTATCTCATCTAGGATCCTATATCTATCTATCTATCTATCTATCTATCTATCTATCTATCTATCTATCTATCTATCTATCTATACCTATATCTATCTATCTAACGCTATCCTATATCATCTCCTATAATCTCTAGATCTGGGTCTTCTCACACTGCATTAATGCTGGCTCAGCTCCTGGCACCATTTGGGAGTTTGGGCTTAAAACTCTTGCTGCTGTAGGAACAGTCAGGCAGTCCTGAGTGCCTGGATGACTGAAGTCTTCAGCAGCACTTGTGCTAGCAAGTGTTAATGCCTGAGTGGTATTTTATGGCACTCTCAAGCACTAATTACTGCAAATGGAGCCTAGATAAATTTTCTCTACAAATTCATCTTTAGGTATTCAGATATGATTCACATATAGAAAAGTCACAGCAAGTCTCCTCAAAGGCCTACTTCTACCACAGAAATTATTGGGAAAAAAGTGTCCTAGACTAATTAAATTAATGTCAGATCAGAGAACTGGACTGGTAGAAGAGAGTTTCCTCAACTGCCAGCAGGAAGTGTGGAGTAAAATGCCGAGATGGAATGAACTGGTGCTATTGCACAAGATGACAAAAATGTTTCTAGCAGGAGAAAAGTAATTGCCTGTGCATTCACTATAATATACAATATCTCCACAATTGTTTTTTCATGAAAAATTGAACTAGGGAGAACCACAGTCACAACGCATCCCTGAAAATGTCCCTCATGCCAAGGCTGATGTGATTTTCAGCAGCCTTTGCTAGCTACCAAGAAATTGCTTTTCAGACAAGAATAATCATAAGTGCACCGTCACATCACATGAGGCACAAAGCAGAAAAGGAGCAACAGAAAGCACTGACTTGTCTATCTCTGAAATGGAGAGTCTGCCCTGTAAGTCCTTAAAATTGAGAGCAGAATGACAAATACATGGTAAAAGTCTGCTATTGCCATACAACTTCCAGCTGGAGATTTGTGACTGAAAAGGACTCAAACTTTTTAAGTCTTTTTATGAAACATTCTGAAGTATGAGTTTCCCCCAAACATTTTTATTCCAAGGATGTTATATATTTTAGCACTCTTACAACATAGAGAAGGTTACGCTTAACATTCTTCCCCATGGTTTTATCTATTTATGACTAAAAATATTGTTCTGTCTTACAGAATACATATTTTTTAATTAAAGAAATATCAAGCCATGTCAACAGTAAATATCAAATGTATCACCTGTTGCTTCTTCTCCTTTTGCTAGCAATAAATAACTAACAAGAAAAAAGTATATATTTTCAATTGTGTGTTGAATAGCCAACCCTGGAAAGGAAAAAGTATTTTTTAAAGCAGATAGCCAAGTGAAATTCTGTTCAGTCCTCCATGTTTTGCTAAGTTATTTTGCTAAAATAATCTACTAATTGCTTATTTTAAACAGATAAAAACTTAAATTATTTTAAGGAAAATTGCAATAATTGTCCACTACAGAATAATACTGAGAGAAAAAAAAATGGTACAATACCTAAGACCCTTCCTGGCACATTTGATTTTGTATAGCTGTTGCTCTTTTAATGTCAGTAACAGCAGCCACACCTACCAGAAAAACAAGTTTTCCTTCTGTTGAGCAAAGCACACAGTTGTGTTGCAAGAACTTAATTTAAATTTCAAATGAGTACAGAGTTGTTGAAGCAAATCAAACATTTTTCATGAATGCCTAGTTAGAACACAGATACAGGTTCTGATTATGAACTGTGAAAGAGTGTTGAAACAACAGTCATTTCTAGAAGCTGAGAAAAAGAGCAAAATCAAGAGCTCAAAGAAAAGCACAAGAACAGCAAATCTTAAAGACAAGAAGTATTTAATTATTTGATGAATGAAATTCATGGTTTCCCCAAAAGGATTCATTAATTTTGCTCTCTTGAGATAAATAGCACAAATATGTAGTCATAAAATACATGAAGTCAGTGTAATTAAGAACACTATATTTATATTTCCTCACTATAGGGAAGGTAAAATGGCAAGTTTTAACTTTAAAAGTATGCTTTCAGAATATTTAAATGAGTTTCTTTTATAGTATCACTTCATTTCGATTTTGTATTTTTTAATTCCAATTGATATGCAAGTAAAGATGACGCTATTTATGCAGATTTGCTTTAATACTAAATTTAGCTAATGGTATCAATGGCTACTTTGCAGTATTCCACTTAACTGTAAACAGGCTTTCTTCCTTCCCAGTACCCTGACAGACTGCAGTAATATCACCTCCTCATCTTCCTATTCGTTACCTTTTTATTCGACAAAGCAGTTAAAGGAAAGGTAAAACCATGTCATAAGGAAGTCTTCCTTCACCAATCATTTCTGTGCACTTGGCCCAGCTTCCATTACTCTCTAGCACAGGAGACCAGAAATGTCTGTACCTTATCCATTTGTAAATGGCAAGTAACAAGCCCTCATCGTTGGAAATTTTCTTTCTTAATGCATGCCAGGAGTTACATTTTTCAGAGATGCAACATATTGCACAGATACATCTGAGCTTGTCATCAGCCAACAATTAATATATCTGCCCAGTGAGTCAAGCAAGTGCAGTTACACAACGTGTTTTCTTCTGCAGCAAGGCCATAATAAAGAGCTCTTGTCGTGGTTAGAATCGTGCTTGGGTTGGACAGGACTTTTAAGCATCATCTGGTTCCAATCCCCTTGCTGTAGGTAAGACATCTTACACTACATTGAGCTGTACAAATTAACAATGTATCTCCTTACTTCATTGGTCACAGTCCTAAAATTTACTCTAAAATCTTATATGGGACCAAGAATGAACTTACAAACTCTCATTTATTTAAATCATCTTTTTTTCCCCTGTCCTAAACCAAGGAATCACTCATGCTTTAGTCACATTGTACCACTATGCTCACATTTATTAATCTCCCATTATAGGTTCTTCCAATAGCTTGTCATTTTAGAATTTTGAAATGGAATTTTTTTGTATCACCTTCAAATCAGATGTTATTTTTACTTTTGTTGTCCAAATTCTACATTCTACTTGTTTTTTTCCAACATCTTTCTAAAACTCTCCACAACTAGCACTGTCCTTACTAAAAACTGGTACCAATCACTAATTTAGTTCAAGAGTCATTCTTGGCTAATAATTAATCTCCTTGACGTGCTCTCTGCATTGTGGCCGTCCTTCGTCATTTGTTTTGTTCGCATGGAGACAGCTGAAGACTTTTTATGCTGCTCATTTCAGTATCTTGACAATGTCTACATTGCATTAGGTTTTTTCATAACTCCCATCTGATTACATTATCTCCCAGTCTAGAGCAAGGATAGAGGGCAACTGACAAAAGGTGACTGCAGAGTTTCAGTTGCTAATATGAAGTATTAGCTTCAGCAGTGTAAGAACAATAAACAACTTAATCCTTGTTTATCCATAGTCTACCTAAAAACTCCCCACTACAAAACTTAGCATTTTTAAAAAATTTTATTCTCTATCCTTTAGTTAATTATTTAAATCAAAACCACACATCAGTGGTGCCTAAATAAGAATTCTAAATATTAACAATCATTAACCATCTTTTTCTGTTGCCTGTTGCTAATCTTTTAATAGCTTACTCTTTTCAGAAAGATTCTTTGACACACCAGTATTCTTCCTCTCTTATAAAATCCAGAAGCATCTTGTTTGAAGGATTAAACTGAAGGCAGTATTTTTCCACTAATAAAATACTACACTAAAAAACTTAAAACTGTCTATTTCTTTCTAAATACGAAGACAGTAAGCCAGAATAATATACAGTCGCTGTACTTATTTTGTGCTGACAAAATAACTGAAAAAACACACAATTTCCTGTATACACTGAGAAACTTCTCCATTATAATCTGCTGTGTATAATTTCCATTACAATCCCTAAACCAAACTCCTCCTATTGTAAACGTTTAAACTTTGTGTTCATTGAAAAATCAAACAAATTGGGAAAAATAAAAACTGCATGACATGCAAAAGACTGTTATTTCAACTTTTTTGCTTCCACACTCTACTTTTTTAGCTGGGACCGAGTTAATTTTCTTCCCAGTAGCTAGCAGGATGTTGCAGTTTGTGACCAAAGGAAGTGCTTCAAACACATTGATGCTTAGCTGCCGCTGAACTGTACTTACGCAGAGTGAAGGTTGTCTCTGTTTCTCCTGTGGCTCCCAACCCAGCAGCTGGGTGGCACAAGAAGTTTGCATGGAACACAGCTGGGACTGTTGAACCAAACCAAGCAAAGGCCTATTCCACAGCACATGATGCCATGCTCAGCCATTTAAGCTGGGGGAAGGAGAGAGGGGGAAGCACACACGACATGACACTATATGGCTTCCTAAGTCGCTGCTAAACCTGAGGAAGTCCTGGAAATGGCTACAAACATGCCTGCTAAGGACACATAATGAACACATTACACATTCTGTTTTGCATGTAGCTTTGCTTACCTTTAAACTGTCTTTATCTCAGGGAAAACCCACAGGACTTCCCACGTTTGCCTTTCTGATTCCATCCCCATCCCACTGCAAGAGGAATGGTGAGGGCTGAGCTGCCTGCCACAATTAACCGGCAATACACACTGGAACTATGTTTTGGAGAAGATTTGCATTCTCCGAATCTAAAGTTAAACTCCACCCTTAGTACGAATTCAGACAGAGACTCAGAAAATCTGGTTTGGACAATTAATATGTACCTTTAACTTACCGTCAAGTGGTTAACCCCACTACCGAAAACTAATGCCACAGCTGATCACCACCCTCCTATTTCTTGAGTAGAAATAAAACCCCGAATCTGTCGCACCTCTCCTGCGAGCGCTGCCAGTTCCAGGAGCCTGAGCAGGTGCCGCTGCCCGCAGATCCAGCTCGCTCGCTCACAGCCGGCAGCGCGCCCGGCTTCTTGTGCCGGGGGCCGGCCCAGGCGCGGGCAGAGCAGGGCGGAGCGGCCGGAGCCCCGGGGGGGCACCGCTGCCAAAGCTGGGTCGGCGCTACCGGAACCCGGCTCCCTCTGCGGTACCGACAGCAGCAACCGCAACACGCCCCTGCGGCCCGGGGTCGGCGGGAGCGCTCGGTCCCCTCACCTCCCGCCCGGGAAGGCGGCGGCGATGGCGCGGAAGCCGCGCTGCCCCCGCACCGACCGTGCCTCAGGTAGAGCCCACGCCCAGCAGGGTCCGTTCACGCTTGAGGCGGCTGCTCGTCCCTTCGAACCGGGCTGGTGCCTCCGTGCTGCATCGGCACAGAAGGAGCGCGGCCCCGAGGGGCTCGTTCGGCCGCGGACGGAGCGGTGCCCGGGACGGGCCGCGCCTTTCCGCTCTTCTGGCCTCTCCCGCCGCTGTCCCGGCTTCCCCGAGGCATCGGTCGGGGCCGCCCCGTGTTGGACCGCGGACGGGGCATCGCTGGACGCTAACGGGGCGCGTTTTGGGGAGCGGGTCTTTGCCCGCCCTGCCGCAGCTCCGGGCGGCAGCGGCTCCGCAGCGCTGATTCCCCCGGTCCGCAATCTGGGCCCCGCGGGAACGCTCCCAGAATGAACGGCACAAACGGCACGAGTGCAAAACAAGGACCTCAGCCGTGGTGCACTGTTCTCGAAATCTCTGGATTCGATCCCGACGCTTAATACCAAATTCACTTGTGTAAAACGGAGAAACACAAGCTAGCCATTACCTTTTAAAAATGCAAGTCAATTTTTAAAAAAAGTACAGGGAAATTGATAATAACACAATGATAAAAATCCAGTAGTTTACTGGAGTCCTGTCTACTTTTAGAGATAACTGTGATAGCTGAATCATTTCTACAATGAAATACAAGGTTGGCATTCATAGGAGTTCTGCGGTGGGATTTTCTTTTCTAGTGCCAAAGGTCGTAAGTTATAGAGATCTCAGACACAGTATCTTTATTGCTGGGGAGAACACAGGAATAAAATGCTTATTAAAATGAAAGGCTTTAAATTTCATTATTACATTTAAAATTGTAGCATACCCAACACGGTTCTCTTTCAGAGTCAAAGCTGTGTCTCTCCAAAGGGATGTATCCTTGATGAAAGATGTCACACCAATTTCCTGCAAAGACATGTAAATGGTGTTATTAGGCACTTCCCAACCACGTGCAAATACCTGTAAAAATAGTGGACTGAGGCCTCAACCACCCTGTGTGGACCAAATAATTTTTTCCATCTTGAAAGTCTTTCCTAGATACATTAATCCAGTTCACAAATCAAATACATTTACTCATTTACTCCTGTGCTGTATGTAAAAAAATGCTGCTGCCCTAAATTTCTGCCAAATATAAACTTGTGTGGAAATCATTTTAATGTGTTCTTTAAATTGTATCCTCTGTCTTCCCACAATACAGGTAGCGCTCCACTTTCTCTCCTTATAACCAGTGTTCCACTTTTGAGCTTGCAGTAAGGTTTGGGATAGCCATGTAATGTCAACATACATGTAATAGTGCAACAGAAAAATTAACAGTCATCTATACAATTCATAGATGTTTTGTCCTCTTGCAAACTGCATCTGTCTGCTTTATGAACTATTTAGAGAGAAAAACTCTCCCTTTCTCTTATTAGGACTTGAGGGGAAGAAGACAGCTGGTGGGGTAGAGGCCTCAGCAGCAGGACCAAGTGCCTCGGTGCTGTGACAAGTCAAGCAGAGCTGGCCATGGCCAGGGTCCTGCCCCTTCCCCTGCCATGAAAGAGCACCCAGCACTTCTGTGGAATGAGACAGGGCTAAAGCTGGGAGCAAGGACACTGGCCAGCACAGCAGGACAAGTCCAGCGGCTGCAGGGTACCAAGGGGACAGTGCTGGACCAAAGGCGACGCCAGCTGCAGTTCGGGCTCTGCCAGAGCTGAGCCTGCGAGGGCAAGAGCTCAGGCAGGGGCAGGGGCCCAGACGGAGCTTAAAGGGGCTCCTGAGCCCACAAGGGGCTGGCAGGGGGGCTGCTCAGGGTCACTAGAACCCACAGGGCCCTGACAAAAGGTACTTCCTTTTGAACTGAGCTACAAGAACTCAACATATATGCTTATAGCCAGTTACTTAGGGAAAAATACAAACCACCAAAGCTGCAAATTTAGAGGCTTTTTCAGTTTTATCCTAGAAATGTTGATTCTGTTGTATTTATACTACTAGATGGCTAGACACTGTGCTCTATAAAGTCTGTTCAATTATATTACTTTTCATTCACAAATAAAACATGTATGCTGCCTTTGAGCGAAAACATTCCTTCTGCACCTCTACTATTCTTTTTCAGAATATTTTATTGTCAACAGCATACATACCCTGCACATTTTTAAACTTACAACCAAATGCTATTACTGTTGGAGTAAACAAACTTTTTTACATTTAAGTATTTAATTAGCAAAACAATCATTATTATCAATGTAACAAACTGAAAAATGCAGCAACTTGATACAAGACTGAGGTAACAAAATACTTTTCCAAAAACCTAGATTCCAACGCCAGAGTTCTTACAGGTGAGACAGTTCACAAGAATTATAGAAAGAATCCTTTACACAAATGGCATGCAGTGGACTGCTGGAAAACACAGCCAAAAATAGTGCAACAGTTTCCACACAAAACAAACCAAAATGTTGATATTAACATTATAATGTGATAATGTCTTTCTTTGAAAACTAGTTTCTTTGCCTCATTTTAGTGCTATTTGGAAAAAACATGCATTTTGGCACTGAACTGCACATTTAATAAACTAATAATATTAGATACACTTATTATAAATATCTTCACAATTCTGAAAATAGTAATTATGACATAATGTTTACTTTTACACAGCTACTGAAGTTGTCCTCTTTGATGGAGGAAAACTTGTACTGTTCGTGCTATTTTTTGTGAAAATGCTGTAATAATCAGTAGTGATAGGCAACATATTGTATTTCAATAGCAGCTTTCAATGAACCACAGAAGTACCAGGTAATAGCAAATGGTACCAAGTGGCATCATAACACTTCTAATTAGCAGCTACCACCTGTTTAATACTTAAAGACTATCTTAAAAATGGTTTAAAGATATTTTACTAGGATTCTTTCACTGCCATCAGTATTCCTTCATTGGCATCAATCCGAATTTCTCAATACTCTGCAGCAATTTCACAATTGTGCTATACTGAAAAGATGCTTAATGTCATTGATGACTAATCACAAAGATCCACAGGTGCATAATGATTCAGACTATATCACAGTCTAACAGTCTGAAGTCATTTACTGGTGACAGGATGTTACCACATTCAAAAGCTTCTACACCATCTCTAACGACATTTGATGCTCTGCCCATGCAGATAACCATGTTTTTCCTAAAAGTTCAAAGTTGTCTTAAGTTAGCAAAAAAAGAGAAACACGATACAAATACATTTTGCATTACTACTCTTTTCACACATTTCTTCAGTTGTCAACTTTACATACACTTTCCCATGTCCCAGGATCTAAATGCAGCTGTCATCAGGAACTGGTCTTCTTGAAAAGCTGTATGTATTAGACTTTCAGGATTGTAACATGAACTCTTAAAAGAACAAAATATTTACGTTTGACCTACATTTAACAATACAGGTATGTTTTTCTCCTTGTTGCTAAAGAAGTTTCAAAATAAAAACGTTGAATATCATGGATGTCCACAGAATACATACTGCTAATGCCAGGGAGCTTGATCTAGTAGAGGTTCTGCTCATTTAAACTGATTTCCACAGTGCTCATGGTTTGTAAGCTACAGGCTAACTTGCCAATTTCTCCTCTATGCAATCCTAGGTAAGTCAGAAGAGGTTTCCTGGTGATTGATGAAGTCTGAATAATGATGCTATATGGCAAAATAGTTTCAAACAGAAAAAGTTATGAATGTAACATATGAACAGAAAAAGATTCTGACTGCAGGAGTGCCAGGGTACAACAGGAATACAGCATAGAGAGAGTTGCTCCAGAGGAGAAGGCCCAGTTACACTTCTTCTATTTGTTCGTTTTTTCTCTGGATATTGATGTGGAGACTTCTTTGTAAGTCTTCTTTGTAAGACTTCTTTCTCCACTGTTGGACAGTCTTTCACTGCCACCATGATTTTATAATAGCAGCACCATCTACCAGTACTAATGTCCTGAAGTTGCAACACATTCTGGAATTGTGTGGAGCCAAGTCGTCCACAGAAGGGCAGAACAGAAACAATGTTCTGGAGTCATTCGGAGGAGCCAGGACCATGGGATACATAACACCTGATTACGTGCTTCCCTGTACTAAGGGATTTGAAATAAACAATGTTCAAACTGAACCAGAACACCAAATTTATAAGCAACTATGCCACTGGTAAAAGAATGAAAGACATACTTCAACACAACATAAATTTAAACAGCCTTAAATCCATTACCAGGGTATTCCTGAGCAAAATAACTGAATGAAAAAGAAAATCAACTGTCCTATGCCAAAATACATTTTTTCCCAAATAGCTCAAATATGAACAGCAGAATTGTCCAGAGATTTGATAGAAAATTCGAGGCAGCCACATTGCCAAGCAATTCAGTGCACTTAGATTATAAAAATGTTGTTCCACAATTTGCTATTCTAATTGACACTTTTGAGCAAGTTAACACTGTCAATCATTCTGTGCATTAGAAAGAATTGAAACCCAACATGGGCCAAATATTCTTCAGTCACACAAAGCAGCTTAACAATAAAAAGAACCATTTAAAAAAGAACAGGCAGAAGATATGAAGCTCAGTTTGTGGTCAAATATCAGTTCATGCAGTCTCTGACCACAAATAGTTGAAGGCTCTAGAATCCTGCAGGTGTCAGGATTCATCTTCCATCCATCTAACTTGTCTGCTTTCACTCAGTGCATGAGACTTTATCTGGTCCTATGGACAACATTCACTTTCTTTTTATAAAAGCTGTGTCAGAATCACTTTCAAGTTACATAGGAAAGTAGTGAAATATCTGTGGCTGGCTCATGTCAGGAATACCATTCTCCTCTTCCTCCTTAGGGAACAATAACCTGTTTCTTCAGTTTGGCACTTGAAGTCACACCAGGTAGGAGAGGAAATTATTCGAATGACATTAGATTAGCAGGTACCTGGAAGAGATTGTGAATTACTCATAGAATCATTACATTTGGGAAAGATCTCTAAGATCATCTAGTCCATCCTAGTATGGTTGCTTTCATTTTCCATGAGACAGTCCCTTCTAAAGAAGAGATAAAGTTATCTTGCTCGATGCAACTGAGAGTAGGGGTTATATGCTCTTAAGGTAACCAAACCAATATCTAGACCTGCACAAAAACTAATTTGATGGGAATTCTTTGATTTTAAATAAACTTTCTTTCTCCTATTGAAAAAATGGATCAATGATTGATGAATTATGTCTGTCCCCACAGGAATGTGTGTGCACACAGATTGAAAAAGGTACCTTTTCTAGTAAGGATTTTCTGGAAAATAAGAAAAAGTGGGTAGAAATAGTTTTCACAATCTTACCTGAGGCTTGTTGCTTTTGCACGCGTCATCCAAATGTTTATGCCATAATATCGCATGAAACCTTGAGCCAGTCTGAAACTTGTAAACATTGCCTACAAAAGTAAGAAAATGAAAGACTTTGAATTTGCAGACAGATGTAGTTTCGAAGGACTCTGATTTCTGTGCAGAAGCCAAAGTCCTGAAGTAAACTCTTACATTTATTTGTACCTTAAATGCTCAAACATGATGCTGCTAAAATAACAAAGCCCATGTGAGGCATGTTACCCAGCAATTCTTGGGTGAAGCAAGTATGAGAACATCTGTGGCCTCACAGGCAGAAAGGCCAAATTACAGCCACAGAAAAGACCATGCAGGTCGGTGTGGGGCAAGAAAACAAAGAACACTTAGTAATAAGAGTACAAAGACCGCTTGGTTAAGAATAACAAGGGCTATTCAGTCAGGGCAGGAGAGATGTAAAAAGTTTCTAAAATGTAACAGGCAGCAGAACCTCAGTAGTTTGCAGAAAAAAATTTTATACAAGCACTTGATTTAAAGAAAAAAGGCCAATGTGAATATTAGAAATGTGATCCCTTATATTATTGGTTAGCAGATGCATGAACAGTTACACTATCGGCTATCCAGGTGCATGATATTCTAAACTAGTAGTGAAAATATTACAAAAGCTATGTACACTTTTAATAAATGTTTCTGGTTATACCACAGCTGGGGACTGTGCATCATTCATACGCCGCAGGTCAGATCTAATTTAATCCTGGCTTTCTTCTCATCAAGGCTTCTGATAAAGTTTTTCATATTTGTAAACTTAGTTTTCTTCAATGTCCTACTGCAAATTGTTTCCTGCAATCAAATATTTTGTGCATTTTAGTTAACACCCAGATGATGCACTTCACACAGTAGATGGGACACCATATCCAGCACCAAAGCTGAAAACTTGGAAACTGGAGAAAGCCTCAAGAACCTGTAAGTAACCACTCAAAGTGCAAAATAACTACAGGAGTTTTCTTAACTTTTGAAGTTTTTGATGTTTAATCAAGGGAAAAGAGCTATGGCATTGCAAAATTAATTATTAAAAAGGAGTAATTACTTAGCAGACTTATTTTGGTAAATGTTTTGATATTTTAATTGGCCTCAGTGTAAGTCAAGATTTGATACTGACTAATTTTAAGGAAGCTATTCTGAGACTTAGAGATCTATGTATGGAGACACGTGGACATTCTGCAATCTCATACTGGCTGCGAAATTTCTGCAAAACTTACAGTAACTGTCAAAAGAAAGGAATTTCTCTGTAGGCACCACAGAAGCAACAACAGCATATTGTAGAACTATATTCCATTTAATTTGTACCTTCCCTTGAAAATTGTGAATTGAAGATCTCCCTCTTCAGTATTTTTTGAGTGCCACTGCAAGTTCTGTAATCTACAAGCTCATTAATAAACATTAAACTACTTCCTGTGACAGAAATGTCATGACATTATCCATCTTGCAATATCTACCTTTGTCAGGGTTATTTAGCTGGAAAATATCAGGATGCTCTGGGTCGTCAGGCAGTGCCACCATCCAGCCCACAATGGAGACTTTTTTCCCAGGTGTAGATTTATACTGGAAAAGACAGACAAGTCAGTCATAGCTGAGACTATAGCAGAGATTAACTTTTTGCTGTAGAAGTTTGTGACGAAATGTGGCTTAGCCTGGAACAGAAAGTACACTCTGGATGCCGTTTCAGATCTACTTACGAGTAGTCAATTCTTGGTTTTAGAATAAATTTAAAGCTTACATGTTTTCTTTCAGTGCCTCTTAAAGCTTTTGCTCCGAAGTAGAGAAGAGTTGATCCTGAAAGCATGACCCAGTATCTAGTCCATGACGACAGCTGAATGAAAAAGGAAAAGAAAAAGATGAAAAACTCCCTGTATCTCTGACATTTCAAAAAGCTATTCACCGGCAAGTCCAAGTACTACCAAAATTAATTTCAGAAGCAAGGAATGGAGATAAAGAGTGTCTCCTGGTGTAAATCAGGCCAGCTACCTAAATCTTGATGGCTGGCTGTGAATACAATCCTTCTTGGTTGGGTATCTCATAAAGGTAACAGTACTGATTGCTTAGAGAAGAACAGTGTGCTGCCTTCTGCTGTAAAAATCTTAGACTTTTGATTTAAAAAAAAAAATGAGCTGACAACTCTTCAAAGCTTTTAACTCTGAACTGAATTGGGCTGCATGTGAAATACACCAATCAGCTCTACAGAAAACAAGTAAATGATGAAATACATAGGACTAGAATCATGTGAAACCCATGAATTCAGGTTAACTATGAATTGCCAAGACTTAGGTGTTATGGGTGGCTGCCCTGCAGCCTTTCCACTTTAATGTGATACCACAAAAGCACCAAAGTATATTGTAAAAATATGTTCAATTGAATTTGTACCCTCCCTTGAAAATTCTGTATTGAAGATCTCCCTCTTCAGTCTTTTATGAGTGCCACTTCAAGTTCTGTAATCTACAAACGCATTAGAAGTTATTAATCTACATCCTGTCACAGAAATGTAATGCCGACATTATCCATCCTGCAATGTCTGCCTTTGTCAGGGTTATTAGGCTGGAAAGTATCAGGATGCGCTGGGTTGTCAGGCAGTGCCACAAGATTTATTTCTGCCCTCACAACACTGCTTGCTGGTTACACAACTGCTTCACTCCTGCTCTGCTGTAACAGCTAGAAATGTGACTTGCACATACAGGGAGAAGCAAAACTGCTGTACATCAAGTGACACACAAAGGTTACAATCTTGTTATAACCTGGTCATAACTTGATAAAAAAATTAAAATTGATAAAAAGCTGCAGGATTTATCTAATCCTGAAAAATTAAAACAGCCACTAAGTAATTAGGATTATAGGAATAATTAGAATATATTATATTATATTATATAATATATATATTATATTATATAATTAGAATCACTTACAGTAGGTTTCTTGCCTTCTTTGAGCAGTGTTTTTCTTCTTAAAGGCCCTTCAATGGTAATGACCCCTGTGGAACCACCTGCTGTGCAGCTGCACGCACCCGTTGGGCTGCAGAGACAAAGTATTCCTCCATATATTTGAGCAGACAAATAAGGACAATAAGTAAGCAATATAATTTAGCTCAAAATATATCTGTCCTGCACTCCTTTATGTATATTGTATCATCTGAAACATGACTGTGTTTTCCTAACCTAGTTATCAAAAAGGAACTGGGATCTTTCAAAAAGGTTCTATTCTGGGGGCCTAGACATGAAAAAATAAAACAGAGTAAATACTGAAACCCAAATTCAAAGTGAAAACAGGCAATTTTCTTTTTTTTCTGGTAAATTTCAGAAATTACCTGAATTTCTGGAAATTTTTGGCTTAGAAATTTGGCATAAGAGTTCCCACAAATGTTACCTTAAATTAAATTAAAATACCTTGCCTAATTGGAAAAGAGTTGGGAAAATGACATGAAAATAAATTAAATAATTATTAATAATTGTTAAAAACAAGTTATGTCATTTATTGTACAGGGATTACAATAGTTTTTCCTTTTCCAGAATGAACATAAAACTTCCCACATACAACAGCAAGAAAGAGATAAAAGTGATAGAACCCAAGTACCAGCAAAGTCAGAAATGCAAGCAGCCGTTAATAACACCACAACCAAATATTGATCGGTGTTATCTGCTGCTAACTTCTCTTCTTTGACATGTGATCACAACCCTGATGTTCTTACGTGGACCAACAAGGTTTGTCAGCACCAACTAAACCACATCTAATAATGAATACAAGGAGAAGGAGAGGTATGATCGACCCTCAGCTGTGAAAAGAACACTGTTCTGTCCACAGGTTGAATCCTGCTGATGCCAAGGGATGTGCACAACCACCTCTAGGGAAGAGCAACCCTTCCAACTGCCAGGTGCACCTTCTCCCATTGCATGCACCTGCCTGCTCTCTGCTAAGGAGCATTCTTACCAATTCTGTATTCGAGAAGAGACAGTAGAAGTTTTTCAGAAAAGGAAGAATGACTACAAGCATTAGAAATACTTGATGGTGGATAAATGTAAGAAATGTATTTTAGGGAGTAATCCTTCTTTGTGGATTTAATAGGCTTTTCACATTTTTATCTTCTTACATTTTATATTTCTGTTCTTGAAACAGATCTACCATGGTCATGTTAAGAAAGTCCTGCATTTTTCAGGAGCAGGTGCAATAGCCGAAATACTGTTCCAAAATGTATTCCTTTATGAATTTATAAAGTATGCATTTTTATTTCTGTCTGATCTCTAACTAGTACTGTTATCAGATGTTACTGGCACAAGTAAAGCAACTGTAATTTATACATATACTTCTACAATGGCCAAAGCAAATTAATTTAAACAAAATTAAATCTGACTGGATTTAAACTGCAACTAAATCACAGTATTTGCAGAAAAATTATTCAAGGCCCTATTTCCTTAACAGGAATATACATCTTCATTTGCCAGCATCACAGAATTTATCAAGTTCAGGTAAGATATACATGCAAGGAATGATTTTTATCCCTCAAACTATATAACATTTTCTGTGTCACCTCTCTTAGATTTGTAAATGGATTACCAGCTTCTGAGAAGTCCACATCTTAGTGACTAACTGCCTGCTACATATGGCCTGCAGATTTCTCTCTCTTTCTTGAGGTCCAAGGTAATGCCCTTTTACTGAACAAAATCAAGATAGAATACTACAGCTCTCTGACACAGACAGATGTTATGGGTAGCTGTCCAGTAAATCAGGAAATAGATTGTGGGAAAACATCAAGAAGGTATCCTTCTAACATCATTACCTGTCACAGCAGTCAAAGATGGCCTTCGTAACAAACCTGCTTCTGTAAAGGTTTCACAAAACCCTAAGTAAAGCCTAGTGTTCTGCAAAAAGGAAGCCAGCCATCATTAGTTAAATCAATAGCTGAACTGAATTTAATCTGAATGGGCCTAACCCTACTTTACCATTAACAGAAGTTTTTACAAGTAAGAGGGGGAGACTTCGTAAATTGTTATGGTCATACAAGGATATTAGAACACAAAATACATTCCACTAGGAAAGTGTAAAGACCCAAACTTTAGTCTAGCACCATCCAATAAAAGAGGCAGACCCTGAACTGTACCTGTAGACACAGCTTCGACTCCGAGGAGAATTCCGGATCGGTACCCTCCAGTTAGGCCCCAGCGTGGCATATAAACGACCCCTGTTTGTGAATGCAGATATCTGATGAGGGATATTTCAGACTTCAACACTTAGGGTTTGCTAAACATGACAGAGAGAACTCCTAATCTTTTCAGATCCAATACCCTTACTTCAAAATGCTTTATTTCAAAATGTTTGCCAATTTTTTCCTAACTTTAGATCAATAATTTGATAAAAGCAACTATTGGTTTAGGGCTTACCTACGGCAGAGATCATTTGTGAATTTCTTAGCTAAGTCTGTAGAGTGCTCAGTGAGTGTACATGAAGACTAACTCACCTTTCAAGCCCTGACGGCAGCTCCTCACTAAATTCTGAGCTTTCACTGCTATCTAGAAAGAGAGTAGTACAGAGAAGGAGTAAGAAAACCACCCATGGGAAAATACAAAGCCAATGTATGTGGACCACCAGAATACTCTTTGATATAGTACCGTGGACACCGCTTACTCAAATCATATTTTTAAGTAGAAATGTTTAGAGTTCATGGTAAAATCTTTAGCTGGAAGAGGCTTACATGAGCCTCTCCATTTATAGTATCTCACATTTAACTCATGTTACTGCTGTGTTTTAATACCATTACTTAAATTTTCATCATGCTTTTTCCTCAGAAGCTGAGCACTTTAGGTACATAAAATCCAGCTCTTTTGTAAGACAGTATTTCTACCACAATATCTGTAAGTAGATTGAAGTTATTAGATACGGTATCATGGTTTATTTTCAAGAACAGAACACACCTCTAATAGAGGATATGTCAGCTGTATGCTGCTGCTAGGCATTATTAAAATATATATATGATGGTATTTGTAACTAAGGTTCCTATTACTCCTTCAAGCTCATCACCCATTTGTCCCTCCATTTCTGGCACAACTATTTAGCTCACAGTTTTAATTTGCCCAGGAATGATCTTCTAATTCCCAGTTTTTACACAGTAAGCTGTATTTTCAGTAGTGCAAAGATCATCTCAGTGTTTAACTCTTGGTCAATTTATGTGCTATCTTTCACAGTTAATTTCCTGTTCTAGAAACAGCCAGTCTCTTAAAAGGTGGCCTTCTCTTGCTTAGGACACAGATTCGTGATCAATTTTTTGATATCACAGTAATGGCTTTATTAATTATAATACCATAATGTGTTTACTTTCTGTTTCTTTTTAAGTCTTAAAGAGTAGTGCCAAACAGTTCTCCCATCTTCTAAAATATATAGTTAAAATTAAAGCTTTCTTTGTGTAAAGGTAGCTTTCAAAATGTATATCCACTTTTCCCCTGGTAAAAGCTGGCAAACACTTTGTGTCACACACCGAGCAGCTACAAAACCAATCTTCCTTTATGCCACTTTTACCGCAAGCATCAGTGCATAATTGAGGAAAGCTGAAGTAACACTGACCAGATAGCAGCTCTCATTTACTTTCATCCATGGAAACAATCAGTCTTTGCACAGGACTAACATTCCTAATTCTCTACGCTCAGGTATCTGTGAGTCTGCAGCACCCTGGGCCAGGAGCAAGCAGATGGTACCTGTGGAGAGGACACCTGTGGAGGACCCTGTCAGAGGATACCTATGCAGGACACTTGTGCAGAGGGTACTTATGGAGGATACCTAGAGAGGAACCTGTCAGAGGGTACCTATGGAGAGGACACCTGTCAGAGGGTACCTATGGAGGAGACCTAGAGAGGACACCTGTCAGAGGGTACCTATGGAGGATACCTAGAGAGGACACCTGTCAGAGGGTACCTATGGAGAATACCTAGAGAGGACATCTGTCAGAGGGTACCTATGGAGAATACCTAGAGAGTACACCTGTCAGAGGGTTCCTATGGATGAGACCTAGAGAGTACACCTGTCAGAGGGTACCTATGGAGAATACCTAGAGAGGACACCTGTCAGAGGGTACCTATGGAGGAGACCTAGAGAGTACACCTGTCAGAGGGTACCTATGGAGGAGACCTAGAGAGTACACCTGTCAGAGGGTACCTATGGAGGAGACCTAGAGAGTACACCTGTCAGAGGGTACCTATGGAGGAGACCTAGAGAGGACCTGTCAGAGGGTACCTATGGAGGAGACCTAGAGAGTACATCTGTCAGAGGGTACCTATGGAGGAGACCTAGAGAGGACCTGTCAGAGGGTACCTATGGAGGACACCTAGAGAGTACACCTGTCAGAGGGTACCTATGGAGGACACCTAGAGAGTACATCTGTCAGAGGGTACCTATGGAGGACACCTAGAGAGTACATCTGTCAGAGGGTACCTATGGAGGAGACCTAGAGAGGACCTGTCAGAGGGTACCTATGGAGGACACCTAGAGAGGACCTGTCAGAGGGTACCTATGGAGATGCCGTTGGCCAGGCGCGCCCCGGCCGCGGGGCCTCGCGCGGGGCTGTGGCTCTCCAGGACGCTGTCGTCCAGCAGGTGCCTTGGCCGCTCTGTTGGGAAGGTGGCGCTTTTGCTCTCCACGACACTCAACTGACACATCATACTGGAACACAGAAGAAGAGAAAAACATGAAACTGCTCTTAACGTCATCTAACAGCGACCCTCAGCTCACCTTATTTCCCCTCAGCCTATGCCTCATCAGCAGCTTATTAAGGTTATTATAAGCTACCACTTAATGTACATCTGCTCCTTTACTACCAAAACGAGTTTCAGATTTTACTTCTCTCAGTAACAATTATTAAATTTCTGAAGCTGGGAAGTTGTAAATGTTTTGACTCCTCTCTATACTAGACCTGAACATCCTTGGTGGCAGCAAAAGCAGAAAAACCCAGAAAAAGGAGGGACACCAGGAATCCACAGACCAAACTGGACAAGCAGCTTTCAAGTATTGCCAGTGCCTGGGACTAGCAGAGAATGGAGCCAGCAAAAATAACAAAAGTGTCAAGAGAAAAACCTAGAGAATAGGTAGTAAAGTCTGAAACACTCTTGCAATATAAGAAATGCAAAGGACAAATTCTAGCATGTTCTCTGTGGCTATCTTAAGTTTTTATGACACATGTAACTGCCTGAGCATGAGCCAGCTGGGGTTACGCACTTGTTTCCCAGGCTGTGACTCTTCCGGTGCCTTGGTACAGGAGGTGTAGGTAGATTTGCTGCTACTGAGGCATCAGGACATGTGGGTCTCCTGCTGAATTTCATAATTGCTGAAATGTCAGATGGACCTAAAAGACAGAGATTATTTAACACTGAACTGATGCAGATTCCAGGAATTTCATTGGCTGGTGTATTTAGGAACTGATTAAAGTTAATTTTTACAGATAACCAAAAGGCACAATTTCTGAAGCACTGTTTCTTGCACATTAGGGTTACACCATCCATTTTTGTTATAAATTCATCTCCACAATCTTGAACTCCCTGAAGTAATTTTTAAAACAGCTTTGCTCATATTTTTAACAATGAACTACAAAAATTCTTGGCATCCTTACAACAGTTGGATGTGCCAAAGTGTAATATGCACAGCCATGAAGTCAGTTCATACAGGTGTGATCAGGAACATTCACACAGGCTTTGAATTTTGTTCACAACTTCCTGTTGTGAATTAACTGTAAACAATCTGCTCATACTGACTCACAGCTTGAGTATGTAACAGAAATCAAGGGCTTTTCATATACCTAATGCCCAGACAGATGCATGACTTCTCAAACATCTGTGAGTTCTAGCGATATCTCACTGCAATCATTCTTCCTCTCAATTTACAGATTTTATGAGGCTTCACAGAAAACATGGACAAACTGGTTGTGTTCCATCTCCTTGATGCTGTACACAAAAGGCAGGCAGTGACCTTTGCAACACAGTGGAGAACATGGACTATCATCACCCTCAGTAAATGCCAGGCTCTTCTTGGCTTCACAGCAAACAGTTGAGATTTCACTTTTAAACATTTAGTTGTGGCATTTGTGCTTGTGACAAAAAACAGTGGTCATGAAAGTCACCATCTGCCCCATATCCTTCTCTTGGGACAGTCCAGGTACCATCAGAACAGACTTCCCTCTACACTACAAAAATCACTTCTTGAATACTCCAGCAATTCCAGCTTAGTCAGCTTCTCTACTCTAACCAAAACCCATCTGTTAAGAGGTGGACACATCTCTTGTGATGTGAAAAGCCATGTATAATCATCATCAGAATCTTTGCAAAAATATCTGGCTTCAAATAAGTAATAAACTGAAACAGAAAAAAATCCAAAACACCAACATTCCACAACACAGTTTGACAACAGGATGTGAACATGAAGTTTTAACAGAAATAGTTCTGAGAGACAAGACTTCCCAGGGAAGTGGTCATGGCACCAAGCCTGTCAGAGTATAAGGTGAGTCTGGACAATGCTCTTAGTGATATAATTTAGTTTTATGTAGCCCTGCAAGGAGCAGGAATTTGGACTCAATGATCCTTATGGGTCTCTCCCTACTCGAGACATTCTATTTGTTATATGGCTGCTCTCTATATCCTGAAGCACCCTGAAGGAAGGTATCAGCTTCTTCTGCCTTGAACTGAGGATTCATGAGACAAGAAGAAAAAGGAGAACCAGTAATGAGTTTGTCCCAGTAAGAGGCAAAAAAAAAATTCAAGTAAATGCAAGGTGCTTTCCTGCCCATACTCTGCAATATAAACTTGTATGAAACACAAAAATTAAATCCAAATTACTTGTATTTTTATTTCTCCATAGCCCAGACTCTGGAATTTCACTATGAACTGGACTGTAACTAGGAAAAATTGCAAAGGGTTTTCCCTAGTAGTAAAGGGAAAGATTTAATCTACAGAAAGATTTAATCTATTTCAGCAGTTAATTATGCTGCTTAATTAGTAATGAAGGGAGTCCCAAGACAAGCAAAAAGACAAAACTTCTTTTAGCAATACAGAGAGAAGGGACAAGTTTGTTAGAGGAACCTTCAGCAGTTCATTCATCAGACCATCAATTTAGTAGGAGAGCAAAGACAAAACAGTTTTTAAGCCTGTTTTCTTCCTCATTCATATACACCATCAGGACATTTTTTTGCCTGCCTGTCTTTGCTACCATCACACAACTGAATTTGTGAAACACAACAGTCATAGCATCAGTCACTGGATATGCCGCTTCAGAGAAGGGTCTTGTACCTAATGGCCACGTGCAGTTTTAAAAAACAGACTTTCAGCCATTACTTCATCCAGAGATTCACCTAGAGACACACACCTGGGATGCTGGAGATGGCCTATTACAACCTTCTTGCTGCACATACAACTAAAATTTTGATGCCTTTGGGCTGTAACACAACACTGGAAGCTTCTTCCCTAAAACCAAGGCAGTTCATCTTCCATTTCTGCCATAGAAGCGAAGCACAAATTATGAACAGAAAAAGTATGAGCACAATTATGTGCTGCCTAGTTTAATGTAAAAACTGTATGGATTCATATCTCACCATTAGGTCTGAAAGATCCTATCTTCTTAAAGTCTTTTACCATGGATTTTCATTACAAATTAAAATTTATGCAGAGACAAAACAAACGCCTTCACAAGTTTCAGAAATGATTACAAGTTCTTCAGTTTGAAAACCTCCAGTTCTTCTGATGGACTAGGTTCCCAAGAAAGGAGTTTGCTCTACATCCTTTGTTTGTAGTGCCTTTCCATCAGATACTTTTCAACTTGTGAACAGGAAAATACTTGGGACTACTGAGATATTTATTACCTGCTAAGAGGACCAAAATATATCAGAACTGATATCCAGCATAAAGACAGTGGCAACTAAAAGAGAATTTCCCTGAAAATTATGAGCATTTATCAACAAGAGTTTAATCTGAAACCCAGCATAAACTTCAGTGTTCATGTGCCCACTCTGAGGCTTGTTCCTTAATTTAGCTGCAGGATTTGTTCACCTTTATACTGCTTCCTGCTGTGTCATTCAGATGTTTCTGGTGCCAGTTCTCAATCCTGACTTACATTAAGTTACTTTCAAGTGGCTGACATTAAGTTCTTTTAAGTTCACTGAATGCTACTGAAGTATTAGTTTTAACGAGCTACTGAAAACACAGCCTGTGGAAGAGTAAAAATCTTAAGGCACAGTACTAGAGGATTATCAGTATAGCGCGCTGCTTCTTCACACAGACATTGCACCACATGTAGAAATAAGTTAAATTTTGTAACACATAATAGTTTCAAGGTTAAGTTTCTCATTGTGGAGAATCAAAGACCTGAAAGCAGTTCGATTAATTTTGTTCCAAAACATTGTTATTCAACAAAACAAAAGCATGAGACTGCATCAAAATTACTTTATCAGAAAGAATAGCAAAATGACAAGTCCAGTGCTGACACAACCAAGTTACTACAAAATCAAAATTGGCTGGATTTGACTCCATGTATGTTCAAATGTTACTATCAAAACCTACAAAGAGTAAGAGATATTATCTAGCAAGAAATATCAGTTTGTGACTTTTCACTCTACGCTCCCTTTTATTTTTCCTCTCTTTTGGGAACATGGACTGAAATTTGCTCTAATAGGACTGCAACACAAAACTAAAGATTGATCATTTAAAAGATGATAATAGCATGATTTAAGTAAGAGCTTTTATTACCTGGACAGCTTCAGAACAGAAAAAGTTTGTTAAATTGGCCCACTCCCCCTGAAACAGATGATGCAGCATGTCTAAAAAGACTCCACATCTCAGATTATAATATAGTATAGATTATAATATATATATTATAAAATATTATAATATTAGGGTGTATTATGAATAATATGGAAATAATATTAGGGAATAAAATTTCAGTTCACATAAAAATATTGCCAGGCTTATGGTGTGATGTATCAAGGGTCATAAAATTTGTGGAAAATGGTGTAAGAGTCTTACAGCTTAAGACAACCATCCAGCTTGGCTTCCTTGCTATTATATATGGATATCACAATTGCTTGCATCAGTCCTGTGAAAGCAGGAAATGGACCTGGGTTGACAGACCCCTGGAATAGGTTAAAGTCTGGAGAGCTTGTGGAGTTTCCTTCACTGGAGGTATTCCAGAGCCACCTGGACACGATCCTGTGCCATATGCTCTAGGATGACCCTACTTGAGCAGGAAGCTGGACTAGATGACCACTGTGGTCTCTTCCAACTATGCTGTGATTCTGTGACTTATTCTAATTCCTAGTTAGACATCCTCAGTGAAGATCCTGATGGCAGAAAACAGAATGCTTTGTGGGATAAGATGAAAACAGAAATATCATCTGTGCTGGTATTATTATGCCTGAAGTGACCATTTTCAATGTAGTTCTGCATCCTCCTCATCTCCGAAGCAAAAGGAGGAGATCTATACAGCTTAGCTCTGTTAGCCCCATGCTAAGGTAGTAAGAATCTGAACTTAAAACACCTTTACAAAGTCTTTGTATCTGCTCTGCTGCCAAATGTCTATGAAGAAGAATGATGAAGTCTATAGAGTTCACCTCAGGTGGCTACACTCAGCTGAGAAAGAAATTTGGGGTGCACTGAGTGTCAGTATGAGTTACGGGGCAAAGGGCAGAATACCTAATTTCTGTAAAGGAATAAGAGAAACAGAGCCCATGCCAAGAAGGATGCCAAAGAGGGTAAGCAGTGAGATACTGATGAAAACTGCACAGGCCAAGGGATGTTTATGGACATACCAGACTGCTGAGCAATTAGCTGGGGAAGTTATGCCTGACACTGCTGATAACAAAATTCCAATACTTAAATTCATTTGGGATTGAGTTATTTTGCCCCTTTTTTCCAATAAGTGAAGTAATCTGCTACTTCTAACTCTTGTCTTTACTCTTCTGGCTTCACTCCTAGTGCATACTGTTACCATGATTGCTATTCTGTTATTTTGCCTTTCATGGAGACAAAGCACTCTTAGCAGGATTTTCCAGTCAGCTGGCATGAACAAGGGTTAGTTTGGTTTTCATTATTTCTCAGCATCATTTTCAAGATTATGCTGACATGTACAGGAATCATGTATAAAAATATTAAAATGTTATTAAAAATTTGTTTGCGTTAGGGAACGTGAGACAACTTCATCAGAGCGAGCAGAATGCTGTTCAGAGATCTGTGGCAAGAACATTTGGAAAGGTTTACACATATCCCAAAGGATCTTACTGTTTTTTCCTTTGCATAATTTTTCCATGAATAATCCTTCAAATGTTATAAATGAATGTTACTTTTGCAATCCTTCAGTAAAACATGTGAACATTTACAGTCTCCAGAGCTTTTAAAAAAAGCAGCAGGGTGAGGGAGTTACAGTTCACAATTTTTCTCCACTAAAAAGCTATCAATAAACCAGTACTAGATATGCAAACTAAAAACTGAAAGTGAGTTGCATATTATATGATGAAGAACTGTGATTTTTCCAGAGGATAGAAGAGTTTCAACTATTCACTATTTTTTGGTGAGCAGTTAAGAAGTAAAACTTAACAGCTCTGTTTCTAAAACTTAATAAAGACATGCCAAGCCACAGACTTTCTAGTTAAATCTTCAGTGAAAATTTTTACTATTCTGTTTCCATTGTAACCAGTATGTGATAATTAAAACTTTAAAAGAGAAAGACCTCCTAACCAAACACACAACAAATAACTTTAGATTAATTTTGTTCACAGAATCAAGAATGACACAAAAAAATTACATCTAGAATGATGGCTATTGTAAAAGAACAGTTTTAATTTTCAGAGTATTGCTTTACAATTCAAAAAAAGGCTACTAAGGCATACAACACGTAAGAGACACGTATGTTATGACTGCTTCTAAAGCAAGAGCAAAGAAAAAACAAGAATCTGAGTTCTTGACTGCACCTCCCCACACTCCTCCAAGCTCCCCAAAAGCTGTCTCACACACACACACACACACACATACGGACACATGTACTTCTGACTGCACAGCAGACACACCTGAATGTATTTTCTTCAACTGCTTCCTGGATAGAAGTGATATTTTCAAGTGTCACTTTTATGGAATCACTAATTGTCAGCATTTGTGTTACTTATTCTGCACCAGTGGAATGCACAAACCCCAGACTTACACTTCAGCAAAAATGCTGAAGTTTCTGCAATTGGATCTGAAAGGCAGTACATGGGCTGGGTGACATCACGATTGGCAATGAAGACATATCCATTGCAAGAGTATAGTTGCAGGGAAATTGAACTATGGGTTCAACCAAATACATTTATCAATTCATCAAAAACCCCTGAACTTTTTACAGAAGCTATTTCAGGTGACTGCTGTGAAAAGTCAAAAACAAAAAACCAAAATCAATTAAACCTCCAAAAAACAAGGCAGAAAAGTCCTTTGTCCTCTGGCTGGTCTACTTTTGTAACATTCCTTAGGATAATAGCGTGGTAGTTTAAATAAGCATCAGTGAGCTAGGTCATTAGACATGTTCTAATGAAGTCACACAAAATAATAGAAGGCGATAAAGTTAAAAACTGAGCACAGTCATTCTCTCCCCAGAATCTTCATATTTGTTTTGACAAAATATTATTCTACAACTTTTGTGAAGCTTTGGTATGTTAAGAAAAAACCCACAGTACACTATTTCCACTGGATTTAGTGGTTGATAACACGTGAATCCACAGATTTGTCTGGCACTGATTTGATTTATTTCAAAAATACTCCAGAGAGCTGTAAAAGTTTCTCAGGAAAAGTATCACAGAGGAAGAGAATGTGAACCAAAGAGTAAAGTTTTCTGGACAGTCTGAAAATTTATATGAAGCAAACTTAGTTCTTCCATTCCTACCCTAAGTCCTGTGTAAGAAAAGCAGACATAGTACACGTGAAGCAATGATCAAGAACTTGCACAAGGATTAGATAATCCTCATTTCCACAGAATGACTGGCTGCTAAAGCACTTAGCACAAACTATTTATTAGTTGCCAAAGCAACCAGTAAAACAAATGGCAAAACTAAATGTCAAACTCAGTGTTTACATGGAAAATGATGGTGTGGGGGTTTTTTATTCTAAAATGCTGGAACTGCTGTAGAGATATCACTAATGTAGTATAGCTACTTCAGAGAGTTACAAATGTGCAAACATCTTCAGGCTTTTTTCCTTCTGTTTCTACATTTTCAGCTCCTGTATCACATAGTCTACATCCAATAACTGACCTCTTGTAATTAACTAAAATAAATAATCTAAGTTCATTGTGAGCTAGCTCTCAAAGCTGAATGAACTTAGCACAATGGGCTGAATTTTACCTCAGTGACAAAGAAGAGAGTATATACCTGTCTCAGATTAAGTACTCCACATTCCTGGTATGATGGTAACATAAACTTCTGGTCTAATTTATTCTCCCCTCAAGAATTACACCAAGACTTACTTGGGTAAAAAAAAAAAAAAAAAAAAAAAAAGAAAAAAACCCCCAAACAAACAAACAAAAAAAAATACCCACCTAGCCACCCACCCAAACAAACAAACAAACAAAAACCCCCCAAAAAAGAAGAAAAAAAGGGGGTGAAGGTCCATCTCTAACTACTGTATAATAAACCCTCCAAAAAGAGGGCTACCCACAGCAGAGACCTGGCTGGGGCTAAAATTTAATGCTAGGTGTAAACTTTAATGAAGGGGTTCATTAAAAATCACAGAATCATTAAGACCAGTCTTTGAGTCACTTAGTATTAGATACAATTTTCTAGATATGGTAATTACTTTATGATAATTTTAACTTTTTATAACTTTTTCAAGACAGAATAGATATGCTATATTCCAGAGAGTGAGTAACCCCATTGTATGTTCTGATTAGCACCGCGCCCTGAACTTTTCTAAATAACATGATGAGAAAGAGTATGCATAACAGAACACTTCTCCACTGAGCTACACTTGGTGTGCGAATTCTGAGGAACTTCAGTTGCTTAGAAGGCTTACATTTGCCATATATTGCATTAAATCTTTTCCTTTGTACTGGGAAAATGTATTGAGTTATACCTTCCAAAAGAACCTAACAGCTATACCATAAATGGCAAGCACCTTTCAGCTAACGCTGCAGGAACACAGATGTCTTTTACAGCTAATTCAACTCGAAAATGTGAACAGCTAGCATACTTTATGCTCTCCAGCTACATTCTCTCTCTCTCTCCAACCACAGCAAGGCAGAATGAACAGACTGAAGTTGCTGCCAAGGAAGTTGTGTGAATCACACAGTTCCTGAAAGCATTCAACTCAACTGCTTAAGACTCCTTCTTAAATGCTACTTGCAAGGGACAAGAATCTCTGCAGTGTTATGGAAGACATTAAACCTTCCTGTGAAAGCACTATTCATGATTATATATGCATTTGGGAATTAAATGAGACCCTCTTAGCCACTAATATACAAAACATAGCTTGTCGTGAGGCAGTCACTTTAATCAGATGCCTGCCTCCTGTTTGAATTTACTGGAAAACTAGTTGGCAAAAGAAGTGGAAAATGGACACATGGTTTTCTCCAGCACTTTGCAAACAGAAATGCTGTAGGATTTAACTGTTTTTATTGAGCCTCACACTCAAAGATATTTCAAAGGGAAAAAAAGAAACCCACGATGTCTCTGGCTACAGCAAACTGTTAATATTTTTTTGAAAAAGAGAAAAATGGATAGAAGATAAATTCACAGTGCTGGCAAGTAAAATCCAATTCCATCATCAACACATGCAATTATATATTAGAACACAAAGATGACACTATTCCCTGCACTTAATCCCATTACAGACTTTGGAATTATTACCAATGACATTGAGCTTTTTTTCTGTCTCTGGAAACACACATTTATCTCTAAGGAGGCAGTATGTCACAGGCAGAAGTCAACCAGACTTACTGCTATTAGTTATGTATTAACCTTTGGACTATTGGACTAACTAAACTGATGACTGACCTTATGGTCTTTATTTTAACTTTAAAACAGTTAATTTTCAGAGTATTGCTATTTCAGAGTATTATCAGTCTCCCATGCCTTAAACTACTGACTGGAACACTAAACTACAGCCCAAAGTATTTTGAGATCATCTATTATCATTGTAGCTTACCGACTGCAAACTTCTGGCATACAATGTCCGAAGTGGAATTAATTTCAAGGTATAATTTTAATCCAAATAAAATTGACAGCAATAGCTGCCAATATGCTAATTTTAATTTTCCATGTTCAAGTATCTCATTACTGATATTTAAGTATTTTATTTATCAGTTTACTGAGTATTTCAGAATTATTCAAGACTAACATATGGCTATACTCCTATTTATTAATGTTATGAAACAAAAAATAACTTATTGTCTTCATGCTTAGTTAAATTTCAATTTGAATTCATGCTAACTTACTTAATAAATCTTCTCCAGGAATAAAGTTTTCAATAAAATTTATTTTCAGTAAAATGTACTGGATTCCATTTAGTAGCACTTTTGCAGCCACACAGGTACAGCTCACTGAAAAATTCCTGCGGGTTATTACAAAATTCTGATGGCATTCATTGCCTAACTAGCAGTAGTTAGTAGACCTCTGTAGCTGAGCAAGAAATACAGCACTCCACAAAAGGGTCAAGCTTTTGAAGGAAATATTAACAGAAGAATGGAGCAATAGGAATGACTCAGCACTTGGTTTCTAGTCATCACATTAATTCTCACTCAGAGTAAAGCAACCTTATGGAGCACTTAAGGGCAGTGCAGATATAGAAGGGAAAATTCGCCGTCTCCTAACAGTGAATATACTATATACTATAGGATCACATATTCAATGATGCAGGTACTACTGACCATTGTCCCAATCATTTTTTGTGGACTCCAGCTGAGCTCACTGCAGTATCATGCTGTATTCCTTGCCGAGATCAGGCAAGCTCAAAATTCATGTTTCCAATTTTGGAACTGTAATTTTAATTGCCTTCCATTAATGTTCTAATAAGGTCTCAGCCCTTAAGACTTACAGAGTACTGGTGATGACCACATACTATGCTACTATGACTGAAATTATATTCCATAATCATACAAATGAAGTGTTAACATCAAAACCTAAGAGTTGAGCATGCAGACGTAAGTAACAAAGTAAGCGCCAGAAAACAAGAAGAGTTTACTTGTCTGCTTTACATATTTAAGAAAGATGTAATTATATGAGAGGCAATGACTTAGTTTCAAGTCTCTAGTATGAAAAACCAAATCCTCACAAAAGCAAAATGTGACATGATGTGGTGGGTTGACTTTCATGGGCTGTTAGTTGCTCATTGAGCTGCGGTATTACTCTCCATCCTTTACAGAACAAGGTGAAGAAAATAAGACACAAATCTTTGTGGGCTGGGATAAAGGCAAATTAATTTTAAAAAGCACTGGCTGTGTGCAGAAGCAAAAGAAATCAAAAGAAAAATTTATCATCTACTTCCCATCAATGGGCAATGAGCATCCATGGCCTAACCCAAGCATTGTAGTGCATGCTTAGGAAGACAAACACCTTAATAATAAATGCCTTGCTCCTCCCTTTCTCTTAGATTTTATTGATGAGAGTGTCATACAGTACAGAATATCTCTTTGGGCAGCTTAAATCAGCTGTCCTGGCTATGTACCCTCCCAAGGTCTGGCCATTCCCAGCATATTGGCCTTTTTGGCAGGCGCTTGGGTTTGGAGACATAGCCTTGAGGCAGTGGGCACTGCTTAGCAGAAGCCTGGTACCTTATTAACACCTCTCCAGACACAGATGCAGAGTACAACACTCTGATGGCTCCTGGGGAGAAGTTAACTTCCAAATGCATTTCTGTATGAAGAAAGTGTTCATTCAGAACTACTTTTGAACTCATCTTATTAAAAAAAAAAAAAAAAATCCATTGAACTATTTCTTTATGTTTTACACAGCAATTAATAATACTGAGCATCAAGCAGGGAAAGGGAAAGCATCTTCCTAAAGAAACCGAAGACCAGGTCAAATGTTTATCTGACTCTGGGAATAGCAATCACAATACTAGGACAAACAAGAGGCTCGCCTATAAACAACTGGGCATTTGACAGCAGTCAACATGAAGAGCTGAGAGGCAGAGGAAAAACACATGGAATGTTTCTTCGATTTACATTTAGCATCTTTCTTTCTTTCATTTACTTTGCCTTTCATTGGTGAGAAAAAAAAAGACATTTTGAATGCCAATTGAAACTGCATAGACTCCTTGGGGTCTAGACTCCTTGGGGTTTTACATTCTCACATGGTTTTACATAATGAGACAGAAAATTGGCCATTCAAGTTCAAGATATTAAAACAGAACAGCTTTTGAGATAATGGCTCCTACAGCAGGAAGTACATTTCACACAGCCTGATGCTTATTTAGTCTAGTCATAGCAATAAACAGCAAAGTAGTTTTTGTCAGCTTATAGAATGCACTCTAGTTTTTCAGATGTTGCTAGAAGCTATTGTTGCTACAAATCTTTTGTCCTCCTGCTTTCCACAATGAAATTGTCTCAAATGTACGTGATCACACGGAAACCTGAAAGGAGAATTTCCTGTGTTATTCACTGCATTGGTTTTTTTGTACTGCAAAAGGGCTCTTTTTTCTTCACTTATTAAATAATGACAAAAATGCAAACATTTGCAGAAAATCCCACAATTTGACACTTGTTCCAACACTAGCAAACACCCTGTGACATCCCTTGAACTGGAACTGCTTTTATACAAGTCAGCAATCTTGTTGACTCATGTTACTGATGTACCTGTGGGTTATCCCATATACTTAAGTGGAGGATTTCTGTAATTAAAATTATTTCCTTACTCGAATTTTCAAATTATATTTTATACCTGCAAGATCTTCTTTGGAGGAAACCAGTCGAGGAGAGCTGTTACCTGGCTCAATTCTTAAAGATAATCTGGAAAAACAAGTTTTTAGAGAAATTAACAAAAAAAAAATTCTCAACAAAAGTTAAAATAAATTGAAGAAGTAATTATTTTGGCAGTGCCACCTAGGAATTTTACTTTCTTGGAAGTGTAGTTATTTATTCTGTGATGTAACAAAACAGTAATTTTTTTGAAGTAAATCACTGCCTGTCAGAACCAAGAAAGAAACTGTGAGGAAAGTCTATGAAAGCAGAAAGAGAAATCATTATTTAATCTTTCATCTCAGTTTAAAAACTTAAGTTCATACAGTCTTTCACCTAGGGAAAAAACCTCAAAAGTTAGTAATTCAGATACAAACCTAACATTTTATTCCCTGCAAACATGAAAGCGAATTTACTGTTACCATGTCGAAATGTACACACAGAAATAGCTATTTCATTACTGTAACTTACAGAAAAGAAGCTTAATAGGGCAAAGTGATCAACACTTCATAGTAAAATAAGTAATTAGAAGAAAGTATTATATGCCACGCTGACTCATTCCATGTATTTTATTATGTACTCACTCACTCACTCACTCACTCACTCACTCACTCACTCACTCACATGTTCTCAGCACTCCAACAAATCTCAATCTCCCACTGCACATCACTTCTGCCATTTCTCAAGTTTAGGCAGCCTTAACTTGACACTCATGGGTCCTTTACTCTGTACCAGTCTGACAAAAAGGTATGAAGGACGACAATGTTAAGTAAATTTTAATGGAATAGGCATAAATCCAAAGGAAATAACTGCTGTCATGGCACAGCAGTGAACAAGCACAAAAGCTGGAAGGTTTCTAGCTGCAGCATCCTGCTGTGCACCCCAAGTAAAGGCTTTCTGATTTCAAATAAAAACATGCAAAGGGGCAGAGGGAGAAACCCATGACAGCAGTTTAAAATCCCATGTATGGCTCAGCCACCACTTCCCTTATTATTCTTTATCTGGAATACCTTTCAGTTCCTTCTCTACAATATTCCAACATTGTCAACTATGTTTTAGTGTGAAGCCAGTTAACAAATCTATGGTCCATTTCATGTTTTCAAATTTCTATTCTTCTGACAGTACTAGATCTTTTAACTACCCAAAATAATGTATTTCAAGTAGGAAATTAATAATTTTCTTTCTGTTGATTTGATTTCTGTGACCAGGAAGCAGTAAACATAACTCTCCTAGAGAGTTACAATAATACAAGTCAGTGCACGATTCAAATGTTGATCACATGGGAATTTCTTTCAGTATGGAAAAAAGACAAAAGAACTTAATGAAGTCCTTCCCTGTAAATAAGGTGCTGCTGTGTGAATTTATCTTCCATGTCTGTAGGAATGTTCCAGTTGCATCCCTTGCACAGTAGTTATTCTTTTGTTAAGGCTGATCTGTTCCTCACTACACTCAAACTTTATTATTTCCATGCTGCGAGCTTTTGCAAAGAAAGCCTTTTAGTTTTGTTGCTGTTGTTGTTTTAATAATCTTCTGCAGAAACTCGCCACAGATGCTAGTCAGAAATTTGGGTATTAAGCCCATTTCACTGGGTTAGCACATATTTGACAAACCAAAGTCCCCAGGCAAAGCAGGCATTCCAAACTGTTTCACAGTTTTTCTCCAAATGGAAGCAGACAAACCTCCTTCTGATAACCCATCACTGTTAATTTCTTCTGTGTCTGTCTGTACAAGGGAGATGTTACGGTCTTTTCCCACATGTGAAAACAGCATTTTTATTTTTGTCAGCTTTGAGAAACTCATGTTTGAAGCTTCTTCCTTATCCTGCATCACAGAAGGTACTCAGTTTCATTAGTCCTCTGTGGCAATAGCCACAGTTTATTTGGTCACTGTGGAAACATTCATCTAGTAAGTCCACTGCTAAAAGATATGATTTCAGTTCAGTCTACACATGCCACAACTTCTTTCTTTTACAGTGATGTGATTTGTAATGCATTCCTCCTGGAATTTTTTTGCTTGGTTAGAATAAAATGAATTTAAATCTGAATGCAAAGATTAGAGACCATATTTTTTCCTAAGCATAGTGAACTGAATTGTGCTTATTAAGAAGGTTCAGTCTATAATTTCAGATAATTATTCACAGTATCACATATTTTTTATGGCAAGAACAGCAGGACTACCTCACATACCTGATAAGGCCAGAAATAATTTGTCTAACGTCACAATTTCTACCAACTTCAACAGCTTACTGTGTATCAAACTCCTGGATCCAGCACAACTCTTCCATGTTTGAGAAACGGCACAGGTGAAATACTGCCTGTGAATATGTACATCAGAGAAAGTGCTATGACCTGATAACAGATTTAAGGCAAGCACATTCTTACACCTTCTTTAGCAACAAAAGTGAGATCAACTTCCATGCAACTACTTGCACTATGCTATTTCTCTCTTTCTGTTTAAAATTGTTCTTGTAAGGAAGAAAAGAAGAACGTAACAGCAGGAAGAAAGACCTTACATCTTTATGCTTTCGACAAGGTTTTAGGAAGAGGCACGCTATGAAAGCACATGCATTGTATGCTGCACTTAGAAATTCACTAACAGAGCAAAAAATGAGTCTTCAGTGCTATAAAATGAGATTACATCACTCCCCACTGGTCACCTCCCCAGAATATGTGAAGTTTGATCATGTTGGTTATCTGTTTGGTTATGTTCAACTGCACTCTGAATCTTAGCCCTTTCTATGTCTCTGACAGTTTGGACGACAACTTCAATGATGCCAGAATTCTGCAAAGTTTCCAGAAAAACTAGAATGCAATTTATCTATTTTCAATCTACAAAATTAAAAGAAAAACAAATAAATGTGAGCCTAAATATATTTTGGTAAATACAAAATACTCATGCTGACATGTTATATTTAAAATAAACTGTTGAGAAAAGGGAATATATTCTGAAAGTGAGCTGTCATTCCTGAGCCACCTTCTCTTCTATTCCCCCTCTCCTCCAGAAGGCTGGAAACAATCGAAAACATTCTTTATTTCAAAGAAGAGACACTGACAGTCAGTACAGTTTCAACCAGTCCTGGCTTGTTTGTCACCACACAAATTCAATTTTGCAATTCCTCTGACACTCCATTTCCCGTGAGCAGCACAAGTTCCGTGCATGCACACACATGCTCAGTGTCTCCCAAACAGGACTCCTGGAGCAAGAATCTGTGGCCCCTGAGAGGCTTAGGGTTATACTTTCAACAGATCAGTGCAGACTTTGAGACCCGATGTGCTTACCACCAACATGCATCATCCATATCTTCACACACCTAACGACATTCTTACAGCTGACTGTTCAACGTCATTCACTAGCATTACTTTAAATAACAAACGACCTTGGCTCCAGCATGCCTAATACATCTTTCATAAGGCATAAAGACACTCTGTTTTCAGCTTGCCCCTGTGTATGATCAGAAATTCATCAAGGCATTGGGAAGGGCTGACCAGGGAGGTAATGAAATCATCCCTGGAAGTGTTCAAGAAACAACTGGATGCGGTACTCAGTTTACCTACTCTAGCTGACAAGGTGGTGATCAGTCAAAAGTTGAACTTGATGATCTTGGAGGTCTTTTTCAACCTTAGTGATTTCATGCTTCTATGACTCTATTTTGTTGAAGAGGCAGTCCAGCCACAATTACAGCTAATGAACCATATGGCCACTGGACCACTATGAACCTCGGACTAATAGTGAAAGTTTCCTTCCATCCTGCCTTTCACCACAATTCTTGGTGGAAAAGTTCCAGGGAATAGAGCTGCCTGGGAGGCTTATTGAAGATGAACTGAAACCAAGGTTCACTGTTACAAGTACTAATGTAAGTACTAATACTTCATATAAGTACTAAGCACCTCCCATTTAATCCTGTTCCCATAGGACTGGAACTAACATGGTACAGCTAGGACTTCCACAGCACCAACACTGCTAGGAGTCAGGATAGCCTTTTAATTGACTATCAACTTCTCTTGAATATTTTACCATAGCATCTTGCCTTTCTGAACCTAAATTTGAACTGATTTTTCTGTAAGACATCTTATTACTATATTGCCTAACATGCTTTGAAGAACCAAATTATAGGCATAGATAGCAGACTCATTGTCCTGTCCAGGGAAACAATACTGTAATACAAATAACAGTCTTCAAACTGGTTTCAGTGAAAAAACAACTGTGAGAATACAAGGCCTGACCTAACAGTGCCAAAAGGTCTGCAAAAAATTTTATAGGAATAGCTGCAAGGTACGTCTGGTTAGGAGAGGATGTGGCATTGTGCCACAATGTTACATACTGCTAAAACTGAGCAGCTTCTGCACAAAACAGGCTGACCAAGAAAGATCTGTTATTTTTAGGATATGACATCATTGTCAGGGGTTTTCTGGAGCATTCCTACTTGCTGACAAGCACAAACCTAAGGGAAGCAATTGGACTGGCACAAAAAAATTGTAGAGAAAAGCTTTGTTTATATAAAGTGGCTGCCATATTTTCCTTTCCAGTGTAATTGAGGCTCTCTTTGGCAAAATGTGTGCTGGGATTCTGCCAATATGTTTTAGGACAACTATCTCAGCGTCTCTCCCTGACAGATTGGTACATGCTCTTCATGCCAAAGGTCACACATACCTCTCTCTGCAGAGAGCACTAATGCCATCCCTGGCTCAAAATGAGCAGTCACTCCAAAGAAAAAGATGGAAGAGATTCTTACCTGCTCTAAAAACTTAGTAATCTCCCCATTTTTAAGACTTACAGACTCTTTTGGCAAAGGACCAGAAAACGCTATGAAACTAAAGATCCATTAAGGGAAGCTGAGAAGGAAAATGTGAAATCAAATACCCAAAACAAAATCAAAAAACTTCTTACTAAGTGCAAAAATGGAAGAAGAATGAGAGTTCTCTTTAAGGGTAGACGTGATGAGTTTAGATTAATTTGAATTATTTTTTTAAAGATTTAAAGTTCTATTTTGATGAAATAAACAGGGTAGAAAAAGTTCTCCAATATATACAAGCTGTAGCAACTTTCCTGTGGTAAGAATCAAATATTTCCCTCTTTTTAATACCTTCTGTGACTTTAGTCCAGTTTTTCCTTGCCACAGTGAAACCTGGAAAGAAGACCACTGAACTTCATTGAATTAATCTCACAAATAACTAAATCCAAAGAAAAAGTATTAAATTATCTTTAAGATGTATAAATTATCTTCAAGCATTACCAGCAACATTGCTGCTAAAATTACATAAATATTCAAATTTAAAACAGAATTACTTCTAGTTTTTACAAATATTAGGTTATGTTATCATATGCTCATGGAAAACACTTGTTTAATTCATTTTTTCTGAAACAGTACAGCTCATGAAAGCTCTTTCATACATGGTGTTAACATCATTGCCTCATCAGGAAACTCCGTCTAAAAATCAAATTGAACAATATGAACAGTTTCTTTAATTCAATCCAGGAGCTGTAAAGCCTCTACTAACTACAGTTATTCACCTTTACCAATGACTACTTAGTTTAATTTTTCTCTGTCTTCACAACTTTAATGAAGCACAGAAGCATGTGGGAAATTAGTAAATAATGTCCATTTGTTAAATTTTAACACTGAGATTTAAATCTCACATTGCCCTTAACAAAAGTCTTGGACTCCTTGACCTTTTCAAAGGCTGTGTGCACTGCTCATGGTCAGTGTTGCATCTCTTGCACAATGGGTCTGTGTGTGAAACATATACAATGTCATGAGAGTAACTAAAGGAAGAATTTGCACATTCTACCATCAGTACTGTCAGGAATTCTAATTCCATGGAGCAAATAAATTTTGCTATGAAAATATTAAATACTTCCTTTTTTTTTTTTCCAAACTATTTTTCTACAGAAACATCATTATTCTTAGTATCTGAGACCAACCAGACACAAAAGCACAAACATCTCAAATCATCACCAGGCATGAGCTTTCGCAGTGAATGACCCAGTGCTTTTCCAGCTTCTTTTGCAGAAGTTTAGCCTAAGCAAGGGGACACATTTTAGACATTTTATCTCTATTTGAAGAACGCCCTGATAATACTTTGAGAAGCTCCAAAAGAACACCTTCTCTGTATACTTTTAGAACTACTCTCTGTTCTCAATGTATTATTCATAATACTATAGAGACAACGCTGGATACACTGGAGATGACTTTAGTGTTACTGAATAAAATTCCCAGAACACAATCATCATGTAATAGAATGAAGACTAGATTTTCATCTACTCTGAACTTTTCACGAGTATATTTCGCCTTGTAAATCTGCTTATAGTCATGAAGAAAGACTGTCTTTCTGGATTTTGCTTAGCAGAAACACTCTAAAACATCTTCAGCCAAGTGCTTTTTTGTTCAGCTCTTCATAAAACCAATGACTAAGTAATCTTTCTGTTAAATTTCCCAACACCTGAAGAAAAGAATAGCACTTACTTGTAATTGTCATCTTCTACAAATTTCTGAAGTTCTTCAATGTAATGGACAGACTTCAAATACTTTTGCACATGGGGAAGTGTTGTGAGATAATCTGTGGCATGTACAAACAAACAAACAAACAAACAAAAACCATTAACATTTATGTTGACCAAAATTGTTATTTTTTCAGGGTTTTTTTTCTGGTTCTTGTGATACCTTCATGAAAACAGAATTTGAACCTCCCTAAAAAATAACCTAGGCAGAAATACTACTTTAACTCTAAAAAGGTGCTAAAGACTTGATTGAGCAAAAGTGATGCTCTCAGTTGTTAAAGAAAATACAGATGCATTTCATCATCATGAAAGCTGGTGGATTTTATTTGATGCTACCTCCCTGGTGGAAAAAATTATCTGCTGCAAAACCTACTTGCATTTTTGTTCATTGTTCTGGGGAACATCAAAGCCTGAAGCTTTGGTATTAGTGGTTCTCACATGTCCAAGAACAAAAGACACTGAGTTCAGAATGACAGAAAAATATTTTGACACATAGTGCATAGACAGGAACATGCCCTGTAGTACCTAACTTAACTTTTGTGCTCTTGTAAAGCTAACTGTTTTAAAGGCACCCATTTTCCCAGAATATTGTTTCAAGGCCATATTTTAATTTTCATCTTGATTTTAACAAAAGCACTCAAAATTAATGCATAGCAACGCAGAAAGCTCCCAAAATTGTAAAAAGGAAAGAGTCAATGAAATAATGAGATTTCTTTGTCAACCAAAGTATTAAGAGACAAAATGAAACTCACAATAAGAAAATGACACCTGAATAATCTAGCTACTCAGAATCATGTGTTATTATGCCTAGTTCCTACCTTTAAATACTTCAAAATACCAAAGCTTACAGAAAAGGATAAGGGCTGGACACTTAAGCATACAGTTAATAGTTAACATCTCACCTTGTTTTTTCACAATCTAACAATCCTTTTTTTTTTTTAAGCTCTCCAAAAATGCAGCTTTTAAATTTTCTGAATTTGATTGTTTAGCTGCACTCAAGGCTTTTCAGTATGTAACATGTTTAAGCAATGAAAAGTCATACTAAGTCACCAAGAGTACACTGATTATTCACTAAGACAACAAAACCAGCACATTTCTTGATATACAGTTTCACTAGCAGGCTAGAACTGCAGAAATTATTTTTAGAGCAAAATCCTTCTAACAAAAAGAAACAACCCCTCATACATATGTGCAAAAGCTTAGCACAGCTGAACAACTGTTGGATAGATTGAAATATTTGTATTTCATTTTGTAAATATATCAACAGAACACTAAAAGTTATTAACCAAATGAACACATTCCACAGTCTAGACATGATATCTACTGCAAAGTAAAGGGAAGATATTAAGATAGTTCTCTGATTGCCGCTAGTGGAAACAGCATATAAGCCAAATGCAATGGCTGCACTTGAAAGTAACGTCCTTTGTATCCCACAGGTAACAGCAAACTCTACACAACCTCTGTTACAGCTCCTACAATTTAGAATACATGCTTATCTGCCCTACTTACTGTAAGATTGAAGCTACGTGAAAGTGGAAACTACATCACTTACTAGCGTTCAACTCTACCAACATTAGCCTCTTGTGCTCCCTCAGGGCCAAAATCTGCTTCCACAACTTTGCACTAAAGAGATTTTAGTTAAGGCTTGATAGGCATATAAAAATTTACCAACCGTAGTTGCAGGATACTTGCAGATCAGCTATTATTCGGAGAATGTTGTTCATTTGATTGGATCTCTGTTCGTTCTCCATTATGCTGTCTGAAGCAGGATATGCAGAATCAATGTAGATTAAATCCAAGAGATAAATTCCTGAAACAAACAAATCAATCAACCAATTGATCTAGTGTTTCAAACAGAAACAATTGCATAATTTGTAATGAACACTGCAAACAGAAGCTGTTTACCCCTGCTGTGGTCTGGGCCCATTAAACAAAGGAGAGTTTGAGATTTGCATTTTGAAAAGTTCCATAATTACTGCTTGAGTTCTATGACACCCCTTAAAAATACAGAATAGCTTTTATGCACTTAGGCTACTGCTTACTCTGAGCAATTTGCAGGACCATAAAAGGACACTGAAGAAAGAGTGCAAACTGACCCAGCAGCGATGCTGATGGCAGGGGACACAATGCTGCTGGTCACACAACCAGAGACCACTGCAATGCCTCCTTTGGCTGCCACCAGCCTTCAAGATCTCCATTCACTTTTCTGCCTTGAGACTTAAGAATACTTTATGGAAATCCCTTGCAATACTTTTTCTCACTTAAGCTGAGCTCGTCATGTATTTGTTTGTTCAGGTCTCTGCCATCCTGAGCAGTATGTTGCTCACTGAATCACATTATGTTATGTCCAGCAATAGCCAGGCTGCAATACGTAATTTCTTGACACTGCTAAGGGAAGAATGAATGAAGAAATCAAATGACCTGTAATTGAAAATTGAGGAGACAGACAAAGAGGCAGCGACAAGCCAGAACAAATTCAGTTTGTTATGAACTGTTAAATGCTTTGCTTGGAAACCCTAAGACCATAACTAAACTGTCTCTCAAGTCCCCAGCAATCTGTGAATTTGGACTATGAAAGAACCATATATGTTCATTAGGCCCACTGACACGATAAATAGGAGAGTGCTCCAGTGACCAAAGGTAATTCAATAATCCCACCAAAACTGAAAGGGATGTTTAGACCTTGTAAATGAGAGGAATAGAGCAGGATTAACAAACGAACAACATACAAACCAATGGGAATTTCCAGTCATGCTGGAGTTAAAACAAAGAAAAAAGATGCTTAGAAATCAGGTCAAGTTTTACAGTCTAGTTTAACTTTCTGCAATGACATAGATCAGTCCTTCAAAAATTTTCTTCCCACATTAAACATTCTCTCTTGAAGAAGTAATATATCTTATAAATATGAGTACAGTTAATAAAGCAGAGGTTCATATGACTCAGACTACCTTAACAGTTCTATCTTAAGAGTCACCTGGGGCATTTATTGCTTTCTCCCAAAAAGTACCTTCTGAAAACCATCTTCAACTTATCTTCACTTCTTTTTCTACACATTTCTACCTCTAGAAAGACAGAAAGATGTATCATCAAGGTTATTAATGATTTGAGTGATTGCTTTATTTGCTCTCTTTTCTCAAAACAAAAGAAAACAAAGAAACCCCTGTTATTGTAATTTATATTATTAGTTACATCTGCTGTTCTGGACCTACTGATTAAGTATGCCAATGTGATTCTGCTTCTCCCAGCTACAGTAATTTCCCAAGCCAAAAGATGAGTGAGTTTAAAGGAAAAGGGAGTAATCAGGGTTTGTTATCCCAGATTTTCAAAATATATACAAAAGCAGAGAGGTAAAAAGGAAACATGTATGACTTAATGTGATTAGAAGACAATTTTCTACAAGTTTGTCAAGAGCAGCAATACCTGCTCTTCCTTTGTCTTTTTTCACTCTTGGGAAGATAAGCTATTAATCATACCAGTTTATTGTATCTCATACAAAATTTCATATATCAGACTAGAGAAACATAGACAGCACTTATGTCCTGCTTTGTTTCCATATCTCAGTCTTACTTAGAGGGGAAAAAAACCCCTAGTATTATTTTCAGCTTTTCTGAACTTTCTCTAAACAAGAGCTTCACCCACACTGGGAAACTGCTTTGGCCACACTCAAGAGATCGTAACACCTACACAAAACCAGCACGGACCAAGCACCTCACACTTCAAAATGAGGGAAGAACTCCAGTTTCCCTAGTATTAGTGTGGCTTTGAGGCAGTTTAGTGTTGAGCAAATCCTGAGTCCCCAAGGTTTTGCAACAGCCTGGAGACCCAACCTAGATGAGGCTCCATACAGCAGCTCTTCACTGTCCCTTCCTGTGAACATCAAAGCTAAGAGTAACGGCTGTAAAAATTCTATTTGCTCACAGCCTCTACACCGCAACCTATGCCTTGTGGCAGCCTGGGGCAAAGCCGCTTTCCAGCTATTTTGAGCAAGTCTGCAGCTATTCTCATAGATATTAAAGGTATGAACACACTGCTCCACTCTGGAGCAGGGATTGTAAGCATTTTTTCAGGACAAAGAGTCTATTTTCCAGGACAACATACAGATGAGGAACAACAAGTACCAAAAAGGATGAAAAGGTGTCAGCCTAGGCCCTACAAATTCCAAATAAAAGTGTAAGGAAATGGGCTTTTGGTAGGTAGCAGGTTGCAGGAAGAAAAAACACAAATTGATAGACGTAAAAAAAAATTAAACTGCATGTAATACACAAGAATATAAAGGAACACATCTTTTGTAATTACACACCAAGCTACACCTTTCCCATATAGTTCCTCTCCCTTTCTTCCTTTAAAGCAAGAAGTATAATTAGGTTTTTATGATTTTTTTTTAAATCTGGGCAGTGATATTTTAAACTCTTCTTTATATATGATGTGATAGTAGGTATAGATAAGGATCTTCTTGTTTTGCACAGAGGAATGACATAATTATTCCCTTCAGCAAAAGACTTCAAGACCCGTTCCTCAAAGGAAAGCCTCAGGGCTGCCTCACGCCAAAGCAAACACACAGCACTAGCTTTTCAAATTTTGGCTCACATTTGTGCTACTGTGCACTGAAAAAAGCTAGGATGTGAGGCCATCGGGATATTTTCCAGAGGGTGAGCTCATGGGCAGCTTCTTCCACAGGCAAGTATCATTTTCCAGTGATACTCACTCTTCTCTGTTGTCACCAGAACTAATTTTTGCAGCTGGATATTGTATGCAGACAACAGTGTTCATTAGTTTATGGTCCCATGGAACTAACAACACATGCTAAGGAAAAGCACGGCCAAATAATCCAGGACTTTCATTAATGAAAATCACTCTGTCTAAAGGGAGCCAATTATTTTTAAGTTGGCAGAAGAAAAGCAAACCTGTAACACCAAAACTTCTACTGGAGACATCAAACAAAGCAGTAATATTACCAACAGTTTAAAGACAGGAAAACATTAGTACAGCAAAAAAGTGAACTTCAAATGTAGCAGCCAATGCCACCTGGCTAGCGTATTTTGAGTGCTCCATCCACCAGACAAGAATTTCCAAGAAAATTTTACTGCAAAAAGTATTTATGGAGAACTGCAGTGTTCAGCAGGACGCAAACCTAAGTCTGTATACTTGTGTCTTGATTTAGTTAAGCTTCTCCTGCTATTCTCTTTATTCCCTACTCAAGGCTCCTGAGAAGGCAGTGCTGAGGCAGATAATAAATAAGCGTACTTTGGAGTTGATGGGTACTAACAAAAACATCTTAGGAAAAATACTCCCAAGCCTTTGAAAATCGGTGGTTACTCAGCTTCACTCAGTTCTGAAGAACCTGAGCTGGAGAATGTAAGCTTTAAAATGTTTGTTCCTTTCTAAGAAAGACTGACATAACACACTATAAAGACAAAACACTTTCAGTCCTGTAAATAACATGTACAAAGTGATACAAATGAAAAAACCTGGACAGGTATTACTTCAAATAGCAGTAACAGAAACAAAGAGAAATCTGTTTTTAAGGCATTTGCCTGCAAGTTAGAAAGCCTGGGTTCAAGTTTTCTGTCCTGCCACAGATTTCTTTGACCTGAGCAGCACCATTTATTCTTAATGATTAAGAATTTCAAATCTCTTCGTGGGTTTATGACAATTTGCAGGCACAAGGTGTAATCCAAAACTTACAGAACCTAAAATTGTTTCACAAATATACACTGTTGCAAAACTGATCATAAAAAATTCTTTGCAGATAACGACTGACAATTTGCATCATTATCAACTGTGTCTTTCTTTTTACTTTTTTTTAAACTTTTCTTTATAATGAATATAAAACTATTAAACTGTAAAATAGTAGGGCTAACAAACTAAAAATTAGGTGGTTAAACGACACCACTAGGGCATACCTGATATATATTTTCATGCATAATGCTCTGTAAAGGGTCTGTGAAATTCTGCAAATACAAGTAAGCTAGGAAACAGCTGCTGTATGACATTTTTGTCAGTCAGACATTGACTACTTTGCAACAAAAAATAATTAGCTGATAGAGAAGTATTTCACACTAGCCTGAGGACTTCAATTTATTATTCTTAGGTAACATTTGGATCAAGTACTATAATAAACTATCACATTTATTTGGTAAATTGTACTATTACTGTGAAAACCACAAACACATGCTGTAAATGGAGGTTAAAAGAAAAGTTTAATGTTTTAATGAACAATTTAGTTCCCTACTTACAATCATGGACACTTCTAAAGGTACTCACAGCACATATGAATGCACATATACTGCCGTGTAACACAGCTGCCTGGGCACAGAGCATTCCTGCAGCACAGGGAGCAGGGTCTGCAAGACACTCAGGAACTGGCACACAGAACAGAAGACAGGAATTATTTTCCATTTTTGTTCCTCACAAATTGAATAATGACACTGGTTTGATAGGAGAGCCAGAAGAGACAAGGATGTGTTTCCAATTTGTAGTCAACTATACTTATGAAAGCATTTTCCTACACACAGTAGTGTGGTTGTAGCACACTAAACAAAGCAGAGGATAGAGGGACAGTAACTTATCAGTTAACTATGTGGTAGGAAGTCGAAATTACTACAGTCAGCAGTTTGTAAAACCAAAGACATCATTGTTAGGAGATTAGCTCATAGGCAAAAAAGCCAACTTTTTTGGGTTTGTGGTATCGCTGGTTTCAGGAAGACTGGATATTTTCCATGGATTAAGGGCTGGAAAAAGTTTGTACAAAACCAAATGTACATACTGGTTAACCTTGGTAGGATTTGGAATACTCTAAAATAACCTGAAGACAAACCTTTACAAAGGCAACACCATGTGATTTGTAACATACAGAAATGTATGCACTATAAAATGTCTCAAGAGAGACTTTACTCATTTACGACATGGTCCCTTGGATGGTCGTCAAAGTGATTCCAGGATTGGAGGACTTGTCAGGAGGAAAAAAGGCTAAAGCAATTGGGTTTCTTCAGCTTAAAGAAGTGAAGGGCTCCTTGAAAGAGAACCTAACTGCTCTTCCAGTACCTACGGAGCAGTCACAGGGAAGATGGAAATACTCTCTCCAGAGTGATAGCAACAGGTCAAGAAGTGATGGGAAGGAGTTCTATCTGCGTATAATCAAATTTCTTCTCTGTGAATACACTTAAGTATTGAAATAGGTTTCCCAGAGGAGGACAGCAATTTCCCTTACTGGAAATATTCAATACATGGCTTGACTGGACACTGGAAAAGCTAATTTATGGCCCTGCTTTCCACAGCAGGTAAACCAGATGATCTCCAAGGCTTTCTTCAAGCCATAACTCTACTGTTCTATGACAAGTTTGATAAATGTGCTAGCCTATACCCGAATATTTATTATTGAGGGAGAGTTTGGAGTACAGCAATTATATGGACTAATCTCCAGCAGCAGGAAGGCTCTTTATGTACAAGCAGACAACAGACCCTGATTTTAACCATGAATAAAGCAAGTACTTCAAGCAATCTCTTTTATCAGGAGAAACAAGCAAAATTTACCTTATAAAAATGTAGAGCTAGAGAGGGCACCTTATTTTGGCTCAATCTGCCTCAGCAACATCAACAAATAAAATTTGATGTTGATCCCATGGTCTTTCCTGAGTAACCTCACCCTATTCAACCACTGGAATTAATCATCCCACATTTACCACTGCAGCAATGAAGCCTAATATGGAAAAATAGATCAATAAGTGAAGCAAAACCCAAGCAACTTTCAAACTAAGATACCAATTTGTCAAAGAAAATGTTACCAAGAACTCAACTGGAATTGCATTCAAGAAATTGTACTGCAAATAGTCTCTGGTGCAAATCATTTTGCTGGGCACTGAAACAGCCCAAAATATTCTGAAGCTGTCTGGAGCTTTCTACCAAAGCTTTCCCCCTAAACAAATCAGATTTTCTCCAGAATACTGCAGAAATATTTTTTTTTCATTTTTCCCCAAAATCCATCTATTTCCTAATACTTTTCCCATTAATCAAAAAAAAAAAAAAAAAAAAAAAAAAAAAAAACAAAAAAAAACCACACATTACAGAAGATCAATTGCCTCAAAAGTGATGCATTTTAACATTTTTAAACATATGCTATCCAATGTTAGAAAGCAGAAAATGCTTCAAAAAAGACTATAGGAAAAAGGCAAAGGTAATATAGCTGTTTTCCAGATGTTGCTTCCTGTCAGCAAGTGGTGCTTAGGGACTTCCTACGACAGATCTTATATAAACACTTTTGGGTTTAAGTCTGGGTGGTAATTTTTCTTTACAATGTTTTTTCTCTGGATCCATTAATTTTTTTTCTTTTTCCTGCTATTCCTACAAAAACACTTTTCCTTTTTTTAACTTTTGGGTTTGAAAAATCTTGTGGCAAATGAATCTGGCAACTGAACTGCACCCTGTCTGGAGAAACAATCTGATTTCTCAAAGTTTACCTTTTTAAGATTGGCACTTTCTTATCTCTTTCTGCTTACCTTGAATTTCTCATCACTGACTCAAAGTTAATTTCTATGACCAGATGTTTTATAGTATTTTCACTCACTGTCAAAGCCAAGTCTTTCAAACCACTCCTTCCCAACTGCATTACCCTGCTGAAGACAACTGTCAGATTTCACAGCCAGAAGTAACTGGATGTAAGTACTTTTCTGCTAATAGGATGTTTTATTCTCTAATAATACTTTAATGCAAGCTCAGTATTCTCAGTATGAAAGACAAACCAACTATGAAATCTTTTGCAAATCACATAATTCAGCTTAAAGCCCCCTGAAAAACCAATGAACCACATTTCACAGTATTACAAACCCAAGGAAAAGGTATGCCCATGTGGTCCAAGCAGAATGCCCACACAAAGGCAAATCCCATTTTTCTCTTCAGTCCTTCCCAAAAAGAAAACACCTACCGTTATCCAAACAATTCAGTTATACTAGAAATACCTGGCACATCCAAATAATAGCTTCCTGCCATCTATCAAGTTAGCACAACTTTTCTTTTTCCCTGTAGACAAAACTGCAAGAGGTTGAAGAAATAAGCTTTGTCATATGCTATTTGGAACAACCCATACACAAAAGCTTACAGAAACAAGTTATTTAGACAGCTTTAAGACAGCTTTAAGAGACAAAAGAGCAGTCAGTACCTAATCAAAAGGCTGGTCTGTGTAAAAATATGCTTCTTGTTCAGTAAAGAGGACAATAAAAAAAACAGATTTTGGCTATTTTTGATTTTTAAAGTATTTTATTTATAACATAATTACCTGCAAGAGAATGATAATGACTAAAAAATAAAACACAAGAGAAATATCTAGACTCCTTCACTGAGTAAAAATTTTAGGCATTTACCTGCACTTATTTAAGTGTCCTAAAATGAATGCACCTGAACTATATGTTTAAGAGTTTAAAAGTGGTTATGGAAACCTTATGAATATGGGCCTATATAAACAACCACATCCTCAGGAAATCGTTTGTTTTTCAAGAACCTTGGTGCTGTGGGGCATAACTTCAAGTTAGAAACCTGTATTTTCCTACAAAAGCAAAGAATCTAAAATTGTTCATTTTAATATTAAAACTAAGTACTCCACCAAGTAGTCATCTAGCTAGAGAACCAGCTCTCCAAGTAGTCAGGAACTGGAGATCGGGATCAGGAAACGATGACAGGAAACAACCACTCCATATCCTGACAAACACCCAGGGCCAGCCACTCCTCTGTTCTTCCTGCTCCCACTTCCCTGCCTGGAGCAGCTCTGGGCATCCTAGGCTGAAAAAACACCTTGGGAAGGAAGGAGGGTGAATCAAACACATGTTGAAAGAAAGTTTAATGGGAATATTGCTAAATCTGTCAAAACCTAACAGAATTATCACTTTTTGGTTCTACAAAGTCAACTTTTTCAGTATTAAACTGGTACATTGGAAAAGCTTTGGACTGTTGTAATGCCAAACACCCAGACTATGCTTCTAACTGGCACTGACATGGCCACTCCAGTCAGTCAGTCAGTGGTCCTCTCTGAGGAAAGGAATAAGCTTCAGAGTTAAAATAGAAAATAATTACATAATAACAGTAAGTTGAAGGAATCACAGGACATACAGGAAAGGTACAAAAAAAATTAAAAACCTAAGGCATACTGAATTGATAGTGTAATTGAGAGGAATGTTACATTTGTCTTTACAAATAAATTGTAGATCTGTTGGTAAATAAAGTTAGCACCTAGAGATAAAAGAAACAATGGGAGGGATTACACTGATTGATGAAAAAGAGATTTGCCTTTACAAACTGTAGGTTTGCTGGTAAATGAAATTGGGTAACAGAAGATGAAAGAAGCAACAGTGGGGGAAACTATGAATTCTGCAAGAATTAAAAATTAAAAGGAAGGGTTATACATTAGAGGGGCATGTCAGGTGTCAGGCGTTCCGGGAAGTCTGTGCCTCTCGAATACCTCAGCCAATGAGGAAAGAGAGAGGGAAAAGCGGCCGGGAAATTAGGATGAAAGGAGGCTGCGTCCTCAAAAATTGGAGAGATCCCAGGGGAATGCCCCATGGCCTCTCCCTTAATTCGAATAAAGCAGAAAGGACTCCTCTGTCTCCTTTTTGGACATAAACCTCTGGTGTTGGTGAATTAATTTTCCTTACATAATATAGTTAGATGTGGGTTTTTTTCTGATACTTTTATGATGGAAATAATTTATCATCATAATAACTACTTGTTAATGTTTCAACTTGAACAGAACTAGTTTTAATAAAGTATCTTTAAAATTCTTTATTTGTCCTCTGGTTAATTCAAGTGCTGTCATATTGGTTTCCTCCAACTCTACAAAACCCAAATATCTTCAAAACTAACTGACAAGTTGCAAACGAACCAATTTTTACAATATGACATATCTTTCTTATGATGTCAACAATATATGGTGACTGAAACAACCCTTTGGTTTCCTAAACTGTAACAAAAAGGAACATTTTTATATTGCAAAGTTTCTCTTTTAATTTAGTTAATTTCTTTGCACGATTTCCTGCAAGTTATAAATGCACATTTTACAATCATTCATTCATCCAACAAGTCTTTTTAAACCCAGAGCTAATAGCTAATAACCAAAAACGTTCTATGCACAGGGAGTTCCATAATAGCAAATTTTTAGAGAGGTTCTAGGAAAATTGCAGGAATTCCCGGCTTTGAAATGAGAAACAAGCTTTAGATTACCAGGACCAGTATCCATCCATCCATCCATTCCCGGAGCCCGGGCGAGCTCCCGGGGCAGGAAGTGCCTCCCCCGCCCCCGCCATCTTGGTCCGTGCAATCTCACAGCCCCTCACTCACATCCCCTCACTCATAGCCCCTCACTGCCGCTCGAGGGAAGCTCCCCACTTCCCTCTCCACTCCGGCACTAGCGCTCTCTCACAGCCCAACCCCGGCGTGCCCCGAGCCCGGCTCCGGCTCCGTGGGCACGGAGGGCTCAGCCGGGGTGGCCGGAGCACGAAGCCCCTCCCTCAGCCCCGCTGCGGAGGCGGCCCGGGGGCGGAGGTAGCTCGCCCGTCCAACCAGCGCCCGGCAGCTCGCCGCTGCTTTGCCTTCTCTCCCCCTTTCCCGGCCAGGATAAGGCTCTACAAAGAGCCGGGGTTCAAATGAGGCTGCTCCGGGCCGCCTGAAGGGACAGTCGGCAGCGCCGAGCGCCCCGCGGGAAGGCACCGCTTTGGATGCGGGGCGGAACCCGGCCTGACGAGGCCAGAACGGTTCTGTGCAAGAAAAACGCAGAAGAGGAAAAGAATTGCTCTTTCCCGAGTACGTCCCACCCTGTCCCGGCACGGCACACGCGGACTGCGGTGGCCGAGGCGATGTCCCCGCGGCCGGGCCGCGGCGGCAGCTGCTGAGGGGAGCGGCCGAGGGCGCGGCGCGGCGGAGACGCGGTAAGGACGAGCAGCGCCGGGGCTGCCGCGGGTGCGCCGGGTTCCGCACGGAACCGCCCAGCCAGGGTCCGCTAATCCGAGAAAGACTGTCCCTAAGATAAAGCAGCAAGCCTGGTTTTTTACTTCAAAAAACCAAAAAATACCTCCGAGCCCAAACAAAAACCCGTCACATATTAAAATAAAAGTTGTAAAGATCGCTGAAACATTAAGGGCCATGCAGTGAAAGCCTTGATATTATTTTCAAGAATACGATTTTTTTTTTTTTAAATCTTATTTTTGCACGTAACTTTGATCTTCACGCTTCCCTAAACTTGCCATCCAAGAATTTTTCTAGGACATCCTATTTTCTGAAGGACTGTCTTAAAAATTATGAAACCTCCATTCAGTCTTTCTTACACTCATGTCTAATTAGGGAGATACAAAACTTTCTGATACTTTAGCAGTTTATAAAGTAAATACTTGAAGTATTTCACAAAAAGTTAATTTAAAAGAGAAACTAGCATTTATGAGTAGATTAATGTAGGCATCAAACTATTACGCGATCTAACTGCTATTTTTCACGGGTAAGGTTAGACACGTTTATTAAAATAGGAATGTGTTTAAAGGCTGTTATAGACAATGTCGATGCACACAGATGAGCACACACAGTATGAGCACTTTCTGGTAGTGATTGGATTAAGTGAAAATAAGGTGAGGCCGCAGTTAAGGGAAGCAACAACAAAAGCAGTGCTTTCTTTAGTAATTACATTCCATGTCTATGACAGAACTTTTGTAAAGCACAAAGAACAACCCACAAACAACTAAAATTCTTAGTAATCACAAAGAAAATGTGTACTTCTTGTAACTGAAGAAGCTTTTGCCAAAACTTGAAGTTACAGAGAAACAAGAGACCATCTTCTGCAGTTTCTTGCAGCAACTGATAGTATTTCAAAACAAAAGTTCTCCAAGACCTCATGAAGACACTCTCGTTCTGAAGTGTTGCTTTAGTCATCCATTCCCCTCATTAGAAGTATTATTTTCTAAGAGAACTGAAATTTTAGTTCAAGCACCAGTTCAGTCTTAAGTGGGCAGAAAATCTGACAAGAGAAATGTATTCTAACACAAGTATCTTAAAGGGATTCATTGGTTAATGCCAATGTGGCACTTTTTACAATGGGAGCAAGTAACTAGTGGCGAAACCGCAGAAGTGATTCCCTCCATAAATCTGGAGTTAAATTTTTCAATTTAGTTTAGTATCATGGTTTCCTAACTAACACTGTATGCTACTATGTGTCAGCCCTCTCCTATGTATTTACTTTAAAACCTAAACCCCAACTTTAAAGTTTTTTCAATACATGTGGTGTACATATTTTCACTGTGAACTGCTGTTTCCTTTTACAAAACAAAACAAAAAAATCACTATCTAGGTTTTTCACAGCAATCCTTATCACTTAAAAGTCAAGACGTGAGTTTATTCTAAAAGAAACCCTGCAGCAGTGGAAGTCCCTCCTCTTAGAAAAGAGCAAACTTCACATTAAGTTTGAACACTACCTTCGAGAGGTAAAAATTGATAGGATAAATTAACATAAGTCCACAGAAGAAAACGTGTGAAGGAATAAAAACAAGAGCATGAGCTCTAAGAGAAGGGGCAGGGAGTAGGAAAGCAAGCAGATTCAAAAATTCATGCTTGTCTGTCTTATCACAATGGCGTTGTGAAATCCAGATCATATTACTGGCTTGGTGCCTGGAACATGCCAGCTAACTGTAAGTCCACAAACGCTGGCTATCAGAGGATTCTGCAGAAGCAAAAACCTAAGATTTGTTAAAAACATCCAAAACCAAGCCTTCTGATCTTTTCAGAGCAGGATTTTACATTTCAACATCCTTGCTTCATTTGCTTTTATAATGCAACAAAAATGTAAAACTGCACTAATCTACAAACACCTTTCAGTATCAAAAACAAAAGTATTTAACAGTGAAGATGTGCTAGCTGTTCATGTTGGTTCTTTAGAATGCGCAGGTATCAAATTATGTATGAATTTGCAATAAAATACAGCAGTTTATAGTTTAAAGAATAAATGCTGTCATAGCTAACACTATGCCTTTTGTGAACATGCCTTCCTTTGTATGCCTCAGTGCCTGACAACTCTGCACAGAAGATGGCATATCAGAGGTATGGAGGAAAAGTCAGCCCACCAAAAGGACTCCTAGCCTCATTTTATTAAATACAAACAGCACAAAAGAGCTGATTAATCCACAGAGCTGAATTTTGTAAGTGGTTTAGCATAGCTGAATGAGCTCATCTGTACGTACAGTATCATTTTTTCTTCATAGTCAAAGCAACCATTTCAGACAATACGAGTGTTACACAAAAGCGTGTGTTTTATCCTTCTGATATGTGTATTTTTTCACCTACCTGGGTATTCTAAAAGGCTTTGATGTGTGGGAGTAATTACAGTGCATTCTGGCACACTGGACCTACAGGAACTCTTAATAATCTAGCCTCTAGACTGCAAGACCTTCCTCAGTCAGAGCAATTTGTAGAGATGGAAATAAATGCTGAGTGTTGGACCTTGCCTATCTGCTCTTTAATTAAATGGAAGTCACCTATTACAAAAAAAACCCAACCCCCCCGAAAAAAATCCAACCCACCCCACAAAAATAAAACCCTATGCAGAAAATGGAGTGAAATATTTGAAGAAACTAACCCCCACAATCCTGAAATTAACTTCTAAGGTATGTAATACTCTGGAAGCCTTTTTAGGGAGGCTGAGTGACAATGATTATTGTAAAAACAACAGTCATCCCAAAGATACAATGACTTAAGTGGAGAATCCTATTTTATTTTGATAGCTTCTGAGCATTCTGCTTAAGAGTAAGCCACGTAGGAAAGCTACTGCATCATTTTTGTTTACAATAATTATCACAGCCCAGTAAACTAGTAATGCCTCCTTGGTTCCCCAGCTGCAGCATACAAGCCACTAAAAACTTTTTCTAACTTGTTGAAGTTTTCTACTGTCTGCATCATGTATCAGGTTCTCACTATCAGTTCCATAAACGAAATAGGTAGTGTTTTTTTCTTATCTTTGCAGTAAACTCAACTGTACTGCAAATAGCTACTCAAGTCCCCAGAAATGCTCTCGTTATAACTTCTGAGTTCTAGCACAGAAAATTGCCTTCTCTGTAAAGGAATCTCCAAGGGTAGTGAGAGTGAGTGTATCGTGTTCAAAGCTGCCTTTCCATGGATCAGTGCATCACAATGTCACACTTATGTTTCTCTGGCTTTGCTGCAGTTTACTATACACAGAAATTTACTATACAAGAGCAGAAGCAAGAAGCAATTCTATTGCTTTTACCTACTGAGATCTGCTATGTTCCTTATCTGGAGAAATAACCCATAATAATGCAATTTAAGACTGGTATCAAACCCAGGCAATTATTTTTCTCATTTGTCTTAGTTAAGGTTTTCCACACAAGATTCACACGGATCATTATTTTGCTTTTGTACTTTTCCAGAATGCTACAGTACAGGTGATGTGATGTCTCAGGGATCATAACCTTTCCTCCTTAAACTTACTTGTAGTGTTAAGCAACACATAATAAAGTTCAGTGCTCCGCCACCATTCAGCAGTCTTCCTGCTATTTTAGCTCTACTTTTTACAGGACACTGAAAAGCACAGGTATAAAAGGGACGTAATATAAACTCCTAGACACAAAATGCCAATCTCTCAATGGTTGAAAGACTCAACATTGCAAAACCACTTGAGATTTAGATGTGAGAATGTTCACACTATATACTCAGGTTTTCATATACACATTTCTTTCCAGAGTAATAAGTCAAATGTCTCTGTTATGAACAAATACCATTCAACAAAAAACAGCCAGAGCATTGAAAAGCTACTGGCAGCATTTTCAGATAAGCTTAATGATTCTATGATAGTAAGTAATTTTTTTCATCTGATGGAGACAGACCTTCACTTATATACAGAATCCCACAGGCAAAATATTTCATAAAACCTGAAAGAGACAGTGAACCAGTCTCTTTAGTAAAAATGAGATCCTCCAAGGCATGGCATCAAAACCAACAAATAATGAAAAAAGGTATACAGTTTGGATTATCCAATGATGCATACTGTAAGCAGCTGAAACCCAAAAAGATCATAGTGCTGGCATTGCGACCTTTAATGCTGCCTCTTAAGGCAAGCTGATTGAAACTAGAAATGAACATTTGCCAAACATCATATTTGTCATATATAAATGTTTTTTACCTTTATAATTTCAGGATCATGGCAGTGATTAAACAATAGGTTGTGAAACATCTGTATCATTTTATATTGTAAAATGCTAAAATCTTGTTGAAGTACATAAATTTCAAGATACTCATAAAAATCAAAAGGTAATACATTTTGACTAATGAAAAGCTGCATATAAACAAGACAGAATACAGGACAGAAAACACAACAAATGCTGGGACATCCAATATCCCTTTCAGAAAGCTTATTTCCTATTTTGTCACCAGATCATGGAAACATCCTTACTTAGGTAAACAATGAATAAGCCACCTACTTCCAATTACATGTACAGATAAGCAAACATCTGGTGTACAAGCTGGAAGTTTAACTACAGCACTCATGCGGGCTAGGAGTATAAAGCTGTTGCAATTATATGCCACACAACAATGCTGCCAGTGCAGTTATACTGGCAAAAGAAAAATAGGGGAAAAAAAAAGTACTTTGCCTGAATAAAAAAGTGCAATATACTGCCAAGTAGGATAGACATATACAAAACTCTGAGGTTTGCTGCATCTGCACTAGGGCAAGTTTGCCCCAACTCAATTGCCATGAAAAGTGCTTTTACAAGTACATGTCTTGAACAGCCAGAATCTAGAAATGAAATAATGAAGTTACTTCAATCTGATTAGAAGTTCCATTGATGTTTAATCAAAATAATTTCTTTTTAAGTGTGCTTCATTTGCCTGTTTTTTGTTGGTATGCTTGTGTGTTAAAGTTTTGTCAGCAGCATGAGGATAAGAGACAGACAATGCTGTATTTCCAGTAATTAAGAAAATTTGCCCCAAACCTGCAAGTATACTTTTAGGTTGAAAAGTCTACAGCTGCCCAAGGGGAATTTTGCACTGGGAACAAATATGGCCTGAGTAATACAGTTTCCTCCCGGTGGACCGCAGGAGAGCTATTGGCAGAGGGCAAGGGAGACAGAGAAACAGGAAGAATTGAGTGATCAGCAAGCAACAAGTCAAGTACAAAGAGTATCAGCAATTACAGGGCACAGGAGAAAACTGAAAGTTAATGTCGTATACATCAGATACGATCTTCCTCTCACCTGGGAAGAAATCCTAATGTCCTAAAAATCTAATGTCCTGCTACTCAAAGAAGAAGGTATTAAAAAAGCAATTATATCCTTCTTCAATATTGTTTCTCTGGCTTCCCTCCCCACCTTCTCCATTCCAGCAAGCTTTTTTATCCCTGAAAGATTAATCATTGAGAATTGTTCACCATGTTCACAGCCATGTTGTGAACTTCATTCTAATCCAACTGCAGAAAGGAAGGAATGCCATTTATTCATGTAGTCCTTCACAATATGCAACAAACAGGCCTCACTCTAAACACCTTTTTTTCAACCAAACAAGTACAGTCAGTAAGAAACTTACACAATTATCATACACAGACTGCAGGAAGAAGGACAGCTGATGACAGTATGGTTCTTGTTTCTGTTTCTACTGGGGCATTCTCTAACCACTGTCATTTTCCTTACAGTGATTCTTCTTATAAGAAAAACATCTTAGAAAAGATGTGATGCAGGCAAGATCATGACAGAGAAACATTTCAGCACACTCTAATTATGCTGATGTCATTCACTGGTGGCCTGCTTCTGCAACCACTGGTCAAACCCTAGAATAGGCTTCCTAGAGAGGGGTCACCCACGTAGTCAGGCAGTGGGACTAGATGATCATTAAGATGTTATGTTATAATGAGGCTGATGAACTCTGTCCCATTATTTTCTTACACTTAAAACCAGGAGAAAAATCTGTTAGATGGTGCTCTTTCTTCATCTCAGAGTTTCTTTTTTCTTCAGAAAAGTATGGGTACCCCAGAGCCATACTCAAAAATATAAGATGCTGTGAAAGAAGTGAACTCTGAGGAAAAAACCAGTTTCTTTTTAATGGTCACAATAAGTACAGGTTTAGAGAGGGGAAAAAAGGATATTAAAATTCCAACAGCGAAATAAAACTATTTTACACCTATATGCAAGAGACATTTGCAAAACCAGTCATCTGTGCAGGAACACGAGGCCTGGAAAACTGCCAGGTTTTCCAAGTGTGACCTGCTGTGCAAATGCTGATTATGCAAGTTAAATCTGTCTGGAGTGAATTTACGTTCCCTATTTTTCAGGGCTCCAAATAGCATTGCTTTACTTACAGAAAACGTGTCAAACTCCAGATCTTCATTCGACACGTTTTCAAGATTTTTGAAAAGTTCTGTACAGCACAACTCCTTTCTACTTGAAAAATGAAAATGAGTTTATTCTAAATAAGAAACTGAGACAAAAGTATTTATTCAAAAACTCTGAGGAGGATTAAGTCCTGGTCACTTTGTTTGTATCTTTTACAGAAACATCTATGGTTTATTTCACAAAAAAAAAAAAAAAAAAAAAAAAAACAAAAACAAGAAAAAAAACCAACAACCATATCTCTTCTCGGTATAAGTAATAAAGGATGCATATCCATCATTAGCTTGAAATTTTAAAGAAAAAAATCTTCAGTGTCAGCATCTGCCTAGAATCATAAAACAGTTTAGACTGGATAGGACATTATCTTCGTCTTACAGAGCAAGTCTAGTTTCAAGATTAGATCAGACTACTCATAGCCCTACTGAATCAAAACTTTATGTATTTCCAGGAATGGAAATTCTACCACCTATCTGGGTGACTGCTTCAGTTCTCAGTCACCCTCCCAATGAAGTTAATTTTTTAATAAAACCCATTTTTTTCCTGAGGTAATATGTATCCACCATATACTTCTACTGTACACTTCCAAAAAGAATTTATCTTCTTTACTAACACCCATTAAGTAGCTGAACATGTCTTTACCTTCTTACCTGGAGGCTACACAAACCTGGTTCTTCCTGCTACTCTTTATTGATCGTGTCTGCCAGCCTCCAGCTATTCATGCTGGGTGTGCTCAGCTGAACTCTCATTTCTCACTGCTGTTACTATCACCATTTCATGTAATTTTAAAAAATTACTGTACTAAAGATGACCAGACAGTAAAGTAATAGTTACTTAAATACCAAATGATTATTCCATGAGAAATGTTTTACAAGCCAAGAAAAACACAATGGCAACACTACCTTGCCTAGAAAGTATCTGCCTTTATAAACTGAAAAAACTCCATACTGCCTTTTTCATTCATTTTATTTAAAACTAGGATGAATATACACATAAGTATTGAAAATCAACAACAAAAAAACTGTAGAAACACATGATATCAAAGTGGTACATGGGTACTTCTGGCAGCAGTGACAATACTAAGCCCATGTTTCCAAGTCTACTGTGGCCTACAAAGTTCTAGTGTTGACTTATTTTTTGAAAGATTGTGAAGGCCTCAGCTGTCCACCTTGAATATGAATCTGCACGGAGAACTAAGTTAGGGTAACTACACCAAAGGGCAACTGCTGTAGTATGCCAGCAGACACCAGCTGATTTGGATCTCTGTGCATCATCACTGTGCACCATGCACATATGCAGCTATTTTTTCCTCTTTCAGGAAGGGACTCTGAAATGAGGTGACTAGGCTGAGTGCAGAGACAGTGTCTCCAGTGAGAGTCACAGTAAATGTTTCAGTTGTAAATTCTACTAGTCTAGAAAAATAACAGATTTTACTGCCAATATCTCAGTAGTAGAGTTTTTAACTTACAGTTATTAAGGACCAATTTAATTTAAGTTTTTCCTTTTTTTTTTTTAAGCAGTGGAGGTTCAATACTGATGAATAAAGTAAAATTGCTACATGTCACCTAAGGTGAATCTCTTGCAATATATATATGCAGTTATAAAACACTGCAAATTAACTGTTAGACATCTCTAGAACTTTTAGCAGCATTAATACACATATTAACTTACATTCTATTTACATTTAAAGGTTGTATTTGTAATTGTAATAAATGGAAAGTGTAATTAATATTACAATGAAAATGCCAATCTTGAAACATTTGTGGTACTTGCCTGGAAAAAAGGACACTTCAAATCCTTGTACATATTGCTTACTTTCTTATGGTTCTTGGCAGGCTTTAGATGAGCTAGCAACCACAGTTCTGACAATGGAAAGATACTCCCCATGATGTCCACTTTAGTCAACAGAAGTTAATGCTGGACAACAAAAATACTTCATTTGTACCCACAGTTACTATGTACTATTTTGTAAGTTTTAGAAGAGATTATCATTTGTAAATCCACACTGATTTCCTCCTCGTTACTTACTGTTAAATTTATTTTAAAACAGATTTTAGGAAGTTCTTTGCAGAAGAATATTTGACCAGAACTAGAGGATCATGATGACAACAAGATTCATCTGTTTAATGCTAGTAACTGTTGTGGGAGTTACTACAAGTGAAACACAGGAATTTGAAGGCAATGACAAGGAAAAGGCTCAAGAATTCATTTATACGAACAGATATAAGCGTTCCAGTGACACACAGGACAAATGCACTTACACCTTCATTGTACCTCAGCAGAGAGTGACAGGTGCCATTTGTGTTAATTCTAAGGAGCCTGAAGTTCTGCTTGAAAACAGGGTAAATAAACAAGAATTACAGTTACTTAACAATGAACTTCTCAAACAAAAGAGACAAATAGAAACTCTCCAGCAACTGGTAGAGGTGGATGGTGGAATTGTTAATGAAGTTAAACTCCTAAGAAAAGAGAGCAGAAATATGAATTCTCGTGTCACACAACTCTACATGCAGCTATTACATGAAATTATCCGAAAACGTGATAACGCCTTAGAACTTTCTCAACTTGAAAATAAGATTTTGAACCAAACCGCAGATATGCTGCAGCTTGCAAACAAATACAAAGACTTAGAGCACAAGTATCAACATTTGATGTCAATTGCCAATAATCAGACAATAATAATTGCCCAGCTGGAAGAACACTGTCAAAGAATGCCATCCATAAAGCCACTGCCACAAACTCCACAACCACCAATTAAAGTGTACCAGCCTCCTACTTACAATCGCATTAATAACCAGATATCTACTAATGAGATTCAAAGTGATCAGAACTTAAAGGTTCTGCCACCTACCTTACCAACCATGCCTGCAGTTACTAGTATTCCAACTTCAACTGATAAACCATCTGGTAAGTAATATTATTGATACATTTACATTAGTTTATGCTAATATGCAGTGGGCAGCATTTTAACTGTAATACCAAAAATGCAGTCACAATTTATTTAACTAGCGAATTTTACATACGTGCTGTAGTAGAAACACAGAAAGAAAGCAAAAAAATTAACTGTGAATGTCCAAGATGGACATACTAGCCCTACAGATTTTTCTCACGTTACTTTGCCAGACAAATCCATCATTTATATGACATGTATGAGATAAAGGACTTTCAGAAAAATCTTACTAAACAAGTCATCTAAATTTTATTGACCTTTGCTCAATACAGCTGCTACTGAGCTGCTGTTCATAACATCTGAAGGAGTTTTTGTAAATGTGTGAAGTTATTACAAGTTTGTTGATCTAGCATCTGATAATGTGCTTGTGCAATTAAAGAAGGAATACATATCTGCTCTGTACCTTGTATGGGGTACTTGTGCTCTGGACATGAGCAAATGGAAGCAAGTGGTGGAATAGTAAGGGGATATTATATAGCCCTTATTAAGAGTCTTAGGAGTTCTGCCACGAGCAATGATGTGAAATCACACTGATCAACTGATCTACACGGTAACAAAATAACAGGTAAAGAATTCCGTTTTACCTATGGTCCCACATTCGAAAAAAAAACCCAAACAACCCAAAACAGTTCAGGTATGTGTTTCACACAAGAAAGGTTTGCTCTTCACTGTGTGGACAACATACCTCTTCAGAAAAACGAGAGGCACAGATCTCTGAACTCAGAGCTAACTGAATTACAGTATTGCAGGGAAACTGCACTCAATATATTTCATAGCTATTTGCAAAATATTCCAAAAGACGTCAACAAACTTTCTAGGATTATCAAATAATGCAACTGCCACATATCAAAAACCAAACCAAATGACCCCCATATTGCTTCTCCATGGAAATACCCACAATGAAAGAAACTTAAGCAAGTAAGCAGAGTTTCTTAAGTCCTTGAGTCTCTAAAACATTTTCCTACAAAGCAGTATTTTCACAGAATTGCCAGAGATAGCGCACCATAGCCTGCACTGCGGCATGCAAAACTTCTGCCAGAAATATGATTCCAATGAACTATGTAAAAATTGGGGATGTAAAAAGCTGAATTTCTCAACGGTAGAATCAAGGTCAAACTTACTGTGTTGTTTTCTAAAGGAAATTCTTACTTATCTATGGAGTCATTCATATTTAGTTTCTTTGAAGATATAATTGACGACAAAAGTACCAGTACAGCTGCCTTAATTTTTTTTTTTTTTTTAAATCTACCTTTATCAGTAACTCATTGTGAAATGTTCCAGATATAAAGTTACAATAAAAGAATCTATTTGAAAACACTTGGTAGATACTTATCCTTTAACAAAAAGATAAAAAAAAAAATGCTATTCAGTGAAACCAATCTAGTATATGAAAACCAACACAAATACTGCCCTTTAATAAAGAAATGCTCAACAGCAGCTTGATGCAGAGCCTTTCTGTTTTGACACAGGACCCTGGAGAGACTGTCTACAAGCATTAGAAGATGGTCATGACACAAGCTCCATCTATCTTGTAAAACCAGAAAACACAAATCAGCTGATGCAGGTCTGGTGTGACCAACGGCAGGACCCCGGTGGCTGGACGGTCATTCAGAGACGGCTGGATGGCTCTGTCAACTTTTTCAGGAACTGGGAGACATACAAGGTTAGGATGAGAGAGCTGATTAATGTTTTCCACCCTCTAAAACTTACTGTTGGAGTTAATTTAAAGGGTGATTTTAGAGTCTGGCCAAGAGCCTACTTGAAAAAGAACTTGTGCGTTTACCCTTCCAGAAGAGGAAGTCTCTGTAAAATAAGTTACTCTAGTTTTCTACTTGAGAATACACTCTGATTTACCACTAACACAAATGCAGGACATTAACATGCTTCTTCTCTTGCTTCCTCTACAGCAAGGATTTGGTAACATAGATGGAGAGTATTGGCTTGGTTTAGAAAACATTTATTGGTTAACAAATCAAGGCAACTACAAACTGCTCATAACAATGGAAGATTGGTCAGGTCGAAAAGTATTTGCTGAGTATGCCAGCTTCAGGCTGGAGCCTGAGAGCGAGTACTACAAGCTGAGACTGGGACGCTACAACGGCAACGCGGGAGATTCCTTCACCTGGCACAACGGCAAACAGTTCACCACGCTGGACCGGGACCACGACGTGTACACAGGTGGGACGGCCCTCGCAGCTGCCGTACTATTTCTGCCTTTACATCCTCACCATCCCCCACTTTTCTATCTCTTTCTGTTTTTTGAAAAAGGAAAAATACTTATGGTCATACATACAAAAAAAACCCCAACAAACCAAAAGGTATTGCACTTACAAAGGAATTTGTCAATTAGTGCCTTATGAAGTACAAACGGATGTGTCAACCCTTATACATACTAACGCCAAAACTACAAGTTTTTACACTAGTCAAGGGTCTGTAAAATATGCTATGGAGGGTTATTTGAGACAGTAACACATACTGATTTTCGGGCAAGAGAAAGTAACCAGAAGGATTCTCTGTAGAACCTAACTCCTTAGCTGGTTCCTGAAGAAGCCCAAGTTCACTTCGTACCATGGGATTTCTACATGTTAAACACACAGTTACTAAAAAAAGCCCAGAACAACCAACCAACAGAACAACCACATTTTGTACTTAGGCTGCTTGCTTTAAGACTATTCATTTGCTTCTCAGCCTGAACTGGAGCTTTCTTTTGCAGGTAACTGTGCTCATTACCAGAAGGGAGGATGGTGGTACAATGCATGTGCTCACTCCAACCTCAATGGGGTCTGGTACCGGGGAGGACACTACCGCAGCCGATACCAGGATGGCGTTTACTGGGCGGAATTCCGGGGAGGATCATACTCACTAAAAAAAGTTGTTATGATGATAAGACCTAACCCTAACACATTTCACTGAAATAACTCTTCTCTTGGTTTGCTTTGTTGTTCTAAAAATCACCTAAAGCTACGATGTTATTACCAGGAATTATCTTTTCGGAAATGAGGAAATGTAAGATACTGTACATTTATTAATAAGATATGAGGGCTTGTGTATTATATTTTCAAGAATTATCCCAGGAAAAAGAGCTGAAGAAAAGGAACTGTAATAACATTCAAAACACCTCTTGGTAGTATTAGAACTTGCAGTTTAGATGAAAACTGTAGGTAAGCTTTCTGGTTTTTACTCCCTGTAAATTAAGTTTGGAGGATAAAAATATTGCTACCACATTTAAGTATTTTTGTATGTTATGTATAAATATTCTCAAATACAGGAAATATTACAAACTGTACAGCAAGAGTTTTATTATTATTATTTTTGTTGTTATTATAAGCAATCATTTGACACAGGAATCATATCCTTTGAACTATGTAGCTGGCATATGTACATTAATGTGATGATTATGTAATCTTTGTGAATTACCGTGAATAAAGTTAGCACTATATAATTTGTTTTGAGAGCAGAAAAAAATACCGTCCTGATAAATCTGGCCTTTTTCCTTCACTATGTGCATTTAGATAATCTGCTCCTATAAAAATTCACATTAATTCAAATATTTTGGATTAAAAACACAAATTATTTTTCTTACCAAAACAAAGTACCTACTTGCATATGGAAATTAATCCAGATTTATAACAGGTATTATGTGCTCTATAGCCAAGATGTTGTACCACACAACTTTTACAATACTTTGTACCTGACTTCAGTGATTACCTGCTGTGTAGCCTCTGTAATCAGAAATGGCTGGATAAAAATTAAAAGGTCTATCCAACTTTGCAGGCAAATGATGGATACCAATTTATAAGCTATTTAATAGCCTTAGCCTTTACTTAAAATTATATAGAGAACATATCAGTAGCAAAAAGAAGCTATTTTTAACATTTCACAATTATACATATTACTGTCAAATTATTAAATAGATTTACTCATTTATATTTAGAGGTCAATCACACTTATGAAATATAGACTGGCTTCTGACTGGTTTCTGTAACAGATTGTTAACACACCCATTACAAAATAGCAAAAAATACAAGTTAAAGAATGCATAAAGAGGCAGAGTAAAAGCCTCTGGAAGTTCAACATATTTTTGGTCAGTCTGTATCACGCAGTGTTTGTGTGCGTGTGTTTGCATACTTTTCCCTTATAACCTCAGCACGTCTTTACCACAGTATGTGGGATGTAGCATGTGTTGTATATAACTGAAAGTAGGGTTTTTAATATCTTAGATTATCCCTGTAATATTGTAACCCTTAATAAAGTAACAAATGTTATTTTGACACGTTGAGATCTCATCTTGTTGTAGTTCAGATTAATGTGGAAATACTCATGAATACTTTAACAAATGAAAGAAACTTAAGCAAGTAAGCAGAGTCTCTTAAGTCCTTGAGTCTCTAAAGGAGCAGAGCACAAAAAGCTTCCTGAAGTAACTATAAAATATAAGCTGAATTTCTGTCTCAAAACAAAACAACTGTTGCATGTTTAAACAGTACTTTTAAACATAGTAAGGAATATATTAGTCTCTCCTGTTAGGTTGGAAACATATCAGTAGTTGTCTCCTTATTCATCTGGTTACACAAAATGTCCAACTGTACCTCTTAGAATGCAAGGAAAGCCTTACCTTACAAGGACACCAGCACTGCCTAGTCCTTGCCATCAGCAGGGAGAGGGTCTCTCATGTATGAAACACAGGATACAACATATGTATATATATGCAGGAGGGTTCAAAGTCTCAAAGAGACTGGCTCAAGATCAGCACACTTCATGTGCACCCTCTTCCCCTAAGAAAAGGATATGGGACTGAAACACTGCCCAGGCTGGCTGTCAAGGATGATGCCAAGTGGCATCTGAACAAGGTATGATCAAGTAATCCAAGGACTCTGCCTTTTGAAAGAGAGGTAATTGAAGATTTACTGTGAAGGCAACAGATAATGACTGAAGTCCATAATGTCAGGAGTAGCCTCAAGCTGTGTAAGGAACAAGGTAAAAATTACCATGTTCAATTCAAGCAAAACAGTGTGGTGGTACCGGACAGAGTTGAAGAAATCCTGCCAGCTGGGTGCTGTGCATGCAAGCTTCCATGTGTTTAAAGGGAGAGTGCAAGTGCTCATGGAAGATAAATCCACCGAGGCATTAGGGGTTGGCATGATATGAAGATGGCAACTCTGGCCCACGAAGGCTAAGCAGAATCCTTGAGTTCCTGATCCAGAGTTGGCAATTTAAAAACATTTATTCTTTTCAGCTGCAGTTTAGTGTCTGACTAAACCACTAATAAAACCAGGAAAGAGTTCATTATATTGGACTACTTTCATTAACAATAACCTTTGTGCAGAAGTATTTCCAGGTGAAAAACTGACCAAAAAACCAATTCATCAAATGCCTAGTTGATGCATGTCACAAAAGAAAAGGAGACAATATCAAGACTGGACAGCATTTTAACTGTAGGTCTCCCTTTTACTACATCTGCGCATTGAATTAAACATACATTTATTCAGCACCTGAGAGAAAAACTCCTTCCAAAAGTAAGTAAACATATGTATAGCCTCAAAATCTGAGCCTGACCTAATTTTTCCAAATATGAAATGAAGCGAACCATTCTTCTACATATACAGTGCTCTTCAGGTGCCCAACATGAGCACTCATCTGTCAAGGAGCTACATATAAATAAGGTAATTGTTCACACTCACCTAAATATGGAATTGTAGGAACCATTTTTAAGCTTCTGATGTACTCTCGTGTCCTTTTATAATTATCTTCCTTAGACAGTAAATAGTCTAACTTCTCAAAGGTTGTCTTGTCTTTCCGATTCAAAAGCTACAGAGAAAACAGAGATCATAAAATTTTCAAAGACAAATTCACACAAAACTAACAATTAATAACTTGTTGACTTGTCCAGTGTAAAAGAAAGCATAGTCTAGTTAAGCTTAAATATATCATCATCATTCAAAGTAGCACAATGTTTGAAAACATTCTACCTGTTTTTAAAAAAAAAGGCAATTCAGTCTGTCTTAAGCTATGAAAAACCACAACATTATTTCTTACTAATTTGTCAGTGACTCACATTTGTTACGTGAGTTTTGAATAACCTCAGCAATATTAAATTTTTAGAGAAAAAATGTTATAATACAGTTACCAACATTCTCATAACTTAGAAGAGTTGCTAAAAATCCTCTGAATGTAAAAGTAAAAACAGCAATGGAAAATGCTCTAAATAAATGCAAACTGTGCCATTTCAACAGTATCTTATTAAAAGTATAACAAAACTTCTCAGAAAAAAAGTATATGGAAAGTAAATTATTACGATATTAAATCCATGTTTTCTATTTATTAGATTTATTACAGAAAACCAGAAAAACATTTAGGAATGAAAAACTGTAGTCACAGGGAACTGAAAAGTAAATATAAAATACACAACTGTAGCTATAAGAACACATTTCCTGTTTTAGCTGGTTTAAGAAACCCCAGCAATATTTTTAAGATGGTTTTAAAAGCCAATTGAGTTGGAGTGGGTGGAGAATTATGGCACTGTACACTGGCTTCCTGCAGGTGTCCTTTCTGACAACAGACAGCTGCTCCATAGCACATTCCTTCATACAGCTTTTTCTCTGGAAAATTCCAGTTGTTCTACTACTTAGCTTGTAAGTCTAGCTGTTCATAAAAGAATAATATATAAAGGATAAAAATGAGTATATCAGAATAATTTTGCTGCTTTCTTTTTAGCAGCACTGAGAATTGCTTGAGGCCCTCCCACTGCAATGTATTATATTTCTGAACTCCTGTGCCTACAAAGAGCCTGACACTTCTTTAGGTCTAAGTCAAATTAGTCACATACTTAATTTCATACATGAGCAATTTTCCCTATTTATTTCCAGTTTCATCAAGCTTCTCAAAATATCAGGCACTTACTGTTTTATTAGACTATAACCTTATTCAGAGCAATTAAATAATAAAATAGTTGCAAGCATTTTAAAAGCCTAATAAACTTATCTAAGATATATGTACAGTCATCTTTATTTATAAGCTCTGAACATTCAATGTGACCCATGGTGTGTGGAATACTTAATTGATGACAATTACCCAAACCTTTGTATAGTTAACTATTATACAGAGTAGTAACTTATAATTGTGAATTCCGCTTTAAAGAAATATTTAAATTTACTCTAAGTTTTCCTAAGAAATTCTGCCTTCCAGAGACTGAGTTTCTGAAAATAGAATTATCAATGATTTTAATTTCTAAAATACATAAAAATTGAAAGGCATCACACAATCACAAAATTAATGCTTGTATATTTATAACATGCCTTTTCCTTCCTTTTAGGTAATGCATTAAACAATAAACTATGTTTGGATAAGGGGACACTGATACATGTTCTGTACAAGGCTGTTATAAGATTACTTATCAAGAAAAGTCTTCTTGAGCATATGATCAGTGGCTTCTAGAACACACAGGAAAACAGGAAATTTACAGGAAAATAAATGCAGCTGAAACTCAACTTTTCACAAAACATGTTACAGACCACTACTTCTACCACAGTACTATAAAAATAAGAACACAAAAGCATCTTCCTGCAGAGTTTTCAATACGACGAAGAACCTCAGAAATCAAACAAAACAGAATGGACAAGGGTCAAGGCAACACTTACAGCCCAAGTTTTGGTCAGCCTGAAGATAGGTGCACTTTGCAATGCTGAAACCACAGACATAAGGGAATGAAGATTATTCAGCTCCAGAAGCTTCTGAAAAAAGGGAATAATAGCTTTTAGAACACTGGAAAGGGACGCAGGTTGATTAATATCAAAGTTGCATTAATAACCCATGACTTTTATCATTAATAAAATACAAAGTTTTCCTCAATGACTGCAGACAAAATAGTATCCAATGCTGTCATGTGCAAGATTCTTAAGACGACTTTAAAAGTTGCCAATTTTACAAGTATACCCATCAATATAATAGGCATTTCAGTTTCGAGAACACAAACAGCATTTGATTTCAGTCTGTTATTTTCTAAGGCTATTCCTTCTGGAACAGAAAATAGCAAAAAAGTATTTGATGCATTGTTCTTGAAAATCCATGTAATTTTGGAAACTGAAGATTTAATCAAGCAAAAACATTACACAAAGATGCTGCCAACCCTCTCAGAATTAACAAGACTTTAGCCTTTGTAATCTGTTTTATAGGAAAAATTTACCTCACTTCTATATACTTTAAATTAACCCTGTGTTTTGACAATTACTCAAAACACTGATCTCAGGCAGACAATACTTTGGAATAAAGCTGTCAAGATGATAATGCTTGCTACAACAAGCACAAAAATGTAAGATAGAAAAATGAGAATTGCTGTCATGTAGCTTCTTTGTAAAGCTTAAAAAGAGGCTGGATTCATCCTCAAGTGATCCATTTACTCGCTGCTCAGAAGCATTTAAGGAAGATCTGGACTTTATGGAGGGAAAAAGCAGGAAAAGTAAAAAAGCAAGAGAAGGAAAGAGAGCAGTGTTCCCCTTTGTGCAGGCTATAAAAACCTCAACAAAACACCACAATGCTTATTTCTGAGAACAACCTAAGACCTCCAAGCTGAACATTCTCCTATTACTTGGACTATTTTTTTGTGCCAGTAACTTACCCAGATAAATTTTCTTCTAAAAGTACAAAACTGCAAAATAAATTGATTGGAAATATGCACAAGACAAAAATGGCTTTGTACTACATGGAAAGTATTATTTTAATTACCTACACACATACACAATTTCACACATACAAAATTAGCACTTGGGACTTTGACAATGACCACAGAATTTCAGGTCATGAAAGAGATAAATATTTTTAAATTTGTTTGTTTTAAAGTTGAGAGTAAGACGCAGTGCTCAAACTCATTAAAATAACTGAGCTTTATCAGCAGTGCTTTATACCAGCAACTCCATATTGCAAGCAGAAATACAAGTCTCACAATAGCTATTTCAGAAGCAATGAATTTCTTTTCATAAAAGTCAAATTTGAAAATTTGGTGGGAGATAAAAACCAGACCAATTTACAACATTTGATGTTGTCGACACACAGTTGGCCACCAACAATCCAAATCACTTTTGAACTTGTAAGGCACACTGCCCCCGCAGAACAGAACAGCTCTCATGCCTTTATCTCACTCATGAGGTACAACGGAGCAGATGTGCTCAAACAGAACTGTCAGCCTCTCTGCAATCCAACAAGGGCTCACAAAAGTAGTGCAGAAACAAACAAGAAGGAATTAAGGTTTTGAATGATAGTGTAAGAAATTTGCACTTACTTTAGCTATTTTCACAAAATGGCTCAGTATTTCTGCCCTTATTTTTAAGGTCTGTGCTGTTAATATTTCTCGTACAACCCAAAAACTGACCTATGAAGTAAACACATACAACTTTAATTTATTACAAAAAAAATGGACTTTATTAGCCTATCAGAAGAAATATCTGCAAACTCTCACAATGCTCCAGGAGGAAAACAGGGTAAGGAAACAAACTATTTCTGCCCCCATGAATTCTCATCTGTATCACTGCAATTGCCCTGAAGCGTTACCACCAAAATAGGTAGACAAGTGAGACAACACAAAATAACTGAATGAGCAAGTGAAACCCAGAAAAAAAAGGAACAAAATTGCTAATGTTGCACCATAGCAAAACAAATTAAGAACTATTAATTAGGAACAAATGGTCTAGAGGAACAACATGAAAATGTGGACAAAACAATTGAAAACGGGCTGTTATTTAAAAATCTTAATCCTTATTTGGAAAAATAGGTTTTAATTCACATGAGTAGTTCTGTTTAACTTTATACTCCAAGACAACTGTCAAACAGTACCTGTTCATGACAACAATCAAATTATATACCTGGTTAAACCTTCTAGTAAAGGCAACAATATTTGGAGCGAGGGTGTGTTTTTCTTTCTTATTCCATCCACAGCTGGCTAGTTCCTAGGAAACACATTAAAAATTGCCTTAAAAACAGAAATGAATTCTCCTTAACACTAGTTCTAAATCACTCTTCTGTTTTTAGAACCACAAGTCTCAGTTTCAATCAAAATGTTGTTCAACTTTCCAAATGTACACTATTAATTTTAGACACCTTCATATGAAAAGGCAGAGTCAGCCAAAGAGAATTCTGCCTTTGAAAAGCACTTTGTAATGCTGATAAATGGAACACACTCTGGAGATCTGTACAGCCTGTGCGAGCAGCAGGGAAAGCACTTCCAGCTCTGAACAGAATTTGAATCCTCATCTCCAGCACTGTAACTTCTGCAGACAAAAATGCCAATTTGCATCTGTCAGGACACAGATTCTCCACATGAACAGTCCATGTCCTACGACACTAGAAATCATATGTTTATGTGGGAAAAAAATCTCAGACACTCTACTTGGGGCAGCAAAATTCCCCTTTGTCAGAAAAGTGAAAGAGGTCAGCAGCCCAAGGATATCAGGCAGTTGTAAGAGGGCTAGTGAGTAACAATGGAAAATCCTGTGTATGACAAAAGCATCTGACTAGGTTTAAAATTCAGACTGAACAGGAAGGTTGATAAACGTGAGTGATTCAAAATGCCCCTGCTGATTTTTTTAATACGGCTACCATATACTGTGTTCTACAATTATACTTCATCTCTCTTTTTTTTGATATGGAAAGATGCTGGCAGTCTGCTCAATGTTCACAGTCACAGAAAATATTCCCATCAAGCGTGCAAACCCTGAAATTTGTGGAGATTGCAATTTCAGTACTTGGAAAAAATCTAAATAAAGTTACATAAAAATCTAAAATGTAAGCATAATTATTTCTGCTGGAGAACAAAGACTTGTTAACTAGATATTCTCTTTCTAAAGTCTGCAAAGTAAAATGCAGATGTGTTTTACAGTAATAGCTAAAAAGCAGGGAAAAGCCTCAGCAAATACCATGCTTAAAGGATGTTTGTGTCTGTGAGATAAGACTTAGCAACCAAAACTCTAAAATCTTAGGTATTTCCATCCATGCATAAGGCCATGTTAAAAGAATAAAACCTTAAATTTCAACCAGAAAATGTTAATGTTCTTAGTCTAATAATTTACCTAACAGCAAGGGGCAGGTTCATAACAAATACTACACAGACTATTTCTTGCCTTAAAACCTAGTCCTACAGCTGGCAGAGTTTCAGGATAGAAACAGTTCATTTTTGGCAAACAAACTATATTAACAATTCCAATAAATGAAAATCAGAAAGGACAATTAATAACTAATAGCTCATGGTGACTGCTACATAGTCAAAGACCTATATCCTAGCATAAGCTGAAAATACAAGTTTTCCCTCTGATCACTCTTTAGTGAGTTACAACTATTTGGCAGAGCAGCACTTCAGGAAATTTCATCTCCAAAACACAAAATGAAGCAAGAAAAAAGGAAAAGAAGAACAGTAAATCAATTGTCTTGGGATATTTTTTGCTATAAAATTCTATACAGGTTTCATAGTAACTAAAGTAAATGTAAAATTCACTTTAAAAATCAACATCTACAGTCTTGTATTTATTTTTTAGTTCGCTCATCTCAGAGTATAACACTACCAAGGTAATTGGACTAAAAAACCTTCTCTGTTTTGTTCTGATATTTGTCTAAACAAAACTTCCTCATGGAAAAGTATCTGTGTAAAAATTTGTACAGATTGAAAAAAACTTATTAGCAGATTTTTCTATGGGTATTGCTAATTTCTTATTGCATTACTCATTTGATATTTTTTTCCCACAGGAAAGAAAAGTCTCCCTAACTGCCTGGAGCACATACGTAATTTCAAAAGCATGAAAGTGTTTACAGCTATAAAATTGTCTTGGTGTTATTGAGGGGAAAAAAATTATCTGACAGGAAGGACAGACAACCGATAGTACAGGAAGGAAATCAAAAATTTGTCTCTCAAAATAAAAGTCTACTCATCTCTCTGAACTATTGTAATAAATGATGACTTGTTTTGTTAGTAAGCAAATTAGCTGGCTAGAGCTTCCACTAAAAATCTTCTGAACTTAACTGTCCCTACTGATGTCGCCAGAAATTCAGTTCTGCTAACATTATGAGGGGGCAGAAGATGACCTTCATAGAACCATGACATTCCAATTGTGGGACAATATGATAACAACTCACAGTGGATTACAAGTATATGTTCTTATATTAAAACACCTGAAGCAGGAGTCATGTGATTCTTGTACCTTTTGCAGTAAATAAATTTATCACACTTTTACGCAAGTTTGTAATATTCTGACAACTCCTTTTATTCTTCATTTCTTAAGTTCCTATTACTGATTTTCAAATGTCTGTGTTAACTCTGATTGCTTTTCCTCAAAAGGCCTCAAGTTCCCTTCTATGTCTTTCTTAAAAGGTTAAAATCTTAAAAGACAATACACTAACTTTTAAGGGTTTGGGCTGATTTATTCCCAGCATTTATTATTTTGAATCTTAAAAGCAATCATAAAAATTAAAAAGCTTATCAAGCTTATGCAGCCTAAAACTGAGATTATGGCCAGAGGCATGAGTCTGAAATCTGACAGGAACTGAAAAACAGCAGCAGAAGGGAGAATAGAGAATTTTCACACTTGATAAACTTATCCTGAAGAAACACTCCACTCAAAGCAAGACAAGACTTCCAGAAAAGCACAGTCATCTCCTTTGCCAACAGATGACAAATCCAAGTAACTCATGCTGGATTACAGACTCACAGTGCTAACAGGGAATATACCTAGAAAAATATTAGTGTGGTACAAGAAGGTGGCCATTTTTGAACAAAAGAGCACTACTGGAATTGTCACATTTCTTCAGGCACTGAATTCCAAATGTAAGCAGATGGTTTAAGAAAACCTACCTCAGGCTGTATAGCTTTAAAAACTGGCATATCCATCAACGTTATCTGGCTCTGCAATGAAGACAGAATGTTACATCATATAATATGAAGAGCTAACAACAGCATATTTCCATCTGCCCTTCAGTAACCACACATATCCCTCACCAACCAGAACAAACCTATGCTAGGGTCTCCTAAAAGACTTCAAAAAGTACAAATGGTTTGATATAGTACAACAAATATGCTGTGTCAGGTCAGTAGTAAATTATTAAATCCCAAGACAGGCTTATTTTATTGAAGTTGATAAAGTAAGAAATTTGTTTTCAAGAACACTGGAAGTTTATTTAAAATAGTTTTTTTTTAAGAAAAAAGATTTCATGTATTTTTTAGTACTCTGCAAGCCTTGAATATTATAAAAGCTTAAACGCAAAAATAACATTTCTACTTACAGCAAACTCCTCAGGAGTTACTTTCAACACATCAAATACAACTGCATCATAGCTTTTATTGGCATAATCTGAACTTCGCCCTTCCAGAGAATCTGAGCTGCTACTACCCTACAAAGAAAAAATAGTAGGCTTATCTGCAGAATGATGAATTTAATCTCAAAATCAGGAAATAAATGTGTAAAAATACTAAGTAATGACAAGAAAAAGTGTGAACTTCAAGAAGTTTCTGACACCAAATTATCAAATTTAGTTTTATGCCATTCACAAGTGCTCCCAATTTCCTTCTGCAAAAACTACAGTAGCAAAATTTTAGCTCTATGAAATTTTCAGCTTTAGCAAGCCATTTTTAAAATCACAGACTAAATGAAAGAGCTATCACACAAAAGGAAATGTGTTGAGATTTTGAAGGATAGGATTCTTAAAATTAAATGCACAAAGACTGGGTAGATCCAAATCAGCCTGCTCTATCCACAACATTATAACAAAGGGAAAATGGACACATTCTGAAATTTAACCTTCAGACTATGGATTAGGAAAGCCTGATATTTGTACTGGTCAAGCCTGAGAAGATAATAAAAGGGGAAACAGTAGAAAGGCAGACAGTTAATTTGTATCAGGAAAGTGCCAAGTCAGCATTCAGAAAGAGGAGCACTGCCTCAGTATCTACTGAGGGCAGTGAGTAAAGGATAGAGATTAAAACAGTCTTGTTGGACTTCCAAAAGATTTTTGATGTTGTTCTTCACTCTAAAGACATTAAGGTCCAGCACAGAAACTGTCCTTGCAATGATAAATTATTAGTTACAAGGCAGTTGTTACAAGCACTGAAAATATGTGAATCTGAAGTGAATTACATATAGAAAAGTGATGTTCATTATATATTCAACAACCTGGTAAATCCTGTAGCCTTAACTGAAAACTATGGATCTTCATTTATTTAATGTGGCTAAACAGAAAACCTGGCAATGAAAAACTGAAAAGGGTCATCAACAGGTTTGATTAAGTTTGGAAAAGCAAAAGAGAAAATATGCAACAGATTATTAATATGCTCCTTTATAAATCCATGGTGCACCCAGCTTCAAAATACATATGCAATATTACTGCATCCCAAAGCTGAAAAAGAGTTTCCTCCAATCCCACATTTAAAATGTATGCTTTACAGGACAAGCTTTACTGTAGCTGATTAATAATATTTCATCATAATATTAAATTAAAGCAAAAACCTAGAAAAACCCTACCAGCTAATTCCCAAGTAGTGTTCTGCTGACTGTCATGGAGCAACAAGCAGGCTGTTAGCTGGGCACAGCAGCTCAACAGAGAACCAGGTAGTCTTGGAAGGAGCACAGAAAAGCTGCCTGGTCTCCAAAGGATACAAGCATTAAAATGAACAAAATCTTTGAGCACTTTCTGACTAGCAGACTAGTAAATTAAAAAGAAAAAAAAAAGAAAAAGAAAAAAATGCGGCTGGACATTTCTGGTTTCTATTTCTGCTGACTCCATTCTGATGGTATATAACATTGCTCTGAACTCACTAATAATACATGGCTGCTCTGACTTAGAGTAGCAGGTCAAAAATGCTACATAAAACTAAACAAAATGAGTAATCAACAACAACAAAAAAACGTGGCTGTGAACATCAAGAACCAGGGAGTGTTCTACCATTTCTCTCTTGCCATGTTAATTCTTTTTCTTACAAATGGTGTGGTATTTGACTAGTAGTGGAAAGGGAGTCTGTGAAAGTTGAATGAAGCCAAAATTTCCATTTTGATACAGAAGCTAATAAAACCCAAGGAACTGTACCTCTGGAGTGGCGGAGGTGACCATCACATTGGCCATGAGCTCATTCCTTTTATACATGCTCCTCACAAGATGCAGGAAGTTTCACCTCAGCCAGCACTTGTTGAAAACAGAAAACAGAAACTCCTGCAAAGCAAATTATTTGTGGAATAAATAAAATTTATTAAAAAACTAAAACGCACACAGAAAATAACCCAGCAATACAAGATATTTCATCTTCCTTCCTTGGACCAAAGGACTTAAGAAACAAGATTATCTTAGGAGACGGATGCTCTTTTCTTTTCCAGCTACCAACTGTGAAGGAGTACAACTGAATATTGCTGAAGTCATGCCAAGTCCTAACCCTTACCTCCACTCAACTCAAGAAATTCAGGAGAAGGAAGATTTGTCATTTATGTTGAATTAGGTTTTATGTCAAGTCCCTCCTAGGCAAGACAAAGTCTCAGAAACTGCAAGTTACCACAAACTGCTTACAGAGGCAGCAAGTCAGCTCAAGCTCTGACTCTCTTGAAGTGAGAAAACAGCATGGCTGTGTCACTGTTCCCCACAGCACACATGGATGGGCCCATGGCAGCACTGCATCAATTCCTGTACATGGACTCTTGCAGCAAAATCTGTAGCTGCTCTTATGTGCAGCAAGGGATACTGCCACACCTCCCTCTGTGTCCTTGCATTGCTTCCCCCAACAGAAAAATTCTGAAAAACCAAACAGCTAAGAATAAAAATAACCTCTTATTTTACTCCCTTTAGAAAGATGAGGCATCCACTTCTCATTCCTTCAAAAAGAAACAATTCTCCCCAATATCTTGCACGAAACAAGACTACAACACTAAATTGGCTTCAAATAATGCCAAAATCTTCTCTGCTCAACAAGGCAAGATTCAATTTCTTTTATCTTTTCTCCTTTTAAAGTTAACTCATTTTGAGCACTAACAGGCTGCTAAGTATTTCTAGGTCTGGAGTTGTCCTTCTTAATAGTCCTTACAATCCGGAAGTGGAAAGTAATTCTGTAGAAGTGATTTTTTTAACATGTGGCATTTACATTAAGGCCACAAAAATATTCTTGTGTCCTCCATCCCTGCCTTTCTGAATAGATTCTCCAGGGCATGAGGAATCAATAATGCTGTGAAATGGGAAAGAAAAATCCCATATGTGAACTTGTATCGCACCCAAGTTCTGTTTTACAACAAGTTTTAATGTTCATTATGTCAAAGTGAGACAAAAATGCTTTAATACATAAAGCCAAAAGCACTCATATACTTTTGCCTTTCAACATTCAGGATTATATATAAATCTTGCAAGGCTAGAAACTTTCATTCTAGACAGGATCAAAATAGATTCCCCTTGCCTTACCCCGCCTTCCCAAAACATTTCAAATATAACACAAGCATTAAAAATGCCCTGCTTCTTCATATGTGCAAAGATTTCTCCAAGATTATCTCTGGAAAAATACTTCTCTGTACACCCACTTGTTTTGCTACCTTCATGAAAGTCATGGGAAGCAGTTATCCTCTTAAGTCAAGTCCATTCAATCATTTGAAGTGTTTCCCGACCTGCAGAAAGCATCACTCTGCACACAAAGTAACCCTGGAGCTAATGCTAAGCCCACAGTATGAAGAGGCTGTCAGACAACATAGAGAAAGATATGAAAAATTATACTCCCCTGCACTTGCCATATTTCATAGCAACAAGATTAAAAAGAAACTTCTGAAAGTCTAAAAATTACCAAAGGCCCAAAATGTTGGCAATAAAAGGTAAAAAGTCATTAAAATGACACAAAACTTATTTTCATACCTTTTGATTCTTCCAATTTCTTTCAGCTTGCTCAGGATAATCATTAAAATTATTAATTACACAAACAGTGCTAAAAATCAAAACTAAGAAAACACCTTATCTGTTTACATAGAGGGCTCACAGGCACACTGCAGCAAATCTCCTTCACAGGCTGCCAGAAGTAAAGTGGATAAATCAGGATGCAAACATACATACCACCAGAGGTTGTCTGTTCTTCCTCGCCAACTTGACAAACCCATTTAGATAGTGCTCTCTGAAGCAAAGAACTGGAAAAAAAAAAACAAAAATGCCACCATCAAAACCAAGCACAGAAGTAAACCTCAGAGATGTTATTTTACATTTGTCAAATCTTGTTAACTATGCCACAGAAGCAACATTCTCTGAAAGTAAAATGCAAATTTGGTATTGCTGTTAGTTATATGCACACAATGCAGTCAAAGTGCCTGTAAGTTCAGTCTCAGTACTAGTTACCCAAGTCTCAAGAAACTTAAGCACAGAAAACCACTTCTGGCCAACAAAGTCCCTATGCTCTAATTTCTGAATGCTAGCACAGCAATCTGAGGAAGTTACTGACTGTTCACATTGCTTTCAGCAAATACAAAAATAACCATGTCAGCAACCACTGATGACTGTTGCTCTCATTGATTTTTTCATCAAAGGGAAAAACACTGAGCAATATATGCTTCTTACCAGCCCTAATTAAGCCATTCCCGACTCCACAAGTCGACTGGCTTAGCTGATTCCAAAAAACATTTACTTACTGTTTTCATTAGTTGATCATGGTTTTCCTAATACCACTGAATCATGAACTGAGAGCTGCAATGTGATTATAAGAAAATATACTTCAACGTTCAAGCAAAAGATAAATGTTCTTTCTTAAGCTTAAATTAGCTGGACTAACTGGTTCAGTGAAAACCATTAAAGTGCACCAGGGCCCTACCTGGGCACTGATACACTTGGTTAGAACCAACCGAAATAACCAGCAGCGTTTGGAGGTTTTTTAAAATAAATTTAAAACAGATTAGTTCCAGTTGGAAGCAGCATGCAATGAACATCTAATCTCACTGCCCAACCACTTCAGGGATGACCAGATGTTAAAGGAATTGTCTATTAAGGGCATTGTTCAAAGGCTTTTAAACACTGACAGGCATGGGCACCAACCACCCCGTAGGCAGCCTATTCCAGTATTTGACCACCCTCTCAACTCAAGAAATGCTTACTGATGTTCAGTCTGAACCTCCCGTGCTGCAACTTGGAACCACTCCTGTACGTCCTGCCCCTGGATTCCGGGCAGGAAAGATCACAGAGAGCAATGAGGCTGCTGCTCAGCCCCCTTTTCTCCCAATTAGATAATCAAAAAGCCCTCAGCTGCTCCTCAGAGGATATGCCTTCCAGAATCTGGTATCACACATCAGAATGGTTAACTGGCATTCATCAAGATAAGGGAATGAAGACTACCTAAAAAGTCTTGCTTTTTACCTTCAGCAAGGCCAACAATATACTACTACACTCCCTCCAGTGGCAACACCCAGCCTAAAGACACATTTACGACACACCATATAAAGCTCATATTCAGTTCTGAACTGCTTTGCATCATTGCATTGATTTTTATTTTCTTCATTCCTAAACTATTCTTCAAGATGTTCACCACTAGAGCCTTCCTTTCCTTGATGAACCATGATCAAAGTCATACTCAGATGCTGTGGGCATAGAGTAGAAATCTAAGTATGTCAGCACAGCTAACTACTGGAAGAAAAGGGTCTTCTTAAGAAAACACAATGAAACAGTAACAGGGTTATATTTTTGCCCTGTGCTTGCAGTCACTGATGTGAAACTTGTATCACCATCTACATAATGCGCAGCTACAGCCCTCTTAAGGCTGGGGAGAAGTCCCATCTTTTTGTTCTATTGGTAAAAAAGGCAAAAAAAATATACCATCACAGTATCTAAATTGATGCACTCACTGGTTGTTCTCCATACCTACATGTTTACATACCTTTTCTCCCCCTCTCGCTAGGGTTCTTCTAGGTCAGTATCATAACTTTAATTAAAACAAACAAAAAAGTAAATTCAAAAGGATTTCAAAACCTTTTGGAGCTTGCACAATTTAGAAACTGTTTGTCATTGCAGTGACAGATCATACAGTCCTGGAAGGATTTGTAGAGGAGAATTTATTTTCATCTTTCAAAGGAGCAGCTACTGAGTGCCACGTGGATACTTGCTAACCTAGAAAAACACAAACCTCAAAAGCACAGAGGAACACTGAGGCAAGACCATTTAATTTTTGACAGCATCCTTTCCCAAAAGTACAAACACCATGTAACTTCATTTGTTCCCCACCCAGTAAGCATCATCTCTCAAACCCCAGTTCTCATCCCCTCACATATGTGTCCTGCAAAGGGGAGGGGAAAAGGATCGTATCTCCTAGCGTAATCATAGAAATTACCCATATGAACCCCACCTTCTCCAGCAAACAACTTTATCTGTATGCCACTCTGAGCCCTTTTATGACAGACTTCATGTAGAAACACAGATATGAGACTGGACAGTTGAGCTCTGTTAATAGTCATAATGCTTTATATGAAAAATCTCTTTATTTCAAAAAGTACCTCTGAAGTAATTAAACATTAGATCTTGGTGGACATTTTGTACAGCATGAAAAATTATAGAGTATTTGAAAGCCTGGATTTAAATAATAATTGCCTATGAAGAGTTTATTAAGAACAAAGCAATTAGGCTACAGAAGACTACCATAGAAATGTGATAGCTTTTTAAAAATCTTCCAAAGCAAACACTTGTGTATTTTCAGTATCCATTTCACCAGGAAGTCCCTAATATATTTCACTGTGCTTTAGGCAACAGTACCACCTATAGATAAAATACACTATGAACAATTCAGCAGTTTCATGCTCATCCTTTTCTGAGAAACTTCTTACTATATAGCTAATGATAAATAATTAAAAGGTAACAAAAATAAAATGGGGCTGTGGATTAATTCAGCTAACCATAAATTGAAATCACTCAAGTAAATAACTAATCCTCAATAACATGCACTGCCTCTGAGTAAACAGGCTGAAAAAACCTGAATCTTACATCACATCCCAGTAGTAGCCAATGGATCAAGTCTAATTCAGGAATAAACACATTCAAAGGTGACTCCTCTTTCTAAAATTCTCTCAACTCTCCTGCTTCCACCCTTCCAGTGCATGTACTCAAGTGAGTTTCACTGTGAGCAGGGAAACAGCTGCTGTCACGATTTTAAGAAACAACTTCAAGTTTAAGAAACAAATCCAAGTCCTACACTCTTGAGTTTTATGAATACACAACTGAGTTGAATTATATCTAACAGTACATTAAAAACAACACCTAATGCATTGATGACACGCTTTACTTGACTAGCCCCATGTTACACTAGACTGCCATTGGTCCCTTTGCTGTCACTAAGCTGCCCTACAACAATTAAAATTCCAGCTTTTCAAAGTAAGTGTCCTAGAGCAACCTGAATACAAAGACATCTGTAGCAGTCACTACACCAAAAAGGCAAGCTAACATTCCACAAGCTGAATAAAAATAAGGTTGTCTTATTTTTCAAAATTATAATGAATGCAATGTCTCAGTTTTCTAGTTTAAGAGCTGTATGCAAAATTTCATAACGAAATTATTTCAAATCTCACAGGATCCTCAGCTGCTAAAACCATGACAGACTAGGAAGGTGACAATACTGGCTTGTCCAATGCTCTTCTTCTGACTATGCCCCACATCTTTACTATATCCACTGATTACTGTGCTCACTCTAATGACCGTTGATTATATTTACAAATTTACTCTTAAGTGTTTTCTTCTCTCCATTCTTCTATTTGCACCATTACTTCATTATGATCAAAATTATTTGTATAAGCCAAAGAAATACAATAAAGTGAAATTCTACTATGTAAAGATAGCAGCAAGATCTCCATCTGGCTCCTTAAACAAATTAAGAAATACAATATGGGTTTCTCATAATTGGAAATCATTTGAAGGACTTTGCATAGACTCGAATTTTATCAGTCTCTGGAAATCTTTACATCAAGGTTCCGTATCAAGATGGAGCTGCAGTGCTCTCTCCTGCAGAAGTCCTCCTTCAAAAGTCATTACCCTTCAAGTAAGTCTTTAAACTTGAATAACTTAGAAGACCAAGATATATGTTTAGGGCAGTTATACTTAAAGAGAGTCTTCATGAAACTGCTACAGGAAAAGAAACATATATCTGTAAATTATAGTAGAACACTACTACAACTCTACTTCTCTAACCAGAAGAGAATCGACAGACACTCCTGTCATCTCTGGTTATCAAATGTAAGTGAAAATATGAAACACCTGCAAGTTTAAATAAAATTGTGTACTCACGGTGGAATAAGGCAACTGTGCTCTCAACCCATCTTGCTGCACACCTCGTTAGTCCATTGCTGGGTCTAGCTCTGGCTTTTCAGCAGTTTGACCGCTTGTTTAAAAACATAACATTCCTGTAAATATCAAGAAATAGGTTACATTTATTTTACAACTCAATTCTTCTTAAACTGGGCACTCGTCACCTGAAACATGCACTCTGGTATTTTTGTTCTTATCTCTCCCTCACAACTTTCATTGTTAGCTCCCCATTCTAGTTTCATCGGTATGTGCCAAATTCCCAAACACAAAATAACTACATCTACATCACAGAGGGAAGAGCAATGGATTACAAATTTCGTAGCTAAATATACTCCAAATGTGTGCTTGCAACTCTCCCTGACTCTGTCAATCAACACAAGGTCCAAGCCAAGACGCACTGTGTATTGGTTTCACTTCTTTCAAGGTGCTTTATGAACTGTAAATGCTACTCCATCCTCATACCATTTAGGCTTAACTAAACAAAACAAAATGGACAGAACCCCAAATACAGTAATTCTTTTATCTCTGTATCAGCAAATAAAACCATAGCTCTTCCACCAAACATGATTCGAAACAAACCTGAGAAAAATACTGCTTAGGTAACTCATTTTGGTAATATTTATATTAGGTATAGCCCTTCTCTCTTCTCCTCTTTTGTCTTATAGCAACTTTCATAAAACCTAATATTTAATAAAATTATACATCAAATGAGAAGGAAATAATCTCAAAGACAGCTTCTTTCCTATAGATTGACATGAAAATCCCATTAAAGCCCATATTGCTTTGACAAAGGTAAAAATCACTGCAGATCAATTGGTGTTAGTTACAACTGTGCCTTTACTACAGTCTCTATTTTCCTTCTATCACTAGGGAACCTCCACCTTCAAAAAGTCTATCTTCTGGATTATAACTACATATAATTCCTACTGGCATCAAAGAAAGCTCTCTTTTGCTGGAAAAGTAGTATTCTTTTGACACACCCAAAACTCATCCAGTAGGCAGTCCTTACATGAGCAAATCATCCTAGTCCATAGAAGAATCAAAATGACAAGTTAAAAATGGGTTAGCATCCACTTAAGTATTTCAGTCAAATTACAGACACGATGCCTGATGTCTGTCCTGCACCATGTGGCATTTTAGTAAATGGAAAACCCTGTAATTACCACGTGCCTGAACTTCTAGATGTCTTTCCTCCATTAAAATAAAACAAATAAACAGAAAAACAAATAAATTAACTTGCTTTGAAAGTGCTTTGTAATTATTCTTCTTCAAATTGGTGCTACATCAGGTGATACCCAGGATGGAAAACAAACGAAAAACAAACAAGTGTGTGAAGTTCTGCCCTTTACAGCAGCTTCTTGTTCTTGACAGACATGAAGAACATCTACTAGCCATGGCATGAATGGTCAACAAGGAAAAAATTACCTATCAAATCTGGACATAAAAGACAGATTGCAACATTCATAGATAAGGTTTCTGAGGCAAGTAATAGCCTTCTGTATTTCAGAGACACCAAGGTATTTCAATTTTTTCAGTAATTAGTATGACAAGAATACATATGCTCCATTTTGTTGGGTTCAGAACAACAAACCACAGACAAAAGGCATGATGTACTTCTATAACCAAGAATTTCAACATCCATTCCTTCTTCCTACTACATGCAACGCCCCAGGCTGACATAAGCCTGCAGAAGCTAGACCAAAAACTGTCTGAAGTGACTTGAAAACAGATCGCAGTCAAGGCTCTTAACAAGACCCGCACGGTTTCATCCACATGATATGCCAATATAATTTTCAAATTTATTCCTAAACACACAGGAGGACGTGGCCAACCCTGGGTGCCTTCCATCTGCTCCCGCTACACCCCACACCCGCAGCAACGCTGCTCCCGCCGTCTGCACTCGCAGCGCCAGCTGCTCGTGCCCGCCCCGCCTCGGGGGAGCGCCCCGCAGGCGGGCAGGGCCCCGGGGACAAGGCCCGGCGCCGCTCCGAGAGGCCGCGGGGCCGCTCGGGCGCTGGCGGAGCGGGGAAGCGCCGCCCGGCCCCGCCGAGCCCGGCGCCATGCCCGCCTCCCGCGCACCTGCCGCGCCCCGCGCCGGAGGCGGCCGGCGATGCGGAGAGCCCCGCGCTGGCCTCGGGGGGCTGCCAGCCTCCGGCCTCCGGAGGGTGGGCGCCCGTCCGGGCCCGTCGCCGCAGAGCTCCGCCCGCAATGCACGCCCGGAGCGGAGATGGCAGATGGAAGAGCGGCTGTGGCGGCCGGTCCCATGTTTTGTGCCGGCACGGGGGGCCCGTCCGCGGCTCACCTGTTCGGGGCTCGGTGCCCCCCAGCAACGCCCACGAGCCCTCCCGGTGCGAAGGAGGCGCCCTCAGCGCCGCCGAGGACGAGGCCCGGCCGGGCTGGGACCGCGGGGCGGGGCGCGGGCGCGCGGACTGACGCGCGCGCCAGCCAACCGCCTCCCCCGGCGGGAGGGCGCGCCAATGGGCGCGGGCGGGGCGGGAGCGCGCGAGCGCAGGTGCTGCTGCGCCGTCCTTGGCCGCGCCCTCCCCGCCCGCGCCCCCTGGCGGTCGCAGCGCGGCTGCGCACGCGGCTCCGTGAGGGCGGCGGGAGCGCGGGATCCGAGCCGGGCGAACCGGAGATGAGAGCCGGGGATCCGGGCCGGAGAGAGCCGAATGGTCCGGGCAGAACTTCCGAACAGCCCCGGAGTCCCTCCCGGCCGCGGCCCGGCCCCGAACAGCGGGTTCTGGCCCCGAGCAGCCGGAGCACCGTCCCTGAAGTGCCGTTCGTTCGCCTCCCCTCGCTGCAGCAAGGGCTGTGCCTCCTTCCCGGTGCACCGACGAACCTCTTGGAATCTCCAGACTAAAACTGCTGTCAGGTTACGTGTCCGGGTAATGATGCTGCAGGGCAGTGACCGTGTGTGTTCTTCCAAGGCAGTCAAACAGAGCTTTGTGGACTTCTTGGTATTTGAAAGTGCTACTTGAAGCTACGAGGCAGAAGGATGGTGCACCTTTCTCTGACTGACATCTTCTCTAAAAGCAGCGTTCAGCATGTGTGTGTGGGCACCACTACAGGAACACTGGCTCTGTGGACTGGGAGCTACATGCAGGATTCCACCCAGCCCATCAGGCTGGCCTGCAGGTTTGCATGTTAGAGAACTGCTGAGGGTATGCAGAGGAAACTTTGAGATACTGCATGATACCCAGAATATATTTAGAAGGTGTCTTTCCAATCACCTGGTTACTAAATGTTTTCAGTGCCTATCAAATTCAGAGCAGTTTAAACATATTCAGACATCACAACTAAATGTGTATGAGTGTGCTTTTCAGAGCAGAAAAAATCAATTTGAGTATAAACTATTAAAATAACTTTTAACATAGATTTGAGATCTGCTTACGAGTCCTGATGCTCACACCACCAAAAAATTATCAAAACCAAAGGCACTATACAGAAGGTATTTTCCCTAGATTTCCCTCCCCCTCAGAGAAGCTAAAAAAAATTAATTTCATATGAATCTCCAATCATTTAATAGACTATTCTGAGTTTATCCTATTGGTATACTGCCAAACAACACATTTTCCTCTAATACTTATAGCATCAGGTCCCACTAGAGGGAAAGTACAGAATTCACTGGCAACATTTTTCTTCTCTGTCCTGTATCACTGTGCCAGGACATTAAAACAGCAGTCCATAGGCTACAGTCTGTGAAAAATATACCTTGATTACTGGTATTTCTATAGGAATTTGGAAAAAAAGTATCTGAAAACTAGTTAACTTCTTATTTGAATGACTATGAGATTGTGTCAGAGTTACCAAAGTGATAATTAAAGTACTGTAAAATGGTGGTGTTCACTGCCTCATGCAGCACAGCAGGACAGCCTCTGAAATCCTGGGTATAAACACTGCTCTGCTAACAGTGCAATCACCCAGCACCTGCTCCTCTTGAAGGTGTCATAATGAGGACTGGAGACTTTTTTTTTGTTCCTATTTTAGGCTTCTGCTATGTACAGTGCCTTAAATGACCCCTACATAACATACTTTTAAAAATCAGCCAGCACCCTCTGGTGGAAAAGACAAGTAATGTTATTTAAGACAATGTCATCAGCTGTATAATTTCCCTAAATTTTAATGATTTTTTTTCTATCTATAATTCAACTGACTTTTGACTTAATATTCAATTTAATTAATTTTTTCTTAAACCATGCACAATACAAATGTACTACACTATTTCATATAGTTCATGAAATGTAGCATCCATGGGATTTGGCTTCATTTCTCTGCATGATTATTGCTGAAAGAGTAAAAATTCCGTATGTCATGGTTATTGGCCGTTTTACCTTCCCCTCAATCTGTTCTCAAGAAGCTTGTGTTACGAGAAGTTAAGCAATGGGGCCTGTCTGCATGTTCACAAAGATCAGGTGAACAGAACTGCTTCTTTTTATCCTAAGCCAATTTTTTTCCCTTAGCCATCTTAATAAAACCTTTTCACAAAATCTTTGTTTTTTTATTTTGTGTTTTGCTGAAAGTGGTGTTTCATAGCACTTTTTAAACAAGTATCCAATCTCTAGGTCTGTTTTTCAGAATGTGATATCTGAATTCAGATGTGCCAGCTACGATGAGAAAAATTCTGGTATTTCAGAACATTCATAGAATCAGAATGATTTGGGTTGGAATAATTTAAAAGGTCATCTCATTTTACCTCCCTGCAATTGGCAGAGACACTTTCCACTGGACCAGGCTGCTCCAAGCCCAATCCAACCTGGCCTTGGACACTTCCAGGGATGGGGCAGCCGCAGCTTCTCTGGGCACCCTGTGCAGGGTCCCCCCTTCCCCTACCCGGAACAATTCCTTCCCAATATCCCATCCATGCCTGCTCTCTGGCAGCAGGAAGCCATTCCCCCTTGTCACAGCACTCCAGGCTCTTGTCCCCAGTCCCTCTCCAGCTCTCCTGGAGCCCCTTTAGGCCCTGGATGGGGCTCTGAGCTCTCCCTGGAGCCTTTTCTTCACCAGGTGAGCACCCCCATCTTTCTCTGCCTATCTCCATGGCAGAGATGCTCCACCTCATCATCTCAGTGGCCTGGATACCAGTGCCAGAGTACATTTATCCCACTCCTAAGAGTCAGGTCTTGTTTACCCCATTCTGCATTACCTGGAACTTTCAGACCTTATATGAAGGGGATTTGAAGGGAGGTTTTGCTGGAATAGCTTCTCTGACAGGGACTCAGGGACTAACCCGCTCAATTCCAGTCCCTCCAAATCCCACTGCCAGTCAAGACAGCATGGCCTACAGCTGCACTGGGGCTGCTCCTGTGAAGTTCAAAGTTGTGGGTGAGGAAGAGTGTACCTAGATTGCTGGGAGCAGCATCAGCTCTACTGACATGGCAGAACATAAAACATGAACGCTGCTGCAGGAATGAAGCAGGGTGTCCCTCCTCAACAGACCTGCCTTGGAACTGCATGGCTAGATTGTCACCACCTGGCTGGGTGTTTTGTTTTGCTCTGAAAGTTGGATGAGGTTTTGGAGCACACAACTCAAATGAACACGTGTTCAGAACTAAGCAATTAATGCTGGCAAAACAGAAAAAACTTCAAGAGTAGTTGTCTCTAAAGACTTTTGATTTCTAGCTGGTAGATCAGTATTAAAATATTTCTTGTAACACTTCAGTAAGAACATCTGAAATGCAAGCCCCTTAGTAATTAAATATCTAAATGCAGACACTGACACCACAGATTTGCTCTAGAAGCATTTTAATTTACAAACAGCAATTCTGATTGACTTTATACCATAAAAAATGCAATTTACAAGCAAGAAACAAATTCATTAGAATAAAATAAAGCAGCACAGAAATATTCATGTCACAAATCTAAACACAAAGTGAATATAAGAGTAAAATATCATTTGAATAAATATTTTAAAGTTCATGCTGTAAAATAATCCTTAATGGCAAGTTACTAATTCTTACAGCATCAGCTTAGCTAGCTTCATTTACTTCACGTGGCGATGAAGTGCGGAGGTGTGAGGTTCCCGGTTTATATTGCAAGATAATGACACCAAGTCAAGTCATTCAAACTGTTCAATTATTTATCTTGAAAAATAACCATACAAGTAAAAGTTATTTAAAAATACAAATTCTCAGTCAGAAACAAACACTGTTAAAACCGTGCAAGAGCTCCATCTCTAACCAGATCTACAACCAGAGGTTCTCGGGCTGAGTCCAAAGGCTGAGTCCCTGCCTGTGGGAATGGGAGTCTGCAGTTCTGGATCTGCCATAGCAGGAGGAGCTACAGGAGCAGGAACAAACCTGCTCAGTCAGTGGTACATGGCTTCACATCCCCTGAAGAAATACAGGAACACATGTTCCAGGCTTACTTATTTGTTTAGCTTTTTTTTTTCTTTAATGTAAACTTGTGTAACTTAAATTAATGCTGCCACAGGGATGTGCAAGTAGTATTAAATCTACAATATTAAATACAAGTATTCTGGCACTTGATAAAATATATGTAAAATGCACACAGATTATAAAATTTGAACATTTTGAATGACTTTACTAAACTTCCAATTTGATCACTGAGTATTATGAAATTTACAATTCATGAAATAAAGAGATTCATATAAAGAATTTACATAATTCCCCAAATGCTTTCAAATATAAAATTTAATAAATAACCCTGACCAGTCAAAAAGCACCATTCAAGGGTAAAATTCCCTTGGAAAATAGATTAGGTGTTGCATATTTGAGTCCCTTTCAATGGTTTCATGTGAAACCTGTTTAGAAAAATGACAATAAAAGAATTACAATAAACTAATACAAAAATTCAAATTATATATATATATATATATATATTTATATTTAAAGGTAAAGCTTATTCAATATTTTCCCAGCCCTTGATTTTATTCCTGTTATTCTTCCCATAATTCAGCCTAAACATATTAAGAGGCCTCACTGTTTCGTCTAAAAGTAAACCAAAGGCTTCAGCATAAAACATGAATTTATGCTGGGGAAGACTGCATTAGAACTCTCAATTTAGGCCTACAGTCTACCCTGCTGACAGTGAACTGACAGTATCCTTTATGCTACAGAAAGATTTTCACACTTAAAAAGCAGAACCAATCTTGAGGCCTTAGAGACCAAATTGAACTTTTAATACACTGTAAGTATTTACAAAGCTATTTTCTAAATGTATTTACAAGTTTAAACGAAGTAATATGGGAGATAACTGATAATGAAAACTTAAATAATAGTTTTAAACCAGAAACATTAGCAAAGGTATAAAATCCTTTATTTTCACAGTTTATTAGAATAGGTTAAGCATCTAGAGGAAAGGACACTGTCACTGTTTTCACATTTGTCTAGAATTAAAAAGGTAGATTAAGAGACTCAATTATGAACCAGCCTGTATAATTTCATTACTTATTTTGCTGTCAAATATTTCTTCACATTTTTCATTGACTTCTGCATTTATTGTAAATGAAATGTGCAACAGCTCTGTGCTGAGAACTGCACAGACATGAGACGCTGCACAAGTAAGGGCCTCCTGCCCCAGGTGTGACAGAGCTGTCACCCGTGTGCAGTGCTGCTCCTGCCCCAGGCGTGACAGAGCTGTCACCCGTGTGCAGTGCTGCTCCTGCCCCGGGTGTGACAGAGCTGTCACCTGTGTCCAGTGCTGCTCCTGCCCCGGGTGTTACAGAGCCTCACCCGTGTGCAGTGCTGCTCCTGCCCCAGGTGTGACAGAGCTGTCACTCGTGTGCAGTGCTGCTCCTGCCCCAGGTGTGACAGAGCCTCACCCGTGTGCAGTGCTGCTCCTGCCCCGGGTGTTACAGAGCCTCACCCGTGTGCAGTGCTGCTCCTGCCCCGGGTGTGACAGAGCCTCACCCGTGTGCAGTGCTGCTCCTGCTCCGGGTGTGACAGAGCCTCACCCGTGTGCAGTGCTGCTCCTGCCCCAGGTGTGACAGAGCTGTCACCTGTGTCCAGTGCTGCTCCTGCCCCGGGTGTTACAGAGCCTCACCCGTGTGCAGTGCTGCTCCTGCCCCAGGTGTGACAGAGCTGTCACCCGTGTGCAGTGCTGCTCCTGCCCCGGGTGTGACAGAGCTGTCACCTGTGTCCAGTGCTGCTCCTGCCCCGGGTGTTACAGAGCCTCACCCGTGTGCAGTGCTGCTCCTGCCCCAGGTGTGACAGAGCTGTCACCTGTGTCCAGTGCTGCTCCTGCCCCGGGTGTGACAGAGCTGTCACCCGTGTGCAGTGCTGCTCCTGCCCCAGGTGTGACAGAGCTGTCACTCGTGTGCAGTGCTGCTCCTGCCCCAGGTGTGACAGAGCCTCACCCGTGTGCAGTGCTGCTCCTGCCCCAGGTGTGACAGAGCCTCACCCGTGTGCAGTGCTGCTCCTGCCCCGCTGGGTGACAAGGCACGGTGGCATCGCTGCTGCCAGGCGGGGCTGGGACAGAGCTGGGCTATGGCCTGGGGTGAGGAGCCTGCACACAGCTGCACCAGGGCCTCTAAAAATCATCTCCTGCCCCCTAACAGTCTGCACAATGGTTTGAACCTGAACCTGGTACAATCAACATGATGTTGGTTTTTTTGTTTGCTTTAGTCTGAGACAATTTTGGATAAGTCACTCTTTGGTAAACTCAAACCATTTAATACATTTACAAATACAACGAACTATATTTAAATAATGCTAAGATTGTGACACAGAGAAATTCAAGAAATATAATTTTGTACCCATATCCTGCTATCCTCAAGTCATCCTTCCAGGGAAAAAGTCACACCAAAGGCACCACAGCACATGTTCAAGATAAAGGGTTAAGAATAACTGTACATTTCTTGGATTTTGCATGTCTCAAACTTAATTTACAAAACACACTTTTTGCATTTAATTACTTAAAACAAACACTCAAGGAAAAAACTGTGTAAGAAATACCATGTTTTTAGGTGGGTAAACATACAGACTACCTGCCTTAGACACAGACTATCCCTTCCCTTACTGGAAACAAAATTTCTGTTGCTACTGCAAGGAGAGAAACATCTCCCCACCCCCTGCCTCTTAATATAGGCAGTTTTAGCACAAAGAGGCAAATGATGTACTCAATTTAACTGGAACTGCTCCAGTGGAGCAGATGGGGGTTATACTGTAAATCTATCTTTGAGAGAGTAATTCTTATTGCAGTGTCACAATATTAAGAACTAGTGTATTTAATAAAGCTACTGCACAAATATGCCCCAGCTTCACAGGAACCAAAAAGTTTTACAAGATAGCAAACCTACCTTTTTCTTTCCAATAATTTAGAAATAAGATGTATTTTCTAATTTTGGGGAGTTAAACAGCATGTTCACAAACGTATTTTCAGTATCAGTTAAACAAACATACAACCCAATAATATAAAACCTGTATTCTAAAGAAGTATGTAATTAGTTTAATAATTAATTATGTTCATCAGGTAGAATGTTAAACAGTAGTGTTTGCCAGTCCATGCTTTTGAGGTCTCTTAAGCCATTGGTTTTTTGTAGTATGTGTTTGTCTTTTTTTTTTCTTTCATTTTTCTTTTTTTGTTTGTTTGTTTATTTGGGGTTGGGGGGTGGTTTGAGTAGGGGGGGAATTTGTTGTCTCTTGTTGAGGATTTTTTTTTTCTTGACCATTATGATTATGATTCACATTTTCTATGTTATACTGACCTAAATTATGAAGTTAGCACCATACTGAAAACATGTATTTTGTGAAACAAAAAAGATTTAGAGTATTTTTAAAGTTCTTGGTAGCTCCTTTAAAGAGAAAAAAAACCACTGAAAAAACAGAGAAGCCATAGCAACTCTGTAATACTCACACATGAAATAACATATTGCTCAAAAATTCCCATAGAGTATTTGTTTTTCTATACAAAAAAAGTACAAATTCCAAGTGCTGGCATATCACTTGGAGATTTAAGTAGGAAGTCAACGTGCACCTGAAAACAGCTCTCTGTGAAGAGACTTATTAAAATACTGCTTGAAAATACTGTGGTTTAAACGACATCTCTCCCATGTTTTAAAAGCCATGAAGAGTGATGAAGTTAAGTTTAATTACCTGGTATGGTTCTACAGTACAAAATGAAGGTAGATTCTGAGGCCAGTAAAAACACATTTTAGACCACAATGCTACTTTTAGGTTTGCTAATATTTTATATATATATATATATATATATGTGTGTGTGTGTGTGTGTGTATATCTATATATATATATATATATATATAGATATATCTATCTCTATATATATAAAAAGGTCAGCACCACAGGTTGTCCAGCTTGCATTCTAGACAACTAACAAAACCTTTCAACAATTTAACCATAGTTTAATATATTTATGGCATTTGGTTTACATATGTCATAAAGCAAAGCTATTAAAACAAGATAATTCACTTTGCTCACTTTTGCACATAAATAGTTTAATAAAATGAAAACCAAACAACATTCATTTAAAACCAAAACCATCCTCCCAAAATCCAAAGTTATAAACCCTAAGCAGAGAGGGGTCCTAATAGTTGATAGAGTGGCATATGGTATTAGCCTTGACATACTTCTACATTCACCTCAACCAGAACAAGGAAAGTGAAAGCACTTTATATATATAAAGCAAATTTATATATATAAACAGACTCACTACCAAAACCAGTTAGTAAGAGTGAACAGATTTCATTGTGACAGAAGAGGAATCAAAGCTGTAATATTCTCTCTCCCCACGGCTGTGTAACACATTACCAGCAACAGGATTTAAGAAATAAAGGAAATTACAGCTTCGTTGAGCATTCAGCAGAGCTGCCAATCTTATTCTAACATCCTTCTGCACTGGCATTTGTGTCTCACCAGATCAATCAGCAGGGACACTTCAGAAGACTCTTCCTAGCCTTTCCCAAGTACACTGTCTTTATATTCTGAGCATCTTCAAATATAAAGAAACAAACTCCAAACAATTCAGCCTCCTTCAAAAACTTCTGAATAAAGAACAGAGAATACTTCTGAAATCTTCTCCAGAAACCATTTCTAACTGATTTCCAGAAAGTCAGGAAAATTAAAAGGCTGTTGTTACACTTGTACTGAAGATCATCAAAATAATAAAATACTTTAAAAATACATTAGTAATGTGCTTGTCTGTGTTTCACCTAGATGTAAGATTTTAATCAGATGTGTTAGACATTGCATGAATTTCCATACTAGAATCCATGGCTTCTGAGGCTGAAGCATCATTATCTACTTTCTGTTCCACAAATGCTTCTGTTCTGTCTGGAGACTCAACCCTGTTTCTCACTTCTGTAACCCCCGGGTGGTTTTTTCGCAAGTGCTGGTTTAGTGTACCCTGGAAAGGAAAACATTTTCCACAGATCTCACAGCGAAAGGGTTTGTCATCTGTGTGACCACGAATGTGATACTCAAGTTGGTCCTTACGGGTGTATTTCTTCCCACAAAACTTGCACACAAAAGGAGTTATTCCCATGTGCAATCGCATATGCCGATCAAGGCTCCCTTTCTGGTTGAAAGACTTGCCACAGTAAATACAAATGAGCCTCTCATTGTACGGATACCAATGACCTCGTGCGTTTCTTTCCCGCGGACTGTTCTCATATCCTGGATTACTCACCATGGATTCACTGTCAGCCCCTGGCCCCAAGCCCTGGACATCACCGTGCAAGTGACCTGCAGGTACTCGTTTTTGGCGTGCACGACCCCCTCTGAAACAGCTCAGCATGGACCTTGAAGGACTTGTATTGCTCAGGTTTCCAAAGGCTTCTGACACACCGGTAGCCTGTGATGAGGCATGGGTAAATGAATAAACATGTTGTAAGACAGACCCATAGGAACCAACGTTTACTGCCACCACCTGCTCTCCATCCACCATTTCAGTGTGATATCCATCATCACCAAGGGAAGAGCTATCAGAGCAGCTTGGCCTGTCAGACTTTTCCATCTTAACTTTCACCTCTGCAATCTGACTTTCCCTCACTATCAGGTCTCCTTGCTCATGATCACCTTCAATCTGAATCTCATATTCAGAGATACTCCCGCTGCTCCCTCGGTCTGAATGCCCTTCTTCTTGCAGACGACCACGAAGAGTTTTGCCTGGAGTGGTTTCCACCCGAAGATCACTGCCTGCTGTTGACTGTCGCACCTGAGAGCAATAGGGAGGAGATATCTCAATAGGGTTGGCAAAGTAGCTGCTGTCTTTAACGCCATTGCGATTCTCTGGATTTTCTTCGGCACCAACAGTGACAGAATCAACATCACCAACACTGATCTTTGAATGGATACTCTCCAGTATCTGCGTGCACTTGTCAATGACGCACTGCATCTGCAGGAAGCTAGCCGCAGTCAGAAAACTGACAACATCCTTCAGTTGCAAGGACATCCTCCCAGTGTAACAAAAAGAAAGCAACTGTTCAAAAACATTGGGGTTTTTAATAACTGATATAGATAGGCCACTCATGGTGCTTAATGCTGAATGGTCACGGAAATATGGAGAGCTGGCAGCTAGGACAGCTTTATGGGCGCGGAACGGCTGGCCCTGAATGTGCACAATTATGTCACAGAGCTTCCCTTGCAAGCGCAGTTCGTTTAACTGACTCAGAACAGTGTTGCTGTACTCCGGCACATCAAACTGAATGAAACTGCTGTTGTCCATTTCTACAGATGTAAAGAGTAATCTGAAAGAAAAATTAAAATATTTAAAACAGAGAATGAATATGGACTTTTCTATTTCAAAAGCAAATGCTCACAAAGGTTTAAGTTAAATCGCATTTACATTGATCTGTCAAAGGTGCATTACAACCAAACATTCAGCAAAGATACTCGATATAATAAAAAAGTAGAATCTTAATCTACACATTTATTGCATTTCTGTAATTCGAATTATCCCTCTGCAACATTCATAATGCAATTGCTCAGAATACATGAAAGTCTCCTAGGACAGTCTGTCCTCAAAGAAACTTTGCGATTTCATTCCCTGGCAAGAAGTGCAGAACAATCCACCCTTCCAAAAGAATATAGATTTTATAGCCATTAGGCAAGGTAAACACTACAGAACCCTGAGGAGGTGTTCAAGCCAGGTATTAAAGTGTTACTCGCAGGGAACTGCATAGTTAAATTTCCCAAGAATGATTGTTAGAAGGCACTTTGTGAAATTTGAAAATCTCCTAAGGAAAAGTCACAGGCATGTGTGTGTGCACGCGCATTTTGAAAAAAAGTGTTTGAGCCACCCATGAACTTTCAATTTTAATTTTTTTTTTTATATTCTTTTGTGATTTTTTTTAACATGATGTGAACTTTGAAGCTCATCTGACACAGCAGTGACATCCTAGCTAGAATAATTTGATTTTTAAATTCTAACCTAACTTAAAAGCCATGAGTACTCAAATACCAGGAAAGGACATTCAAAGAGCCCTTAAAGAAATGTACTGAGTTCCAAACAAAAGACAAAGAAAAGCACTTTTCACAGATTACTATTGAAAAAAGCACACACACACTATCAGCCTGAGAATGCCAATCTGTAGCATTACCTTACATTTCCAAGACTGGGCACTAATCAAGCAGCCAAGAAACTTCAGACTTTTATTGCTATTCTAGTTCTTATTAATGCAGAAGTCTAAAGACATAATATTGCCACCATACCTGTTTTCCAATTGAACAAACAGATCTCAACATCATCCATTGACTTCAGATGCAGGAAGCATATCCAATGTATCACAATATACTAGTGGGTTTTTTTCCTATTATGTTACATGCTGCAATGGGACATATGAACAATTTAAATCAAATTATGAAAATTCAGGTATTCTAAAAATAAATTTGACAGGCAAAAATAGGATAAAAAACTAAAAGGAAGCACTGGAGCTCTATCAGCTGAGCCTCACTTAAAACTAACATTCACAGCCTTCACAAATGGAACTTCTTTTCACCAGACACAAGAAAGCCAGCTTCAGACATTATGTCTGACTTAGAAAACTGGCAAAAACTCTTGCAGGACATTCAAGTTACCAGACTTGCTAAACATGTTCTCTAACTTACCAGTGACATTACCCATTAAAATGGGTAAAGGGGACTTCACTTGAGTTTTTTGGCTGAGACATAAAAGTAAGAAAGACATTTTATAGGCTTTTATATCTGAGGTGGGAAATAAGGACTGCAAGGTGGCGGCTACCAGAAGTGATACCAGCAATCCATCCAGAGATGGCTTTGGCAGGACAGCTCTTTTATTCAGCAAACAAAGCTACAAAACAGTTCAGAGTTGTGAGCTGATATAAGTCAAAAATCAAACATCACCACACATAACTTATCCCAGCTGTGGGGTAGTTACATGGTAAGATTAACCTTGCTTTTCTGACAGGCATGCCTGCCTGTTGTGCAGAGAACCACTATCCCAGTCCCATGCAGAAGACAGGAGCTCCATCAGTTGGATGCATGTTTGTGTTACAAATGAGTGGTTTAAGGTTGCTTAAAGAATCACCAGGGAAGAGGGAATGCACCATCACAATCTGTCACCTTCACTTGTGTCTGACAGGCCAGCAAGCTTCTCAGAAACTCAACACAGGAAGCCTTTAATTTGTGGGGCTTATTAGCTATGCACAGCTGCAACATCAGAATTCCTGATTAAGTTTCTCTGCTAAATGGAGGAAGACGTTTGTTGACTGGGTCAGGGACTGTGTACAAACCAAAAGACCAGTCCCCAGCAATAATTTGGCATTCCAGTCTAGGATGCACAGAAAGTTTGTCACATATAGACAGTGGTGTTCCTCCTTGGCCCATACTTCTCTAAGGGCTCTTACCCAGCAAAATGCAGACTAACTTAAACCTGGAGAAAATATTAAAATATATTGTCACCACTAGCACTGGTCCAGACAGAAGGACTGAATTAATCATAGGCACCTGAGAAGAAAGAAGATGGACATTTTATGCCTTATGACGGAGGAAAAAAAAATTCACAGTCCCTGGGACATGGCCACACATTGAAAATGGACTGTAAACACATAGCAGGTAAAGCGTGAGAACCAGAAGGACACCAAGGAGAGAGGAATCCACTGTGATCCTTGCCCATCACGACTGTTAGAACACCCCAGCATCTCCATATGTATATACATATTTGGAAGTAACTCTACATCCTTGTTCTCAAAATTGTTTCATCTTTCTTTTGGTAAAAAGAAGCTTATTTTGCTTAAGCTGCTAGGAGTAAACAGCACATCTTGGCAGTAAGTGGAGAGGATGATCAAGGTCTGTAAGTTTGCTCACCAGCGTAGCAGAAAAGCAGTAAAAACCTGCAACAGGGATCAGGGGAACATACACTGCTGCTTTGAAAGCAAGCAAACAGGTCAGGTACACACTGCCTAAAAGGCAGTGCACAACAAGATTCTATACCCATCTGCTCTTAAAAAACAAAGAGAACAAGCCACAGCACACTCTTGTGACTACTTCCCCACCTTAGTTTCTTCCTTTGCAGATACATGCTTCTCGTAACCTTGAAAACATCTGTGGAAAGCTAGAGTTAAATGACAAGAATTTCGAAATACAGCAGAATTGGACAGAAGGGAAGCCTTCTTCTGGTTTCAGCCACAACCTTAAATCTCCAGCTAGAGAACTGACCAGATTACCAATGGACACCCCATCCAGGAGCAGGCAGGACTGTAGCAGGAACAGCATCGAGGCTGCAGTAATTTTGGCAGGGTTAGTACCAGAGCATCACAATTTCCTTGTAACCATTTGGGAAGAAAGCAAGACCTCGGGGAAAACCTGGGCATTACACACATCAGAGAAGCAGGCACCACTCGTTTTATTGGTGAATAAAAGCCAGAAGAAAAATGACCTTATTTATTCATAAAAGTCCTGAATGCCACTATCCAGTAAATAAAAGCAACCCATAGATTATATTCCCATACACAAGAGGATTTTATTTTGTATACAGGATCAAGTTAGCATCTCCATAATAAAATTCTAGTAACATTAACCAAAATAATGTCAGCAGTACTGTACCATAACAATACTCAATTATTCATCAGTGCTGGCAGAGCAGTAGCACTTTCAAGACAACAGTATTTATGGCTGAAACATTTCTGAAAGAGTCCGGGAAGATCACTCCAGTTTGGAATGGCTAGTAAGAACCCTCAGCTTCCTTCAAGTTGAAAAATCTCCCTAACCTCTTTTCTTTTGGGGTCAGGCATACAACATTAAACTAAAGCAAGAAGGTACTTTAAAGCACAAGTTAACTTTGGACATATCCACTGTATGTTCTAAAGAAAAAAAATTCTCTCTGCAATTAACTAGACAGTCATAATGAAACTTATACACATTATAATTTCTTACAGAATTAGCACAGGTGAAGAGGAAAAAGAAATCAGTCAGAAGTGTCATTTGGTACCTTCCATGGTATCTCAGCATATGCAGAGGGAACCTGTGTTATCTAAGCTCAGTATAGTCACATAGAGCAATAGCTCAAAATTATGACAGTTTTATTTGCAACATGTAGACTCAAGCATTTGGGGGGTAGTGAGAACTAGGAAACTTCAGCTGAACTCAATGATCCTTTTTTGGTCCCTTCCAACTCAGAATATTCTGTAAACTCACAGCAGCATCAGGTACATTCATTGTTAAAAAGTAATGCATTTCATCTTGCTTTAGCTTTCACCCCTCCCTGGGAGTTAGTGTAAAGTTAGGGCAAAGTCCTGTAAAATTTGAGTCTGGGCACCTGTCTATGATTAGGTCCTCTCTTAACCTTTCCTCAAAAGTAGGTCGAAGCGCTTAAGGTTTTCATAGCTCTTATGTATCCAAGAAACTGGCTGAAGGCACAGGCCAGAACTGGACACCAGGTTCATTAAGTCCTAGAAGGGCTCTGTGTTGAGTCTCATGCCTATTTCTGTAGGAGATGATGCAGTCACACTCAAAAGAATCACATAAATTCTCTTTGCATCTGCACTACATTTATTCATCAGGGTTTTATACAGCAAATGTAGCCCACAAAATGGCTTTAGTAGTAGTGGATTGCTGTCCTATGTCTTCAAACAAGTGTTCACTGAAGTAACCTGTGAACATCAGAGTGACAGGCACTTAACATTCTTCATCAGATTTCAAAAGAAATTTCCTTTTAAAACTATGTTCTATGAAAACTCTTTTTTAAATTTAGAGATCAAGAATAGATGTTTACAAACCACATTAAGTATTTAATTTTACTGACATCATACAGTAGCAGCGGAGAAGCATCGTATAACTATAACACGAAGCTGTGTGTCTGCCAGCATAGTATTAGTTTCTGCTTCTAAGTCTGCACCTGTTTAATTTCCTTCACTCACTGAAGTATGATTCACCGTTCCCACAGCCAGGTGAATGACACAAGTGACACTCATTTTAACTAACACTAAGGTGTGAGAAAAGATCCCTTGCATCTTCCTAAATTAGTTCAGCAACAAGGAATCCTTGGGGAAAAAAAAACACATTACAAACCATAACTGTTGTAGCACATCTGAGAACAGAAATACATAGAAAAGCTAGGAGGGTCATAATGAAAATTAAGACAAAAACAAAACAAAGTACTCCATGACAACAAAAATGCCAACAAGTGACAGGACAAGAAGAAATAGCCTCAACCTGCAGCAAGGGAGGTTCAGGTTGGAAATCAGGAAGAATTTCTTCACTGAAAGCGTTGTTAAGCACTGGAACAGGCTGCTCAGGGAGGTGAAAGAGTCACCATCCCTGCAAGTGTTAAAGAAACAACTGGATGTGGCACTCAGTGCTCTGGTCTGAGTTGACAATGTGACGATCAGTTAAAAAATGGACTTGATGATCTTAGAGGCCTTTCCAACTTTAATGACTCTGTGATACTCCCTCCATGCACTACTGCTCAGAATACAGAGAAAGGACAAGAAAATCAACAAAGATTGTACAAATCAGTGCACTCCTCCCTTGCATTTTGTAGGAGCTAGGAGTATCTTCACCACCCGTTTGAGAACTCAGGATGTGATTGCAAATATGTACCTTCACTCAAGAGAATTTTAACCTAGGAATGTAACCTTATCAGCTGTGATCATGAAAGTTTTTGGGCAAAAGTCTTCATCATTCTTACTCCTTTCAGACTGCATTTGCATCAGTCTTCAGATTCACAACAGCCACACTAATTAACACTAACTGTATCAAAGAAAAACTGCCATCAAGTATGTCACAGGCTAGGGAAGTCTCTAAGACACTAACGATATAATCTGTGAAAACAGAGAAGTGACTGATCATAGACCATTTTACCAGTTTATACCTTTCATAGCAGTGAAAAATTAATTATCCTTTAAAAGTCAGCATATAGTGCTCTTAGATAGCCTTATATAACATGCCACACAGTACCACTACTGCATTGAAACTCCATCCCCAAAGCAGGTTAGGCTACCCCACTGACAAAAAACAGTCTAATTTTGCAGCCATTAAAAAAACCCAGAACTAAGGGAGGGTAAGAAACCCACATAATATCCCATGAACTGAGATAATTTTGAAGTACAAAAAACTTCTAATAATACAAGCAGCACTACACAAATACATAGAATTTGTTTTTACATTAATTCTTCACTTTCTCCAAAGTGCCTATTGGAATCAAAGAAAACAGGCAGTTCGCCCAAATTATCTGTAGGAGGTGAATGTGGCATATAATTGATTGGAAAGCCTTGAAAGCCAGTTTGCTTCAAAGAGTGGATGATTTTAACATCAAAATAAAATCCATTTATTTATATATACATACATGGACATGCATACATACACACATGCCAATACCTGCAACACTGCAAACTCATTCTCCGTGGGCAGCACGGTGCAGCAGATATAGTGTTGGAACTGCATATTTAGAATTTTATAGGGAAAAAGCAAAAGAACCCTCTTATTTGAGCAAATATCCAAAGAAAGCAGATATAAAACAAAGTCCAAGTGACACCTTTGTCATTTATTCTCTTAACTGCCTTCCTCACAACTGCTTGCCTGTGTGGAGGTGATTGAAAAGGCAAAAATGAAACACCTATCAATGCATAAAAGTAGTTTCACCTAAGAACTAGAAACCTCAGCAGAAATAATCTCTTAATCTTGACTCTAGAAATCAAATCACCAGAACACTAGTTGCAGGTACGTATCTATTTCCGAATGCAAAAAAAAAAAGTTACCAGGAGGCAAACTGGAAATAAGCCAAGATGAAAAGGTACCTTCTGAATCAAACTATGCTGTGTGTCTGATTCCAGTATCAACACATGTATTGTGCCAGATAAATAAAACAAAGGGGCATGTTGGTGATACATACAATTCAAACCAGCAATATCTTACAAGTAATGATCAAAAACTTCTATTTTGTACACAAATTTCACAATATCCCCATTATGTAATGCTAAATAGCCACATTTTCTGACAACTCTGAATTGTACTACCATTATAAAAAAACTCCAGCCTGTATTTTGAGCCTGAGGATATATATAGCCAGAATTTTCACAAGGGGGAAGAGAGCTCTTGAACCTTCTAATACAATTTTCTTTACTACCAAGGTAATACTTCATCACTATTGTGCATTTTAATCTGTCCACTTTCCTTTATTGTTTTTGTTGGTTTGATTTTGTTTTTTTTCTAATAGTAGCCATTCTTCATTAAATTTTTGGCTCCAGTGTCTCTTTTAAGCAATGAAGTGACTACATTCTTTAGATATCAGCAACATTTTTTGCAGTAGGTTTCCAATAGCTTCCAAGAGCACATTTTCGTGGTATTTTCCCAGCACATTGCTTAGGACAGATGGAATTGTTTGGAGCTGTCCCTGGACAGGCAGTGAAGCAGACGCAAATCCAGATCTTGAGTATTCTGCAACACGTAACAACTGCAGTGCAGCTAATCATGTACCACTTTGTTTTCCCTCGAAAACCAGGCTCACCCACGTTAATGTTTCTGAGACTGCTCTGGCTTGTTCCAAATTAACTCCCGACTTTGATTTACTCTAAGCCAATTTTAATTCTGCATGCTGTGCACACCTGCCAGGATTCGGAAAGAGCTCTGCATTACAGAGACTGGGGTTTGACTAGAACTGCCACCCTCTCTGACAGAACAGCAGCAGCCGAAATGTCCCTCAACTGCTGGCAATAAATACCTCCCCGAGTGGGTGCAGGCCCGTTCCGCCCCAGCCCGCCGTGCCGAGGATTTCACGCCAGGCTCGGCTGAAGAGCAGCCCCCGACACAGGCGCGTCCGCGCTCCCTCCCCGCACGTCAGGGCTGCACCAGGGCCCCCGGCTCGGGTTACGCGATAGCTCGGGCCGAGGCACGGCCGGGCAGAGCCGCCGGGCCGGAGTCGCTGCCGTCACTCCGGGCAGCCGGACCGAGCACGGCCCGCCGCCGCGGGGCCTGTCAGGACGTCCGGGGAGCACGGCCCGGTCCCACCGGGAGCGCCCCCCGGGCCGAGCGCCCCCGCGCCGCTCACCTGGGGCTGTCTGTGGCTCTCACATGGCGGATCCCGGCCGGCCTGGCCCGCTCCCACCGCCGCTTCCCGCCCGCTCCCGCAGCCCCGCGCACCCGGAACTGATTCCGCTGGCGGCCGTTCCGCTTCCTGCTGACGCCGCGAGGGCGGGCGGTGCCCCGGGCGGCGGGTGGTGCTCCCGGGGCAGGGCGATGCCCTCGGCGGCGGGCGGTGCCCCGGTCGGTGCTGCCGGGGCAGGGTGGTGCTGCCGGGGGCAGGGCGATGCCCTCGGCGGCGGGCAGTGCTCCGGGCGGTGCTCCGGTCGGCGCTCCCGGAGCAGGGCGACGCCCCCGGCCCCGGGCGGTGCCTCCGGCCCGCTGCCGCCGCCGGGGCAGGGCGGAGCCGCCCTCGCAGCGCGACTCCTCTCCGAGGCAGGAAGATGAGAGCGCCGGCTGAAGGTGCGTACGCGGGCAGAGCTCTTCCGAGATCGCTCGCGGTGTGCAGCTCCAGCACAGAACGCGCACTCAGAGCCGTACCCCGATGGGCAGTGCAGATGCAGCGAGGGAGCTTTTGGGGGAGGACATCCCCCACTCCAGCTGTGAACTACCACCTTTACTGAGCGAATTAAAAAGCTCACCTGTGTTACATTGGCCTTGTCACTGACAGAAACCACTTCAGCAAACGTGCACTTTTTTTTTTTTTTTTTTAAGTTATCGTGCATATGCTTGGAGGTCAGGTAGTGCAACAATTCCGTTTATGAACCGGACAGCTCATGTAGTACTTGATAACAGTCAGTCACTGGTGCCAGTAGGTCCTGCTGGGATATCCACCCGGTCTAACTGGACACCACATGCTGTCTTCTGGAAGTGTGTCTTTCTCTCCCTTTAGAACACAGAACAGAGTCTTCCTACATTACGCACTGAATCCCGATCAGATAAAGCAGCTGCCTGGGAAGCATCCTGGCCAAGGTACAAATAACAGAGTTAAAGAACACAGAGACAAACTGTATTTGTTCACTCAGATAAAACACACTCAAACAACTAATTCTGAACAGGCAGAAAACTTTGGGCTCATTCTTCTGTCTTCAGTAAATGTAACCAAAATACTAAATTAATTTTCTTGGATCATATTCCATTTGAATTTGCTGAGCGTGTTATACAAATACTGACTTCTCCAGGTATTGACTGAACATGCTTTCATGAGAGTGAACCCATTTTTTGCTTAGGTAGTAAGCAGCAGCTGGGACAGTTCCACCAGGACTGAGCAGATGGAGGCTAGACAAAATTAAGTTCAGTACAAGTACCTAAATTTAGTCAGGGAGCGAAGGAATCCTCACAGGATGGTAAGGGAAACTTAATCTTTAATATATTTCACAGCATGAATTTTCTTTTATACTTAGACAATAAATAAAACCATCTATGTTATCTGTACCTACTTCAAATGTATCAAGAGGCCTTTGGGATATGCGGTTGTTGCTACTATGAAATGAGTGTTCTGGAATTTTCCTATCAGCACATACATTCTCTGTTGTAACTTCAGAGGTCACCATTTTGCAAAAAACAAGTTACAACAAAACCCGTTTGACAAATTTGAACTAACAGCAAAGAAATGGGTCCCATTCCACAAATTCATCAAACTTACTGTGTCATAAAAACCAGGTTCTAGTTTAATGTTTTCTTAGACTAGGCCGGCATTATCATTATTTCAAGAACACACATTACTAGACACACTTTTTTATATATTTAATAAAGTTATATATCAACAACTTTTGGATTTGTACTTTTGTTTGAGCACTTATTTTGGCAAAGTGAAATATTAAATACTAGTACTAGACATGCATTCCTTTCATTCAAGCTTAAGAAAACATTTACAAAGTTGACAGATAACATTTATTAAAACATGTTATAGAAAAAAAGGGGCATGGGACTCTTCTATAAGAAGAAAATATTGAACAGTAACATTAAATTAAAACCATGCTGTACAATTAGGACAGCAATATTTATAGACAAAACTATCCAACCTCTGCAATACAGGCATAACATCTCACAAAATATCAAGATATGCAAATTTACTATTATAAATGACTCATTTAGAATAAAAACTTATAGCTCATTAAGGAAGATTCACTTGACTTGCATAAACAGTTACATTTCTGAAAGAAATATGGAATCCCATGAATAAAAAAAAAAAAAAAAAAAAAAAAAGGAGCAGCAACCGACAGACACAGGCTTCAAGCAAAAATCAGAACTTGCAATTTAATCACATTAAAAATATACCATTTTCTTTTCCAGCGTCTTCCTCTAGGCCACTGACAGTTTACAGCTAATAGCTAAAGAAGCCAAGCTATCCAATGAAGTATTTTAAAGACAAAAAACTAACTTTCCTTTGTTGCTTTGAGAAAGGTCCTAATCCTGTTACACCAAAACTCTCCATGTACTGCTGTAGGCTCTCATACTTCAGACAGGTCACCTTGCTGGCACCCAGGCAAGAGAATTGAGATTACAAATCCTGATGTGCCTCCATTCTTTCAGGATCAATAATACTGGAACACTCAATAATCAGCCTTTGAAACATGCCTTGCTTATGATACATGTGGTTTCCCAACCTCAGACACACCTCATGAAAAAAGCTGTGATCACAAACTGTACTGACAATACTTTCTAGGGTCTATCTGCTCACCCATAAAACTAACAAGGAAAGTTTAAAAAAAAATCAAACAACAAAAAAACACCCCGCAAACCAACACTGATGTGTGAAAAAGGAACCTTCTCCCTCAAAAGGGCCCGATATACACCTAAGCAGACTTTAGCCCTGCTAACCAGTTGAATTTTTCAGAATGGCAGTTACACAAATTCTATGTAATTAACAACATAGTTACAAAATGGAATGAAAAGAAATTTAGCTGTAGTATCATTAAGTCTTCTTACCACTGCTAGGACAATGAATGGCTTCAAAGCAGCAGGAAAGTCAAAGCGCCACCTGGGTGTACAATATTGCTGGTTTTCAGAAGACACTCACTTTACTACAGCAAACAAGCCACATCATCAAAAGTAATGAAGCATACGGGAAGATTAACGAAATTCATCATATACATATGCATTCATATTCTATATATACATATATATATGGATTGCTTCCCTCCTCCCCACAAACAAGAAATAATTTTTCGTACCTTGAACAAGACCACTCCATTAGCAAAGATCAGAAGCTTGACAGAAGCTGCATGTGTATCTTGGCTTGCTACATTCAACTGCATTGGCCACCAGGGGCAGGGACTGCAGGGGTGACACGTGGCTAGAGACTATGAGCTGCCCTGTGCTAGTCAAAAGAAGTTCAGGCTGCACAAAAATGGATGTGAACAATCCACTGCGAGCCAAAATCTCAACCAGAGTGGCACATAATGCTTCTGCTTTAACACACCTAAGGGAGAGTGGCAGCTCTAGCAGGAGGTGCAGGGAAACACATGGAGAAGATGCTCCTGGGAACCTGTGGAGAAACTGAAGAGCTGCTCTCAGGAGAACACCTGAAGAAGCCACTGAGAACATGTACGGACATACTCACAGAAGGATACACTCCCTGCCTGAGGAGATGCGCTTCCAAGAGGACTCTGGCCTACAGCTGAGCCCTGCCAGAGCAGGTACACCTCTGGAATAAATGAGTTCCACAGAAGTACTGAGCTAGAACAGACACGTCCCTGAAGGGACTGTGGCCCAGTATCACCACCAATAGTGACACCAGTCCAGAGCACCAGAGGACACCCACTAAGAAATGAAAAGCATCAGACAAGGAGGTGCGCATGTGACCCCAACCTCCTGTGTGACCCCAACCCTCTGTTACCTTACTAAAGGTGAAAGCAAGGGAAACTGAGACTACAAAGGCAGGGAGACGAGGTAATAGACTTAAGCTGAACATGAAGAAGATGGTTTAAGTAATTTTTCATCTTTCTCCCCCCAGTACCTGATGGTAATTAGAATGGTAATTAGAAGTTTGACAAAGGGCAATAAATTGAGTTCACAAAAAACACCACAAGACAACTGTTTCACCTGTGACATGCAAAAGTAAGGATTTTAGACATATCTCAAGCTGTCCTTAAATCATCAATCCTCTCAACTTGATCTCATGACAATCAGATCAGTATTTTCCTGCAATCAATTAGTTTCATGTAAATTAAAAGTAGAAAGCCAAGTGTTACAAAATCAGTAGAGCAATATTTGTTGGACTTTCAAGACAATGCCATAATATGGGGTAAAACAGCAAGAGGCAAATACTAAAGAGTTACAGTTCATGCTAAATCATTAAGAAAAGGACATGGTTCTATTATATGATCTACTGAACCTGTTATAAAATCTTTAAAGTGTCTCTCGCAGTACATTTGATTTTAAAGCTTTATTTCAAAGTAATCTAACTGCAAATAGAAGTAATGTTAAACCTTGAAATATCCCATATAAAAGTCATTCCAAGCTGGTAAAAGAAACAGCTGGCAGCTCTGTAGGATGGTCTGAGTTTGACATATTTTTTTTTTAATGACCACAGTTTTCAGACTGGTGTTTCTGTCCAGCCTTTTTTAAGGTTAAATGGGAAGAGGCACCATTATCCTTTTTATGCAAAACTAAAATGATAATTGGAAAGGGGCTGAGAATTAATGTAACATACAAGATCATTCTTGACACGAGTATGAGAATAAAGACCCTGGACATGTTCAAGGCCAGGCTGGATGGGGTTCTGAGCAACCTGAAAAGTTGAAAGTGTCCATGCCTATGGGAGGGGGCTTGGAAACAGATAACCTTCAAAGTCTCCTTCCAACCCAATTCATTCTATGATTCTAATGCCTTCCTTCAAATGTGACCATGGTACTTGCAGAAATGACACCATGTATGTGGTAAGGCCTTGGAGAATGGAAAAATAGGGCCACCAAGTGCAAGAACCCTTTCCTCTACTCTCATGTAAACAGGCAAGCATTATAGTATTTTTAAGTATTAAAAAGGACAGTGTTAGCAGTGTGTAAACAAACCACAGAGGGAATATAATTTCTGAGTTTAAAAAACATACTTATAAAGTTTTATGGTTTGTTTTTTATTATTGGGGGGTTTTTTGTTTGTTTTGGTTTTTGTGGTTTTTTGGTTTTTTTTTTTTGCTTTGTTTTGTTTAAATACAAAGTGCTTCTATACATTAAGCAGGTTACAGTGTTAGTGAGCAAAATCCCTGTTTCAGTACCTCGATCACAAAGATTAACCATGGAAACCATGGTATTTGTAGAGTTTAATTAGTGCTAAGAACAGGAATGTCGTGGTGCTGATCATTTGTGCCCATTGCCAGCAATGGGTTCATTGTACTTGGGAACATCTGCCTTAACAAAATTCCATATGAAAAAATATTTGAAGTATTAGAAGATTAATAATTAAGAGCCTCTTAAAAAAAAAAAAAAAAAAAAAGGGGTTTTGTAAGTAGAACGCCAGTAAAGAAATTACAGTAATTACAGCGCACTGAGTAGAAAAACTTCAGCTTGCAGCAGACATTCATTTTCAGGACACAGTTCAGTTGTATCTTAAGACAATTTTTAACTGGGAGTTCAAAAAAGAATATGAAGTGTAATAATCTTTGTGTAGTTTTGCTTCACCATACAGGATCATCTGTTCCAGTACATTATCCTGCACACAGCAGTGCCTAATACAGAAATTAGGGCCAGACAGGCTTAGGTCTTTAATGCTGGTTAGCTTTTTCCCCATGTGAACAGCACTGTACTTGGATATCACCTTTCTATTATATTCTATGTATGTTCTAAAGGCTCTTTCTTTTTCATATTTCAGTAAGCGACTAAGAAGCTTTTGCTTACTAAGAAATGCTTTTGCATTGGATTGCATTAAGCTTTCAACCCCAAAATTCTGTTTTCACCTTTACAACTGATGCCTTTAGTCAATCTGCAGAGCTGACAGGATCCCTTAGAACTACACACTCTATCTCCATGAATGAGAGCCCCACACATAGATCCTCATCCCAACAAAGAACAAGTGTCATTTTCCCAGCAAAATCCCAACTTCAGACATAAGCATGGTACCATGTTCTACAGTACCATTAGAAGATCCAAATCACATACTTCCTACTTTTTTCCACAAACAATTTCATTTGAGGAAGTAAACAACTCTGATTGTAATCACCAGTCACAGCAGTTCAGTACCAAGAATCTGTATTATAGGTCTTACTATTCAAATAGTAAAGAATTAAAAGTATAAATACCTTTCAAAGACTATGTCATTTTCCTAAAGCAGGTTTCTAAAACTAAATAAAAGTTCTCAAAGAAGATTTTGTACCAATAACAAGTCAGTTCATGAATCCAGAGTTTGGTACTTGCTACTGTAGTAAGCCACAAAAATTTGAGCAGAAATTTACATTTTAAGTATTTGATTATTTTGACTAAGTTCCAAATGTTACATCTTACTTTTTGTTGGTATCTTTTTTTTTTAATAAGACATTACACACACTTCTAGAAGCTCTCACAATGTAGTAATTAAAATCTAATGAAGTCAAGAATCATACAACATTAGACCTTAGAAGAGCAAGGACAAAGTATACTTAATATATACTGAAATCTATATAGTGATAAACTGTTAAGTGCATTACAGATTAAGTAGAAATCAGCACAAAATTAGACATTTGTTTTACTGAAGATAAATTAAAAAAAACATAAGATGGATAAAGGAAAGCCAAACCACCTTTAGCACTGCCTTTCATTAAGCAATACAACAAAAGCTACTGAATGATGCACACTACCCAATGATACATGGTAAGTACGTTGGCAGACTTGACCTTGAGGTGCAATTATCTTTTTTTTCTTCATTTAAATGTGAATCATATAACCCAGTCTGGTCATCTTAGTTTTCTTTTCCAATAAGGAGCGCTACCTGAATTCCTGGTTCATCTAAGTATTTTCCGGATTTTTGTCAATTTAGATCTGAGTTTTACTGTGAATTTAAATGGCTTAGAAATACAAGACGGCTTCTAAATACTGCTGTGATTACAATCAATCTCAGACCTCATTTTGTAGGCACCCTTCAGATTAACCACAAGCACTTCACACACTGATGTAATATTGCAGGAAGCAAAATACATATGATGGGTTTATATTAGCATAGTCATTAAAACTTTTTTTTTTGAGAATTTACAATAGCAAGTACCAGACATTATTTGCATGATTAGGTTATTTTTCTTACTCTACTAAACAAATGTAAGCACTAATGTCTTAGTTCATCTCAGTAGTACTCTGCTCAGTTTTAGTAGCCTGATAGGACTTAGCACAAGAGGTCACATGCCGATGAAAACTGTCCCGCCACATAAATCTTTTCCCACAGATGTTACATTCATACGGTTTTATGCCTGTATGAATTTTCATATGGCCTACAAGATGGTGTTTCATTTTGAATTTCTTACCACAGACACCACAGCCATAAGGTCGAAGACCAAGGTGCATGCTCATATGCCGATCTCTCTGACTTTTGTGTGTAAAGCTTTTTCCACACTGACACGGATAGAGCTTATCGGCATGGGAGAATCCAGTGAGAGACGTTTCTTCTTTAATGCCGGCAGCCATGTCAATGCTTTCACCATAGCCTGCTGCCATCATAAGGTCCTGTCTGTGAGCACTTAAATTTCCATCTGCCCTTTCACCAGAAAATTCTTCCATAGATGAGCCATAGAAGTCAACTTGTTCATCATAATTACTTTCATCTGCCTGTTCATCAAATTCTGTTTCCATCTTTTTGTCACCTATGTGAAAATCTTCAACACCTGAAGACTGGATTGAGTGATCTGCCTGGATGGCATTCATGGATTCAGATACTTGGTGTTCATCATAAGGATTATCAACACCTTCACAGTCTTGCTCAAACCTTTCTGGTTTCACATGGATCCACCGCTTGTGAGACATGATGCTGGGTTTGCTGTACATTGGTCTGCTATACTGGTACTCTGCACTATCACTAGTTCCCTCTTCCCCATCCTGACTGGTCATTCCAGTGCTGAGTCTATCATGTTCTGTTGAAGAATTACTGGGAAGATACTCGTGTTCTGTCAGCTGACACGACAGTTCATCTTTAGAGCTCTCTTCTTCATTTTCGCCATCCCTTAGTTCCTGCACTTTGTGAAATTCTGTCTGTCCTCCAGAGCCAAGTTCAAAGGTTTCAACAAGGCCATTGTAGCTACTGCTGCTTGGGGACTGATGGTCACTGCCATGATTCATCTTCTGACACAGAACTGTTGGGTTTCCCTCAAGCACTTCAGTGCACTTATCCACTACATGCCACATCTGAAGGAAACTTGCTGCTGTTAGATAACTAACAATTTCTGGCGCAGGCATTACCAGTCGGCCGGTATAGGTAGACAGAAGGATGTTTTCAAATACTCTGGGATTCATCACATCAGGCAGGACTATTCGCCTGCTATTTTTCAGGAGAACCTGATCACAGAAGTAAGGTGAACTAGCTGCAAGAACAGCTTTATGGGCTCTGAAGAGATGGCCCTGAACCACAATGGACACATCACATAATTGTCCTTGCTGGCGCTGTTGATTTAACTTCTGCAAAATGGTGCTAGAAAAATCTGGAAATTCCACTCGAAAGGAGCTTGACCCAGACTCCATTTCATTACAAATTTAGTGTTGTGCTGCAAGGAAAAAAAAAAAAAAAAAAAAAAAAAAAATTAGAAATTCTGCTTGGTGAACTATTGACCTTTCCATTTTCTTCTATTCTTTTTCTTTTTTCTCAACAGACTCACATGGAACTCAACATCTTCTGGAACCTTTTGCCACTGTTGTATTTCTCTCTCAAGCCACCTCATTTCTCTCTTCTGAAAGCTGTACTAAGGCCATAAATTGCTATGCCAGCAAATTTTGTTTGTTTCTTCTCTCCAAGAGGACTCATCAACTACAGCAGGATCTACAAACAGCAAGTTATCCAGTTGGGATAGACTAAGCATTTCAAACATGAGTTTAGGCTAATGAAACCATTATTTCATGGAATTATACTGCAGAGTTTTAACTCCAGGATGTTCCACAGTTTGTACCAGCATATGAAAGATTCTGTATTTCAAATGCCAACAAAATCATTTCATTGATCCCCCAACAAACACCGATTTTACTCATGAAATATTTCACTTAAAATCAATTTTCAAAAGCAACTCTGTCAACTCACAGGATAACACCGGAAGCACAGGCAGAACCCCACTAAGAATGAGGCTTATGACCTTTCTCATGCATTTCCCTATTGTTTTATTAACTGAAAGGTGGAACAGCAACAGCTTTTACAATTTTTAATTCTAAGCTTATTCAGATATTTGGGTTAGTATTAGGGTTATAATGTTCCTTTTAGGGAAATCATACAGAACTTAAAATGTCAATCAAGAAATTGATACCTTTGCTGCACAGAACTTTTCCTGCCTGAAAATTGCCTGTATTTGTAACAACATAAAAATTACAAGCCAGAATCTCAGCTAAGAGCCCCCAGGTTTTCACATCTGTATTCTCACATGATCTAGATGTTTTACTCCAATGTTAAGTCTTTTAAGCAGTAATACTACTTTTTCAAATGCATACTTGAAATTTTAAATTTAATCTGAGAAAGATTTGCACGTTATTGTAATTAGAAATGACAGAAATTTAAATGCCACTATGAATGACCAACATTAACTGCTTGAGTAAGTTAAACCTGTGCAATTTTTCTATTTGATAATGTGTAAATTGGGTGCTATAGGATTCTTGCAGAGGCATGGAGCAGCAAGTGGTTTCCTTGGTCAAGTTCCATGAAGTTGCCACCCACATAATCGGAGAAGACCACCTTTAAATTTACTGTATCCAGCACTCCTCAGGTTGTTTTCCTCAAAACACGAACCCTCTCCAGAACACAATTAGCTACCCATACTTTTCCAGTGAGCAACGGAATACCGCACCTTCCACTTTAATTGTTAATTTTTCTTACCACTTTGCTTTAAACAATTTGACATAATTATTTCAAGTTATCTTATACTTTGTGTATACTACATCTAATTTTTGAAACAATCAGATTTTCTTATACATTTGCAGTTCCTTACCTCCCTTCAGAATATTCTCAGATTTAAGATTCTATTCTTCAACACTTGCCGACAAAAAAAATAGGCCTTCAGGAGATGTTCAACTGAAATTTAAAGACAGATGCCTGTACAACTTATGAACAATTACTGGTAATCTAAACTGCTCTCTTTCAGCATGTCACCACAAAAACATTTCCAGATGATAACAGACTTTTTTTGCATTTTAAATTCTCATGCAGACAAAATGTAAGCAAAATATTTTCAATTAGCAAAGCTATACAAGTGAAGCAAACTGGTTTTCGAGGGTTTCACTCCCTCCTTCTACAATCTTTTTTTTCACTTTTACTCCAAACCGATAAAGAATAAATAAATATAAATAAGTAAAATAATAAATATAAAAAAATTAATAATAAAAATAAAAGTAATAGTCTCCATGCTGGAGCACAGAGTAGAACACACAAGTCACATTTCAGTCGCTTCCAAGCGACATTATTTGTAACAAATGCTAGCAGGGAGTTCCTTCCCCTCTCCAGGCGCAGCGCAGGCTGCAGATCCGGATCTCACCCCCGCACCGGCGGGGCCCGGCCGGGAATCGCTGCAGGCCGCAGGTGGACAGGCCCAGCGCTGCCGCGACCCGGCCAACAGGTCCGGCCGGAGCGGGCACGTTCACGCCCCCGGCCCCGGTCCCGCTCCCGCTTCCGGTCCCGGCGGGGACACCGACCCGGCCCCACAATAGCGCGGGACCTGCGGGAGCGGGGCGTGGGAAGGCCTCACCCGCCGCCCCGCCCCAGCGCGGAGCTGCGCACCGGGCCCAGCGGCAGCGCGCCTCCCGGGGACCGCGACGGGCAGCGTCTCACCTGCGCGTGGCGGCGTCTCGCTCATAGCGGAGCGCTGTCGCTGCTCGCTGTCGGTGTCGGCCCGGCCCCGGCCCTGGACCTGCCCGCGCCCGCCCCGGCCCGCACCGGAAGTGCTGCCCCTCCTTCCTGCGGGCACTTCCGCGTCCCGGTCACGTGATTATGGCCCGGCCCGTCACTCGCTGCCCGCAGTGGGGCTCTCACCCGGGGCGGCGGCGCCCCCTGCTGGCCGCGGTAGGGAGCGCGTGTGTGTGGCCGAGCTCCCCGGGCCGAGCCGAGCCCTCCGGGCCGAGCTCCCTGGGCCAGGCTCCCCGGGCCTCTCCGCTCTTGTCCCCTCCTCGCCCCCAGCTGCTGCCCAGGGCGGCTCTCAGCGCCGCTGCGGGCTATGCCAGGAGGGGACCAGCACAAACACAGCTGGAGCCCGCTGTCCTCGGCAGGCGCCACCTCAGCCCGCGTGTTCCACACAGACACCTGACGAAATAAATGAGCCAGGACACCAGCTCCTTTTTAAAGCCTTTATTAAAGGTCAGCTTCGGGTGGGGAACCCGAGGGGTCGGGCACACCACCGCAGTTTCCACTGGACAATGCCAAGGAGAAGAAAAATCAATTTTGCAGAGCAACACACCTGAGCCTCCCGCCCTCGCAAGAGTCCCTAGGAAACACTTGGTGACTCATGGCCTAGGGGTCTCATGCCGACAAGGCGAAAAAGCTCTGGTTGGTGATTCCATCTTCACTGTTTTCACCACCTGGAAGTACCATTTTTTAGTCTTAGATGTTGTATGGCTCGTTGTTTTTAGGGGTTTTTATCACTGAGCGGTATCCCGTGAGTACTTGGTATTGTACACCATTTTGGAGGGGGCAGTGGAGGTGGGCGTGGGTACCAGAGTGGGTCCTGCGACGGGATAAGTGACAAACAGCCAAGAGTGTTAACAATTTACAAAGACGTAAAACGTTAACAACAAATAGTCAAGACAAACATCAGCAATTATGGTGGATTGGGTGGACCCAGTGCACTCTGAGCGAAAGCCAGAGAGGTTTTCTGTGAAAAACTGAACTGGAGCAAGGGAACGTGCTAAAACCCTGGGGTAGAAGGGACAGCAATCTGTTCCATGGGAGCTGAAGTAGTTCCCCTAGACAGAAGCCATCCCTAGTTTTAGCAAGTACTGTATCTGAACAATATTTGGTCTATTGCCTATATTTTCAGGTCTCGTAGTGTACATTCACATATTAAGTACATTCCTCCCTACGTTAATAGGAACCCTGATAAAAACTTGGCCTGTGTGGAGAACAGTGTGATCCCACAGTTAGAAGTGCAAAGTGTTGCAAAAAGTGAATAATTTATTATTCACTTCTACTAATTATTAAATAACTATTTATAAAGTAGATGTGAAATCAACCCACAACAGAAGAGAGTTCAGCTCCACCTCCAGTGGCATGAGCAGCAGCAGGGGCTGCCCTGGTTCACGTTCAGGAGACAAGAGGAGTAAGGGTCAGCTGCTCCTGCTGCGGGGAGTTCCCCCCCACCCCTGCTGGTGGGGGACTTGTTCAGGGATAGCCTCACAAAGGCTGTCTGACTTGCACCACAACTGATTGCACAAACTACTTTTGTAGGAAGGTATTGTGGATTTCCACTCTGGACTGCCATACGATTAACTCTGCACCTTGATTGGTCTGCTAGGTCGCTTTCCCTAAGCATTTGGATAGGAAAGAAACCATGTGCTCCACTTTTTGAATGAGAGATTTCTGTAAAGAGTCAAAAGACACACACGCACAATTGATACCTGACTCCAGGCCTCATCTTCTGGCTAGGACAGCACAGCTCCCCAGCAGGAAGCCCACAGCAGCATATCTCAGTTTTGAAGAGATCCCAACTAATGTCAAGTTCATACTGTAGACTGGGATCTCAGTGAGTCTTGAAAGCTCCTGCTACCTTCTGTGCTAAAATGGTGTTGATGATTTTTCACCTGCCAGACTCCTCTCCTCTCCTTTCTTTGAAATGGCCTCCATCTCTACTGTGTCTGGTAGAAGCCAACTGGAATGGGAATCATCTGGTATGGAGTAGGATTCTGAGATCATGGTGGAGAGCTGCAAACCAAACCATCATTTTGTCTCTCATGATTTTGGAAGCTACTAAATTCTTTGTTAAGATTAATTTCTACATTTACGTGATGCAGCATCTTACACGGATCTGATAATAAAGCATTGTCCTCTTTCCCACCTGATCCTTTGCCAGTCATGAAGCCTTGAATTTTCTTCAAGTTTACAGAATATATACAACCTTGCTTTTTTTCATAACACTGTCAGTGAAAGATTTGGAATATTATATTGGGTCAGAATTTATATTGAATTAGGACTGGCAGTCCCTGTTAAGAGTCAGGATCCTGCAGGACTGAGTAATGAATGAACAAAGGATGTTCCTGCACAAATATTTGTGGAAAAAGGGATGCAAGACATGGCAGCTGGCTGCAGCACACTTAGTGGATGGAATAAGTGGGATAAGGGCATTGTGGCATGAATCATATGTGATTATTATTTGAAATACAGAAAAAAATCATTCTATATGGCTAAGAGACAGAGAGCACTTCTCAAATTAGCATGGGAACTCTTGTGCTGTGAGCTCCTGTAAAGATTTACTTTACTGGATTTGGGGAATTAACAGCTACTTTTGCTACCTTTTTCTGCTACTTTTGCTATCTTTTTCTGCTTTCCAGCATTTTCTTCAGGAAAAAAAACAAAACACATTTTTAAAGGTTAAATCTTCCACAGTGCCAGTTATGATTAAACATGAGTGTGGCATGAAAATCATTTTGGATTTCCTTCATGTGCTCAGTTCTGCAGTCTTCATGTGATAAGAATGACTGCAGGAGCAGGGCTGCAGGGTCAAGGCTAGTTTATTAAATCAAAATTCATGTTTTACAAAGGAAGCAAATGGAAACAGCATTAACTAATGTTTGTATGTTTTACTTTTTCCTGAGGTTATGGAAGTTTGGGTCAAATTCATGAATGATCATTCATCTAAGCTTAGAGACCATAATTTTTCTCCCTTGAATGCTTTATTATTATAGTATGTTTTTTTAACTCCTCTGTACTCCCTGCTGTGATTCATTCAATTTATTTTTGAGGCAGTGAGTTTCATACCTTTTCTGTTATAAAAAGAAATACAATGTTCTAATGAGTAAGCTGAAAGGGAATTTTTTCTTGACATTTGATAGGCTGACACAGGTGTCTTTCCAAAGCATAACTGTTTGGATTCTGAGATGGAGATAGTCTGCATTACCTTGTGTTGGCAAACAAAAGGTCTCTACAATTCTTGCATGACGAGGTTCTACAATTCTGTGAGGACAGCAGTGCACTAGCTTCACTCTGATGGTGAAAAATATGTCTGTAGGTCTCTCCCATAATGTTCATATATTCTGAACATTTGTATTCTTGGCACATCTGGTAAGATGACTGGTTATACATTGCTGTGAGTCAGTCTTTAACTACCAAGCTACTCAAACGGGCAAACTGGATTCTGTGTAGTTACATAGAAAAGTTTCCTTCTCCAGAAAATTTCAGGTTTGATGCCACAGATAAACCTCTTGCTAATTTTTGGTGCCAGACAACTTGTCTCAGAGACAAACAGGGAGAGTATTTTTTTCTTTAATCAGTTTCTACATAGTTTTGAAATTTCTTTCTCTAAGTGAGAAAAAAAAATTATACAGCTGTAATTATGTAGGGTGGGTAATTTGTATGTTGTCAGTTTCGGTTTTACATTTATATAAAATTTTGTTCAGCAGACAGACACTGTCACTAAATGCTCACTCAACAATCTATTAATCTCCCCATCATATTATTGAAGAATTAAAAAAACCAGTGAACATTGATGGAAATCTAAGAAATAATGATGTGTGTATCAAATATTTATTGTTTGTTCATAAGAAAGGGAATGCCACAATGATAAGACAGATACACTTTACAATGTAACAAAAAAATTGTAAAATTTTATAGCACTCATCAAGAACAGAAAAGTAGTCAGTTCCACAACACCTTTAAATTTTAAACAGACACACATTGCAAAATCCCTTGAGCAAAGCTTAAATAATGCATTATAAAAATATAAATTTCATTCTGCTTCTCCCCAAAATGGGGTGGCTGTGTGCTGAGACCATCCTGTTTTGAAAATAGACTCCAACACTGATGCGTGCAGAAAACAAACCAACCAACCAAACCCCCATTTATGATCCAGCTATAGACTTGTCTTTATTGTACTTATAAAATATACATAGCCTTTTATTGAATTGCCTGCTGTCGAAATCTGCAAGAATTTTATTGCTTTTTACTGTCCTGGAGAGGAATAAAGCAGCAGCCTCTGTGTAATTTCATAAGAAGCAAGGACACTAAATCTAATTTCGCTGGATATTGGCTCAATCATAAAAAAGCACGCAATGACCAAAATTTAGAATTTTGGAATACAGACTATCTGTGTGTTTTTCCTCATTTGTATTTTCAAAAAAAATCTATTATATCTATATCTGGACATATACCACATTACAATGCACTGTGTGCACTATTGTAAGTGTGGTATTTATATATCTCTCATGATAGGTGCATGAGTCTGTTCCAGTGTTAAATCAGGTTTGAGTCTGTGCACTTTACAGCAGTGTCTCCTTCCTTTCACTTTGAAATGGGGTGGAGTGGGTTCTGCAATACAGTGGGAATAAGATGGACTTGACTATTGGACAAAATGCTCTCCTGGCCTTTTACTGCCTTTCCTCTGAACTTAATGAGGCATCAAAGTGTGACGTGCCCAGACTGTCTCCAGAGAAGCCACTATCCTTGAACCTGAAAATTGGCATATTTAAATTATTTTATAGTTTTAAAGTAAAATGTGTAGCTTAGGAACTTCTCAACAATATTCACAGTGTGCTTCTGTTGGCTGTGTTTCCAGTTTTGTGATCCACCGCGTCTCTCCCAAATCTCCCAGATATCCAAGAGAATACTGGACCAATATATGCCTAGTTGTTTGTCACATACTTTTAGGGATGAAATAAAACTCTCAAAAATTATTTGTCCTCCTATTTGCCAAATACTGACGTTTAGCAGCAAGGTCAGTTTAACAGTTCCAGGAAAGAGTAGGGAGAAAAAGTACTTTTCTAAGTGTTGTAGTTTTACATGAGGAAAGGATATGCAGGAGCTGATATTACCAGGTCCATCTGCTCTTGTTCTGGACAGAACATATTCTGGACTGTTTCTGTTGCTACCAGAAGACTACAGCATCTCACTCACAATAAAGTATGGAATGGCCTGGAAGCAGGATTTTCTTTTACCACAAACTGAAATTCCCCTCAGACATAATAAGACCTGAGTCATAAACTTGTTCCTATCTAGAGTGCTGAAAATCTTTACTCATCTTTTAATCAAAATTTTGTTTGTAAATGCCATTAAAGTTTAAATTAACTATGTTTTCTTGTTAAAATAGTGAATTTCATCCAGGGAGAAACCTGCAGGAAGTTCCCAGGGGAAACAGCTGAGCTTCATTTGAGCAAACAGAATAAACACTTAAGATGAATTTGAGTATTGTCACAAAATTCTGTAAAAAGAAGTTAGTGCCTGCATGGGAAAATTCATTAAGAAAAGTCTATAAAGCAGAAAAACATTTTGGCTCATCTGTAATAGAGCAGCTGAGGGGAGGATGCATGCCTGGTGTGCAGGTGGTGGCTTTGGCCGTGCATGCTGCCCTGCCCATCACTGGGGTGGATGGAGCCCGTCCAGGCAGGCACAGAGCAGCCTTTGTGGGACCCTGGGGCAGCCTTGAGGGGCTGGGCAGGGGCTGTCCTGTCCCACCCTGTTCCAGACACTGCATGGAAAGTGCAGATGTGCCTGCAAGCACTTCAAAATTTACTTCTAAATTGTGGTGGTTGTTACAGAGGTTTTATGAGGAGGAAAAAGAAGATTCTGTGTCACGTGTCACAGAAAAAATGTGTCTTATTCTCAGACATTTCTTTACCCAAAGTGCTTGAATTCCAGCTGAATTTCTTTTGGTCTTGGTTTGTTTGTTTGTTTTTTTTTTGAGCTGCACAGGCAGTTATGAGGAGATTCCTCTCTGGAAGCACCACAGACAAAAAAAAGGTTAAAAATTATTTGGCATCACATGCTATATCCTGGTATTTTCAAGAAGCATCTTGATGCCAATGACTGTGAGTAGACACGTATTTTGGAATAAACTGACACCAGACTTCTGCAGGAGTCATTTGTTATCAGATGCCGACTCTTTAAAGCTCTTAGATATTGGATACCTGCAAAAATTCAATTAATTCTTTCTTGTGAAGCAATCTGATTATAAGTGTTTTACTGTCTAAATTCTGTCACAAGGCCAGGAACGAGACATAGAGCACTGTGTATGTACTGGTGCTGTCTATTCTTTCAGCAAACTCAATGAAAAAGGAACTCAAAAGGAGCTTGAAAGTGTAGTTACTGAGTGAAAAAAGCCGTGCTAACCTTTCCTCAGAGGTACAGGCATGAGGGCTACCCGAAAATGAAGGACTACAATTCTGAGCATGTCACTGCTAGAGGATCAGAAAGGGTCAGAAAGGACCAGCCCTGCAAAAACTGGCTCTGTGAGTGGATTCTCTGAAGCTTCTGCTCTATTCCTAAATGCATATTTCTGGAGAGCTGCTCAGACTGGGAGTGTGCTGGGATCTGCTCATGCAGGGCTGGCTCTGTGTGGCTGCGTGGAGGAGCTCATGGGCAGGGCCAAGGTGTTTGGGTCCAAAGCCTGCAACAACCCCAGACCTGGGTGCTGGGGAAGGCAGGTTACCCCCAAGGCTAAATAGCTGCAGAGGCCAAAATGAGTGTTGCCAGCCAGCTTGGCACTGGAATTGCATATTTTGAATTTTATTTTTTTTTTCTAGAATGTGAACCACTGCCTTTAAAATCAGTCTGTTTAGGGATTGGTGGTGGTGTCAGTCTTGCCTTTGTGAGGCTACAAGTCTACTGCACACACAGAGTCTCAGGCAGGGCAGCACACAGCCAGGGCTGTCTGCAGACTTCGCTGATTAACTCCATAGATCACCCTTGCTGTGATGGAATCAATGGCTGTGGTTAAAGGTCTGTTAAAAGGCTCTTCCAGTAATGAGTTTATAACAAAGCTGCCACCAAATACTTTAGTACCATGTGTTTTCTCCTTTATTGATTTCAATAAAAAGGCTAATTTGGAGATATGCTGGATTGTCATTTCTGGGTGGAGGGTGGTTAATATAACCGATGGCATTGCTGCAGCACAATGGAGACATCGACCCTGGAACACAGAGAACAGACAGTGTCTAGCAGGAAAGAAAGTTGTTCCAAGTGCACATCCTGGACTTGACAAGACATGGCAGCTACCCAGGTGCATGCTGCTGGAAGTGCATGTAAATGCACAGCCAGATCAGCCAGGTTCTCACTTGCTCTAGAAAACCAGCACCTGTGTCCAGACCTTGTTTGTGTTCTGTCAGCCCATGGCCATGGCTTGGCTGTCGGCCCCCTGAGCTTCTCAAGGGACAAGGACATGCAGGGCGGGGCTGCTGCAGGCAGCGGGACAGAGCTAGTGTGGCACAGTGGGATGCAGCCCAGCATGGATGGAGAGGTGACCACTGCCCAGCTCTGCTCCTGGGCTGCCAGCCCAGCATGGATGGAGCAGTGACCAGCTCTGCTCCTGGGATCCAGCCCAGCATGGATGGAGCAGTGACAACTGCCCTGCTCTGCTCCTGGCAAGCAGCCCCATGGTGGGAACCAGCTCTGCCAAAAGGGGAACCAGAGATGTGGTGGATGTGGTGCTGGTCTGCCCCAGGCCCTGGCTGTGACCAGGCTGAACCTCCAGAGCCACAGTGACTTTCAGACCAAAGCTGCTCCCATTTTTGCTCCCAGACCAAGTTAGTATTTGCAGGGTGAAGCAATCTCTGTGTAAGAAGCTGCCTAATCCTCTGAGCCAGGAGATCATGGAGGGCCCCTGAGCACAGCCAGGGGGGTTTCTTCACCTTTGCATGCTGCTAGAATTCACAGAGATTATTTATTCTGGGCTCATGTTTCCTTGGGTTTAGATCCCGATCTGTTCACTGCATCCTCTCATAAGTGTTCGGATTATAAATTCTAATGCTTTTGAGAGTGCCAGGACTATGCTCAGAAGAAGGCTGCTGTCAGAGAAGTTGATGCAAGATTTGCCACAATAGTTTAAGAATATAAAACTTGCCTAGAAAAAGAAATACTTCAGTGTCAGGCTATGAGGTACATGGCTCTGAGCCATTTGAGATTGTGCCCATAGCTTTTTAAAGAATCCTGGCTTTGGAGACATTAGCTTAAGTAGTTCTGAGCAATACTTCAAGAAAGTATTATATTGGCTTTAGCTACTATAAGTCCAGTATTAGTAACAAAACTCCAGTTAAATACTTGATGAAAAAAAATTCTCAAAAAAACTGGATATGTTTAAAAGTACTATCCACTTTGGCTATATTAAAAGTTCTCTTATTTCAAAAGAAAAGGATTAAATAGATTTAAAAAAAAAAAAAAAAACCACCAAACTAAACACAGTTTGACAATGAAGAAAGCCTGCTTAACTGTGATCTCTTCTAAACACTAACCTCCATTCAGTGCAGCATAATGGGAGCCTGCAGCTGCCTGCAGGACTCTGTGGTTTGCATCTTTTCTGTGTCATGATGGAAGGTGGCTCAGTCTCAGTGCCAGCTCCTTGAGCAGCAGTGCTGGCAGCACCCTGCAGCTGGTGGAAGGACTCCCACCCATTCCACAGAGCTGGAACTGAGTCTCTGGTGAGAAGCGCTGCTCTCATTTCCTTCCAGGCTGGAGGCAGAGAACGCAGCCAGGGGAGAGGTCAGTGAAACATCACATCGACCTTCTGTCCTGCCTCCCTTGTCCTCTCATTGACTCTGAATCTTCACCTTCCTTCTCCCACAGCTCCCAGTCCTTCCTCTTCCAGGGAAGTGCTGGTAACTTCTGAAATTGTGTGGTACTCGTGTTTCCAAGCAAGAGTGTATCCAGTTGCTCTAGTTGGTAGTTTCTGCTTGTGTTTTAACTTGTTGTGACCATAAAATGATGCTATTATTTATTTGCTGCATGCTTAGCTTTTGCATGTTGTTCACTCAAGGAAAAGTTAACTGCTTAGAAAGCATGTGCATGGTGTGTGCATGTGCAAATCTGTGCACCTGTGTGACTGCACCATGGCTGCAAAGATGACTAGCACAAGGAGACCTGCTTTCTCATTTCACCTCCCTTTACCTTCACCTGAGTGGACACATCCTGCAGCTGCATCTCTCTAGCTTCTATGATCTGATAGGGGAGTTCTTCAGTTTTCATCTCTGCTTATAAATTAAATTGGTCAAATCACTTTGGTTTAAGATAGAAAAACACGACAGAAGCTGCTTGGCTGAATGATTTTTGGCACAATATGAAGAAAAAAAAATAGGTGCTGGCTTTTCTTTCAAATAAGTGCTGTGCTCTGCAGAGCAAAGATCAAGCCAAAGTTCACCTTATCAGCTGCTGCACCTCACCTGGGGCTCTGTTATTGATAGGTCTGTCATCCTCCCTAATATTGGAGGGGTAATAGCAGCCGATGATTAGGCCACTCTCAAGCTATTAACTACATTTCTTATCCCTTCTATAAGAGCTTCTTAGTCAGCTGGGAAACAAAGGCTGCCTTCAATGAACAAGAGCCCAAATTGTGGGTCTGCATCCTGCAACCTGAAAGACACAACTGTTGCACTTAGAGGAGCCTCCGATGGCAGCGAGGGGCTGGATGTCAAAGGTTACCCCGTGGTGTTATCTGAAATGAGCGGGCTCTGGCTGCCTCTTGTGCTGACAGAAGCTTGCAGAGAAATTACAGAAAATTGCCTGTTTTGTCAACATTTTCTCGTGAAGTTTAGGAAAAAAAAAAGGACTCTAGTTTCAGCAAGTCAAAGGGGCTCAGTCAGCCTAGAAGTGACTGACAAACACTCTATTATTCATCTATGTAAAAAAGTGATATTTTATATCATCTCTTTGAGTGACTGTTAAGTGACTGGATAGTGACACTGACATGCAAGCTAATCCTAGTAATATTTCCAGTTATTGTTTTTAGGCAGACTTACACATTTGTCAGCACTGAGAGTAGGTACATTCAAAAATAAGTGGTGATGAAGAACCAGTGCCCAGCACAATCCCAAAGCACTGGGAGGACCTGTGCCCTCAGATCTCAGTGCAGAGTGCACAGGCAATGGACAGGACTGGTAGAAAAGGCAGACATGCAGTCCCCTTAACAAGTCATTCACCTGGGGTAAAACTACAGAGATGACCAATAAGACTGCTGCCACTTCTGCCACACTAGAAAAATCTTTAACTCTCTGGCTTTCATTTTAGTTATACAGAAGGTTTGGTTTTTTCCTGTATAGACTGTTACTGAATTGGAAATTTTTTTACAAGAATGAAACATCCAGTAAGCTTGAAAAAAGGTGTCTTTATTAAATCTTGGTTATGGATGATGGATGGAGGCAGTGAAGGAATCAGATCTGAACTCTCCTTGCTTTCTCATAGACCATGGAGTCTGGTCTCTGTTGTAAGGAGGCTGCCCTGTGTGGTTTGCCTTTGGAGGCTTCTGGCCAGTGTCACAGGGAAGAAAGGCATGTTCAGGACAACACAATTAGAGCTAGCCTGCCTTATCATAAGCCTGGAGAGTGGTCATGCCACAATTTATAGCTGATCCCTAGCATTCTACTGAAATGGCCCTGTTGTGTCCTCCAGCATTTGTTCAACACTCAGGGCAGTTGTTGTCATAGGTAGTTAGCTGTCACACTGGGCTGTCACAGTGGCTGTATATACCAGACAGAGCAGATGCTGGAGGTGACTTTATGAGGCTGGTAAAGGCTATTGATATTTTAGGTCAATTGATGGCTCTTATCTGCAATTCATAAAACCATTAATGACTTGTCAGATTTGCTGTGTCACTGCTGGTCAGTGGATATTGTCAGATTGCCAGAGAAAAGATGACGGCACAAGTGATCTAAAAAGCCAATTTGGAAAAAACACAAGTGAATATACTAAGAGACATTATCTAGGATCAAGTATGAATTTTAAAATAAATGTAGCTTCAAAATATATCTGGGATCAAGTATGACTTTTACAGTAAGTGTGGTTTTGAAGTACTGTACAGACATATGTTTTGAGAAAAGATGATAAAGTGCCTTTGGCATTGGTGCTGCTGGTGGCAGAAGGCTTACAGTGAAGGAAAGATATGCAAAAGACCAGAAAAGGCTGGTGGTGTTCAGACTGGAATTTCACTCTTGGAATGCTCACCAGGAGCTGCTGGCATTCACAAATCTATGCAAAATAAAATCTATGGGAGTGCGGACATTGTGGATGTAGGATGTCTGGGTACCCTCAGTCTTAGAGAGAAGTGAGAACAAATTATTGTAAAGAGAACAGATGGTTTGAGAAAGCAAATTCTGCAGACAAAGTGCAGCCTTTAGTCAAAGAAAAGTAGTTCATACAAATTGGACAAACTTACTACAAACTGTTAGAATTACATTACTGAGATCTAAGCTCTGGGGCTACTCTCTCCTTCCTAAAATGATACAATGCAAATATCAGTGAGTCCATAGGCAGGCAACAAAAAGTGTTCAATTTGACTGTAAATAACTTGGTTTTGTTTAGAGAAGAGATGAAAAAGAGAGAATGTAATAATGAGAAATCAAAAAAGTCCACAGAAGAGCAGACTCTCACATTTATCCTTGCTCATAATGTAAGAACAAATGCAGCTGAGGACGCAAAAGGCTCTTCTACCTGGTCATCCTGTGGAATGCACAGGATGCTCTAGAAGTTTTGCTGACTTATAAATGTCTGACTAATTGTTGCTCTTTAGTAACCATCAGACTCACTCTGACAACTTTTCATCACCTTCCATCAAGATAACAATTCTTGGTCTTTTCTTCCTCATATTTGGAATAGAAATATATGCTGAACACTGTTTTCTTCTGCCTTATTAGACAGTGTACCATTTTCATTTGAAACAGTAAAATCTTTAGAACTCTTTGTAGTCTTACTACATCCAACACCCAACGTCCCAATTAGACAAAGGTGTCATTTTGTACAACAAGAAAGAACAAATCATTATCTTTGGAAACCACAGAAGTTCAGGATTTAGGATATTACTAGTTGACAGTGTTCTGTGATGTGTTTTGTTGATATAATTCTCTTTTCTGTTCTCCCTTAGCTTAAATTTTCCAGCTGGAATATTCAGTACCTGTAAATTAATTTGTGTTCTACCTACTTCTTTGTGGATTGAGTTGGGGAGTGCTGCCTTAGAATTTTTCATGTACAAGAAGAATTGGTATGTTGAAATAATGTAAACATGACTGTTGATACTGTTCACTGGCAATGGCATTTTGTATGATTTTATCAAGAGAACAAAATTCTTAAATGCTGCTTTGGAGAGCCTATTAGTATTCCCAGCAGCCATCAAGTCCAGTCTCTTGAAAACTTGGTGTCCCTTCTTCTGCTTCTCAGCAGTGACAGTACACATCAACCTGCTGCAGAGCACTGGGGTGTTTCTCTGCAAGCTTTTTTTTTTTTCAAATAAACCCTTTAATGTGCTCTAAAATGCCTTTCCAACCTGAATTTTCTCTCAGTGTTATTAATTTTTTTATTACAGATCTTGTTATTTTCAAGGTTCCCAAAGGAACTATTTACAGCAGACATTTATGGAAAAGAAGCACGGTTAAACTGGTGAAAATAACTGCAGAAGTCATAAGTAAGTAATATAAGATGCAGCAAGGACACTGTGTGTTGTTTTAATTTCCAAAATAGCAACAGTTCAGACATTTAATTGCATTTTTATGACTTTTTTTCATAGCTGTCTGGTGTAAAATATGTTGCCAGTAATATGTAACTGCTAATAACTTTAAGTTTCCTAAGCTGGCATTAGATTTCTTAGCCTATTGAAGAGGAAGGTCACTTAATATACTCTTCATCCTTATGAGGAAAAAAATGTGGATGGTGGATGTGTATCTATGTTTTTACGCTTGCATTACCTGAAATCTTTTCTGCAGCAAGAAAGATACAGGACAATGAATTATTTATGTCCTCTCATAGTTTTAGGTGTGTAAAGGGAGCTTTTCTACCCAAGGGATTTTTTGAGAAGCCAGCTTCGCTTAATTTTGTAATAAGTGACTCCCAGGGTCATATCTCTATCCTAGTGTGCCTCCAGCTCTTATTGTGTAGGGATAGAGGTGTAGCAGTGCTCAGCTCAGGCCTTAATGTGGACCTACAAATATTAATACCAATAGTAACTTACGAGGACAGGAAAATGATGCAGACAAAGACACAATCCTCCTCTGTCTATGGGTCATATCTGTGCTGTTCATGGTTAGCACCCTTTGGAAAAAAGCATTTCTACCCATGCCTGCAGGAGCTGGGTTTCCTTGCCTGCCACATACTCCCAGAACACACCTAATTGTAATTTCTGTAGTAATGAAAGGTGCAGGGGTGCGAGATGATTTTTAAAACATTGCACAGAGGGTGAATGTTCTGTGCCTTGTAGCATGGCACAAAGGTGGATTGGAGGCTTTTGAGGTAGTGTTCTGTCCTGGACAGAGGCAGACTAATTTGTCTCTTCTCATGCACAATTTCTTCCTGGAGTGAATTAGCCAGCTCTGCTCAGATTGCTTTAAGAATGGCATTAACTACAACTAGAAAGGAACCTAAGTAACTGAAGTATAGGTTATACAGACACCAGAGTCTACATTAAATAAGGAGCAAGTTAGACTGCTAGGTTAGCCATAGGGAGGACTAAATTGCATATCAAGAACCAATATGACCTTTTAAGTAACTTCCTTCTCTGCTTCATAACTTTAATCTTGATGCCAAAAAAGAGATACACAAAATTCTCTAAACTCATAACAAGGTATTACTCACATCATGCCTCTCTCTTGACCTCTTCCATCCACTGATTTCTTTCTAAATCCCTGACACTATGCTGAGGCCAATTGTATTTGTTAGGATCCAGTAATTCATTACATACCATGCATTCTTCCAAGTGATGCACTTCTAATTATTCCCTTGGGGATTATTCAAATAATACTGATGTTGGGAATGTATGTTATGACTGTTCAGGTCAATGGCCCAGTGATTCATTAGACATTCTTGGAAAGTAATTGATTGTATTAATTGTTCACTGGATAGTGTGAACCACAGCTGCTGCAAGGCCCCCCAGCGCCTGCCCAGAGCTTCTGCCCTGGATGCAGCAAGGGGGGAATTGCTGCCAGCTGTTGTAGCTGTTGCATCTCCCTGTTTCACTTTGCCCAGGGCTGGGATCTGCTGCCATTGTCACTCTAAATTCCTTTAGGAGATCTGTGATAACATCTCAGAGTGGAGCTGGTGCTGAGGCATGGGGAGTGATGTTGAGCTGGCAGTGTGGAAGGTTACCTGCTCTTCGGCACTGGCCAATATTAGCTTACTCAATAGTCTCATTCAGTGCAGTTGAAAATAGGGCATTCTGCAAAACTCTATTATGCTCAGAACAGCAAATGCCTTGGTGAAAGTCATATTGCTCAGAGAGAATGCAGCTCTGATTCAAAGACTCTCACAACTGCTGAAGGGGAAGACTAAATGGCCTGCAATAGTGAAACATAAAGCAGAATGACAGGGTCTAATATGCCCAGCTCTTATGTACCCCATTTTTCATATGGTGGTGCTCCCCTTGCCTTTGCTGTGATGACCCAAGGAGCACAAACAGTAACAAAGGCAGCTCCTGTTACAGCTGAGGGTTAGAGCAGCCTGTTACCCTGTGCAAGCTGTTCGTGCTCCCGTCCTTCCCTGCGCCCACGCTGCTCTGCAGCCTGAGACAAGGCACCTGTCCTCTGGCTTTGCCTTTGGGTTTAACAATGGTCAAGCCAGTGGACCAAAAACCTCAAACCTGTGGGTGCCTGCAGGATCTTCCAGTCTGAGGTTCTAGTTTTTTCTGGTCAGGGATTTGTAGCTGTCCTCTTCCTGCTCTGGCAGCACAAAAGCTGACATTCAGAGTGGTACCAGACTCTCATTCCCTTCTGGGGTGAGTAAGCTCAGCACCTTTGTTGGCTGCTGGCTCCTCCCTGTCCTTTGTAGCCCTGAGAGCTCGTTCTCACAGGCCAGAGAGACTTTCTAGAGTAGAACTGAAACTATGTGCCTGACACAGTATGGGAAGATCTGCTTTAGATCTGCAGGAGTTGCTTCACACGGGTGACAGAAGGAAGGCTTCCTTGTGGAATCAGCTCACCATAGAATGCGTTATCCCCATATGAAAAGTAAAAATTCTCCAACATAGGGAGCAAAATCTGTTTCTTTGTTCTGGTTGATCTGAGCTGGTGGAGGGCAGGAGTAGCTGTGCTTACAAGAAGCCTTTCCAAGATGGAATCACACAGCATGGCACACCTGAGATGTAAATGTCACCTGCCACCAAAAGGAGGCTGTCACAGAGGGGCACAGAGATAATACTGAAGAGCAGTATAGTCAGAACCAGGTTCTATTTGCAGGGGGGAAATGTGTGCCAACAAAATAAATATGGATTGAAGTAAAAGCAATGCAAGACACTGGTGCAAACCTCTCTGACAATGATTCATCCCACTATGGCCGTTGTGTTTACGACCCTTCAGTAACTGACCTTGAAAAACACAGAGCCTGTATCAGGCAATCTTATTTCTGATCGTTTTTGAGGTCGGACCAGAGAAATTTGGCAACTTGTAATTAAGGTCACAAATTGTAGAAGGCTTGGTGATAAGGAGTTGAAAGTGTCATAGAGAGTAAACTTTTGTAATTATAGTTTGCTTAAATATTCCCTTAGAGATTTCATCACTGTAATTTACTCTTGCTCAGAATGCTATCTTTGTGAGTTGTGGTGATTGATTACTTGGTAAGTATCTGAGCAGTCAAGTGGGGAACAGTTGTGTAACATCTTACAGACAATCCCTAAATCTTGCAAATTCCTGACAGGACAGTCCTTCTCCTGTACCTGCTCCAACCTTTACCTGGCATCTATCTATATCTATATCATCTATATCTATATCTATATCTATATCTATATCTATATCTATATCTATCTATATCTATATCTATATATCATCTATATCTATATATCTATATCTGTACCATCTATATATCTCTGTGTATGTGTGTATTGTTATATCTACTTACAAAAACTGCACACCTTATAGAGAACATTGCCTATGTATTTAAACACTGCTTTGCTACACATATAAGAAAAGCAGCCTGTTAAAAAAATAGAAAAGCAAATGCAAATCAGTACAGCTGCTCTTGTCTTAGAGTCCCTGTAGGGAGCTGTTTGGGGTGTGGAGGAGCTGAACTCCACGTTTTTCAGTCTGTGGCTTATGTGGAGTGATGCTGTATTTCAGAGAGAGATAAGGTAAGACTGGCTTCAGAGAGACATTAGAAAATAACATCAATTAGTCTGAATTTGGAAAATAGAATATATGTTTGCTATATGAAATTGCAACATCACTATCACAAAGAGCATACCTTTGTTTTTGATAACTGAAGAAAATTATTTTGTACTTTGGAATCAATAAATTTGGCTTAAAGAATGCAGCTCAAGGCAACCTTAACTAATCACTGTTTTTAAAAAGCATATAAAATCCAACAAAAAGCTTTAAAAAGAGATATCGCAGACACGATATCAATGTCAGGAAGAATAAAACCTTCTTTGAACATCCTGCCAGCTGCTAGTCACTTACTGAAGTTTTATAACATTAGCTTAGTAGTGACAGCCTTCTGTATCTGTCGCATCCTGTTTTATTTGCATCAGAGGCTATAATTATATTCATACAAACTTGACGTAATTTTAGAAGCTGCAAGCAGCCCCTGATTTATGTTCCCTGCAAGGCAGGGATGCAATATGTCACAGAGAAGAGTGAGCTGCGATTGCTGCCATCCTTTAGCCTGCCTTGCCCGCCCCAGGACGGTGCAGCACTGGCGCTGGAGCACGAGCCCGGCTCCCCTCCCTGCCCTGCGGCAGCACTGGCACTGCAGAGAGAGCTCGCATTTTACAGTGAGAGGAGCAGAAAGGACACGGAAGCATTGCAAATCCCTCTGCTCACACCCTGTCTGCTGCTGCCTTAAGCAATCACAACCTCGCCTAAGCTTCATCTTCACTCATGAAATATCTAAAATAAATGTTGGACAATAAAACTTTTCTGAAAGAGCAGATATACACCACCAGTGCCCCCATTTCAAAGGCATTGGTGGGAAAAAAATTGCCAGTAAACTACTGAATTTTCCTGTGGTCTCCCCAACTCCACTTCTTAAGAAATTCAGCTGCACGTCCTGTCAAAATGCCACTAGCTGACTAGAAAGATAGGGATTTTGGCTAAAAGGCTAAAATGCAGATTTATGGCCTGTGATGATTCTCCCTAGGGTCATTTCCCAAACTGTCATGCAGGAGGCTGACTCTGTCCCCTTACCATATATATGTTTTGACAACTTCAAGCTGGCTTCTTATTGTCTCTTAAAATTCAATGTAAAAGAATTTTCTGAAAACCCTTGGCAATGTCAGTTAACATGAAACAAGCTTTCATTGGCTTAGCAAAGGTTTGTCCAAGGTCATGTCATTTTCCCAGCAGCTTCTGGGACCCTCCACGGGTGTGTTGAGGTTTCTGAGGAAACGTGGGTCACAGAAAGCTGCAGGAGGAGCTGCCCCCTGTGCCCAGCGAGCGGGGCTGAGGAATTTACAGCCCTCCTAGTGCTCAGCCTTCATTCCTCCCCACAGCCATGTTGGTCCCTGTGTTGTGTCAGCAGAGATGGGAACACAGAGCCGAGTGCGTTCCCTGCCTGGCCCGCGCTGCTCTGGCCAGTTCCCAGTTCCCAGTTCCCAGTTCCCAGTTCCCATCACTAAACTTGGGCACGGCTCCCTCCTGCACTGGGGGTGGGGGCACAGGGAGCACAGGGGGCACAGACCGGTACAGAAGGGCACAGGGGGCAGAGTGAGGTACAGAAGGGCATAGGGGGCACAGGGGCGGCACAGGGGGCACAGGGGGAACAGAGGGCACAGGAGGTACAGGGGGCACAGGGGGGGACCAAGGGGCACAGGGGGCACAGGGAGGCACAGGGGGACATGGGGGCACAGGGAGCAGAGGGGGGGCACAGGAGGTACAGGGGGCACAGGGGTCACAGGGGGCACAGGGGTCACAGGGGGCACAGGGAGCAGAGGGGGGCACAGGGGACACAGGAGGTACAGGGGGCACAGGGGACACAAGAGGTACAGGGGGCACAGGGGGCACAGGGAGCAGAGGGGGGCACAGGGGGCACAGGGAGGTATAGGGGTCACAGGGGGGGGCACAGGGGGCACAGGGGGCACAGGAGGTACAGGAGGCACAGGGGGCACAGGGAGGTACAGGGGGTACAGGAGGTACAGGGGGCACAGGGGGCACAGGGGGCACAGGAGGTGCAGGGGCCACAGGGAGGTACAGGGGGAACAGGGGGCACAGGGAGCAGAGGGGGGCACAGGGGGCACAGGGAGCAGAGGGGGCACAGGGGGCACAGGAGGTACAGGGGGCACAGGAAGTACAGGGGGCACAGGGGACACAGGGGTAGAGCTGCCCTTACCCCGGAGGGAAGCACAATCCAGACCCCACCCCGCTGCCACTGGCCCTGGGGATGATGGCCCTCAGACAATTGCACTTCTGCATTGCTCATAAACAAATGTATCTAAACCACCACACTTTATATCCACTTAAAATTCTGAATACCTTTTCATTTATCTAAAGCTTACTGAGGTGAGTTCCTATAAGGGAAGACTTATTTCATTTCCATGAAATGTTTATATTTTCTGGGAAGTTTCTCTCTCACCTCTTTAAATTTTACTGCGCTTGGCGTGCAGCCTGTAGTAGGGTCCTCCCAAGGAAGCTGGTGAGGCAGAAAGGTTGAAGAGGGACTATAAATTTCAAACTTTCTGGGTTAGAATAACTTAAGTGCACCAAGTTCTTAACCTTGAAGGATCAATACTGAGGGTTTTTTCCTTGCAGTGCTGTAAAATAGAAGCTCAAAAAAAAAAAAAAAAAAAAAAAAAAAAAAAAAAAAAAAAAAAAAAAAAAAGAAAGAAAGAAAAAGCCCCAACAAAACCCAAACCCAAATCAAAACCGATTCCCCCCACAAACCCAGATTTAAAGTAAATAAATGTTGTATATGAACAGGAGCTTGATCATGAGCTGTTTCTGGAGTTTCAAATTCCGTTGTCTGAAGCATGTCTGTTTTGGCTGTTCAGGAGAACAACCATCTCAAGAAATTTTTTTACAAAAACATATAAATACCTGTAACCTCGTACTAATCCTCGCAAAATGGATGTAGTTCTCTTTCTACAGCTAATTTCTTTGTTTAAAGTCCAGAAGGGACTGGGCCATTTCAGCAGTGATTTTTGGTGTGGATTAGGGCTGGCTGATCTGATATGTGCCCGTGGGTAAGTCTGTGGCTGTACAGACCACTTCTCTGAATTGCATCCTGCTGGAATTACATTTTCTGACCAGTTTGCTGAGACCCGGCTTAATATCAAGCATATATGTGCCATTTTTATGTTTTATATCCTCTTGCATGGCATTTGTATTAAAGGCATTGACTAACCTGTTACCTCCTGAGAATATTAATGCATGGCCCCAGTGAAATATCTTGCAATATATTCAAGCATCCGTATTTGTTTTGGAAAAAAACCCCAATACCTTCAAATAAAGTTCACAAACTTTTACCAAAAAACACACAACAAATTCCAGTGCAATATAAAAATCTCAGCTGTTGTTTCTCCAGCAGGAATGTAAGGCAAATGCAACTCAAAAGAAATGTTAAGATGCAATATCTAGCAGAATAGATACCACATTTAGCAGAATATGTGAGATCATCAATCTAATACAGGAAACATAGGACCCTGAGGTCAACATTTGACAAGTAGTACAGGAGAAATTGTTTTCTAAAAAAAAATTTCTATTTAGCCTCTAACCCTTCACACAGTTTCCAACAATAATTTTCGGTCTGAAATCTCTGTCCTTTGTGGGAAGATGATGCTAAATCCCCCTTCTGCAGGGGGAATGGAAAGGGTTAGTACAGGCTACATTCAAGGTGTTTTAAACACTTGTTCCTAAAAGCCTGGCCCAAAATAAAAATATGAGACCCAAACATCAGAGCAAACTAGAGTCTCTGTTTTGGAACTCCCCAGGAGCAACCCTGTAAAGAAAATTCCTAAATGAATCTTCTGGATGCCCTTACTTGATCTGGGATGACAGAGATGAAGCTCATTCTGGCATCTCACTGAGAAACTGCATTTGTAGGTGCCAAGAACTGCTCAGAAGGAATAAAGAACACCTTGTGTGACAGTGGCAAGGAGAGTATTGTCCTTACAAGCCAGATGTGCAGCACACCGCACCCCACACTGCACTGGGTGTTTCACAGAGCCCCTGCCCTTTCCTGCTGTTCCTGGCCAGGCTCAGTGCCCTCCCTGTCTGCAGAGGGGCAGGACTGCCACTGCTGCCCCACTGGCAGCCTCAGTGCCTCCAGACACACCAGCCTGGCCAGGCACCTTCTGCAGTGACAGTCCTGGCTTTGCTGGGCTTTAAGTGAATGCAACTGAATCTGTGTAAAAGTTTGAGAACAAACTGTGCTGGCACCTCTCTGTTCTAAGGACTTGGGATACAGGGTAGGAGGGACAGGGTTTCTCCTGACAGAAGCTTTTAAATTGGGGGTATTCAGACAGTGCTGAAAAGGGACTAAAGAAACCAGTGTCTTAGATTTAGCTATTATCTAGTAATCCTATTCTGTGTATTTCCTGCCAGTTTTTTCTGGCATAGTTTGTAACTCCCAAAATCATGTGGGCAGTGACACAAACTATGAATTCATACTCAGAAATCCCCTCTTGACCCATCAGTGGACTTTCTGAGAAGCCAGAAAACAGCAGAGGTGGAGCAAAGTCCCTGGTGCTTCTGGCCACATCAGCTTCAGGTGAGACTGCTCTTATCTGTCACCAGCCAACTGAAACCCACAGGGACCCTCACCAGCAGTAAGGTCTGCCCTTGACTCTCCAGTGTGCCTGCAGCCACTCTCTGTGCTTTATCCAGAAAAAAAACCCAAACCCAAACATGTTCTAGATGAGCATATTCAAGCCAGCCACAGGAGAGCACCATGGGGCAGAGGTTTGTGGAGCTGCAGTATGGCCAGACCAAGGCACAGTTCTGCTAATGTGCTCTGTCCTCCCACAGCTTTCAAGATAAGAAGGGAAATGTGTGTGGGAATCCGTAAAATCAGAGGGTCCTGGGAAAGCTGCAAAAAAGCCTCAGAGGCCTCAGAGACAGAACTGCAATTAAAGCTAAGCTGAAAGCACAAGGCATGTCAGCAGAAAAGTTCTGTGAGATGTAGGAGGCAAGGACAAACCGAACAATGGTCTGTGTTTAACACCTGGCTAGAATAACTCCCTAAGTTGCAGAAAAGTTTATCTAGCAAGATGTGAGGAAGGTCTAAGCTTAATAATGGAGCTCTGTGCACTGTATTTTAAGGCTTACAAGCAGGTATTATATTGGAAATATGCAAGCACTGTTTTAACCAAAGGTACATGTACTTAGAGTGGTTGGATGGAACTACTGTCAATATGCTTTTGCTTTTTGGGATTGGTCAAACTCTCAAAGTGCATTGTAACATGTTCTGTGGCCGCTGCTGAGATGTGAGCTGCTGGCATCTTCCCATTGTTCCAACCTTGTAATGAGACTGATGCTTGGGAGGAAAGAAAAAATAACAATAAAGCACTCGAGAGGCGTTCCACAGCAGTCCCGTCCCCTTCTGATTTTGTACTTAAACCCATGGTCAGCATTAACCTGGTACATCAATATCTACCCAGTGAAAGTGACAGCTCCCATCATGTGGAACCCATCCCTGCTTGTCACTCAGCCCTGCTTGGTCTATTTGGACAAGGCTGCTTGTATCTATGAAGTTATTAAGCAGGAGCAGCCTCAGAGCAGGCAGGTACCACAGCAGCTCCAAGGGCATTCAGAAATCTGCACATCCAGCTGCAGGAGTGTATGCAGACACCTGATTCTAAAGAGACACATTTCTGTTCCTGGATAAAAATCCCATGACTCGTGAGCCCAGTTCAATTAATAATTAACCCAAGCAACTTTTATCCATATTTTTTTAACTCAGCAAACCTAAGAAGTGATGCAACTATGAGTTATACTGTTGGGAACAACTTTCAGAAGAAAAAGCCTAAGGAAATGTAGTAACAGTTAGTCACTGGCTCCTGGTCAATAAATGTTACAGGTGTCAGGTGTCTCTAGTAAATAATTAATGCTGATAATGGCAAACTGGTAAGGAGCTCCTCACAGTGCCTGAGTACTTCTATTAATTGAGGTTTGAGCAGGACAGAATAGATATTTGCCCTTTGTTGATATCAAAAAGTGGCAAGAGCTGGAGCTGTGTCTGAGACCAACGTTAAATGAGGTTGTCTGTTCTGGAAGATCAGTCAGGGTCTTGCTCATCCTTCCTCTTTCTCCATCCTGATTGTCTTCATCAAGCTGTTCAGTAGAGAGGCAGCAAGGAGCAATGCCTGTCTGTGACCTTCTCAGGAAGTAAAGGAGTCCAGGTTTTCCTAGACTTAATGTTTTCATACTTAGATGAGCAGTAGCTTTAAAGTTCTTGCACACAACTCTCTAGTAAGAAAAAATTCCTTTGCTGTGGCAAATAATGTGAGCTCCAGTGCAAGCTGCAGAGGACTCTGCAGTTCTCTCTGCTGTGTGATCCAGCATCACAGAAAATGAGCAATGGCAACAATAAATAATGACAGAATCAAAAAGCATGGAACCCCTTTTCCTGTAGCAATATATATCTTTCACTGAAACACTCTGATCTCACAGCAGTAATGCACCATTATGCCCCTGAGGCCACTCCTCTGATTCCACATTTTATGGACCAGCTCTTTATTCCTAAATTCAGCAGATGCATGGCTTATAGCTGGTCCCAGCATGGAATGCATCACAAGCAGCTTGTCTATTACAAGTGACCTGCTAAAGAGAAGACATAGTGTTTGTATCCTCTGTAGCATTTTTAAAGCTGAAAAAGGAGACGTGAAAGATTTCTTTTTTTTCTAGATCCTGTGTATTGCTCAATATTAAGTTTTTGGAATACAGAAAAAAGCCCTGAAGACCCATTCATTTTTCTCTTGGAAACAGAGGATGAGTAGTGGAAATTCTTGGGAAAAACTCTGCTTGAACAGAAGACAACTAGAAATTATCTACAACTGCTCTCTGGGATTTTGGGTGAATAATCCTTCTCATATGAAATTTTAAAGGCTTTACTAATAGTAGTATTTTTAAAATAATCTGTTTAAACTGTTGTGGAAAGTTTTATAGGTTTTTAAATTATTTTTTTAAGATTTCTGTTCAAATGATCCTTATGCTTTTCCTTTAAGTAAGACACTGTTGTGTTTGTTGTTATTATAGCACAGTGTATACTAAATAGCCACAGAAGTCTTCTTATGTCCTTAAAAATGGTGTCTGGTACAGCTGTCCTTCCAGAGCACAGACTCTCTATCTAGTGCCTGCTTTGGGGTACAGAGGTGGGCTGTGTGCCAGGTTTGAAGCTGTGCACAGCCTATTATTCTATATATTCCTGAGATAATGCCAGACAAATCTATATGTGCGCACACACATATGCATCAAATCAGTGCACAAAATATTTTGGGGACACAGTGCATGGCACCATTGGGAGCACAGGCATTCTGGAGCAGTAAAGGCTGCAGCTTCCAGTGCCTGGGAGCTGGGGCTGCTCCTGCCCTGGCTGACAAGAGCCTTTCTCATGTGGAGCAGTTTGGGGTGTACTTCTGGTTGTGACCATGAGCAACAGGGCCAGTCTCCTACAGGCAAGGTCAGATTCTTTTTGGCAGGTATCACTGGACTGGCCATTGCCAGAAGCACATAGAGGACCTAAGAGGAATTACTTTGGGATCTGTTTATTGCCAATATTTTTCATGTTGTTCCAATCCCAGAATTCTGCAGTTAAGTCATAGCAGTATAGGTTGCTTTAGTTGCCTCCTGCAAGTTTTCTCACTCACACCCTTCTCCATTTCGTTCCCAGAGCTGATTTACAGGTCAGCTTTCCCAGTATTTTTGGGCAAGGGCTTCAAACAGACATTCTGGAGCTGCTCACAGCAGACCCTGCCTTGTGAAGGGGATGCAGAATTAGAGAGGATCATTACATGCATATGGTTAAACACCACCTGCACACTGTGTCAGGTCTCAGTTGTGGCATTCTATGGGGAATCAAATTGTCATTGCAGACTGACTCTTCTGTAACCAGACGCCAAAGCATATGGCACAAAGCAGATAAAATATTTTCTTTCTGTCTTGTTTTCCTTCTACTGGCTCCAGCAGCTCCCCCTGCCCTGCCCACAAAAGCCAGCCAGCTTTGTGTGTGAAGACACACCAGGCCAGTGCTTTGCCCCTACAAAAGCCAGCGTGGAGATAAAATGAAAGGAGAAACAGCTGGGAGCTGTGAATTCAGGAAAATATTACACTCTGTATATTGAATGAATGAACATGTGCACCCTAAAAAGTGTAGAGAACTGAGAGTTTCGATTCCTTCATGGGAAGGGGTGGAGTGGAGTTCTGCAGCCAAGTGCTGAAGGTACAATGAATATTTAAACAATGGGCTTGTACTTTCTCAGGTTAAGTTCTTCAACTTCATTTCCTCATTGGGAAGACAAGCCAGTCTGAAAACCTCTCTGTTACCTGATCACCCGACTTGCTCTGTGTGCTACCTATGTCAGAGGTTGAAATTCTCTCTTTACCAATGGTTTATTTTGCAGAATGTGTGCTGCCATTTACAAAGCAAAAAAGATAACATACTGGGGAAAGGGGAAGGCAGTGGAAGAACTAAGCTCCCATGTTATGGAAAAATCTAATCTTACCTGAAACCACTTGGGCATCCAAACACAACATGTCTGCAGCAGGAAAAGGGAGGGAGTGGTCATTTCTTCCCTGGAATAGAATGAAATGTCTCAAACTAATACTTAGCCAAGAAACTTTATTATTGTTGCTGGATTTCAAAATTATAAGGGAAAAGCTCTGAGTACTGATGGGGAGAACTTGCACTCTTGCTTCATGGTGCTTAAAATTTTAAAATAATCCCTTGAAAGAGGAGCACAACTGGAATCAGAGTTGAATGTGTTGATTCTTTTCCCTGCAAAGTCTACAGAGAGCCTTTAAAAAAAAGGGTGAAAATCATCAGTGTGGCCTTGAAACCTTATATAATGTTTCAGTGTTGGGCCAATAAAAAATATCCTAACTGTTATTCTGTCTAAGCTCAAGTCTTGAAGGAAATGTCGGACTGAGTAGGAAAAGAGTTCTACAGTTACAGGTCTTATAATTCTCAGAGCTTTCCCCCAAATACCCCCTATTTCCAAGCCCTGTCTCCAAACACTCAAACTGTGGAAGTGATAACCTGCAGACTTGGCAGTATACATGACATTTTACTAAGGGAGCTAATACAAATATTATCTCAAGTGAAATGAGGGTTTAATTCTATTATCTGTGGCTTTTCTTTCCCTGGGGTCAAAAGTACAGAAAGTGGTCATGTTGTCTTTATAGCCCACGAAACAAAAGACCTGTTTTTAAAGCAAATAATTAGTCATCCAGAACTAATGTCCCACAGCACTAATCACTGAGGGGGCTTTGGAGTGGTCTGAAGCAGAGTGCAGCTCTCCAGACACATCATTTCAGAGGTGCTAGTTTGGAGCACAGCAGAGGATTCTCTTGGGGTGGCTGACACCACGGCCAGGGAACGAGGAGCGGAGATTCTGCAGGTACTGTAAAGAAACCCTGCAATTGCCTGTTTCTGCAAGAGTCCTACTTCTTGTTTCACACTGAAAATTCCATTCCCTGCTGCTTTGCCTTTGTGCAGGTTGCAGGTGTGTGGCTGTGCATGGCAAAGCCTTGTGCCCTGCAGAGAGCAGATCCAGGGGGGTGCTGGCAGAGCTCAAATGTCAGTAGTGTGGTCTGGCACGGTCAATTCTGCAGAGTGATCAGAACTGGTCAGGGGAGGAATCAGCACCAGCACAGATCTGCTCTTTGGCTTTGGCTAGTCGCTCACTTTTAGCAGCTCTTGTGCAAAACTAAAGGGGTCTAGACTCATTTTTCCTGTCTTTTAAACTGTTTGTGTCCCAGATTTGGGAATTCTGAAATTCTGGGACTGAAAAGCACCAAAGCAGATTTTTTTTTTTGCAATGGAACTAAAATCTGAGTAACTCCATTGTCTGAATTTTGTCTCCTTTGCTTCTGTTGAGGGTATGAGCTCCAAGGAGATTAAAGTCTAGACAAAAGAAAAGGCTCACAGTGCAGGAGCACTGTTTGCTAAACATGCTGGTTGACCTGCTGCTGTAGAGTTATATCCCTGTAGGCAGTGAGTACTGTAAGGGAAAATGACACGAGCTCCCTCTGAGCAGGATTTTGGCAGCGGATCAGGTCAGAGGTTGTAAAAAGAACTCATGGAAGTGGCATGACCTGAGGAAATGCATTGGGCAGGATGAGCTCTGCCTTTTCTGGTGAGTGACACTGCAAGTAGACCTGGGTGAGCCTGAATCCTGACAGAATGGGAACCCTCAAATGGTCACAGTAGTCATGACACTGGCTCAGGGCTTACAGAATGAATAACTTGCTACAGCTCATGTCCCAAGCCAAACCCTTCAGCTGGTCATTAATTTACAACCAGTGCCCACAGCACTGATTATTGCTCCCTAGAAGAATGACTCAAATCCAGTCAAATATCTTTTAATGCTTTCCTCTCAAATCCCCATTGCAAGACTGAAAGCTGGATCTTCTTGTTCACTGCAGGTTCTCAAGAAGGAGGTGGGTTAGTTTCAAAATGCTTATTCTTTTCTCTTACAAATCCCTATTTTCTCCTCGCATTCACTATGACTACATATGGTTGGCCAACACATTTTATAGGTGCTTTATTTTACTGGTTTTGACTGGGATAATATTACTTTCCTTCCAAGTAGCTGTTTGAGTGCAGTGATCTGAATGTGTGGCCAAAACAGTCAATAACACCCCGGTGTTGCAGTTATTGGTGAGCAGAGTTTGTACCAACCCAGCAGCAAGGGGTGGGGGCACCAGGAGCTGGGAGGGGACACAGCCAGGACAGCTGACCCCAGCTGGCCAGCAATGGGTGTCCCATGTCATATGACATCATATCCCATCATATCCCATCATATCCCATCACACACAGCTAAGAATGGGGCAAGCCTGAGGAAGGAGGGGATTCTCAGGGTGAGGGTTCTTGTCCTCCTCAGCCACTGTCATGGTGCTGGAGCCCTGCTGTCCTGGCCAGGGCTGAGCACCTGCCTACCCTTGGGAGGCTTGAATTAATTTCTTGTTTTGCTTTGCTTGCAAGCAAAGCTTTTGCTTTACTGTTAAACTGTCTCTATCTCACCTCTTCCTACCTTTGCCCTCCCAAATCCCTTGTGTTCCCCTACTCTGGGGAGGTGTGAGTGAATGTCTAAGTGGGCTGAGCTTCTACCAGGGTGAACCCACAAAGTGACACAGCAACTTTTACATGACACAGCAACTGAGCCTCCCAACTCACCCCAGATAATTTCTCAGGTAAAAAAATGCAGCACTTTCTCAGGATGCCAGAGATATTCTCCACTTTCTCCTACTCCTAGAGTCATCTCAGACCTTTCTGTCACAGTTTTTTTTTTCTCACAGTGCATTGGGATAACTGGTTGTTTTAATCAAGAAGAAACTGAAAAATATGTTTTGTTGACAGCATGTGCTAGAGTAATAAGATCTAACTCTGCTGCTGTAGTAATTACAAATGAAATAGTCCTTCACTCTAAAAGACACTCTGCAGGCTCTATTTGTTCAGATGGCATAGTGTCCTTTTGGTCTGAAGCAATTACTTACATTTTCCACATAACAACTTCCCAAAGATGCCTTTGAAAATTTCTAAAGACAACATGTATTTAATACTTTAATATAAGCAGGTTTGATTCAATACAGATTGCTCAGAAGCACCAAATATCTGTGGATGTATCTTAGGTTGTATCTAAATCTGTACTTCCGTGCATAGTTCTGTGTCTGAAAGCAGTCCCAAGCCACATGGTCTGTGAAACAGCACAGGGAGCTTAGTAGAAATACAAACCATGTGAACTGTGATGCCACTAAATCACAGATCTTCCTTTTGTCTGTTTTGATAGCCCTTGATCCTCCAAGGACGTGGAAGTATTTTTCAGTCCAGCAACTGAAAAATAAGGCCACTTTGGATTCTGGAAAGAAAAACATTCTGTTTAAATCTATCCCCTCTATAATTTTGTTTTCAGACACTGTCTGTCAGTCTAGCCTTTGAAATTAGCACAAATACCCATGAGAAATTTAATCCTGCTCAAGGCTCTGAATTAAATACATTGCAGCCGATAAAGAGTTGCCCTTTGACTTCCAAATGATGTTGAATAGTTGAAGCAGGTACAGTAACCTTGGGTAATCTGCTCATCAGTTTTCTAGGTTAAATAAATGGATATATGAGTTTCCTCTAGATTTCAATGTTTGATAATAGCAATGGGAACATAAAATCAGCACCACAAGAAAAGAGCCCAGAACTGTCTGCTCTGCTTTGTGGAGTCTATTAACAAGCCTCAGAAAAAAGGATCTTTATTGCCCATGAAGTAACTTCGTGCTGCCCAGGGGACAATCAGGGTTTCTGGGGTGAGGAAATCCTTCAGGCATGTTAGGTGTGCCTTGCCCAGGTAACTGCCCAGCAGAACTGCTGGCAGTGGGACTGAAAGGAGCTGTGCTGAGCTGTGCTGCAGGGGACACTGAGGCTGACCCTCATCCTGCTGAGGTGAAAACGATGCCTCTGAGCTTCTCTTTTCATGGTTAGCCTGCTCCTTGTCTGTATGTCAATACTCCTGGCCTTGCAGTTACTTGGAGATAAATTTACTTAGAATAATGCACAGAAAAAGAACATGACCACTTCAAAAAGTTAAAGGAACCAATATAAAGAAGATTAGTTAAAATATATTTTACATGTCATTGGGTGCACTCAGAAAATCTTCATAGAAAGTCAAAATAACGTTAGTATATTTAGATGAAAATACTTTTAAAACTCAGATTCAGCTCACTTAAGTAGCTGGCAGAACCCATTGCACAGTCCATAGAAGTCAGACAGTCCATGATTTCAAGATTTTCCATTTTTTTAAAGCAAATCAGGAAATAAAAATGAAGCTTATGCAGAACGAAGTGTTACAAATGAACCCAGAGACAGCAATCCCAATCTCTGGGAGCCTCTGTGTTGATGAGATGGTGCCCTACTGCAGTACCTTTGGGCAGGACACTGTTACACATTGCTCTCAGTGCCAGTGAATATACTCAGCTTGGCTTCCTTATTATGCAAATCATCAAAATGGTTGGAGCATATAGAATTACCTGCCTCAAATCCATACTCATGTGGCACAGGCAGGCAATGAAGAAACAGTAAAATTCATTGTTTAATGCAAGTTAATGATCATTTGGAGTGATGATTTATGAAATTACAGAGGTCTGACATTCACTGACCACCAAATTACCCTTTGAATTATTCAGTGCTTTAGAGATTATTTACTGGCCTGCTGTGACCTAACCTGAGCTGATTCCTGCAGCAGTGCAGAGCATTGCTGCTGCTGCAGTGCATGCAGGACACACACAGATTTCACAGCCTGTTGGAGATAAAAACAATTAAAGATGTCCAAACGGATTTTGTAATATAAAGCTGTAAAAAAACCACTATAGTGAAGGTCATATCAGTCAAGATTCCCCATATCCTTTTCCAAAAAGAAAGCAAGTTGCCCACACCACTTCTTTATTAAGGCTGAAATCGGGTTAGGTCTCTGTTTGCCAAATCTAACAAACAAAGACAGGCATTTTTCAAAAGGTAGAAGAGGTACACTGTACTTTCATCAGCTTGGGCAGTAATTATCTTCGTGGGGCTGCTCAGGAGGTTCTGTGAGAGAGCAAGCAGCTTGGACATGCTTCAGGGCATTTTTCTCTGGCACTGGCTCCATACTCCAGAAGCCCTTGCTTGCTGGAACAATTGTGGCACTTTTTTTTACTTTTGGTTGAAAAATAGATCTCTGAAAACAATGAAGAAAGCCACAGAAACTTCCCACCTGTTTTTGGGTGCTACTCAGAGATTAAGTAATCTTTGTCATATTTATAAAAAAAAGAAAATGGAAAGTTTTGTTGTGAATTTCAGACTATGTTAAAATGAAACTCTACCTTAGCATATCATGCTAAATAAGGTGAGGTTGATGGAGGGATTGCTTTTTAGAGAGCCACTGAAATTGCTAGGAAACGATCAAACATTTAGGGAGCCTCATGCAGGAGTTAGTGACTCTGATAGAAGCTGTGCACAGCCCAAGTTAATTGGAGAACAATAACTGTGCAAAGATGACTAGCTAGAGCAGGTCTGGGCACGTGGAGGTAAAAGATTATTGTGGAAGAAGCATTTTGGTACAGAAGAATTCCCCCCAGCTATACAGGTGACATTTGCACAAGTTCAAAGTTTGCCCACAGTTAGACATGCCCTATTAGCATAAGGAGAAGGGGTATTACCTTTTTTAAGTTTTGATGAGTTATTGGAGAAATTATTCAGAAAATGCGTTCCTTCCCAAGGCCTAAAGTGTGTCACAAAGTCTTTCACGGTGCCCTTTTCTCATGTGATTCTACTGATGTAACCTTTAGTTTCCCTGTAGTTCCCAAAATGCATTTTAAATTTGCAAACTTTCCTGTACAGGTGTGTGCAGCAAGCTGGCAAAGCTGCAGGCATTGAGCTGTGCCTCACCAACGTCCACAGAAAATGAGTAATCCTGAATTTCCCTTGAGCATGCTAGAAACCAGTGGTTGATCTAAAGCTGAAGGGAAGAGTGCACAGAATAAATTTCTTCCAGGTGTGTTACAGTAACATGCTCTGCGTTTGTGACAGATTCTGCTGCTAAATATCATCTTTGGCATTATACTTATCTGAGTAAGTTATAGCTATTCAACTCCTCCAAGCACATAAACTACAGGTATTTGGATTTCAGAGCAGCACAAGAAGTGTTCTTCTCTCCCTGTCCATCTTCAGGGGACATTACTGTGAACAATCATAATGATCAGGGAGTCCTTGAGCTGCATGCTCAGGGTGTTACAGGTGCCCAACCACAAAGCAAAAGGGCTGAGAGAGTTTAGGGCAGAATGTCTCAGGTCACGGGATTACTGCCCTTAAGCTGCAGTGCTAGTCCAGCCCTTAGAGCCAGAACTGACCCTGCTTTGCTCCAGATTCCATCAGGGACTCGAGGCTCAGGCAGGTTTTTTTTCCTTTCTGAAAATGGGCTGTGCATTCGGGCTGAGAGTGTGCCTGTAGGGAGTGTAAGGTGCCCTGATCAGTCCTGCCAAGTGCAAGGATCAGTGATTGGTAACTCAGTGGAACAGCTGGATTTCTTCTCTGCTAGCTGCAGTTTCAGCTGTAGAACTGCAGGGAAGGAGAACCGGGGATCCAGTGGCCGTTAGGTGGTGCCCCTGTCTTGAGTTAAAAAAAAGCACACAAAAGACTCCACTCACTTTAGTTATGCAAATAGGAGCCTCTCTAAGAAGGGAACTGCACTGGAAGATTAAGTTCTAATGTGGGAATACATGAAGTGTATACATGTGTGCATATAAAAGACTCTTTTTAATCTCAAAAGAGATTTTGGCTGTTGAAACAGTCGAGAGAGGAGAGCAGTTCATTCCAGTTAAGCTGGGTCTGTTATCCACCTTCACTGCAGCCCTGTCCCATGGGTGCTATCTCACCCCTCACCATTCTCACTGCACTTTGTGCCACTTGTAGGGGCCAACACCCCAGAGGTGTCTCTGCCATTCAGAGACACTTCACATACCACAGGGTGCTTTCTTCTGCATCACTGTCTAAACTCATGTATTTCTCTCTGCATTATTTTGGCTTTTATAACTTTTTTCTGACCCGTTTTAAATCCTGAAGAGCCTGGTGTCATAACCTGCTGACAGAAATGCAACACAATAAAATGACTTATTTGCCTGTATTTTTTATTGGCTGCTTTAAATTATGTTGTTGTCTGCCCCTTTCCCAGTGGTGAAAGGACATGGCTATTATTCAGTAGACCAAATCCAGCTCATGACATAATCTGTCTGATTGCAGGTGACCCACAGAATTCAGTGTGATGTCTTTTTGCACATCATGTGCTTTTGTCTGCTGCTGTTTGCTGTGCTCTGTGGTGAGCTCATGGCACAAGGTGAGTGAGCGAAATCCTGAACCTTTTCTGGAGACTAACAGTGAATGGAGCTCAGAGCTGCTGACTGCCTGCCGGAGTGCTCCTTTATTCCTGGCTTCACAATGGCACCTGAACATCTTGTTCCATTGAGAGAATTTTGCCTGCAAACAGGGAAGATTTTAGGAAAACAAATGTTCCCTGACTTGGATATGTTAGTTTCAGCTGCTTCTTAGATATAGAAGTACAGTATAGCTTAGAAGTACAGCAGGTGAGGTGGGGTACTGCTAAGGAAGATTGTGGCTGCCTTGCTTTAGGAAGTATTTTACCTTTTTTAAAAAACAAGCATCTGTATTTCCTGTCCATGGACCCAGGATATTCTGACCAGCTGGACAAAAACAGCTGGTAAGAGCAAAAACCTGGGGATGCACCTAGTGCTCCTGGGTTCCAGCAAGTGCAGGAAAATCAACAGCCTCGTTTCTCCACACCAGCTTTTCCATTAGCATAATTGAGAATAATGAACTGAACCAACAACCTTAAGATTGACTAATAACTACAGCTTCTCTGGTGATGAGTAGCATTCCATATCCTATTATTAGCAGATCAATGCAAATAATTTACAGACATACAACAAAAGCTACCCCTCACAGAAATTTCATTATAATTTTTAAGTAAAATTTAAACAACTCTATTTTTATTATTTAAATATTATGGCTTTGATTTAATCTCTTGAAACCTTCAAAATCACTATTATTTTTGTAAGTTGCTTCCTTACAATTACAGAAACCAGAACCTAATCCTAATCCCTTATTTCTTGCCTTACATCTCTCTCTCTATCCCTAATATTGCTCTTGTAAAATGTGCATCAGCATTGACCCTCAGCTTGGGACAAGCAGGACCAGCAGCAGCTGCTGCCCCTGCCATGAACACCCCTCCCAGTGAGCTGCCCACGGTGCTGGCTGCCCTCTTGTACAGGCTGTTCAGGGTTAGTACTGAGCTGCTTAGGAGGAGAGAGCTTCTGCAGCTCTTCTGGCCTTGCTGTCATGGAAAATTATCTTCTCTCCTGCACATCTGCTGAGCATAAAGCTGCAGTGTGCAGCTGGAGTGAAAGAACAAAACAGCTGTCATTTCTTTTTGGAACAGAGATCAAATCACCTGCAAAGTCAAGTGAGCTGGCATTGGAGCTGGGTGCTTTCTGCCCAGAGCAGGTTGTTGCAGAAGGAATCTGGCAGGCTGGGCAGCTCCTGTGCCCCAGCCCTCAGCTGCTCAGTCAGAGCCAGGGCTGTGCTGGGCTCTGCCAGGGGCTGCACAGGGGGAGCACCCACTCCTGCTGCTTTTCCCAGGGGATGCTGCACATGGTCTGTGCCAGAGCCTGGGAAGGTGTGGGTTAGTCTGGGGCTGCTCAGACATGCACAGCAGGCTCAGCACTGTGCTGTGCTGAGCTGCAGAGCTCAGGGATACCCTCGTGCTGGGAAGGAGTCATTCCATCTCCCCCCAGCTCTGGAAAAGCTGGTACCTGCAGGGCACAAGGCAGGAGAAGTGGGAAGAAGGATTCTCTCTGAGATGTGCTCTGGAGCCCCGGGGAAGGCAGGGTGGCCACTGGTGACACACACAGACACACGGGGGAGTTTAACCCTGTCCTGCCTGGGCTCGGTGTCAGGAGCTCCCTGGGGAGCAGGGCACAGGTATTAGGTAATTAAAATCTAACCTGAAACTGCCAGACCATGTTCTGTATGGGGAATCTGCTTCTGCAGCCACATTGGCAGTCAGTTTGCACCTGTAAACCAGCCAAGCCAGGTGTTTCCTCAGTGCTTTCAACTTTTTCCCAATTCAAAAAGCTGCTGTAAGCTGCTGAGTCTTTGCCTCATGACCAGCCACATCCTGGTGGGTTGGAGCCCTACCAGGACACAGCCCCAGGAGCTTAGCAGCATCACTGGAGGGCTCTGGCCCTGTAGCAAACAGGTCCCGTGCCTGTGGCCACCCAAACCTCTGGCTGGGATTCTGCTTTCTCAGCCCTGGCAGCAGAGGAGAAGACAATTTGCATCAAATCTTGACTTTCTGTGGGCTGACTGCATTGCAGGTTGACTTGATGGAGCAGGAAAAGTCCATCTCTTGTGGACATTTTTAACCTTCAGACATAATATATTGAAATGTAAAACGCATTCAAATTAGAGACTAGGTGTGACAGCGTTAGTGGCTTACCGCAGCTGGAATTCAGAGCTGAGCTAGGAACCAGGGCAGGCCAGCTTTAATTTGGATCAGATGGCATGCCAGAACGTGCACTGAGTCTGGAAGGGTTTCTGTAGCTATGGCAGGGGGTAGCCAGCAGCAAAATAGCAGCACAGATCTGAGCAGTCAGCCCAAGCACTGAGGAGATTCCCCATCCCAGTAAAGGAGAGATTGATCTCAGCAGGATGGCCCAGGCAAATGGTTGTGTCAATAACAAAGGGAGTAAAACATCTTCTCACTTTTCTGAAGACCTCTGGGCCCTCCAATGCAGGACCAGCCCAGGGTAGTAGGGCTGTGCAGGAAACAAGGACCCGAGCAGCTCCTGGGGAAGTGTCTGTGCTCTCCAGCCTTGGAAAGCTGCAGGGAGGGAGGGGCTGCCCTTAGTGTAGAGAAAATAAAAACACCCCTTGGTGTTTTATTCATAAAAAAGATTGAGTGAAAAATTATTTTGTACTCCCTAATAGTCCTTTGACCCAATTACTGAGCTTGGTTGGACAATCTGCCTTTATTGTTCTCTGTAGATTTTCTTGAGAGGCTAAGAACTAACCTGATACAGTGGCAGTAAAAGAAACTCATCTGACTAAATTTCATACAGTGCTCCACAAACTGTCCAAGTGCAGAAATATCAAGCCAAGAGCTACAAGTATGTGTGAAATGGGAAAACTCTGCCCACTGTCGCTGCCCACAATGCAATAAGGCTCTCCCACTAGCAGAGCATAAGACTCTAATGCTTTATTAGCTAATTACAGAAAGGAGATTCATTCAGCATTGCTGATAATAGAGTGCTGCCTCCACTTGATACTTGTCAAGAAAATATTGTATCTGTCTTGGAAAGGAATTTCACCACCTCTGCTTGGAATGGGAGAATTGTGAAGTATCCCAATAGCAAATAAACATCAGAACCTGAACATTTTCTTTTTTTTTCTTTTTTTTTCATTCTATGCTTGGTTTCCTTAGCTAGTTTTAAGGACTCTAGAGAACAATGTCCAGCAAATATTCTCATTTTCTGCCTGTGAAATACCAAAAATATGTTTTGGCTTTATTTGTTAACTCAAATGCTTTTTCATCTTTTGCACTAATGATTATAAGGAAGGTATGGATAAAACAGTAAGCAAAGAGTGTGTCTGACAGTCCAATATATGGCTACCTGTTGGAGAAGACAGAATAAAAATCACTGAGGTTTGGGCAAACTGGCTTTGTTTGAGTTTAACATCTCCTTTCCTTGGTTTGGGATTGTTGTAGACTCACTGACACTGCCTTCTTGGTCTCAAGCACCCCCTGTATCTTCACCTTTATTCTGATAAATAATACAGCCTATTATCTGCAGTTCCCCTCAAGACATTTCAAGCAGTTCTTAGTGTCAGCTGTAATTCTTTCAGTAACTCAATCCAGGATGGGGTCTCACTGTTTAGTAATGCTCTTGAACTCTGTAGCTCCTTGGAAGCAGTTGATAAATTTATGTAAACAACGCCTTTGGGATAATAGAAGATACCACTCTTTTATTTTTTATCTGTGAACAAAATAAAATCCATTTCTATTTTTTCTGGGAATGCAACTGGCCTGGTAATGGGATCCCAGGCTGTGCTAGCTTCAAAGTCCACATCTCTTTATCAAAAGAGGAGACTGTCCTGAATATTAACATAATCAGGGTCCCACACTGGGAAAGAACAGCAGATGGAATAAAACATGGAAATTAAAATATGAGACATCTTCTTTTCTTGAGAGCCCAAGTGTGATCAATGGATGGTTGCAAGAAAACAAAACATGTGCCAAGATACCAACACTTCTGTGTCAGCTGCTGGGCATTACTCCTCCTCCTTACCCAGTTTCTGGCAGATTAAATAGCTTGGACCAGCAGCTACAGAAGAGCTCTCTTGGCAGCTCCTGCTCCAGAGATGAGTTGCTTTTTCCTTGCTAGCCCTTGTCAGGCCAGGAAAGAAAGGGATGGGGAGGTGCAGAGCACTGGGAAATGGCAGGAGCCTGGTGCTTCTCTGACTCATCACCGAGCTTCAGCAGTTCAGGAGAGGCTGGGATTAGCAGGTAAGCATGGGAAGGAGACACAGTCCTGTCCTTACCTCATCTTTCCAATCTTTATTCCAACTTTCCAATATTTCCAGTATTTCCTCTTCTCAAACAGTTGGTGATGTGTGTCCCATTACAGCAGATATGTGTCTGTAGACAAGCTGCAGTTCCTGGGTCACTGTTGCACATCACAGCAATAATCTAGTGTCAAGGTGAAGGTAGCAGTCCTTTAGGATACATCTATATTCCCAGATATGTCTATATTCCTTTAGGATATATCTGTGCTGCTGCTGAAATCATACCTGTAGTCATAGCTCTGCTTGAAGGGAACACATAATCCCTATTGAAAAGACACATCTTCCTTTAACCTGAGCAAACCTATGTGAATGCTGTTCACTTCAGAAAATGACTCTGGAACAGCAGGGTTCTGTGCAAGCGGTCACTTGGGCTGGTGGGTGTGAATCACTCTGGGTAGGAGGGCCCTGGCTCCCACCAGCAACCCTTCAATGTTTTGCAATACTGAGAACAGGACCAGGTACATTTCTCTGGTCTTGTACCACCTGAATAATACATTTGATACTTTTTTTTTTTTTTTTTTTTTTTTTTTTTTTTTTTTTTTTTTTTTTTTTTTTTTTTTGAGAGTGGAATGTGTGTGCTTTTGCAGAGTCTGATACCCAGGATGCTTTGGTATGTGTGGACATTTCTTCTGTCTTCCTGACAAAGGCTCACAAATTTTGACTCAGTCTAATCCATCTCCTCACCCTCACTGCAAAAGTAAAAGAGAGGAGCTATACCTGTCACACAAATGCTTATCTAAAATATCTTCTTTCTATTTCAAGTTTATTCTGCAGCTTATCAATGGGACACCTGGATGGGAACTGCCATCTGAAATGGACAGGAGCCTCTTCAAAATAATTCTTGTTTTTAGGGTACAGAAATATGTTCTGTGGCAAAGAGGGGAGAATTTGGAGGGATAATAGCTGGCAAGATGTTTTTGTAGGATGTTTTATCCTTAGCAAAAGTACTTGTGTGACTTATGGTGACTAATGCCATGAAACCTTTCCCCTGCATCCCATTTCTCACCTGCTGGAGAAGCTGGTATCTCAGCATGCTCAGAACAGTGTGCACACATCAGCTGAAAGCAGATTAGAAAGACTTTTTATGTCTTCCTGAGATATTGCTCTCCCTTTCAGTAAGTTTTTACATGTGTCTTGGATGGAATTTTTAGAGGTTTTCAAGGTTCTTGAGACTGTTAATAATACTGCTTAGGGCCTCAGGGAATGAACAAGATGGTCTAACAGGTTGTTTCCATCTCTTATTTCTGTGTCCCTTTGATTTAAGGATTTTCTTCATTTATTGGCTTCTCTTGGCCACTTTATACACTATGTAGTGATTTTACCAATCACAGGGAATGGCAGAGGCCACATGAACCCCCTGTTGCCATAGAAACTCAATAGCATCTTGCTGGCTCTGCCCTCATCTCCCATATCAGCCCAGTGGGAAGCAGAAATTCAGCCCTTAAAATTTAATCAATTTGATGTTAAGTTTTAGAAGCGATTTTCTTTTTGTTGCCTGGTCTCCTGACAGATGTTTTCATGCAGATGTAAGTATTTACACTACTAATATTTTATTAAAATTGCAGCAACTAATTATTAGCACCAGTAACACTGTAGATTCCATAGCCATCATAACTCCTATTGTTTGTGTGCTCTGAAGACTGAAAATGTTTGTGTTTCAATCAGCTGGTGCAGCCACAGAGGGAAACTTGCAGCATGACATGAGAGATGTAAACACAGAGAGCTGGGAGAGATGTTTGGGGGTGAGGGGTCCTGAGCTGGGCTGTGCTCCCAGCCAGCCCTGCCACAGCCCTGCTGCTCCCCTTGCCCTGAGTCATGCTTGTGTGTCTGCACTGTGCACCTCCCAGCCCCCTGCAAACCCTGCTGAGTGCTCAGGGCTGTGGCCTCACATGGAGGGATCTCACTCGAAACTGATTTTCCTCTTTTACTGATGGTTCTGTACCTTTATGGGCAAGTGCTGGCTATTCCATGGGCTGCAGCTTGACAGGGGCCCAGTGTGAGTCCCCAACAAGATTCCATGACCACTTCAGCCTCTACAATTCTGACATGATTCCATGATCACTTTAGCCTCTACAATTCTGACATTATTCCATGATCACTTTATCCTCATGTCACTTTAGCCTCTACAATTCTGTTGCTTTCTCCTCTTACTCCCATTTAAACAGGACAGCATCTTCAGGTCTCAAGATAGGAAAGCATTTGCAGAAGTTTTCTGGTGGGCTGTTCCTGTGGTCCTTGTCTCAGGTAGCATGACTTTATCCTTCTTTTCTATTTTATAATTTCAGGTAATCTTTAATAATTTGCAGCTGCCAGGAGTCTCTGCGAACCAGAACTTTTTGCTGTATTCAGTCAATGTGAGTTGTGAGCCTGGGCTGGTTTACTGTCATTGCACATCCTAATGAGCACATACTCTGGCATCAAAAGGGCAAGAGAGAACTTTGGCCCAGTAGGAGCTTCTGGCCTTTTTCCAGTGGGTGTCCAACTCAAGAGCAGCAGCTCCAGAGCTGGCTGAGCTGGGATGGAGCTGGGCACAGCCAGGGAGGGCAGTGCTGTGGCTGGCACAGGAGCAGGAGGTGCTGAGGGTGCTGTGGCATTACTGGGACACTGCTGTGCCTGGGAGCTGCCCACATTCCCAGGGCCAAGCCACATCAGTGCTAAGCTTTGCTGATAGTCTATTTCTGTAACATAAATTGACATGTTTTTCTTTTGTAAAACAGCAAAAGCATTGATGCCCTCAGTGTTATTAAACTGAGTTTGTCCCTGTAAAATCCTCTGCTGTTTTGGAGCTGGTTCATTTTCCCACTCTATATTTTTATGTTTCTTGGAGAGCTCCTGGAACTTTACTCTTCCCTCTCCTGGTGTTTCTGATCTGTACCAGCCCATAGAAAAGCATAGAGAGGAGAAACATGTTCTGCTCTCTTTCCATAAACTGGTAACCCTCTTCCTGAGCCTTCACAACCCTTTGGAAGCTCACAAAGTACATTTCATAATTTCCAGGTACAGTGCATGAAAATTCTGCTAAGTAAACACTATAAAGTAGGTTTTGAGAAAATATTAGTCACCATTATGCAATTCCAAAACCAAAACCACAAAGAGGGTGCCAGTATATTTTGTTTTATTGGTTGTGACTGGAAATACTATGCACACAAAGGAAACCTTTGAAAACCAACCAGCCTATGTTTGTATGCATATTACTCTTAAAAGGCAATTTGTCTAGTAATCTCAGTGTTAATTTTTTTCATCTGGGACACACTGCTGATACACCAGACAGTTTTCTGTAACACATCTGAGAAATTCCACGTAGAGTGATTTTTTTTTTTTTTTTGCTTATCTTATTCGTAATTTTCTAAAAATAAATTTACCTGCTTTTCCTTTTTGTCTTTTCTATTAAATGTAGTGAAGATAATATTTTCATACAGTGTCTTTTAACTTCAAAGTTTTCAAAGTAAATAGAAGCAATGTGCACTCTATTAGAAAAAAAATGCACAAAGCACCTAAATCCTAATTTTTCAGGCCTGCCAGAGCTGCATCTGTTTAAACATGTTACTTATATGCATGTGTACAGTACAGGAAGCTGGACTGCTTTCCAGAATTGCCTGGAGTTGTATCTTTTTTTTATTCCTCTCTTTCTCAAAACAATTTTAAATCTACAAAAAAGGTCAGGGGAGGTCGTGATTCCTGACCCAGCCCTGAACTGAGCCCGCCTGTTCCGTGCGTTTGATGATCCGAGCAGGGTCACTGAGCTGGGGGTTATTGCTGGCTCCCTGTGTCTGTGAGGCACAGCCTATCCCAAACAATTTCTAAATTACCCCTGGCATGAGGCTGCCAGGAAGGATGGGAGCTGGGAATGTCTAGACACCAGCAAGCCCCCCAGAGCGAGCTGCCCCCGCCCGGCTCCAGGACAAAACTACCATCACGTGCCCTGCAATTTGCTCCAGGGCTTCAGCCAAAGAATCTAAGATAAGGAAATCTATGGGCATTACAACTGGGAGAATTTTTAACTGCTTTATTGCTTTCCATAGATTCTAAGGCCACTTGTCTGCTTTTATGAGCTCCTTAAATCACACATCAGTTTCTCTTGGCTTCAGTCACACTAAACTGTCTCTGAATTTATACTGGTTCTTCTTGACTTTATTCTTTAGAAATTAACATTGAGGTATGGCTTTAAGTTTGTATCAATGAATTCTCATCCTTCTGCAAAGAATGGCCAACAGTCCTTTGGGGTGCGTAAGGCACAGGCAAGGTCACGGGGGCCTTTGAATCATGACTTTTTCTAATTCATCCCGCTGCTTAAGCAGAACTGCAAGGGAAAAGAGAGATTAAATACACCTTCTACTCTTTCCAGCTCAGTTCATTGCATTTTTTAGGAAATTTCATTCAGATCATGCCAGCAAATTACTTAATAATGATATATCAAAATTTATTAGTACCATCATCCACTCATTAATAAACACCCTGTTATTTACAGTAACAACACAGTCATTTTGAACTCCATACTTAAGGAGATTTTTAGTGGAAAAGTGCCCAGCTCAGTCGGGTTGGGCTGGGCACAGCAGTGCTGGAGCCTGAGGCAGCAGCACTGTGGCCATGCCCTGAGCTGGGTGGGGACACCCCTGCCTGGCATCCTCATGGCTGAACAAAAAAACACCCCACAAAACCCCTGTGTTTCTCTACAGGCAGCTGGATGGTGATTGTTTCCCTGAGGAAAAGTAAAGCTGTGTGAAAATGGGAGTGCTCTGCCCTACATCCCCTGTTAGGATGCACCATTCCCCAAAGGGGCAGCTCTGCTGCTTTTCTTCTTGGCCACACTGTCACACTGCTTCACAGAATTTTTGGGCTGATCTGATTGCCAGTGGGAAAAGCTTTGCACAAGCCCACAGTTCCATTTGTTCTGTGAGAAGTGTGATGTCACAGCAGGTGCCCAGCTCCACGTGGCACCCTGGCACATAGCAAGGACAGGGTTTGGCCACAGCAGACCCCTGGTCAGGCCTGACCTGTCAGGGTCACTCCTTCCCTGAGTCAAACATCAATACTCTCTCACTGAGCACAAAACAGGCTCGCGTAGTCAAGGCTAAATTTGCAGCAGAAATTAATTTACATTTCAGTTGTTAGCTTAAGTGCAATTTAATAACAAAAGAAAAAAAGCCCAAAGAGATGATGCTACACTTGCTATAAATAAACTCTTCTAAAAGGCATGGCATTAGGGAAATGACAGTCCTTAGCTCGCTCCCAGCAGAAATCTTTGGTGGAGCTGTTATCACACCTGTGCCTCAGCCTGAGCTGCAGACAGACTTGGGGAAGGAAAAGAGAGATCCTTTGCTGTGCACTGCAGCCTGTCAGCCCTGCAGGGCCACTGGGCACTCCGCTGGGACACAGGGTCCAGGTGCTGAGCCTGACAGAACCCCTGAGGTCACAGCAAAGCTCTGCTTTGGGGCTGCATCCCTGCAGCCAGGGGTTTGGGCTGCGAGTGCTTCCAGCTCTCGCCGGCTCCTCCTGCCCAGGGAGCACAGCCTGCTCAGCTGCACATGCACTCTGAGCACGATTTTTACCTCTTCCTTTTGCTAAATCACATTGGAAAATTAATGCACAGAAAGTAATGCGCTTACATTCCCCACGAAAGAGGAGCTCCTTCTAAGGACACTTTTTTCCTTTTTTTTCCATGTTTCTCCATTAGCTTATGCCATTTTTTCAATGCCTGCTAGTTGACCAGGGAAAACATGCCTTTGTGCTTTCAAATGAGAGTTAATCAAGAACAGTTGAGGCAAGTTATTTTACACTAGCTGCCTCCAGGAGCTGGCCTTCATCTGCTGAGACTTTCAGCCCAAGTACGACTACAGGTTAGTGCACCTTGCATTACTTTTTTTTACATCCTGTAATAATTGTGTAAAACAATTTTTCTAAAGTTGGATCTGCCTGTTAGTAATCCTATTTTAAACTAAGCCTGTTTCTCATGAGCTCACATACAGTTTTATGATCCTGTTTCTGAGGATGCAAGAAAAAATCAGTCTGTTCTCCTTAAAGCAAATGTTTACAAAGAAATGTATTGCTCATCTGTGACCTGCCTATTACTGCTTCAGTCTGTTAAGGCTGGGATCTAAGTGCAAATAAGAACTCCTGCATGACTGCCTCCCCTGCTCCTCCTGGCAGCTCCTCTGTGCATCTGATCTGAGCTGTCCCAGGGGTGTTGGCAGCTTTGGCTCCTCACCCAGCTCCATCCATGGACAGACCAGGTCTGGACAAATCTGCCCCAAATGCTTTCAGAGACTGAGGGGTGAGCCACTGAGTGGGCAGGGGCAGGATGTAACTTGTGCTGAGGTAGAGGAAAATTCAGTGAGTAAAGAATGAAGTGGGACAAGAGCCCAGCCAAGAACAAAGATCCTCCTGGGCATTACCTGTGAGTGATATGAGCTGTGTGATCTGGGGCAGTGCTAGTTTTGCTGAATGTGGTATCTGCATACAGCATAAAAATGCATTTCTACAGAAGATGATGTCCACATTTGTGAGCAGAAAATAAGGTCTCTGATTTAAGGCATGGCATGTAGTTTTGATGCCTGTTTTTTAAGAATGCTTCTCTGAATCCTCCAACTTGAAAAATGCTGTTGAATGTTAAAATTCAGAAGCTGAATGTCGAACTCAAAAGAGAAAATTTAGAATGAAAAAAGGAACCATACTGGTCACCATGAAGCACAAAAGGAAAACACACACAGAGTGCTGTCCAGAAATCAGGCAGTGAAATATCCCAGTGTCTCTGGACTTTGCTCACTGGATCATTGTGGCTCTCTTTCGCCCTTGTGCTTATTGCAACTATCTGCTATAGACCTTCCTAGCTCTAAAGTATGTAAAAATATGTTTTAAAGAAAAATTGGTAGTGCTTTTCAACTAAAAAAAATTGAAACAAATAGTTCAAACAATTTATCTCCCAGTGTATATGAGAGTTAGAGAAGCCCAAGAAATAAAACCATTGGTGTTGCACTCATGGTTTTCATGAAGTGGATGGGCAGAGGAGAAGGCAGAGCCCCCCACCAGGACCCCAAGCAGGGTTTGGGGCTGCTGTGGGGCAGGAGCCACAGCTGCTCCCACTGCAGCTGGCCATCTTCATTTACCCTTGGCAAACAGCTCAAGACTCTGGAGTAAGGCAAATTATCTGTGGATCTAAGTTAAAATTCAAGTTAGCTGTCTTCTTCGCTTGCAAAGCCCTATCCCCTATCTCTGTGCAGTGGGTGCTAAACTATAAAATGACATATAATATAAAATGACACTGTGCTGACCCTCCCGGAGCCCTGCTATGGCTTCGCCTTGCTGCTTTTCCTGATGGCTCTTGCAGCCTCTTTTGTTTTATTTTTATTTTTATTTTTTATCACCCTGGTTCTCCATGCTCTTGTTTATACAGAGGCTTCCTGTGTCTCTGGGTGGATGAATAATAAACTTGATGGGATGTATGTGTGCACGTTGTCCCTCCTCAGAGGTACTGTCTTGCCCTGATTTGTGTCATCTCCTGGGCAAATATTTCAGGGTTATGTACTGTTTAGAAATTCATTTTGGAAGCTTCAAAATTATTGTAGCAAGTAGAGGAAATATAGCAAGTGGAGAAAAAGAGCATTTCCCTATAGATTTCTCAGTCATGGGAGTACCATAGTTTTAGTGATGAAATAATACTCCATAGGAAGCAGAAATTTGCAGGTTTAGTGTTACAAGAATTTTGAAAATAAAAAGAAATCATTATGAGGAACCTACAAAATAAAATTATAATATTCAATTGGGTAAGAACAATTTTCTTTTAAAATATAAATTTGAAAGTATTTTCACAATTATGTCTTATGTTTTGTGCATAAAGTCACTTGTGTGTCTAACTACAGGGCAAACCTTTAAATAAAAAAATAATTGATTTATGTAGTCTGGAAATGTTTACTGAAAAGGATTAAAAAATAAACACACTATGTTTGTGCTAAATTGTTCCAATCTAAGCCAAATTATTCTAAGTTGCAGCATTTTATCTATTGTTGTGTTTTCCTTCTAATTTTCCAATGTGTTGATTGCTACAAGCTCACCTCAAACTCGAGATGGACGTGAGCATGTGTATAACATGTCTGTCTACATGGGCCACAAAATAAATAATTTTTTTGCACTAATCATATCAACAGCAAAGCATTTTCAGTGCAGTGATCATTCAAAAACAAGGTCTTTTCCTGTAAGCAAAGCACAGTACCTTACAGCACTCTCTCAGTGCCACCCCACACATTTTTGTAGGACTCCTGGATTCTGCTTTTGACCTTTTACAGTATTGCAGCTTATGATGATGGTTATCTTTTATGAAAAAATGCTTCAAATAACCAATTTTCATTCTTGAAATCGTTAGAGCAATTTCTGTTTGATACAGATCGTGAAGAATCTGCTACAAATTCTCTGTATTGGGCATGATTTAAGGAACCCAAGCTTATTAATAGATCTTTAATAAAAAAGCCTCTCGCTTTCTCCCCGTGCATGACTATCAAATCTGTTGTACTTAGCATGATGAGATGGGGTTCCAAGTGTAATGTCCATCTCAAAAGAATTTGTGATTACTGACCTTCATAGTAAGCTGCACTTGTTTTTAAGTTTAAATTGTATGATACATTTTAAAACAAGAAGATGAAAAGAGTTTTCATAGATCACATGCAGACTGAATGCTTTGAAATTAGAAAATTCCTCTGAATACTGAGGGACAGCAAGCATCAGACTCTTGTCCTCTTAACCTCCAAACTTTGATGATAGAGACTGATTTCAGTGTGTAACAAGAAAGTAACCGGGAAAAAGAATTCAAGAAGCCCACAAGACTGGATGTGTAATTTTGACACTGAGTCGTTCAAGAGCAAGAATTCTTTATATAACATGAGGGCAGCAAATGGAGGGATTTTGTCACAGCTCCTTGTCATGCTGATTCTCCAAGTAGGAGCTCCCACACTGCCTGGCACAGAAAAAAAATGGTTTTTAAAAGGACTTTATTTTAATTTTCCATTATTGATAAGCTGTGACTGTGGAGTTCTACCCGTAAAACTCATCCTAAATTACACTGCATTTATTGGAGGACATTTTAATCCCTGAGAAGATGAATTTGACTAAATTTGTGTTTTCTTAATTATAATACAATCAAAAAATATTTTTAGAAGATCAGTGACATTTACAAGAAGAAATGATGGAACAAAATGTGATATTCTTTCCTTTAAAACGGTATTTTTCTCTTTTCACTCATCTCTTTAGGATACATTCAAATATAATTTGAATTACAGCAGTTTTTGTGGAGGATTACTTCCCATTAACTAATAAAGATCAAACTGCAGCAAATAACATTTTTTAAACTTTTATCTCTTATCAATACTGTAGTTTAGCAGATAAATTTGCATTCTGATTATAGAGTTTTCAGAGCATTCAGTTTCTAAATCTCAGCATACTAACACATCTAAATAGCATATTTAATTAAAAAAAATAACATTAATCACATATATTAATTTTTGGGGTGGTGGAGCAGCAATAATAATAATATAGACACAGTTCCAGCCCTAAAGACCATTAGAGCTTTGTTTTTCATGAGGTTTTGAATCCCAAACAAGGCATGTAAAGCATCTATTTTGTCTCAGTGTACAATAAGAATTTAATATTTATCCTTATTGAATCGGATTCTTCAAAGTCTGTAATAAACCAATTCTTTGTTGTTAATTTTAACATGAGTGAACTTAATTTTTCAGTGTGTAAAGGAGTTTAGGATAAGTAGTTTTGTAGTTAAATAGAAAACGCAGGAAGCAATATTCATTCAGCAATGTGGCCAAAACTATTTAAAATCCAGAATATTTGTGACTTTGCTAACCAGTAAATCCTTTTCTATTCTCTGCTTAGCTACAGCAGCTGGTGATTTTTCAGTTTCCAGGTACAGTATCAGCAGCATAGCCTTTCTTTTGTGACAAAGGAATATAAGTTGCCTTGGAGATTTTTAATTAACTCTTCTCCGGTAGCTCTGCCTGCTTATCATTTCAGCAGTTATTTAGGCTTCATATCAGATTTTGGATATTGCTCTTCAGAAATGTCTTCTTAATCTACACAAATTAGCATTTCAACAAACAATGTTTCCATAGTGGACCATTCATTACACTTTTTTAAAAGGTGTAGTTAGTATTTACAGCCATTAATTCAGCCTTGAAAAACAGATGAATGCTGAAGAGGGGAACATTTGTGGATCCTGCAACTAAAAGAAACTATTCTGCACAAAAGAAGAGATGGTGACACCTTAATAAGATTAAGATACTCCCTAATTACTTTTTATGCTTTGTTCTTGTCAATAAATAAAGGCGAATAGACTACTTTTTGATAAATTGGGATTCCTCAGACTAATTTGTTATTTAATGCACTATTATTCATTTAAAAAATAAATTTACCTTGCAAAATGTCCCTAGCTTGCTCACTGCCATTTTGAAGTGGCTAGTTGTCCCAGCCAAGTGGGTGAAGATATATATATGAACATTTCTATGTGTGAAAATAAAAGAGAATAAAGTTGGAAGAGGCAGAAAAATACTAATGACAGTCACATTCCCTGATGTCACAAATTTTTTCTCTATACTGCTCTTTTAGAAAGTCTGGAATTCATTGTCATATTGTTGTTAATGCCATTCAGCTAGCAGCTCGGGTTTAGTTGTTTTGTTGTTTTTTTTTTTTTTCCCAGACGAATTATAAATGTCATAAATGTTCCAAGAATACAGAATCAGAAGCCTTTTCCGCCCTGAAATGGAGGTAGGAGTTTGAGCAGATCCATTTTCAGAGCCGGGTGGGTGCTCTAAGCTAGAGGGAGCTCCACCACCAGGAACTGCAGGGCTCTGCTCATTTATCACTGCGCCTCCCCGGCTTTGTCTGCTCGGGAACATAAAAGACCCGGGTTTATTGCAGATATTATCTACACCATTCTATGATATGAATGTTATTGTCTAAACTGTTGCTGAGATATAAAACAGCTGAAACCCTCTGCCAACACCATATTTATGCCAAACCTTTTGATAAATATACAGGTCTTTTTGTTCACCTTCGCTGTCTTTGTCTCCATCTTACCACTCAGCCATTTTTAATGAAAAAGCATCCTCTCTAAATCCCGAGCACAGAAACGCACCCAGAGCCAATCTCGTGGCCATAATTGTGCAAGATAATGTCCAGCAGTTTGACAAGAATTCTGGGCCAGCCCCAAGCCCCGGCTCTGCAGATAAAAATATCTCCCCAGTTATTTCATAGTGCTTTTCCAAAGTAATCCACACCACAAATTCATCCCAGTAAAACCTGGTTTATTCCACAACTGGGCCTAAAGAGGAATCAGTGAAGGGAGGCTGGAGTGACCTGATTGGAAAGACGCAATTATTATAACTGGAACATTAATAATCTTTAATCATTGCTTCTGTTGAGCATCTCAGAGGCATGCTGACCTACTCACAGTTCCAATAATTCTCTAGAAATCCTGTTACCCCTTCTGTAACACTGGCTAAAGGACAGTGTTTGTCCTTTATTTATTATTTTCAGATGCCTTTTTGGTGTAGGAATAATTTTTAGTTAATTTGCATCCCTGCCTCACCTTTGTTCACTGAAATTCTGGAGCATACATTTGGGGTTCTTTTCTTACCTCTTGGTCCTCTGTCTCAGCAGATGATATTGTACTGCTCATAGAGATAATAACAAAACACCTAATATCTTCTTATTGATTTTTGCTAATAAAATGCCACTTCAAAGAGAAAGCAACAGCTGAAACCATGAAGGCTGAGTCATGGCTGTGTTAATGAACTTTATTTTTGTCTATATTTGGTGTCTAATTCATGGTGAATCATTTATTAAGTAAATGTGTCCTCTCTCCTCTTTGTAGAACACCCACAAGCAAATGATGACCTTATTCCACTTTCTAGAAAGAATATTATTGTTTTCTTCTATCAACTTTAAAAACTTTCAAACATAATGGACCAACTCAAAAACTTTAATTAAAGTCTCATCTCCTTTGGCACAATTGACTGCATCTGTAGGGCACAGTGCTCTCAGCTTTCCAACCTCACTGCTAATGCTGCCCCAGGAAAAATGGAAAATGGGATTTCCAAAAATGCTGCGAAGAATACTTCAGCATTTGCTGTGTAAGTGCTCCTGAGTGTAAAACCTGCCAGGCTCGACCTCACCTGTGCGAAAATGGACAAGAAAAGGCTCAGAACTGGGTCTGACTCCAGAGGGGGGATTTAAGCCTTTGTTTCCACCAGGACTTGGAGTCTTGCGCTCACACAGCTCATCAGTTCCTGCAGCTGGAAATAGTGACCACAACCTCCAAACAACATGTAGGTATTAATCCTGCATATGATATGTTTTCTACATTTAATGTTTCTTTTCTAAGTTCTGAAGAGTTATTTTTTTGAATGAGAGAAACAGAATGTCTTTTTCTCCCATATTTATGGGAGACATGGACTTGTTTCTGCTCCTTTTATAAGTTTTGGCACATTTACTGAGTTATTCATATATTTGTGCAGTATTTTTTATGTCTCTATGCTATAAAAAGGAAGCCTGAGTGCTCTGCTCACAGATGGGCCTTCCAGGATGCTGAGAGGGGCAGTTTTGCTTCTGGTCCAGGGGAGGGAATAGAAGTTTTAGAAGACATGTTGGCATTTTAGGGCCATTTTTAAGGCTGTCTGCATCCAGGCTGGACCTGACCTCAGGGACTCTGGGAAAAGGCTGTGGTCCCCTCCATCAGTCTCCAGAGTGGATCCTGGTGAAGGGCAGATCAGCCTCAGCAAACTCAGAAATGTTTATCACTCTGAGAACTCTACCTGCAGAACTGGCATTAACCAGCAGGTCAAGATGTTTGTTTCCAGCAAAATGCCTGAATTCACTTCTCAAAGGATTTTAATTTCTGTAACACAAAAGTACTTAATAATCTCAATACTTAATAATCTGTAAATATTCTCAGACATCACACAAGAAAAAGGATCTCTTTTGAAAAGGACATTTATTCTTTCCCTTTCTCAACCTGGAATAAACTTTTCAATGAAGACATTCTAAGAAAAATATGCTTTTGTCAGAAGTGGTGAAACAAAACTGGTGCTTTCCTGACAAGTCTGGGCTGCCAGCAGAAATGTTTACCAACATCTGTCTTTAGACTATGCAGTCATTCTCCTGTATTTCCTTAAAATTATAATAAAAAGGCAGATTGTGATTTCTCATTTATGAGCCTCTGCTATCACTAAAGCCTTTTTTTCAGAGAAGTTCTCTATTGTAAAGCTTTGTGCATAATTTGCTATTTAATATTAAATAATGCAATATTATCAAGTTCTTGGTGGTCTTAGGGATCAGTATGCAAGCAGCAATTCTTGGACTGGCTCCCAAGACCAGGTGCCAGCCACCACCCCTGTGCCACAGAGCCAGGGGCTGGGGGTGACAGGCCAAGAAAGGATTTCCAAATGGGAATTTTACAGGCAGCTGCTTGCCAGTGCTCAGTTTGCTTTCTGAGTTTTCTGAAAAGTCCTGCTCAATACCTTTTAGGAGATTTTAAGCAGTGTTTGCTCCTTTGCCATACAGGATCCCCCTCAGGTGTAGCCAGGGATGCAGCCCCAGTGCAGGCTCTGCTGCACTGCACTGCACAGGTTGCCATAGTGACAGATAGGGGAGACTTCACTTCAGAAATGTTGCTTTATTGCAGCTAAAATGTACTTTGAAACAGGATCACATTTCAAGTCACTCCCTGTGTTTCATATGGGAACAAGGAGAATTATTGGCACCTACAAATAAGAATTGGTTTGAACCTGCCCATTCCCCAGCAGACACTCAGGAGTCCATCACAGTGTGCTGCATGTGCTTTTCATTCCTTTGGGGTAAAAGAGACCAGAACACCCCCTCCTCTCTTTCCCACTACGTGCAAAACCACACTTTGCCTCTCTGCTGCCTTCAGAACTGCCCCTGCTTCCAAACAACATCACTGCCAGCCTGATGTGCCATCTTATATATTAATAAAGAGTACCTTGCTTTGGATCCCATTGATTTTGTTCACATTGATGCAGAAGAGACATCAGGTGAGATTTCTGAAGGATTCCTGGTTGTGTTTTGTGACAAATGAACTGAGTAAGAGGCATTCTGCAAGAGCAGCACTGCCTGCCCAGCCTGGGCTGGGATGGGATCCCCATGGGGGCACCAAGCCCGTGGAGAGCCAAGGTGCAAAATCCATCAGCCACCCAGCAGCAGTGCAGGGCAGAGAGATCTCACTGCATTTTGAAATGGAGATTTGATCTGTGCCTTGGATTTTATAGCTTGTTCTTTTACATCCCTTCCTTTCCATTGCTGTAACTGATAGACAGGAATTGTTTTTCCTGCAGTAGATAGCTACAAAGGTCAGAGGCATGATTCAAATCCTGTGCTCTTGTGCATCTACTTACAGTGCCCAAACCACATACTGACAATATAGTCACAAAGTAAAATATTGATTTCAAGCCTGTCCAGCACACTCCTTCCAAAACACACAGTCAAGTCAGATTTCTTCATAAGAGAATAAATAATGTACTGTTCCACCAGCTCCTTCCTTCCTGCTTCTGTGGCCCTTTGCTGCCTGGGCTGTGAATTATGAAGATCAGACTTCTTATTTCACTTCTTGCTCATTCTTTGTCTTTCTGCCTAAGCAGACACGACTCTATTTCCAACTACCAAAACAACTAAGAAACACAAGAATTGGATGAATTCTTGTCTTGCTTAATTTTATTTTCTTGTTCATCAGTCAGCAAATGGACAAAAAAGTGAATTAAAATGTAATTAAAGTGTAAAGGTTTGTTATGGTGCTAAAGAACCGAAAGAATAATTAATGTGGGGAAAACATCCCTATTTTCTCATCTGGAAAAAATTGAATCTCTCTTCTATTGAAAGTTCAAAAATAAGAGTAGACCCCTAGCACAGAGAACTGAGGGCATCAGCTTCATTTTGCACAGGAGTAGTGATCACAATGGGACATTCCTATAAGTGAAAAACTTTGTGTCCAGTGAAGGGGATCCATGATTTGAACCTTTCTGTGAATGAGGAGGGCACAGAACCAACGGGCAGAGTCTGCTGCTTGCAGCAAAGCTGTGCAGGAAAATCGGTGTCAGGATTTGCCGTTGGGCTGCCCCAGAGACACTAGCAGAGGGGAGCCCAGCTGAGCATCCAGCCACTGAGCCTGATCCAAACCGTGCCCTGGCTCCTCTCAGGTGCAGGAAATGGGATGAAGGGAGGCAAAATGTGACAGACTTGTGTGTCTGGCTCTTTGGCACATCCTCATGCAAACACTGTCTTTTCTTTCCTTATATTCCTGCATGAAACCACACACTTGTGGTTTGCTCTGTAATTAGTTTTGGTGCTGAGAGAAGACAAGAGAGCTTCTTGTTAGATGGATTAAAGGGATCTGTGCTCTACACCCTTGAGTGACAGGAGCCGTGTCAGAGCAGGGTGCTGCCAGGTGAGGAGCAGCGACATCAGCCTGGGCTGAGCTCTGCACCCCGGGTGGCAGGGGCAGGCACGGGCAGGTCCTGCCAGGGAGCAGACACAGGTGACTGGGTCAGAGCAGGGATGGAAACACAGATCCCTCCTTCATCGAGCCCAGCTCTCCTGCTGGGACTTGTGCCTTCCCACAGGGAACCCGAAAACGCCTCCAGGTCCGGGAGTGGGAGGGAGAAGCTGGAATCAGGTCTGCTCAGGCGCTCCTTAGGGCAGACACCACTTTTAACGGTGTTTATGTGCAGTGTGCAGCACCAAGAGCTCCTGCTGAATACAGGAGGATGGAAAGCAAACCAAAGCTCTCTGTGCCTGTGGCACAGTGCCAGTGGGGCTGAAATCCAGCCCTGGAGTCAGCTGAACCAGATGAGTCAGGGATGAGGGGGAGCTTCCCTTCCTGTTTCAGCTCCCCAGAGCTCACAGCATAGGAATGCTGTGCAGAGCCTTGTGCCCCCTAGTCCCTCCCAGCCCCATGCCTGGCAGCTCTGCCAGGGTCTGCCTGCTCATTGCATGGGGATTATTGGCTGAACGAGTTATTCTCAGCTTCACAGGCTCTAACATCATGCCAGAAATATCACAAGTATCCAAGATCCAAATCCTTCAGGTGCTGTAGAAGTAACCTAGTAGGAAATGAATGCTCCAAATTTGAATTCATAGAAAAAGCCATGCTGGGAAAAAGAACTTCCTCCCCTCTGAAATTCTGCCTTAGTTCTAAATTTCGAAATTCTGAAAGCTACAAACAAATCAAATCTGTTTTTTCTGCCTCTAACCTCTATAAACACATAGCTTAATGCAAATTTTACCAACATGACAATCAGTACCTTGAAATTATATGACAGAAAACAGCCCATGAGACCATGAGGTGTGTTTAAGTGTTTCCAAGGGGCTGGAAAAGGGGCACTGCAGCTCTCACCTGGCTGCCTCGTGCAAAGCAGATGCCTACGGTGCCACAGTCCCTCCTGGGCTCTGTGTGTGTCCTTCAGTGTGGCTCAGAGTGCTCAGCTCAGCAGGGCAGCCCTTGCACCCTCCTGTGATTGCAGAACTGCTGTGGCAAACACGGGCTGTGACTGTCAGAGCTCAGCAGAGCTCGGCTGCAGGGCTGGGACTGTTCTGACCCTGTGCTCAGCACTAGCTCACTGCTGTTCTGCACTGCTCTGTGATCTCCACCTGCTCTGAATGCTCATATCAAGACTGTCAGCATCTCAGGGCAGATAACAATAATGCCAGCATCAGTAAAACTGCAGCTTAGAGAGCTTCATGTGTGGCTGATAGATGTGTGCCCCAGCCACGGCAGAACTGCAGGGAAATGTGTGAGGATACCAGGGCAGGAAGGACAGGCGCAGTGACCCAAGTGCTCTAGAGAAGAATGAACAGCTCTGTAATACTGAAAGAGGAGATCAGGAAATACATAATTTTGTGATGATCAGAAAAATAATGGCATGAAAACAACTGGTGAGGTGACAACAAAACCAGTGGTGCAGAGTGCGAGGCTCAGCGTTGCAGCACTGGATCAGTGGCAAGTGTTGAAGCTGGGAATTGTGTGCAAAGCTGTCAGGGCACATATAAACCATAAAATCCACTGATTTTAATCTAAGTCTCTGATTACAAAGTGACAACTGTTTTTGTTTTTTTCTTGGTTTGCACCTTACTCTATGACTCCGAAATGTGGACAAGTCAGGACAAGAACATCAGAGGAAGCAGAAATCATTAATCAACAACACCTCCAAGCTATTATGCTTATAATAGTCAGACAAAGATTATGAGTAATGATTTTCTGCAATACATTTTCACAAATTGCTTTTTAAAAAATACTTAGAAAAATATCAGCTTTTCTAGACAGTGCATTTTTTGCTGCTAAAAGGAATTAATATCAAATTAATTTTTAATGGACAGGTAAAGATGCAAAAAAGGGACAGAAGATCTAGGAAAAGGTTTTCTATCACCACTAGGAGCTCATCAGCAGCAAGAAGTCCTTATGGCACATTGAGAATTACTATCATAGGTTGGTTACCAAGCAGAGAAGAGCTTCTGCAGAGACTTGCTGTGTTTTGAAGTGGCCTAAAAATCAAAAATCAGACTTTTTATCTGTTTTGCCTCTCACAGAAGCCTTGAAAAAACTGAAATTCATGATGGGCAACAGTGACTAGAACTTCTTCTTTTCCTCAGATTTATGGTGCAATGGGTTGTCTCCAATTTAAGAACATCTCTCAGCTTTTCAGGCCAGGAACTCTGACTGCATGCAAGCATCTGATATTTCCCTGTAGCCTAGGGTATCTGCAACATGATGGTTGAACATCCAATGCTTTGCATACATCCTGCTCTGTCGCCTTCTTTTTATCATCTGAAAATAGAACTTCTTATTAAAAGTTTTCACACCAGGAATTTTTTCATTGCATTTGAGATGAACAAACACCTCAGGAGAAACAGTATCAGCAGGAAAGGTCACAGTGGTTGCTCTGTAAAAAACATTTTAAAAAGGTCTTAAAAACAATATTGAGTTAGGTCTGACAAAGTTTTCAAAAGTCATATAGCTGGGTAATTGTCAGTCCACTTCAAGTAAATGATTTACATTTATACTGTCAGCTGCAATAACACTCAATTATTAGTCTTGTGTGAATTTTAAAGTCTGCATTTTATTCTCCTAAAACATAACATTTGGAAGGGAAGGTGACAGCCAAGGGGTATCTGTGGATCAGCCTTTCCTGCTGACCTCAGACCAAGGTGCAGGGCTGGGTGTGTGTGCCAGTCCCACCTGTGCTAGTCCCACCTGTGCCAGTCCAGTCCCACTGTCCCAGTCCCACCTGTGCCAGTCTCACCAGTGCCAGTCCCACCTGTGCCAGTCCAGTCCCACCTGTGCCAGTCCCACTGTCCCAGTCCCACCAGTGCCAGTCCCACCAGTGCCAGTCCAGTCCCACTGTCCCAGTCCCACTGTCCCAGTCCCACCCATGCCAGTCCCACCTGTGCCAGTCCAGTCCCACCAGTGCCAGTCCAATCCCACTGTCCCAGTCCCACCTGTGCCAGTCCAGTCCCACTGTCCCAGTCCCACCCGTGCCAGTCCCCCAGGACCTGCTGCTGTGCCCAGCCCCTCCCTGGGCACAGGCTGGCAGCAGCCACAGGGGCTGGCACAGCTGGGGGGCCAACGAGGTGACCCTGGTGCTCTCCTCAGCCCTGCTGGAGCCACACCTGGAGTGCTGGGTCCAGCTCTGGGCTCCTCAGTACAACAGAAAGGAGGAGCTCCCAGAACAGATCCAGATTTGATTAAGGGACAGAAGGATTTTTGTCACTGAGAAGTGGCTGAGGGAGTTGTCCTGCTCAGCCTTGAGAAGAAATGACTGAGAGGAGAACTCATCACTGTCTGAAAGGAGGGTGCCAAGAAGGCAGATCCAGGTTCTTGGTGGTGCTGAGGAGTGACAGGACGCAATGGACAGAAACTGATGCAGGGAGTTGACCTGAACACGAGAAAAAACTTCTGTAGGGGCGGCCGAACACTGGAACAGAGACCAGAGAGGCTGTGGGGTCTCCCCACTGGAGATAGTCCAGACACAGTCCTGTGTCCAGAGCCATGTGCTTGGGTGCTGCTGCCTGGGCAGAGAGGTTGGAGCAGGTGAGCACAGGGGTCCCTCCCAGGCTGAGCCTTTGTGTGATTCTGCCATTCTTGGCACTCCCAGCACGCAGGGGCTGTGCCAGCTGGGCTCCCTCCCCAGCAAAGCCCCTTGCCAGTCACACCCATGTCTCTTTTCACTGTTCCTCTCTGGGAGATGCCCCTTCCTCATTCTGGGCTGCAGTTACAGATCCCATGTCCTTATCTTGACATTAAAGAAATAGATTTAATTGTCAGTCCCCTTAAACAAGCGTTTAATTCCATTCTGTGGGGACTAAAGACAGTCTTAAATAATTGAGCGGCCAAGAGATTGGTTATTTCTGTTTTCATTGCCCATATTGATTTAAGTGCAGTTAATCCTTTCAAATACCCATGTCACACTGGGCCTGATAGCTCTCTTTAGGGCAATATTGTTCCTCTGGCTAGATTATTTGACATCAAGCATTGTAATGTCACAATAAATCCTTCATGTAGGCTGTTCTTTTCAGAGAAGTAGCAGATGGGGACTTCGGCTCTTACATTAAGCTCTTGGTTTTACTAGTCAGAAGTTGGGCTTGTGAATAATTTTCATTAAATTTTCTTTTGTGCCTCATAAAAACTACCTCTTCAGCAGTGACATTAAATAATCAGAAGCCCAATTAAACAGGCATATTGACATAAAAAACCCGAGGTGTTCCCCTCCCTGCAAATTAAATATAGTTGTGTGTAAAATAATCTGATTTGGGGTATTATCCAATACAGAATTTGTGGAATGGATTTTATAAACAAAAGTGGGGATGGCTGAAGCCAAGATCCAACAGACATGTTTTACAAGTCATTGAAGTATTTCTTACTTCTGGTTAATTTGCTAAATTCAGCTGTCTACCTTGAGGTCCATCCAATCAGTTGAATGATTCTCCACTTGCTATTCATCAATGGATGCAAGTGAACACAATAACTGTCTGTTCTCTGAAACTTTCCCTGGTTGATGCTCTCATCCTTGATTCCTCCTTTACTGTGCTTTTCATCACTGCAGAGCCTTTAGGATAACTCTGGACTTGGTTGGCAGTGGGAAGTGGAAAAGCAGGGTAGAGGATGAATTTCCCTTGAAGCAGAAGATCTTGTGCTTTTGCCTGTGCTGTTAATGTGGACAGCTGCTCCATGGAAGCCTTTTTAACTTCCTTCTTCTCTGGCCTTCCTTCCCTTTGGTAATCATTGCATTGGCTGTTTTTGGGGGGGCCTCTGGGTTGTTTGTTTATTTAGATTTCTTATGAGAATGCTTAATGGCCAACTTGTAAAGACCCTGCATGGGGATTCTTTGCCTCTGTCTCCAGAGAAAGTAATTACATGCACGACTTTATGCTGCCCAGTTAAATGGGGGTGTTCATGGAGGGATGCACAGGATCATGGCTCATGGCATATTTACTGTGCGTGGTCCCCATCTCCCTGGCTAGTGAGTACTAGGGGATCAATTTTATCAAATTCAAGATCAAGTTTTTATTGGAGTTCTTGTTACTCAGCCAAGAGGTCTAAAGTCCCGGCCAGTTCAGCAATGAGGACACTCTCCTTTGCTAATTTAATCCATATCTCAGCATTGCTTTGGCAGCAGCAATGGCAGGACTTGAGCTCATGGTCTTCAAGTTGTACTGTGGGGACAGGGTCCCTTTAATATCAGGGATCTTCATGCTATCTGCACCAGCAACCTTTACATTAACCAAGCGAAACAGATTCTTCAGTTATTGATAAGAAATTCCTCTTTTATTACTGCTTTCTTACTAACCAAATTGTAATTCAAATTCCTGAATTTTATACTTCTTTGTATAAATGCTGGATGAAGCATCTGGATCCACCTCACTGGGTAGCCTTTAGTGACATAAAGTATTTTGGGTTGGCAGCTAAAAGGACACAGAGTTTATCAGCTGTTTCCGCCCTGCTCACGTTATCCCTTTCACAGCCTGTCCCCTCACTCAGCTCTCCCTTTGCTGTTGTCACACAGGGTGCTGTGCACTCTGTAAGGTGTTCTTGCACTGCCAACCTTCAGAATAAACTTATCCACTTCTGCAGCAGGAGCATTCTTCACTGCATATGAATTAAATGATGTTCAAATCTGTTCCATGTGCACTCCCTGTCTGTCAGGGATGCCCTTCTTCCTTAAGCAGAAAGATGTCCAAGAGCAAGAGTGCACGAGAAACCCAGGCAGAGCAGCGAGTTCTGCCAACCCAAAGAGGTGTTTTACTGTATCTTAGTGTGCTTTAGTGTGTTTTAAAGTGTTTTAAGCTCTGGTTTTCTGGACAAGGATACAGATACTTATTGTGCTTGCACCAAAGCAGTTTCACTTTGTTCACCGAGCAGTTGTGTAAAGAACTTATGGCTGTTACTTGTTCTCTTTGGGGTATTTACAGCATAGCAGCACACGTTTTTTTTTTTCACTACTGATTGCCATTCTTCTGTTCTCTTGCCACAGACCTGCCCTAAACTCGTTCTGGGTGGCCTCAACCGCTCTGGGATCTGCAGCAAGGCACAGATAAATGCATGGGTCGCTCCTGCTGTCCATTTGGTCACTATTTTTCAGTTAACTTTAAGTACGGCTACTGTCAAATCCTATCCTGATTGAGCAAGAGTTTACATATTTCATGCATTTTTAAATGACATTTTAAAGAAGTTTTCTTAAGATCCTGATGGAGACAGTCTGTCAAGAATGCAGCTCCAGCAGCGTGAGAGCATTCCATCGGCATTACGGGCTCAGCAGCCACACACCCAACGAGGCTCTGCCTCGTTATGCCCAGAGGTGTAAGAATAGCTGTGAACAGCTAATAAGAATCAATGCTATTGGAGACATCTGGTTCAGTTTTCATTTTTCAGTGTTATTAGTGCTTATTGGTACAAGGCTCAGGAATGCAGCCAATCCCTTTGAAGTGGAGTGTATTGTAAGGCTGGAGGCATTGTGAGCCTTGTTGATGACCCTGTGTGTAACCTTTCATTTAAACATCTGTAATGCACGGAATGAGAAAGGCCTCCTTAAAAGAGAGAACTGGTATACTGGAAATCTTGTTGCTGGCATTGTAGTATTCATTTTGGATTTTGTAATCTCCAAACAAGAAACAAATCCTTTAATCTTTCAAGATTGTTTGATTTTTAAAAAAATCTTTTACTCTTGTCATGGGAAGACATCACTGTTCTTTCAGTTATTAATAGGTAATAAAGGTCCTTAATCTGTGCACAGTAGAAGCAACCAGGGAAGATCCAGTTCTTTGACCTCAACCTAGAAAATAACACAGAGACCAAGTGGAGCTGAAGTCAGCTGCCTTCTGTGTCTTGTTCCCCTCAAAATCTCACCACATGCATCTAGAGCAGCCTGGATCAGGAGCACAATTTGACTCGTGAATAAATTGATCTGCACAAACCCTGAGTGAGGTTTAGTGAGGTTTCCAGAGCGTTTTGCAGAGCACAGGGAGGGCAGCACAGCCTTAGGAAGCTCCTGTCAGGGGTGAGGCTCAGCAGAGCAGCGTGGGGAGCTCAGGGCTCTGTGTGTGCCATGCTCTGGGGCTGATTTGAGCACAGACTGTCACAAGTGCAACAGTGATGTCATCTGGAGAAAGCTGGGACAGATGATTTGTGTGACAGCCATCACTGCTCTGAACACTGTGCTAGGGTACTTTGATCTGTACATGAGAAAACTTTTCTGAGCTCCCTCCAACAGTCTGATAAAATCAGTTCCCTCCCTCCACCTGTGAAAGGCACTTTTATCAAGACAAAGAGAGGCTCCCCCGGCTGCTGAGTACTCAGTGCTGCATGGTACTGGCTGCTGCTCATTCGTGGAGGACAGCACAAAGTTCTGCTAATCCTCTGCACAGATGTGGCAAATCTATCAGAGTGTTTATCTCACCACGGATGATGCAAGTCCTCCCTCCAATTGCCTCGAGGGGAAGCAAGGACAGTGTCTACCCTCTTTTCCTGACTTGTGTATCGGGGTGAGGCTGATGCCCAAACAGCCAGAGGTGACTCCAGAAGCTGGCATGTGTCAGTGAAAGACATGTAGTGCTCCCTGCCTCCAGCATGGACAAGGAAATGCAGATGAGGAGAAGTGGAACCAACCATGCAGCACCAGACAAAGCAGTAGTGTGGGTGAACGGTGCCAGTGGAACCCCCTCAGTGTTCTCTGCTTCTCATTAAGTGGGGAGTGCTAGCCTGGATTTTTCAACTAATAGTGTGAAGATTGAACTCACTAACTTGTGGGTTTTTAATAGAATGATTAATACAATTACTTACTTGTACTTAAATGGAAATAGTCACAAATATTAGCAAGAATTGAAGTATAATAAAAATAGGCCAATAGTGAGATGAAAAAAGTGACAGAAGCTGGTTGGCTTAAAAGGGAAGATATCATAGCAGACTTATAAGTGGGAGAGGAATTACCCAGGATCATAAAAGCAGAAATGATAGAAGGAATAAATAATGGCAAAGCTTGGGCTGGCAGTGAGAAAGTCTCAGAAGCGAAGCGTCAAGTGTATCACTAAGGACATTTAAATCTACTAGAACAAGGTAGAGCAGAAAATGTCTTCTGAATAAAACACCTTAGTCCTTTGAGGTGAGATACTGGATGTTAAAGTGCCAGAAAGTTCTATCTATTTGGAGTGGCCACCAACGTTGCTGCTGGGACATAACTTGGCATCACGTGTGAAGAGGACAAAAAGTGTGGTTGTGATCATCCTGAATGGTGTGGACAAAATAAGATGTAGATTTAGTTACAGATTTGCACCAGCACAGAAAGTATATATTTTCTGCAGCAGAAATATGCATTTGTTTAAAAGTTGTCCCTTTCAATTCCTATTTGCAGGAACTCTTGAGTAGAAACATAAGCAACAAATCAAGTACAGCTACCAAGATAGTTTTTTCACATGGAAATACTGATCAATTATTTATTTTAACATCTAGACACTTCAGAATTGTTGTTTCCCAGTACAGATAGCAAGGATATGTTTTAAACCAGGAACACTCTTTCACTGTTAATCCATATAAGAATGAATTAATATATTCTTCAACTCATGACAAAGAAACAAGGTGGCACATTGGGGTAGTGTGTAAAATTGTAGAACAAAGAAAACCAGCCCACCATGACAGTGGAAATAAGAAAACTGCACATTCCTCTGCCTGGGGCTTCTTCGCACCTCAGCATCCTTAATTATGTTCCAGGGTATTTTGGCATTCCTTCTATTTGCATTTAGATCTTTCATCAGGAAGTTAATGTTCTCAGAGCAAGTAAGATCTCAAACCCCATAAATCCTAATGTTTAATACGTTAACGATATAGAGATAAGTATTTAATTTTGCTTTATGCATGACAGAGAAGCCAATGACAAATAGCACTGAGTAATATTTATGAGTTCCATGCCTGAAGGAATAATAAGCACCTTAAATTATTGTAAATTCCAACAAGGCACATACATTGAAGGCTTTATAAAACTTTATACTCTATGTATGTTAACTACCACATTGTTCTTACCATAGTTCAGCGTTTGGTGTTTCCAGCTGCTGTGATTACAAAGCAGCATCTTCCCAAGCTGAAACAATCAGTGGGAATGTATCTAAATGCCCTTCTTGATATTGTTCTGGCCTCTAGGTCCCAGATATGTCCTGAAAAGTGCCATGAAAAGGGCAATAACAAAATTTATTGCAATGCTAAGCAAGTAGCATATGGTTACTAAGTGTCTATAATGGCTAGAAACAAAATAGGGTTCATCTTTCCTTCTTCTCTTTCATTATTTGAATATTAACTTTACATGCCAGCTTTGCTGACCAGCATTTCCTGAGCTTGCTGAAGAGCAGCTGGAGAAAGGAACTTCACACATCCAGGTGCACAGCAGCAATTTCTACATGAATCTTACACCTGCTCAGCAATGCAGAATGAAGAGCTGTGGGGACAGAAGATGGACTTTAGCAAAAGAAATCTGTAGGAAGCCACTTCATTTCTTGGATTTTCAAGTGCACCTGGGCTCAGAAGAAGTCACAGGTGTACATGGAGGCATCAATTCCTCTGGGTGAATTTGGGCCTGATAATGGTGGCAAAATGAAGATGCCTTGGTAGGTAAGGAGATACTCACAGATATATGTGAGAGAAGATGACAGCCTGGTGTAAAATGATAGAGTCACCAACTCATCATCAACACTAACTGTCTGCTGCAAGACTTAAGAGTTGGGGGGCATGTGGGCAGGTCCCCACATCGGCTCAGTGCCAGAGCAATGTGCTGAGAAGGAGCCCAGCAGTGGCTCAAAGGTGTGACCCATCAGGTGTGAGCTGAGGAGGAGCCCAGCAGTGGCTCAGTAAAGCTGACAATGTTCAGATGTGTGACCCATCAGGTGTGGGTCGCTGGGGAGCTTGCAAGGGGCCGAAGCTGCTGGGATTCCCTGCCCTTGGGCAGAGTCACTGGAACATTTCCCTCTCCTTTGAACAGCCATGGGTGAAGCCGTGGGCTGAGCTGGTCAAGGCTGAGCAGCTCAGAGAATGCCAAGTCTGCTGTTGTTTTCTGAGGCTGAGCGTGGGGACTCCCTGGCAGGGTGTGGGAACCTAGGGCTTGATATCAGGGCAATAAATCCACATTTGGGGCCTTTGTCTACCACTGTGGAAGATCAGCTTCATGGTTTAGACAGTTTTTGCTAGCGTTCATTCAGGAAAAATGAATAAAAAAACATAAACTATTTGGTTTGCTGGAAGTGTTGCAACAAGATTTTTGAAAACATATTTCAGAACTTTGCTTCATAAGGGTATGGGGCACTCTTGGCTTTCTGCACTGTTTTACCAGAATGCTCTGAGGACCCTCCAGCCTCTGCTAGAATGGCTAAGTCGCCTGAATGTGGAGGAGGGTTTTTAAGTGCTTGGAGGAGGGGTGACCAAGCAAGGCTTAAATCCTCCGAGTACTTCTCTACTCTTCAAACTACTGAAGGCATTTCTCTGCGAGGAGAATTTTCCTTCACTCCCAAACAAGTATTGCAAGAGATTATTTAGAACACTGCTGTTGGTGCCTTCAAGCACTAAGCCTGATTAAGTCTCTCTCATGTCTTGGGGGACTGCACATGTTTGCTTTCAGGAGGATGGCAAAGTCAGCACTGCCAGGAGATCCATGTCAATGTGTGAGGTACCTCTGCAGTAGAAATGACAGCCAGAAATTGGTAGCTGGTGCTTATAATTTAGACCCAGGAAGCTAAGATTGACATTTGCTGGCAGCACGTTTGTTGTGGTTAAATATCTTTTTTCTTTAGCCCATGAAAAATACTCACACAAGAATTACTTGATCCACAGCAGAAGAATAGGATTAGCATCAGGAAGAGGTGTCTGGTGGCAGCCTCAATAGTCCAAGCTTCCCTCCCTGAATGGGATTCATTCTTCCCCAGCCGAGCGGTGGGAAGTTCTTGCTCCTGCAGGAAAGTGCAGGGAGGGCTGCTGCAGTGTTGTTTTTTGCTCTCATGTTTTGCCCTTTTGCAGGGGTCAAGAGTTCTTCCATAACACTCGCTCCAGGCTAGAGGTCTCAGCATAAGAAGCCTGCTTGGCACATCCTCTCAGAAAGGGTTTTGTCCGTGGGCTGGTGGAGCCCTCATGAAATGCTTGTCAGCCCAGCACTGTTTGTTTATTCCAGGTTCACTGGAAGGAGACCTTCCTTCCCTCTCCAGCCTGGCCTGGCTCCGTGTTTCACACATTTTCTTAGCCCAGCCTGTCTCAGTAAGGTCTGTGCCCCAGCCAGGCTGGCACTGGCACAGGAGCCAGAGCGAGGGTGCTGCCCAGAGTGGGACAGGCTGGGGAGGAGCTGCTGGGGGATCTGAGTGCCAGACAATGGACGAATCCTCAGCGGGTCATTGTCACCCCTGCCAGCGAGAGCAGGTTCCTCGCCCTCGCATCAAGGACAAAAGTCTTTTCTCCAACCCTTTATTGGCTGTCACAAAGCTGGCTGGTGCAGCTGGGATCAGCCCCCCAGCTGATCCCTCTCTCCCCGCCCTGGGCCATTCCTCCAGCTCAGCTGGGGTCACCCCGACAATGGGGAGCTGCTCTGCTGTGCCACGGGATGTGGGGCTGCAGCCTGGACAGAGAGCACGTGTGTATCCTCCCCCTGGATGTGCAGGGCCTCGATACCTCTTTGTCTGCTCTGCTTCATTACAGGGTAAAGTGGAAGAAGGGAAGATGCCCCTGCCTAGAAATACAGATGCATTGTGACACAAAAAGGATGAGAAAGGCACAGTGAGCTGTGAGCCTCTTCCCAGCTCAGCACAGGAGTGATGCAGGAGCAGGGTGCCCTCCACCAAGCAAAGCCTGTTTCATGTTCAGGTAGCAGGCTGCCTACTGGAAGGTGTCAGGAGAATCTGGCTGTTCCTCTGGCAGGTTGCTCTCCATGCAGGAGGGAACTGGCAGGTCTGAGCAACCTGCACCAGACAAGCCACCAGAAAACCGTGATCAGAGAGTAGTACTGCTCTGTTTTCCTGTGTTGGAACTTTGCTTCCCCAATGTGTTTGATGTAGGTGCCCTGAAAACATAGAATAATTTTTTCCACTCTCTGTGTTTTTGTGGTTACCTTTTCCCCAGCTTGGAAGCCAGCAAGCAGATCCCAGCATGTCCATTTGCTACTACCCACTTGTGCCTCAGCAAGACATAGCACAACCTGTGCTTGTCTCATTAGGACCTAACCTGGTTACTGCTTCCCAGCATTTACCTAGTGAGCCTTACAGAAAATCACTGCCTTGTCTCCTCATTTCCATAAAGCTACTGCTACCAAGAGCATCACAGCAGCTGGCTGCTTTTCCCACACTTCATCATATGTGATGACTAAACTGCATTTATTCTGCATATCCATCTAAGCAACTGCCTGTGTTCACACCTGCACTGAACACCAAAGGGACAATGCCTAGTGGTATGGGTTAAATAAAAGTATGCCCTTGCCAGATCACCACCAAGGAGGTGGAAAAAGGTCAAAACTGCAGTGGTGCCTTCCCCTTCTCCCTGCTGTTATGACTGTTATTAAACCTTCGATGCAAAGAGCAGCAGAGGCTGATAGGCATCCTGAAGGAGATGATTTAACTTGTATTTACCTATGCATATAAACCAGGCTTGAGACAACACAGGCACCTAACATTAAAGAAATGAATGGCTCTTAGTTCATCTATTATTATGGAATAATGTATTCCCTGATTTTTCAGGTGTCATTTGATTATTGATAGTTATTGTGTTCTATCTGCATATCAGTGCTTGTACTCCCTCTGCAAAAGACACTCACCTGGGAGCCTGTGGAAATCCAATACATATTCAGGATTCAAAACAATTCCTGCCTGATGTATTCAAACATAGCAGCAGAATTTCATCACCTACCTCACCACCAAATTCTTTTCAGATCTTATCTTTTCCAGTCATAAGCTAAAAAAGATGCATGATACAATATCCTAGCAGTGCTGCAGGGGATGTGACTCCACCAGTAATTTGTGAGATAGATGTTGGGAGTGCCCCTAACTAAAACTGTTTGAGGATAAAATTACTGAGCACAGTGCTGAAATGGTGCATCACCCACTGGCCTGGTCCAGGATTTCCAGGGGGCTTCTAGGAACTACATGCCAAAGTGCTACTAATATCAATGGGAATTTTGTCTCTAATTCAGTTGCCTGAAACCAAACTAATCCTTCCCATAACGTTTCTTTCAGGTTTTGAATGGTGATTACATCAGAAATCCTATGGACTTTGATCATAACAGACAACATTTGTTTTGATGTGGTAGAGCTTTGATAGCCACATCAACATGAAATCAAAATAAAAGAAAAATTTGGAGATTTGTATCAGTTTACCACGGCATCTATTCGTAAAAATTTCTGAAAGAATTGGTGCATGTGTGATATTTATGTACAATCTGAGAAGCACAAGCCAGGGCACCAAGTTCTGATGCAAAACTGAGGTGTTGTTAATGACAAAAAAACTTAAGCACTCCCATAGTATTAACTATGACACCTGTGAACCCCTGTTCCAGACCAGACTGGGGGTCCAGGAGTTGCCATGTCCTTCACTTGCCACCACAGGTGATAACATGAGTATTTTTAACAGAGACAAGAAAGCTGGTTTCTGACAGAACATCACCAACATGGGCTGTGAATTGGGACTTGCTGAATTCTGGTTGCTGGTTCCTTAGAGAAGGACAGGATCTCTGTTTCCATCCCCAGAGCAGGAGTGCAGGGACAAAGTGCTGGAGAGACCCTGTGCCCTGAGGAACCCAGTCCTGCCCTCCACCAGCACCCAGAGAATTGGCCACAGGGGCACTGAAGGCATTTTGCATCACTGGGGGGGGAAGATTTCCCTTTTGTCAGCCACAGTGTTTGTACAGGAAAGACCTGCATGACTGATTGGAAGGAAAGAATATTTATACCTTACGTATTGGAGAAATGGTTTGGGAGCATCCTTGGGAGAATCCTTGTGAAACCTTGCTCTGAAATGCTGCCAAGGGCAGTGGCTGTGTTGGTGTTGCCGTGTCAAAGGCAGTTTTGAGGAGCACCCTCTCCCCATGCAGCATGTGACTCTGGCACATAGAGTGGGGCATTTTCTGCCAGTGGGACACAGCAGATTCTGTCACTAATGCTGCCTTTAATGCAATTATCAGTGCAGGAGTGCCAGCTTTTCCTCCCCCTGGGCATTTCCTGGAACTGGCAGTGTGGCAGTGGTGCTCATAGGTGGAGCAATGGGGCACCTTGTCTGAGCACGCCTTACCTGGAGAGCCTCTCACCCTCCTGGACATGTGTGTGCACTGAGCTTCTATTTTATCTCTCTGGCTTTTGTTGATTGCAGCATGTATCCTCGACTCACACTCCTCTGCACTCTGTGTCATTCAAACCAGGCTCTCCTCAGCCTGCTGCTGTCACCCAGGACATATCTGTGAATCTGCCCACCTCAGGGATGATGCTCATCATTTAACATCATCTTGTGCTTCCCTTCATGCTTCATTTTTCACGCTCTTAGCAGCTATAGCAAGTCTGAAAAGTAAATGATGAGAAGCCTGAAGTATGCAAGGAATGACTATTTGATTCTCCTGCAACACTGGGAAAGAAAAGCCACAAACACCTTTGAATTTTCACATATATAAGATCTTGTTCGTGCCGCACCCATGCTGGGCTCAGAATCACAAAACATGCCAACTTGTATCTATAGGAAAATCAGAACAGGTACCTGGAATATAATGAAGTTTTGCAAGAGCACTTTTGAGGAAAAATAGGTCTTATGCAGATATTCCTAATTTTAATTAAGAAATAGAAAATAAAATAAAATTTGCATAGAAATGTCATGCCAGGTAAACTTTGTATTTACTTTTCAGTTGTATTGAAATAGCAATGTTCTCATTGTATTTTCATTTATAAAAGCTTTAATCAGTCATATGTGCATTTGGTTCAATAAATTCAGACTTTTTTTCCAGTGCTCAGAAAGTTAGCTTTCCATTCTAGTCTGCTACATTTTTTTCTACAATAAAAAAGTCCTTTTTTCTCCAGTGTTATCAAGTTTGATAAAGCAAAATAACGGTGATTAATAAAATACTACCTTTGCTTTGACTAAACCTATTTGGGTTTATTGCCTTATTCTGTAGAGGTTTGTTTTTCTTCTTGCAATTGTTATTTTTGGTACAGAAGCACAAATACTCCGGCCTTGCAGAGCAGCTCCAGCTGTCAGAGACTCTCTGCTCTGGCAGCTGACTGAGGCAAGGAGCAGCTCTGCCTTCCCTGTGCCCCTGGCATGGCTCCTTTGGGACTGGGAGAGCAGAATAATGCAGGGAGAGGCAGCACTGGGACAAAGCAAGGACTAGCAAGGCTGGCTGGGCTTGTCATGGGGCAGGACAGATGTGAAGTCCTGCTCATCTATAGAGGGGCTGTGGTGTCTTGGCTCTTCAGAGTACCCCTTCTAACAGCTGAATGCTGCTACTTAGTGCTTTTAGAAGATTAGAAAAGTACAGAGTTCTTTATTAGAAGCTGAAAATTACTGGATGCAGTAATAGGTCTGGTGTGGAAGTTTGAATAACAGTTTGAACATGCGAATGAATTAAGGTTCAGAAATTTACTGTGATGCCCTCAGGGGCATGTCTTTGCAGTAGCTCTGTGTAGAGATAAGCAAGGTTCCATGAGAATCAATTCCTGCTTTCTGTAGCTACAGTAATTTGGGCTAATTAGGGCAGGCTGAGCACCACCCTGTTGCTGAACAGAGAGCTGTGTATAAATTCAAAATAACTAAGCTGTCAACTTCAGTGAGTTCCTCATCCAAAAGACCTCACTTGCAATCACCTGTGGAAAAAACCTACTTGCACAGACAGGCCATCCTCAGAGCATCCCAAGCCACGAAAAGAACGTTTCAGCTCTGGAGAAGATGCAATGCTTGGAGCTCCCTGCCAAAGTGCCCTGGAGTTATCTGCAGGGTGCCAGGCTGGTGAGCTCTGCCAGCCTGGTGGCTGGGCTGCCTCGGAAGGGCAGAGACAAACCCAGTGCCCTGCCCATCTGCTCTGCCCTGCTCCGAGCCCAGCAGAGCCTGGCCGGGTTTCCAGCAGTCCCTACACGGTGAGAGGTGGGGCCGGCCAATGCTGCCCCCTTCCTTGCCCTGCCCAGCCCGAGCAGTGCCCCAGGCTGCCTGAATCACCTCAGCAGCACCGGTTGTTTGCTTTGGGAAGAGTCAGCTCCTCAGTGCCTGTCTCTGCTCCAGCTCTGCTCGGCTGAAGTGATGAAACCTGCGCAGAACCAGCCTGACGCTGCTGCTGTGCACAGGATTCTGACAAAGCTGCCAGGTATGTGGAAGGGCTAGGCTGTGCTCACATGCTCCAAAAGCAGTTAAGAAACCTGAAAACACAGCACAATCTGATGTAAACAAACAAGTTCTGCATATTCTCCTTTCCCAAATATTCAGGAGTCTTTAAAGGATTGGGTGTGTAATTGAAAGTAGCCGAAGGCAGCTCTGTGCTGTGCTAGCAGCGCTTACGCGGCCGATCACCCCAAGTTTCACTTGGCAGCCTGACAGGGCTGCGCTTTTCACATGGGTGAACAGCTTTCTGACAAAGCACCACAGCCTGAACAGCCCTGAAACTGCATTGTCTTCTTCCATGGACTCTGATCTCAACAGCCTGGAAGAGAAATTTTCCTTTCTTTGCTCCAGCCTTGCCACCAGGTCACTTGCCTGAAAAAGCAGCCTCCAGCACCAGGAACCTCTGACCTCTTGAATCTCACTTGCATTTTCACAAGAGAGAGTCCCTTGTATTCTGCCCAGTCCTCACCGAGCTCCTCTGGAGACACAGCTCCTAATGTCAAGGGATCCTGGTGTCAGGAAAAGATCTGAACCTTCTGTATTGGATTTTGGAAGACCACTGATGAGAAAATGTGACACTTGCAAGGGATGTAATTGTTCTGAGAAACGAGAAGGAGTTGGTGCTGCAAACCCAGAGGAAGAAGCTGCAGGGAGCAGGGCTGGCTCCAGAAGACAGCTGGGCTTCCTTGCACACCATGACCCACACTTCTTCCTCTTATGGACCAGAGAGGAAAATCATTCCAGGAAAGAAAGAAAGAGAATTCAGTATGTTACAAGTTAATGAACAAGCTGTGAGGTAGGGGGCAAGATGAGCCTCTTACAATTCTGCACTGAGGGAACAGAGAAACTTCTCCTTTCCACCATGGCGGCTCAATAGTGCTCTTAAATTCACTGCATTTCCCATCTTTTGAGATAAAGTCCCACTTCTGATGACTTTGTTCCATGCTAAAAATAACTCTTTTTTAAACTGAAATATGACAAGATAAACAGAAAACTCCACAACATGGGCAGACACTACATGATACTAGAATCTGATAAGTTTTTCTAGTATCATTGTTTTCATTCATGTATATGCTATTTCCTTCCTACTTGCATAACAAAAATATGTGAAAGCACTAGAGTGCTCCTGAGAGCTCCATCCTAGGGAAACAATTTGAGGTGCTGAGCTGAGCCAGCAAGAGCAATTCTCCTGACTAAATCAATAAGGAGCCATCATTAAAAAAAAAAAAAAAGTTGAAAAGAAAAAGTAGTAGTATCTCTAAAAGTAGTAGTATCTCTTCACATAATTGATTTCTGTTGTTTTGTGGGATAAAAGATACTTTTTTCACTCATCACTCTTACTAGGGACATGAAAGTCCACCTACAATACAAATCACGTTGTTTACCAAAACCACAACCAAGTGCATTTCTGGTTGCTTCTGCAGCAAGCTTTGATGTCAAGTGGCATTCTCAGCATGGAGACAAATTTATTTATTCATTAATTTAATAAATTCAATAAACCAACCAGCACACAGACTTATTCTTTACAAGTAATTAGAATGTATTACAAGCATACAAATGTGCCTAAGATTGAGAACTTGGGTTATAATCTAATGAAAATATTGTCACTGAATTAATTTCCTATGTGGTGCCAGACTCACAGAATAAAAAGTATATTGAAAGTCTTCAGAGACCTACTGTCAACAGCCCAGCACTACCTCTATTTTAAGCAGGAGAAGATTAGATTTCAAAAGCCTGTTCTTTTTCATGCATGTTCTAGTTCTTAGAGGAATCTGCTGTACTTAAAAGGACTCATGAAAGTTTCAGAAATTAAGAAAGTTAAGAAAGAGGATTTTTGCTCCAAATATAATTAAAATTAGTACTTTATTATTAATCACTTATCTATTACTCAAAATATATTTATTTATTAGGTTTTTTATGGTGCTATTGATTTATTATTAGCCATTAGTCATTAAAAATGCATTGGTCTCACAGAAGTGGAGTTCAGCTGTCAGCTTACCGGGCTCCAGGCAGTTGTTCCTCCCTGTGCCGAGCTGCAATCCTGGCAGCTGAGCTTGCAATCGAAGATTGAGGTGGGTCCGACTCCTGTGGCTGTGATCTTTGCCAGCCCTGCACAGCACCAGCCCCGCTGGTACCAGTCCTTGTCCAACCATCCATTTCACACTCGCTGAGACTGTAATTTACGTATGTCTTGCAAAGGGACTGTTGGTGCAGCAGTGAGGAGAGAGGTATTTTAAGAACAGGACGTGTGATGTCACTAACACAAACCCTTCGCAAGCCGGGACAGACACGGGCTCCTGGCTGCTGCTCCAGGAGCAGCTGCTTGGAGTGCCGAGTCGGGCACAGGAACCACAGCTGGCACAGGAACCACAGCTGGCACAGCGGTTCCGGCTCTGAGATGGCACATGAAGCACAGCTGGAACACGAACCACAGCTGGGCCAGCGGTTCCGGCTCTGCGCTCTGATCAGACACAGACACGCGCGCAGAGCTCCAGCCCCGCTGCAGCCGCATCCCTGCAGCATCCCCGGGGCTGCCGGCCCATAGCACTTTGCCTTCCAACACACCTCCGTTCTCTCTGCTGCTGCACAGCCTGGGGGCTCCTCCCTCCGTATAGAAGTGAAAAAAGAGTTTAAGTTATCCAGGGCTATGTAATTAATTGTTTTTAGTCAGATGTATTTTGCCTGCTCCGGTACGCAGCAGGCTTCCACCGCTGCGTCCTGTGAGAAAGATGCTTGCCACTGGGAGGATAATTACCTGTTTTCTCCTCTCAGCCCTAAAACAAAAGGTTTCCGCATGGTGCTGAAGTGTAAAGAAAGATCAAGGGAATGCTTGGGGTTCCCTGCGAGCACTTGAGTGCAAGGCTTATCAGCGGCTCCTTATCCTTATCTAATCTGACAACACAGGTGTGAGGGGATGCCCCAGCTGGGACGGATCTCGGTAACCTGATCAGCAGTAACTCATTGTGGGCTGCTGGACACCAGTTTACCCTCACCACCTGAACAAAGGAACGAATTAAGCCTGCCCGAGAGGTGCTGGTAGCCGCTGGGGACCTTGGCTGTGCACAACTCCCAACCCCTGCACAGCCCCTGACGTGCTCCCATGGGGAGAGAGAGGCATCACAGACAGGGTGCTCAGAAGGAAAAGGTATTTCATATCCCTTGTTCCTCATTTTAATAATACAGATGACTCACTGTGAAACGTCTTCCAAAAACCCCAAAGCTTTGTGACCCACATCCTTGCTGCAGTGGTAGAGCCAGAGCAGCAGCCTGTGCTTTTCATTGCTCTGGGGAAAGGTCCCTGTCCCATGGCTGGGGCAAAGAAGTTCATGGCTGAAAGGGTCAGTGTCTGGCTACAGGCAGGGTCAGAAAGTAGAGAGGTGCTCTAACCAAGCTCAACCAAAATGCCATGAAGAGAGGTGGACATCAGTGCATGCTCAATTCTGCTCCTCTGCCTCCCTCACCTTCCTCATTTCCAGCTCCCCTTGTGAGCTCCCTGGGCCCCACCACCTAAGGGGAGGAGGCAGCATGCCAAAACAGTGCCTTGAGCACTGAACTGAAGCAGCAAGAGAGATAAAAATTGGGGAAGAATTGTGTTGAGCTCCAAATAAGGTTGATTGTTTATTCCCGAAATCGTATTAGAGGTGGAAAGCTGTAAGGAACCCTTCAGTGCCCTACCTTTTTCTACAGTAAGTTGAATGGAAAAGTGGCTCTACTCTGACAAAACCAGGTGAATTCTATCTAAGCCTGTTTAAAAGTAAAGTATCACAGCATGTGGAAAGATTTGTTTGGAAGGGGAGGTACACAGAAGCACATGACAATGACAAAAGTCTGTCACTGATGGATGACACGAGGGGTTTGAACCAGGCTCCTGTGCTTTATGTACAGTTCCAGCCTGTCCCTCCTGTCAGCTGCATCAAAAACTTTGCTTTTATCTGCTGTCTTACAGAATTCTTTCTGCTTTGGACATCACCTGGACTATGCCAGAGTCTGATCAAACCCTCATTGGCTGCTGCTCCTAGGAACTAGCTCTACCCTGTCTGCCAGTCAGGCACAAGGGATAGCAAGAGGATTTTGGAGCCAGCAGATGTTGTGATAGATCCCTGCACGGTTCCCTGTGGATACAGCATCCCATAGGCTTACAAAAATATCTCTTCACTTCCACACTTTGGTTAAAGATGAGAGAATGTGGTGCCCTCCTGCTAACTAAAGGTCAAGATACTGGTAGTGTAAATGCAGGTGGCAAAGACTCTACCATCATTAAGTGCAGTGAAACATGCATTGCTCTAGTTCGTGCTGTGCTTTACATAATTCTCCACTTTTATTTTCTTTGCAGTTTGGGATGCAGTTTGGTCATGTCCAGCTGCAAGAGCCACATTGACCTGTCTGACAAAAACATCCGACCCTGGCCAGGGCTGGTGAAAGCCAGCAGAGCAGTGCAAGGAGCTGCAGGCCAAGGGGATGTACAGATCATTTCTGAATTTAAGGTCTTCCCACATACAACTGACTCCATGCTATCACTTTATCCAAGTGATTCATATTTAGTTCTCAAAGTATGAGAAAAACCAGATGAAGCTGCAAATGGTGGCTGTGGCTTTGACAAATACTGCAGGCCAAATTCATTAGTAAGCTTTCAGAGAGAATTGTTTAATTTTCCCATCATAAGTAAACAAAGAAATAGCATTTCTATCACCTCATTTCAGAATGTACCTGCTGGTTCTGGGGCTAATTATCATGTTCTTTCTGTGATGGAAAATAGCCCTACAGCATCTTAACTGCAAAATTTGGTTTTCAGGAAAGAACGGTTTTCTGAGGACATAAAAATGTTTTTCATTCTTACTGAGTAATTGGTTTATATTTGAGTATAAATAAATGAGAAGCAAGTATGCCATCTATTTCATAGCATTCGATGTACAATCATTTATACAGTGGGGCCATACTCATAATAATTCTTTTATGTTATTAAAATTACTGATAAAACACTAGACATTCATTTGTTACACCACTTCCAAGTGCACGGGAGGATGAACAAATGTGTTTTCATTATAAGAGGTAATAATAATTAAGAGTGACAGAACCTTATCCTCAGGATCTGCCTCCCAGCAGCAGTTTGGCTGATAAAGAACCAGAAGTTAAGATAAGGCAGCAATTATTAAGACAAATCTTTTGAAGGGCTGTTTGAACTCCTGTGTCCAGCAGATAATCTGATTTTCCAAGGTGCTGGGAGGCGGGGGAGGCTGCATGGGGAGCAGTACCCAGGTGCACCTTCAGCCCCTTGCACCGGCATTTTCACCTCCAGCCATTCCCCCTCTCCTGCTTTTGTTTGCTACAGCTGTGGCACATAAATCAGTCTCCATTCTGTCTCACTGACACCAAAGAGAAACGGAGCATAAACAATGCACAACACCAAGTCCCAAATGTATTCATCTTTTTTTCTTTTTCCTCCCTTTTTTTGTGATCCCTTTCACCTATTTTTGAGGGAGATTCAAAAATAGCTACGGGCAACTCTAATTCTTCCTTCATAAATATTAGATGCACACAGAGCATGAATATTTGAGTAGCTAATTCTGACTTAGGTGAATCCAATTGCTAATGGCAATTCATTTTTCCTCAGTGACATTCCACCAATAACCAGTGTGAGTGGGACAGGATGATGCAGTTTGGAGCTGGAAAGCGAAAGGGAATGAAATGAGAAGCAAAACTGCTTTATTGATTTAGTCCTCAGGTGGGACTTAGGGCAGTGCCTCCTCCCTTAGCTTGGGGAGAGTTTGAGCAGGGAGATCTGTGCTCAGCAGTTACATGTGGATCTTGAGGAACTAAACAGGGGGAGAACTTTTAAACTGATTTTTATTATGTCACTGAGATACCTCCTCTTGCTGTGTTGTGCCCTTTGTGGTGTCACCCACGATGTGCAAACTGAGAGACCCAGTGCCAGCCCAGCCCCTGGCACACACTGCCCTGCTGCTGGGCAGTGGTTCTTGGGGCTGGGGCTGGCCTGCTCCCCAAGCAGGTGAGGCCAAGGGCTACAGGGTTGTGCTGAACTGGCACGGGCTGTGGGAACGGGGCTGTGCCTTTGGTGATACTGGGTCATCTGTAAAACTGCATGCTTTGATTTTTATTAGAAAATTGACATTGTGACTTGATGTCCAAGGCATAGAAAAGAAATGTTGTGTGAACCTAGGGAATAGAAATGAGTAATCAGATGTGACCAGACCAAACCTCAGCTGAGGTTCCATGTTTATGTTTACACGGCCCAAGAGACACCAGCAAGTATCTATCATTTTATACTAGTCTTGAATTTGCCATTACTGTATGGATACTTTATAATTCACAGTTAATTCTTGCACACTTCTGTGCTTTAGCATGAGGCTGCCCTTGCATGTGCATTGCACAGGGAAGATCACACTGGGTCTTTGAAGTGCCCCCAGAGCAGCTCCTCTGCCAGGGCTGGGTTTGGGCTGACTCCTGTGCCCAGCCAGCCAGAGGAGCCAGCACGTGTCACAGTCTGTCCCCATCCTGCAGAACAGCTCTCAGCCCTCAGGGGCCAAAAAGCACAGCAAAAGAGCCTCTGCCACCACTTTGCTGTGTCCCTCCCCAGGCAGCCTGGGCTCCCATTCCACAGCTCTGAACCGTGGAGGCAGTGCTCAGCTGTCCCTGTCCCTGTCCCTGTCCCTGTCCTTGTCCCTCTCCTGCTCCTGTCCCTGTCCTGTTCCTGTCCCTGTCCCTGTCCCTGTGCTGTCCTTGTCCCTGTCCTGCTCCTGTCCCTGTCCTGTCCAGAGCACTGCTGCCAGCCCCAGGACACAGAGGACACACTCTCAGTCTGCAAAAGCAAGGAAAGAACTGCACACTGAGAGAAATTCCTGCTTAGTTTACAGGTTGCTTTTATTTACAAATATACTGAAGTGTAATCTCTCTCTTTTTTTCCTTTTTCTGTTTTTGTTTAGACTCTGTGTGTGTGTGTGTATGTGCAAGTGCACATGGGAAGGAACATGATGCATGAGAAACTCATGGATCTTAGCTGCCAGCAATGGTGGCAGGAAAAAAAATTGAAGTGAAATGAAATTTAAAAACACTAATAAATAATTTAATAATGACAAATAATTAAATTAAAAAAATTCCAATCTACATACATTATGGTGGTTTGTTTCCAACACAGAGAGAAAGGAGCAGCGAATCTACAGTGAAAGGAGCTGGTTAAGTATGAGAGAGCACAGTCATATTTTTTACAAGTTAAACAAATTGTAACAGACAGCTACAAAATACTACATTTCGATAACATAAATACAGAATATATAAATATACAAGTAATACAGCCATACACAGCTAAAAAATAGGGTGTTCACCTAAAAACAGAGTTCCCAATGCAAAGTATCTGGCAGCCCCTTCACAGCTGCTGCTGCACAGAGCCAGAGCGCACCGAGCCAAGGTGATCCAGGGGAACATCCATCAGCGTGGTCTCAGAGGAGCAGGACCGAGTTCCAAGCCCACCAAAGCCACAAGACTTCAGCAAGCAAATGCCCAAGGTGTCCCCAAGCCAGCAGCAGGGGTGCCTGCAGCCCTGGCCTCGTGGCTGCCCCGTGAGCCCCGCCCAGAGAAGGGGCTGTGCAGGGAGCTGAGTGCCCGGGAGCAGCCCCTGGCCCCAGATCCGCGGGGTGGGTTGGGCAGGGGGCTGTGTAAAGCAGGGTCTCAAGCACTGAGACTCTGGGTACTGCAGCTCCCACAGCCCTGCTGGGCTTCAGCTGCCTCTGCCCTGTCACTGCTGTGACCCAGCTCCAGCTCCTGAGAATCCTTCCCTGCCTCGTGGTTCTGCTGTTCATTGCTAGTGACTTTCAGGGAGAACCAGAGCTCCTGTGACAGGCTCACAGAGGTGCTCTGGTGAACCCCAGCTTGCAGCATCCCAGCAGCACCCAGAGCTGGGCTCACTGGAGCTCCTGGGCAGTGCCTTGGGAAACACCTCTGACCCTTGAGGGGACTGGGAGGAGTCCTGAGCACAGCAGGAAGAGGAAAGTGGGTTCACTCATCTCTGGAGGGTTTGCTGGCACGAAGGACCTTCCCCATAGCATGATGCACAGCGAGGTGCTGAGCAGTGACCCTTCAAAGGACCAGGTCATGATCATCTGAGCTCTGCAGGGTGCGTTTGAAAAATCCACTGTGCAGCCTACACGAGCCACATCTCAGGCATGGTTAGCTGTCACTGGGCCGAGTGATCTGGATGGTTTTGATGACAGAGTTGAAAGAAGAAAAGGAGATCAAAATGCCCAGGATGATGTTTCAATATCATCAAACACCACCATTTATTTACAGCAAGTAATTGTCTTCAATACTGTGACTGTGAAAGGTGTGCTGCCAGTGCCAGGGCTTGCCCCAGAGTGCAGAGGTGAGTGGGGTCTGGACAGCAGCACCCAGCTGGAGCTGTGCCCTCAGCAGCCAAGGGCAGTGCTGCTGCCTGGCCAGAGCCCAGCTGGGACCAGCCCCAGGCACTCAGGGACCCTCCCTGGCACTCAGAGACCCTCCCAGGCACTCAGAGACCCTCCCTGGCACTCAGAGACCCTTCCAGGCACTCAGAGACCCTCCCTGGGCCCTGGGAACTCTCTGCCACCCTAACTCACCTGCAGCTGCACAAGAAGGACTGCTGAGTTCGTACCCAGCGTATCCATCCCGGCCTCATAATCACCTTTTTTATACATTATTGAGCACACTGGAACCTAATCAATCATCTTTTACTTAATTGCATCTTGTCACCACTTTAGCTGCACATGTATTCCTTGATTAGCCAAAACAATATGATGGAAACACTGTGAAGAGCTCACTTGATGCATTTGTGTTAGAGAGGGGTTAATTTCCTAGGGAAAATGATCACTGTAAGGTGCATGTAATAAACTGCTGTCATGACCTCTGGCCTTCGAGCTCCCATATGTGCAATCATTGTTTGTGGTTTCCGTGGAAGTGCCAGATGCTAAGAATTTTTGGCAAGAGTTTATCAATTTGACTCGATGTAAGATATTACTGTGATATGGCCCATTAAACATTTTACTGTCACCTGATTGGGGACATTCCCTTGACAACAGAAGAGCAAAGCAGAAATCAAAGAGGTCAGAGGTTGCTGTATAATCTTTTACTGCAAGGTCCCAGGTTAAAACCACAATGATCACACTCCAGTAGGGTAATTTATTCCACAAAAAGAAAGTGACATTTATTTTACTTTAATGAACTTTGGCCTTTGCCAGCTATCACGGGCCCACTGGAAATCCTTGCCTATGCATTCCTTCCCTGGACCAGCAGTGGCCCACCATGGCATGGAGAACGTTACACCTGCCAAGGGCCTGAATGTGTGAGTGGATGTGGCTCCAAAGGTGGCAGAACATGGGGCAGCAAACAGCTAAGGCATCATCATACGACACACCAGGGGAGAGGAGAGAGTATGTACAAGCATGAAAGAAAAAGGTGGCAAACAGTCATCCAAAAAATCAACAAAGAATTATGCTTCAGCTATAAAATGGGAGGTCTGATTTTTTTCCTTGGAGATGGATTATTTTTCACCCATCCCAGATGCAGAGGTAGAGTTGGGACAAGGCTGTTCTCCAAACTGTAGGTCACATTATAGTTCTCATACAAGTCCCTGTAAACACCAAAAATGCCATTTTGATCCTGCCACTAACGAGCTCTGAAGCAAGGCTGTGCCTGTGTGAGGAGTCTACAAACGGGTGTGTCTGAGAGGTTTTCCTATGACTGTGAAGTAGCACAGCAGAGGGGAGAGGAGGGAAATGATGAATCCATTGAGATGGGTAGTGACAAATGATAAATGTTTACATGAGCCATATGAAACCTGCTTGCTTCTGCCCTGCAAGAAGGGAGGATCACCTGAGTTCTTTATAGATGTTTGCTATCATGCAGAGAGAAAGGAAAATGTTATTTATTTTGGTACCCAAGGAAAGTGGAAAATGCTTGAACTGGATGGGTAAGAAAAGAAAATAATTTCACATTCAAAATATATCCAGGGGCTCACAGCACTCAGTCAAAACCACATCCTTGCCAGAAAGCAGGGAATGGTCACTAGGCAAAGCACAGGGACACAACAGCCAAACCTTCCTGGGGACAGCAGTGACACAGACAGGGACAGGAACAGGGACAGGAACAGGGACAGGGACAGGGACAGGACAGGGACACGAACACGGACACGGACACGGACACAGACACGGACAGGAAAAGACAGGGACAGGAAAAGGGACAGGACAGGGACAGGAACAGGGACAGGGACAGGGACAGGACAGGGACAGGACATGGACACAGACATGGACACAGACACGGACAGGAAAAGACATGGACAGGGACAGGGACAGGGACAGGGACAGGGACAGGGACAGGGACAGGGACAGGAGCGTCCCCTGCAGAGCCACCAGCGCCACCCTGAGTGAGGCTGTGTGCGGCATACGGACACATGGACAGACAGACAGACAGAGATACAGACACAGACACAGACACACAGACACGCGGACAGACACACAGACACACAGATATAGACACACACACACAGACACAGACACACAGACATACAGACTGACAGACACACACACACACACACACATATGTAGAGCCTCATCCATGGTGCTCTCGTCATCTCAGGAGTGAGAACCTGTGCACTTACCCTGCAGATAAAACTTGGCTTTCTCAAGAAACCTCCACCATGCTCAGTCCACACTTCCATGCTGGGGGAAATTGGCATTTTTCTCCTGGACCCCTCATGGTGTCCTTGCCAGCCGTGCCTCTGAGCAGGGGTTCTGAGAGATGGGGGTGCCAGCTGGGCTCCCTGAGGCTGCCCCAGTCCCCCAGCAGGGCTGCTCCCTCCCCAGGGGCTGAGGCTGCAGGCTCTGCTCTGGCCTCTCCCTCCATGTGACACTCCCAGAAGGTGCCAAGCCCCACGGGGACACTGCCATGCTGGCCTGGTACCAGTCCTCAGCCTGGGGGAGTTAGATTAACCAAAGCTTTGGACTTGTTTTTCAGCTATTATGGTCAATATATTAAAGGTATTTATTTAAGAAAGTGCCTATCCTGCCAATCTTTCCCCATGAACTCTATTTTGAACACACCCTATAATTACTGATATTACCCTGGCAAATATTCCCCGTGAAGTTTTCTCTACTGAGAGCCATGACTGTACTTGTCTGCCTCTCCACATTATATTTATCACCAGGCAATATTTATAGCTATACTATTATTATTTAGGGTATATTATGCCCTACAAAGATCTCTATGCCATACACTCCGAGTTCAGCGTGGGGGCTCAGCTGGGCCATCCCTTTGGCCAGTGTTCTTGCAGCACTCACACTGACCAGCAGCTGGCACCTCACCAGCAGCCCTGGCACTGGGCAGGCTCTGGGAACATTTCAGCCCAACATACCTGAACTTCCTATCATCATTTCTTTCATAGTCTCCTGTTCTTGGCTGGTGCACATTTCAGGACTCCTGGTGTTTCAGGCTAGAACTGTGCATCCTTGATTCTTGCTGAGGCAAGGCAACTAAAGGAGTGCTTAATTATTCCAGATGGACAATAGAGAACAGCACATTTATGCCTCATGCAAAACAAATAAACAGAACAGAATGAAAAGCACTTGTTTGCCAATCATGGTCTAGACTTGAAATTTGGCACTGCAATACTTACAAACAAATGTAAATGTTTTTAATCTCACACTTCAGAAAAAAATTAAATAAATCTGTCTTGTAAGCACCTTTAGTTTTAATTATTTAAGATCAATACTAACCTAAATGCCTCTGCCCCTAACATGCATCTCCTCTCCAGGGTCATAGACCTTTCTTACTCTGAAATCACTGGCTTTCTCCACAAATACTGTTAACCAGTTTCCTCAGTATCATATGCATAAGGGCTATAAACTAATGAGCAGATCGAGGTTATGTAGAAAAAAGTGTAGAAAGGAAACAAATGTTGAACGTCACATTTACATTAACTTCTCACAGTTCAAATGGCAATTTATCCACAACATAGTATGAATCATGCAGTAAGAAAAGGAGGAATCTCCAGTTTCTTTGATTTATTTGTCATATGGTTGTCTGATGTCAGTATCAGTGGCTAAAAAAAAAAAAAAAGTTTAGACATCCAAAAGAAAGGAGGAGAGAGAGGAGGAAAAGGTCTAGCTTTCCACAAAATCCATTTCCTTTAAGATGATGAGCTCAAACCAAACCAGATCAAAGGCTGAGGATGAGCAGGTTCTTCTGTTCCTTCCGTGCTTGTCTCGTGGTCTGGCGCCAGCTGGGAACCAAGGGGACGGGTCGGGTGGATGTGTTTTGTCTCTCTATATATGTATGTATGCAGGTATTAAAATGTATTACATACATACACATATATGCAAACAGAGACAGTCTTCCTAAAAAAAGGCTCTTTGCAGTCCAGAGGCAGCAGAGTCACTGTGAAGGAAGAGCTGGGCAACATATGGCTGTAGAGTCTGCACTGGAAACATCCCGGGCTGAGCAACGCCGGCACTGGGCTTCCTTTATTTTCATGAGGCGAAATAGGAGCTCTGCATAGAGTACAGCCTGTCAATGGGATTTCCTACTCTAGCCTGCATGGAGTTAACTTCGGAAGAGGCAAGAAAACAGTCGCTCAAGCTAGTTAAAGAGGTATCACTGTCGATATCATGAAAAATGGAGTCGTTTCCTGCAAATGAAAGCAGACGTTAGGCTGGGTGCTGCTCAGTGCTGCTGGCTGCAGCCAACAGAGCACTCTGCTCTGTGCCACACCTCAACACTCTGCCTCTGAGGGCCTGGCTACAAGGACAGCTTGAAATCAGCCCACAGGGTCAGCTGGCAGCAGCGTGCCCAAACCGGCCGGGATTGCATTTCAATTTCCATCACAGCACAAAACAGAGCCTTGGCTGCCAGCGGTAGCAAACAGGGCTGGGGAGGAGCAGGAGCAGGAGCAGGAGCAGGAGCAGGAGCAGGGCCCCAGCTTCTCCAGGGCTCTGGCACCCTGGGAGCACCAGGACTGTCAGCGTGCTGGGACCAGACACCAAGTGCCATGGCAGGAAACAGGGTCTGAGAGACATCACCATACTGCTCTTCACATACACACAGGGTAAAGGTTCTACCAGTGTGACAGGACCCAGGAAGAGACCCAGCTTCCCTGGCCTCAGTGAGCTACAGCTGTAAACATGCTCTCCTTTCAGAAAATTCCACTCTATAAGGGCTGATTTGGAACAGCACCTTTTATTTCCCTTAGCAACTAAGATTTCAGCTTACTTCAACACAGGTTGGTACCAGAAAAAGCTCTAGCTCAGGTCCTGGGGGCTCTGTGAAAGTGTTAGTCTGGTTCTTTTTCCTCACACGCTCGTTGGAGAGGGCTTTGTGCCATCCCCTGCACCCCTTTGGGAGCACAGAACCTGCTTCCCCAGGAGTTTTACTCAGATAGCCAAGCCAACAAAACCACCTAATGGCACTCCATGTGTCCTCAGCTCCTTACAGGACCTCCCAAACTTCCTGGGGTGCACCATGGACTTGTCTCAGTAGCAAAAGCAGTGACACAGACCCAAGGCAGTTTCCTGTTGGCCTGTGCACGCTGTGCTCAGGACAGTGATGCGCATTGAGCCTCTAGAGTGAAGTGCTCCTGGTCAGCAGAAGGGAGTCTGAAACAGGCCAGAGAATCACAGTCTGAAAAATCCTCTGACATTCTTTTTAAATGCCACACTGCAATAGTCCAGAATCAATAACTGAGCATTTAGTGCTTGTGCATTTGATGTGTGGTCAAGCAATGGTGAAAGCAAACCGTCATCTTGATTTGGGACAGAGAATAAAACTATGCAGGTGAAATGTCCTGTGGTAACCCATCTCTTAGTAGCTCAAGAACTGTTCTTTAACAAATCCACGCATCCAATCTGAGTGGTCTTACAGGGCTGCTTATTCATTTTGTAATGAATAGATTACTTCTCTTTATTGAAGGCACTTTTTCCTCAAAGCTTCTAAGAAAAAAGGAAAAATTTGTGAGGGAGCTAGAATTTGGTACTGTTTATTTTTCAGCGTCTTGGACAGTGGTTTAAAAAGTGGAGCTTGGAGAGGTGATATTGCTTGCTTATCATTTATCAGAATTATACTGTGAAATAGTTTTGAAATGTGTCCAGAGCTTAAGACAAGCTCTGTTCTACACCCTTACGTGTACAAGAAAATACACACATAAAACTGACTGGTACACATTCCCTGGTACAAATCCCAGAAAAAATATTCTAAAAGCCAGTAAAGCTGCTGCCCCTGAGGCGTGTGATCCAGCACACGGACCCAGCTACCTGGGATGTGGCAGAATGAGGCATGCCTTACCATAGGGGTTCATGTGGTCGCCTGGCATTTGTGGAGGTGTAAGACCCTGCTGAAATGGGTCTGTGCCATAACTGCTTTGCTCCATTGCTACAATCTGCTGCTGTGGTGGTGCAAGTGGTGTGTAAGATGTCATCATCCCTTCCATTCGGTTGGACATTACTTCTGCAAAGCAAGGAGGAGGCACAGTTACTGCTGGGATCAGGGCAGAGCCAGAGCCAACCATGGGCCCTAGCAAACGCAGTCAGGGGTATCCTGTCAGTCAGAAAAAGTTCGCAGGTTTTGTCCTGGTGTAGAACCCTGAGCAATAAGCTGAAAGGCTTGTAATTTCTGACTACCTAACTTCTGGAGCTCCTAGGTCCTGGATCCTATCCTCCCAAAGTCTGTGTGCTCTGTGTGTCAGCCCAGTTATTCTCTGACTTCTGCTGGTCCCAGTTTTTCTGATCTGGGTAAAGAGGAAGATTTGAGGCTGCAAGGTTTTGGGATCTGGAGTGCCCAGGGAGCAGCAGAGCCAGTTCCAGTGCCTCTGTGCAGACACTGTGGGGCACAGGAGGGGCTCTGCTGCCTGCCTGGGGCAGTGCTGCTGGTGCCTGTGCAGGCTCCCAGTTCAGCACTGAGCCCCTTACTGCAGAAAACAAACTGCAGGATCTGTCTGGAGCAAGCCCCTGGAGATTTCCTCCAGTGCAAACACCTCCATGTTTCACATTTCCACCAGAAATGAGGTAACAGCTTTTGTGTGAGCAGCTCTGGGCTCTGATCCCACCAGGAGAGCTCGGGGTAATCTGGGTTGGGCACTCAGGGACACCTTTGTGTCCTTCTTATGGCACAGGTCAGCACAGACCTGTCTGTGCCCCCTAAATTCAGGAATAGCACTTCCACACAACTGCAGAGTCTTTCTCTCTCACTTTGCTTTCTCACAAACCCCCTACCTTGTCCTAGTCGCTGCGAGTTCTGCTGCTCCTGCTGCTGTTGGTGCCTTCGTGCCAGCTTTTTCATCTGAAAAAAGCAGAAGAGAACAATCCCATGGCTCCAAATGCAACCACTTTGTTTCCTTACAAAGCTCTCTGCAAACATCAGTTAACACAGACCATTTATACCTACGCACACACAATTTCAATTCTAAGCTTAAACATTTCAGTTTCCAGTTCAGATTTGCATGCAAAATGTACTCCCAACCCTGAGCTTCTTTGAGCACATGAATTTAATGTCTGTGTTTGGGAGTTGCCTTTGTAGTGTGGGTGCAGAAAGCAGAGCAGCAGAGCTCAGCCATGGGACTGCAGTGTGAGCCCGTGCTGGGCACAGCCTGCATTTGGCTTTTGGGAGGTGACAAACAGCCTACCTTTGCTCTTTGGTTTTGGAACCAGACCTGGACGACTCGCACGCTGAGCCCCGTTTCAGCTGCCAACGTTTCTCTGACCTGCAGGAGGAAATGCTTAATGATGCAATTTTTCGTAAGTTAAAAAAACCCCCAAAAAACACTAATCAGTTTTGTTAGGAGGAACATTTGTGCTTACAACAAAAATTGCATGTATGGAATTACTTCTAAAAATGAATCATATTTTTGCATAGTGTTGTCAAATACTATGATAGTGCACTATTACTAGTGCACCCTGATGGTGCTGCCAGTTCTGTAACTACTGAACAAAGAGTCTCAGCTGGGGAAAATTACTCTAAATTTTCCCATAGAGGACTTCTGTGCAGAAGGAGCACTCTGCTCTTGCCCCAGGAGATCTGCTATTGCCCCAGGAAGGGGAAGGCTGTCTGGGCTGTGGTGTCAGGGCTGGCTCAGTCCCTGCTGAAGCACCCACCTTTCTGCAGGGCTTAGAGGAGACCTCAAAGGAAGCTTTGAAGGCTCGTCTCTGCTGGGTGGTGAGTATTGTCCGTGGTCGTTTGGGCCTTCTGGGGTCCTTCCCATCATCGCTTCCTTTTCCTTGGGTTACTTGGCCTTTGGTGGGCTTAACATCTCCATCTTCATCATCACTCTTGACTGGTGAAAGAAGGATATATAATTTCACTTGTTCCACCAAGAGAACAGAGTGTTTGAGAACTGCTCTTCAGTCACCTGGTTCAGCTATTGTGTCATGGTTATTTGAATAGCTTAAGCAGCTGTGGGCAGGAAGAGACTATCTTAGATCTGTGTGCTCTGCCTAAATCAAATGCAACAAAAGCATAAAAATGTTTTCAATTTTCAGTTGAGGACGTGGGATGGAAACTTGGAATATGCTTCAGTATTTCCAGGCATCAGGCATAGAGAGACTTTGTGCCCTTCCAGCACCCCTTGGTCCTGCTCACCTGTGCTCACCTGTGCTCACCTGCTCCAATCTCACCACCAAATAAACACCTTTACCTTCACAGCTGAGCTCCAGCTTCTCCTGAAGCGTTATCTGCAGACAGGTGCTACTGCCTGCACTGCTATGGCAGAAGAGCAGCATCCAGTGAGTACCACACAGTATCTCAGAGCACATCTACCCAAATGCAGTGCAGATCCCAGTTACTGAATACTGCTTTGAATGTTTTGAAGCTCCAGAGATAATACTGAATATCACCTTTGCCATCTCATTTCCACTTCCCACAGAAAATATCAGTCTTCCTCTGTGCATTAAAATGTGTCTGTATGTACAAGCACAAAATTCTCTTTTTCAGTAAATACATACAAGTATCTATGTGCTTGTATAGACCAAAGAGATTCTTTGTATTTTCTATAATTAAATTCTGAATACTCATACAATCTAGTGATATTACATGTGTTAGTATATTGTCCTGGGAAATCTCAAGCACAGTGGCAAATGTTGAGGGGTAAATACACATTTTGTTGAGAAAATCAACTTTTCAACTCAGCATATTTTATTTGACCAGACTACTGATTTTTCTTCCAGCAAACACTATCACATTATTATAGGAACTTCAACATGAAGAAACACACTGAAATTTTTTATATACTGAAAGACTTTGGGGAATCAACAAATTAGACTTTAATTTGTTTTAGGGTCTGATTATTATGCACCTAGCAGTCTAATCACCTTTTACTTTAATAAGCATCTTTGGCCTAATGATTAAAGAGAAGTTCAGTCATTTTAATAACCACGACATTATTAACTTTCCAGCATGCCATTTCTAAGGAAAGGTTTGTGAGGATTAATACTGCTCATTGGAGAGTTACTTTTGTGTCCAGTGGATAAATATTTGATTGAAGCAGCACACATTCTCAGCCAGGGCTTTGCAGATCGTGTGCTCTCACACAGACCCCTGGGAGATCAGTGTTTTCACTGTGCTAGACAATGGGAGACAAAGAACTTGTTTAATTTGTCAGCTTGTTTTTCAGGTTTGGGTTTGACTAACAGAGAATAATGAGGGGAAAAAAGCATCTCCAGGAGTAAGAAACTCCCCTTTGTGCCAAAGGGAAATGAAATTGAAACCAAGACTGGTTTGTGCTCCCTGCTCAGTGCAAACCACAAGGCAGATCTGCCGAGGAGGAGCCAGCCCTGCTCCAAGCTGGTGCCCAAGGCAGCTGCCCCTGGCCGTGGGTGAGGACAGCACTGGGGAAGTGCCTGTGCCAGCCCAGCGTGGGGACAGCTCCACACCAGCTGGGCAGGGTCTTTGGTGGGCACCAGGGGGGTCACGGGGGGGTCACTGGAACTGGGGGGGGAGATGTGCTGGTGGTCAAGGAGGAAACACATGTTCACCAAGAGCCTGGAGAGATTTACTGAGCAGAGCACCCAGGGTCCTGCAATGGCAGCATGACAATTACTGGGACACTGCTCCAAGAATGGCCCTGTCCCACACAATGCTGCCTCTGCAGAGACCTTTGACTTGAGGCATTCCTGATGTGGAAATACAAATTTTAGCAGTGTGGAGAACGTGACTTTCAGATTAGAGATTAAGGAAAATTTCTGCTGCCCGTTGGCATGGAGTAACACATTTTCCCATAAACCACAGGCAACCATGTTATTTGTACATGTAATGGAACAGTAACTGTTGATTTTGTCACATATTTTCTTGGGAAACAAGTGTGAGATTATGATGGCACAAACCCACATCTCAGTTACTTTCAGATTCTCTTCAGTACTTCTATGTTGCACTTGCAATCCTTCTTAAAGGTACTATTTGTAATTGCAAGAGAGATTCCTCTCAAAATTCATATTATTGCTGTGCCCATTTCCCTAGCTTAGTGCTGAAATTGTATGTGCAGAAGAACCCCTGAAAATAAGTGAAGTGGCTGGAAGAACGCCTATGGAGACCAGTGTACTGATGCCTCACTTGAGTGAGACCTGGGGTGGCTAAAGTCAGTCTGATTCATGCTTTATGATCTTACAGAAAAACACTTCAATGAAAGAAAAAAGATTTTGTCTTTTACGAAGCACGAAGTTAAGGAAGGGAGTCAGGTTAGGGAAAGCAGACTGTCAGTAGGAATGTTTTCAGCTGTGCCTGCAAATTTGCATAGGTGGCACATGCATATAGATGAAGTGAAAATGGATGTACTTTTCTGTAGGAAAGCTCTACAGACTCACGCAGCTTTTCCAGTCAGAGCAGGGGTGGGGAAAGCTCACCTGAGTCTGAGTCGTCTGGGCTGACCGAGCTCAACAAGTCCTTCTCTTTCTCATAGTCACTTTTGCAGAGCAGCTGCCCTTCCTTGAGGACAAACTCGTCGCCTTTCCTCAGCTGGCGCTCGCACACGCAGCAGCAGAAGCAGCTCAGGTGGTACACGCACTCCAGGGCGCGCATCACGAACTCCGTCGGCGCGATCTTCTCCATGCAGCCGCTGCACTTGGCGGCGAACAGCCTGCGGGAAAAGGCAGCGGAGTGAGGGGAGAATCGGCGGGGAAAGGCAGCGGAGTCAGGGGAGCATCAGCGAGGAAAAGGCAGCAGAGTCAGTGGAGAATCGGCGGGGAAAGGCAGCAGAGTCAGGCAAGCATCAGACTGTGACCTGCGTGGGTGTGCATGCAGAGATGTCTGCAAATGGATCACACTGCACACGGATCACACTGCACACAGATCTCAATCCCTTTGGTTTTGCAATTCCCTAAATCATCCTTCCTGGGCAAAGCCCACTAAGATCTGTCCTTATCTCAGTGGGATTTTTTTTTCCTTTTCAAAATGAGAAACAAACGGGAGATCCCAAAGTTGTTAATTGCTTAAACCCAAATGTATTTTAGTTCACCTTTGAGAGGAAGGACCAGACCAGCTCATGCTCTGTTTTATACAGGGTCTCTGGTTTCAGCACTTAAGCCCTACTCTGAACAGATTTCATGACTTTCCATTTTTGGTATTGTCTGTCTCTGAGGAGGCTGATAAACCCAGAAATGAGCAAGAAAACTTTGTGCTTTTGCTGAAGCAAAGTCAGCACTTGCATATACACACATGATTGTACACATGCAATCAATAAAGAGAGGAGTGAAATAACACAGCTTTTCTTTGGATGTTGAGTTATTCCAGAACAACCTGTCTCTGAAGGAAGTACTGTGCATTTCAAATGGTGTGAAACATCCTTTGGCAGAGATAGGCAGTGATACAATCTGTCAAATTACCAGTATAATCACAGGCTCTAGAGCACACACTGTATCCAGACTAGTTCTTATTAATGCTCTATAAACCCTGTCTTTCATCCATCATTAATTTTCTAGGCTTAAGTTAGAATTATTTAGATTAATTTTATTTTGCTTTTCTAATGGCAACTGGGAATCTCCCTAAGTGAGATTTCAGAAAAGGGCTGCCTCAAATAAAGACAAATTGCTGTTACATCCCTGTGTCACATGGTGTGCTGGTGATTTGAAATTCAGTGTCTTTTATGGCAATACATCATAGTGCAAGGTGCGTGAACATTTACATTTCAGCAAGGAAATGAACACCACTGCACCAGTGTGCTCACAGAAAATAAAATTAGATTCTGCCTTTTAGCATGGGGTATGCTGACTTTTTCTCTATCATCAAAATTATAATTTTTCACAAAAAGGCAACTCTCTGTGACTTTAGGAGGCTAAGGCTGTGGTAGTTATTCTTTCCTCCAGAACCTCCATTTTGTCTGAGCTGAGAAGTGCAGGAAAATGGCAGCAGGAGCCCTCGGCAAAGGGCTGCAGTCAGAGTGGGCAGGAGGGAAAAGCAAATGTCAATAGGGACGCACATAGCATCCAGAAATGACAGAGGGACGGGAACTGGGGAGTTCCCAGCTGTACCAGGGGTGACTGCACCTGGCTGGCGCAGTGCACACCTTGGCACGGCCACAACCCAAAGGTAACAGCAGTGCAAGGTGCACTGAGCAGCTTTTTCAGGTGTGTAAGGAATTAAATCTATCAAAAGGAAACTGATGCCACACAGGAGCCTGGGCACTGCCATGGACAGGACAGCTTAATCCATACACTCAGTTTGCTTTGTTTGAAAGGCTCTGCCTCACAATGCTTTAGCCAGCAAATTCCTAAGCATAAAATATTTTTATCTCTACACAATTTTATATCCGAAAGGATTAACACACACAGAGGATAAAAAAACCTAAAAAACCAAAACAAACCAGAAAAAAACCCAGTGCACTGAAATAGTTCTTTCAGTTTAACTGCTTAAACCTATTTGACCCATTTAAGAAAGCCTGGCCTGTCTGTGCGAGGGATGTGCTCAGGCTGGGGCACAGCTGGAGAGCTCAGGAGTGGCAGAGCTGGTGCGAAGGCTCTGTGCCCACCTGTCCCTGCTCTGTGCCCTTCCATCCCCTGCTCTGTGCCCATCCCTGATCTGTGCCCATCCATCCCTGCTCCGTGCCCACCCTGCTCCCCTTTGCCATGCCCAGCTCCCCCCTTTCAGTGCCCATCTCCCCCAGTCCAGTGCCCAGTTCCCCCAGTTCAGTGCCCAGCTCCCCATTTCAGTGCCCAGCTCCCCCATTTCAGTGCCCAGCTCCCCCAGTTCAGTGCCCATCTCCCCCAGTTCATGCCCAGCTCCCCAGTTCAGTGCCCATCTCCCCCCTTTCAGTGCCCATCTCCCCCAGTTCATGCCCAGTTCCTCAGTTCAGTGCCCATCTCCCCCAGTTCAGTGCCCATCTCCCCCAGTTCATGCCCAGTTCCCCAGTTCAGTGCCCATCTCCCCCAGTTCAGCGCCCAGCTCTGAACGCGGAGCGCTCCCGGAGCCGCTCCAGGACGCTGCGCTGCCTCCAGCTGTGCCCCAAGCAAATCGCACAATGCGCCACCGTCCAGGGACCGTGAAAACACAAACCTAACACCGTTTACAGATAATTTCAAGAAGAAAAGCCCCGGAAAGCATAAATCTGCTGCACCTTCCCTCAAAGAGGGACACGAAGATAACACGCTCCTTGTCCTGTGGAGCGCGTTGTTTCCCTGACCCGCACCTTTGCAGTCATACTGCCTTAATGAGTGTTTGTGTTTTTTCTTCAAATAAATATATCGAACGTGAACAGAAAATACTTTGTGTTATTTACTGGCAACCGACTACTCCTGTAAAGATGGTGCTTTTGCAGCAGCGCTTCCCAAGGCAGTGTTTTAGCTACAGCAAATTACACTGTCGTCAGTGTATATCAACTCATTCAAATGAACATTGAATTGCCCTGACAATATTGCAAGGACTTCATATCCTGAATTTCACTCTTGTCAAGAAAATTCCCTCCCCTGTACACAGGTACTTGGTATTATAACATGCATTCACAAACACACACAGAGCATTGGTTGAATTCTGAGATTATAAAATTTTCATTAAACCTATCTTATAGGGTGTTTATAGGTATTTTTTCAGCTTCCCAAGAGGAACACAAGGTTATGCACTCTTTTTGCACAAGGCAATCTCACAACAGGAAACTAATCTTGACAAATGACCAGACTCTGATAGCTGTGATCTAAACCACTGCTCGTTAGACTGTTCATTTTATAAACGAATGGTAATAAACCTGTTGGGAAGTGTAGGATAGCAGGAATACTTTACAGATCACCCCTTTACAGGTTTCAATCAAAGCCATAAATTTGAAGGGGAGCACACAGATATTCTGTGCTGAGACAAAGACTGTCCCACACCAAGCACATTTAAAGGATTTTGTTTTGTTTTGTTTTCTGTACATTTTACAAATAATTTGTGTAACTCTGGCTTTTTACCCCCATGGCTGATTATCTCCAGCTCTCTTAAGCTAATGTCAAACCTCAAAATCCTTGGATGTGTTAAAGTGTGTGGAGAGTGGAAATCAAATGCCTTTATTAGAAGCCGCAGGAAATCTCCGACTCCTAAGCACAACGAAAACATTCCAGAGAAAACCGTTCAAAGAGGACAAAGAAGAAAAGCAGAACAAGAAAACCTTGTTTTGAATCAATGATTGCGGAGTTTTATAAATAAATTCTGTTGCCTGGACAATTTTGAAAGACAACTCAATAGGTTTAGGAGTTTTTAAGTGTGTTTGTCTCTATGCCTGGAACACTTGGGCGACTCAGCCAAGCTAAAGCCCAGAACAATGGCCTGTCTGTCCATCAGAGTATTTACAATAAACGCTGGGAAGCACTTTACAGTACTAGATAATGAAAAAGTCTTTACCAGCTAAAACTGTGTGAACCTAAATTAATTTTGCATACATATCGGGGCAATGCAAATGCTAAGACATGTCTTGACTTTAAGCAGTAGATGAAAATATTCACCAGTGGAAGAGGCGAGAAAGATTTTATATGTTAGGATATCCCTGTGAAGGCAGGCTGAATCAGAAATCCTTGGAAACAAGCACAGCCCCGTGAAGCACTGTGCCTTCCTGCCTGGCACAGCCATCTGGAGCACAGCACGGACCTGATTTACGATATCCCGCCCAGTTATCTTGCAGCCAGCTTGACCCTGCTCTGCTCCTGAGAATCACAGCTCTGCTGTTTGCTCTCCTGGTGCCCTGACAACCCACCCTTTACCTTTCCATGGCTCAGCCAGGTCCTTAATTTCCTCCTCTCTGTGGGCAAATAGATTTTAATGGTTTTATTATAACTAATTTAATCTGTGCTGAGAGATGTCCGTGTGCAGTGTGAAATTTGCTGTTCACATTAAGCGTGGTTCAAGAGGTTTGTTCTACAGGACAAAGGTAGCAAAAGAGACTAATTCAGTCAGGTTGTTTATTTACTGGGCCTCTGCCATGGAGCAGTAAATAGGAAGTTATTAAGCTGTGTTTGATGTATGCAAGAGGACAGATGCTGCTTCCCACCTATCAGAGACCTTCAGTGATTCCCCTTTCTGTGTTATTGTGACATTTGGTGTTGCAGCAACCACAGCAGATACCTGGCTTTTCTCTATTGAATAAATGTGCAAAGGTAGTGGTCACAGCTTTTGCAAGCACTCTCGGTGCAGTCTCTAGGTGTGCCATTTTCCCTCTGCTCACTCCCTGGGCCACCCCTGCTGGCCTGCTCTGCTGCTAGGATTTGCTCCACACTCCTGTGCTGAAAACAGGGTAGAGCTAAATACAGTCTTATTTTCACACAACTGAGTTTTATTAAGAGAAAATATTAAATTACTAATGAAAGATAACTCTTCTTTGTTCTTTGGGATAAATTTTGATACTCTTTTCTTTAGACATAGGATTGGAAAACAGAATTTGTGGGGTCTTTCCAGGACAGGACTTGAATAATTTTTGTAGTGTCTTACAGCTCATGGGTGCTTATAAAGTGAAAAACATATTGCTTAGTTGCACTAAATTCAGAATATACAGAACATTCTGAATGCAGTAAAGCAGAACAGGAATATTATAAATTTATGATTTGAAACCCCCACCCCCTTTAAAAAGAAATAATCCATTTAAAATATTTTCCCTGCAGAAGAAATAATTACACAGTTTATTAAAGCCAATTTCATAACTGAAACTTCAGAATAAGAAAGATAATTCCCTTTCATCAAGAAGTAATAAAATGTGCAAAATTTAAAAGTTTCTAGGAAAAAACCCTGTAATATTTAGAGAGAAACTAAAACAAAGAAACGTTTTTCTTCTTCAGGAGAACTGAGGAAAATATTTATTAACCCTCTACCCACAGCTGTGGTAGAATGGACATCAGCTCTGGTGAAAGCTTGTGTTGAATCTCTGCTTCACAACATGGATTTAGACTCACAAATCACATATGCCTATCACAAATTACATGTTGGCCTTTTCTCTATGTAAATATTTCACCAGTATTTCTGTGAGGAGTGCTCTGCTGCCCTGCCAAGACAAGCTGGTGGCTAAAACAGCCATAGGGAACATGCCTTACCCTGTGCCAAAGCTGCTCTGGGGCTGTGCCAGAGCCAGCAGCACCCCTGGCCCTGGCTGTTCTCTCACACTGTCCCTGTGCCCCTGCACTGTGACCTCAAACTTGCTCTGGGGAGGAGCTGGCATCTCAGACAAAAGCACAAAGACACACACAATTTAAAGCTCACAGCCTAAATGCAACTTGCTCAAGTGGGACCAGAATGACCTAAATAGTTACATCTCCCTTAACTATAAAGTACAACATAAAATGCAAAGTGCAGAGCAGTTTCTCGCTTTGAGCAGAATGTGACAGAATGAATTCTTCTCTTTGCTTAATTTTCATCCCCTAATTGACCACTTTGTTCAACTGTCTTCCATCACTGCCATGCTGTTCTATTTTATAGCATTTTTCCATACAACACTTTGATGGAAAAATTTATGAAGAATAGAATTATTGCTGTTAGAAGGGAATTAAAACAATTTTTCATTTACAAAGTCACTGATATTGCTGTACTGTGCTCCACCTTTGGGAATCCAATTGCTCTTCTCAGCTACTCCCATTCCTCTTTATAGCACGGCAATTCCACTGTACAGATTATGGCTGCAATTTTCTCCTAATCTTTTCTGTAGAACAAAAACTGTTATAAAAGTTAAGGGCACCAATTGAATTGATAAAGCTGGGGCTGCAATTAAGAAGACCTAATGAATTAACAAAATATGTTGATTTTGCTAGAATTGTATTTCTAGGCAGTGCAAACATTTGTGAAATAATGTTATTTTTTGTCCATGAGTTTCAAAGAGGCTCAATGGGCTTCTGCTGCTGTGTTTTTTGCATTCTCCAAATCACACCAATGGGCTATAAAAGCATTGCACTTGTTGGAGCATTTGTGCTTCTGCCACAGCTCTACCTAGATGGGGGGTAGTGGCCACCAAAACAAACTGGACACTCCTTTTTTTTTTTAAATTTTTATTCAGTTATTTACACAAATTTAATTAAATCCACCTTCATCTTCTCCCTCTGCGCCCTCACCAATATCCAGAGGATGAAGTGGCTGTGGAAGGGCCCTGTGGAACAGCTCCAGCCTCTGCTCTGACAGACATCTTATCCTCCTTGTTCACTAAATGGCACACTGAATTTACATCACCAACAACACAGGGAAAGTCTTCTAATGCAATTGTCATATGAGATTTTACCCTAAAGGCTCCATGAGCAGGGAAATTGTACTGCTGTGATTCACTGGCCCAGTCTTCACTTTTACAGAAAAAAATAATCGTGTCAAAGCAATTCAAATGTAATTTCTAAGTTATTTCTTGACTGGTAAGAATGACTTAGGGAAAGAATTTACACAAGGCTTTCCTGGCAACTAAGAACATCAAGAGGAAAAACGTTGTTTGCCAGCATAAAACAAAATCACTTCCTGTGCCTGCTGCAGTGATGCTGGTGGAGAGCTTGTGCCCAAACTCATCAGCACAGCCAATTTAGCAACTGATTTGCAAGGGAAAGATACCTTAGTCCTGTGGTGTTAATGTCTTTGCAGTGGGGGGTCTATTGCCAGCTTCTCCAAACTCATCAACACAATCTATTATTAATACCCAGAAAGGCTTTAGAGTATCTTTATAGCACAAGGCAATGAAAGCTCTGTGGTATAATCTGTTATCTATATTGCAAAAACATGTGAAATAAAACCAAACATAGACACTTCATAAACAAAATGTTTCATCTATTATATCTCTCTGCCTCCCCTGTATATAAAGCAGTGGGGTGCAGGAAAGGCATTCAGAGAGATTTGCTGTTAGATGTGGCACTGCCTCCTTTTTAAATTCTATTTGTATTGTGGCAAATTTTACACTGAATGAAAACTTCTGCTTCTTTCACTGAGCTGGAAATACTCAAACATTTGCAAAATTAGGCTGTATTTTGTCAGTAGAGCAAAAGGGAGTAGGAGCAAAATATAGCTTTGAAACTCCTGCAGGAAAACTCCTCCACAGAGGGATGAGCTGGCTGAGCCAAAGAGAGGAGCTGCACAGGGCAAGGAGGGGGAGCAGCCTGGGGCAGGGCCAGGTACAGGTGGCAGGGCATTGCCATGGCATGAGCTGAAGAATTTGTCTCCAATAAGCAGCAGCAAAACCAAGTGCCCACTGCAGGCAGTTATTTCTCTGGAAAGCATTCAAGAACAGAATTGGAGCACTTGGATCTTTTCTTCTACTGTTGATATGCATGACAATATTCAATGTGAAAAGCCCAGAATTACCCTACCTTTAGGAACAGACACAGTTAGAGACATCATTTAACAGCAAACAAACACACAGTTTAAAACTCAAGAAGGTTTTGTTTCAAATAACCAGACTGTGACAAAGGTGGAACTGAGAAGGAAGCATGCAGCAGTTTTGTGAACTTGCTGCATGTATGTTTGCAATACAGTAAGAACCAAAAAAAGCCCTCAGCACAGGGCTGTGTCTTATTTCCCAGATGCCTTTTTATGTTCTTTGCCTGTTGAAAATAAATTGTTCTTTTGTAGTGTTTGTCTTTTCAGTCCAACTGTCAGCTATTATTTTTCTATTTCCTCTTTTTGTCACTTTGCATTATTTTTGGTGCTGTAATTCCCATTTGTTCCCACTCCTATCTTCCTGTCTCCCATTGTTCCATTTTTTAATCCCCAGTTTTACTCTTCTTTGGCTCTTTTTTGGCCCATTCTCAGTAGGGTTTGAAAGAATACCCAGGCGTGACTCCCTGCTATAGCAACCACACCTCCCCAGGAAAGCCACAACAATCTCTTCGGGAGGAGGAAAGTCTTTCACAAGCTGGCAGCAAAAGTAAATCCTTCTTCAAGGAACAAGAAGGATTAGCAGGGAGCAGTGGGCTGCAGACTTAACCCTACCCTTCATTTCTTTAAAGCACCAGTCACTCAGAACCCTGCTGTGATGTACAATTAAACAGAACCCAAAAAAATCCTGAATGACACAAGAGCAGGATTGTGTAAAGGTTTAATTCCACTTTAATACCTTTCCAAGTTCAGAACTCAAAGATAGCAATTTAACCCAAGAATCCCCATCCGAGCATGAAAAGTTGCTGCTTGTCTTACAAAAGTTCCAGCTATATTCTGCTCTAAATCGTGCTCTTTTAGGCTGACCCTTAAGGGATGAATTTTTTTCTCCCCCAATCATCTCACATGGTTTTTCTTTATAGTCCTTCTTTCACAAACTTTGTTCTTCTGATAAAAACAGGAGACTCTACCAGAGGCACAGAGCTTTGTAAAAAACACCACTGGAAAAGGAACACCAAAAAACCCAAGACTCAGGTAACTAAAGGTGTCTGCTGCAATGCCTAAGAAAGGTAATTTATTCTTTTAATGTGAAGAGACTCTAACTAAGCTTATGCCAATTACTTATTATTAATATTAGGATGGAAAACAAATACTCCTCTTAATATAGGGTTTTTTGAAGACTTGAAACATCTGATTCATCTTTTTTAAATTAAAGAACAGACGAGCCTAGTTGTTCTAGTATGTTCTAGTATGGATGACTACTAAAGTTGCTCTGTAAACTGAATTTTTAAGATTTGACACAGAACTATGAAAATCTCCTGGCTTCCATAAGGCCAAACATGGTTGACAGAGTCCTAAGACTGAGCTATCAGCATCTGTGTTTGTATTTAGGCTTTAGTAAACTAGATGCTCTAAACCCATACAAAGAGATTTATCAGTCAGCAGGGCCCTACAGCATGCCCAGACCCTCCTCCTGCCTCCAACGTCTGCACAGGTTTTAAGTTATTCCAGCAGTCAAACATTTATAACACAGGACACTTCCACATGTGTGAAAATGAAATCCCATTAGACACCAACAACATTATTAGGCATGCAAAGAGGATTATTCCTTTAAGCTCACAAGCCTGAAAGGTTTGTCTAAACATTTTATTAACTTTTTCAGATTTTTTTTTTAATTAAATGAAAAGTTGTAAGTAGGTCAAAGCTGAAATTCTTAAATTAAATACTACTTAACTTTTGGTTAAGTGTATGTATATATACTATACACACACACAGAAAAAAAATAGAGATGCCTGTTAGAGAAAAAGTGTAAAAAATCCCCTCATATCTTATCAGCACATTCCTTTCAGCAAGAAATTTTGTATGGCTTGGAATTGTCCTATAAAAACACCAAAATGTTACATGGTGTTGCTCAGGGTTCCAATGTACTTTTCCAAAAATGAGATGCTTTGTTGAATAACTGAAAAGAAATCCTGCTCTGATTGCACTGTCCTTTTTACAGAGTTGACAAAGCCTTTTTTTTAAAACACAATATTTGCTGAAATGCATTGAAGTTTGCTCATCAAGAGCTCTGATGTTCTTAAGAACGTGTGTTAAAGAAAAACAAGGTAGGAGAAGCTGTGCCAGCTTTTGCTTCAGGTAAGTGAGATGCAAAACTGGAGCAGGACTGGTCCTCGTTCAGAGGGAAGATGATTTCAGAAACGATCAGCTCCATCGGCAGTTCAGTCCTGGTTTGGCATTTAAGGGCTGCTCATGGTTTCTCCATTTGTTATTGGAAGGAAAACAATTTGGATCTCACACCAGGACAGGTCCCCAGGGACAGGACAGCCTTCCTGGAAGGTGAGGCTGTAGGAAGGTGCAGCTCACCCTGCCCGTGCTGGCCACACACCACACGCTGCTCCTGTCACTGCACTGACAATGGGCTCTAAAATATTTCAGATTCGCTTCTAGCACTGCATGGAGCAGGCAGGAAATGTAGAAGCTTCGGTGTACAAGTTAATGAAATATGGTTGGGTGAACATAAGCTCTTAATTTAGACAATAACAGTTACTGCCACAGTGTCTTTGTGTCCGCTTTATGAAAGTCATAAACTCTCCAAAGAAAAGCAGAAGCTATTTCACCCTGATGGTCTTTGACTCCCTCTCACTACCTGCTGGCACAGTTAGAAAGTATCAACTGCCTTTGAACAGATTAGGACCAAGTTAAAGTGTGACAACATCTTAAGCTTTCTCCACATGTTGCCAATGATTTCCAACTAAAGATGTTACCCTCATCACTTCTGCCACGATGATAAGAATCTATAGCCGGCTCACTTGAGGAGATAAAGGCAGTTTAGCAGGAAGTATAAAGTACTCCAACTTGCTAAGCTAAGTGGCTGGCTGTCTCAAACTAGCTGGATTTTTTTCCTCTACAAAGCACAAAGTCCTTATCATTAGGGGCTTAAGCTGCTTTTTATTTTGAGACAAAAAGAATACTGTTTATTGGCATCCAACTCAAACCAGCTGTAAACAGTCGCTTTGATGAAGAAGCAGCTACAACTTCAGTGTGCCCGAAGGCACAAACCCACCGAATGCCAATCATTAAAGGAAGAATGTAAGGTGTATATAGGGTCAAAAGAAGGCCAAGGGACATTTGCAACCTCAGGGATCTTGGTTAGTTCACTTTGCCTTTAGAAGCAGAAGAGGCATTGAAGCTGTTCTGCTGCATGACCTCTATCTCCAGCGGCTCGGCTCAGAGTTTGCCCTCAGCAGAAGCAGACCCGCAGTGTAAGGCTTTTCTCCCCAGCACTGTGGGAGCCACATCGTGAACTTTGATTTGGCAGAGGACAAATTCAGAGATCCTGGACGGCTCCAGGGTGCTGGACACATGCAGGACCCACGCAGAAGGTTCTGGCAGCAGGAGTCCTGCAAGTGTCCACAGACATTCGGATCACTGATGTGCAGGTAATTTTAATTCTTACTGTAACTTGCTTCCTTCATCTAGAAACACTTTACTAGTTGCAACAACTATTCAAATTAAGATGCCCCACCAACAATTCTGGTGTCACAGCCAGACTGATGTGAACCTTTACAAAGTTAAATGCCAGCTGCTCTGGGCAGCCCAGGAGGATGAGCTGGCATCCACTGCTAGCCCTCCTGCTGTCCTTCTTCTTCCTCCTCACCCCTCTGCCTGGTAGATACTGATGCCACTCAGTCGCCCCAGGCTTCCTCCCACTCCCCATCCCTGGCACAGGATGGAAGCTTTCCCAGAAAGGGCAGCAGCCCAAAGGGTTTCAGCACAGAAAGGCAGTGCTGGGTGTGGGGTTCCTGGTCCTTTATCAGGTCACAGTGGCTTTTCAGTGGGAACCTAAGTGTTGAGTGAACTCAGCTTCCAGCTTGCCCAGGCAAACCAGCTCTCACTCGTGCCACATAGCTGGCATGATTTATAGGATCATGTTGTTTTGTGGAAGGTTCTGGTGCCACCATAGATGTGGCTCCTCCAGGAACAGGCTCAGCAGCTGCTCCTCCTCCTCCTCCTCCCAACACTGAGAAGATGCACACCAGCATTTCCAGTTCCTCGGGCACAAACAGGGTGCATGTCCCTGCCCACATCCTCACAGACACCGCAACAGATACCTTTGCTTGGGGGATTCAGTTCAGAGGTGCTGCCTGGGTTTGGAGCCCTCTCCAGGCTCCTGGCAACCTCTCCCTGGCCATGTCTGCCCCCAGCACCTCACACTTCTGCTGCCCTCCCAGAGCCACCCTGGCTGTCCTCCTGCCCTCCCAGAGCCACCAAGGCTGTCCTGCTGCCCTCCCAGAGCTACCCAGGCTGTCCTGCTGCTGCTCCCCCATCTCTTCACCCACCACATCCTGGGGAACATCTCTGGCCCTCTCTGGTTCCTGCCTGGCTCCAGCTCTGAATATCCATGTAGTGCAGTGGCTCCTCCCAGGTACTCCCACAGAACTGGAATTGCAGGTATTATTTTGGGCTCACATGACAGGCAAAAGGCAGTAGAAGAAGTAGAGCTGTTAGATTACACAGCATTACATACATAATACAAAAAGAGTAAGTCTTCATAATTTATTCTGTTAAGAAATTTTCCTATATAAAACCCCAGATTTTTTTTTTAAAGAGACAGCAGTTCATCTTTATTGTCACATTGATATCTTTATAAACTTAGTATAGTGATCTACAGGAAAAGCAAACCAGACAGCTCTGTATTTATGGGCATATTTTAAAAGCCTCTTATATTTAACAACTGCATTTAGCTGTGTTAACTGTGAGTTGCAGTAATAAAGGCTCTGCACACTTCGATACTAAATTAAAAAAAGTTCTGCTGTTCAATAATACATAGATGCTGTTTTTTTCATTACTCTTTAATATCATTTCCATTTAGTTTATAAATAATTGTAGCTAGCTAATGAAACGAAATAAAACCTGCCTCCAACCCATTCCCTAGAGCAAACTAAACTCCTCTTTTTAAAGCTTCTTAATCACCGCCCAGTTCTTACAAAATTAGCATAGTAATGGGCTTTAAATTGAGCCTCTTTGTTTTTTAATTAAGCTCCCAGCAGGTAAAAATAAAACAGATTATTGAAGAATATGCCAACCCTAATAGCCTGCAACTCTTTTGACAATTAAAAAGATCCCATGTTAACCCTTTTGAGGAACCCTGCATACTAATTAGTCACTCTGAGCCCCGAATCCATCAATATTCCACCCAGGCACGTTGTGAAGTTGAGCTGTCTGGTCTGTGTCCATACCTGCCCCGTTGTGCACAGAGGTGGGGAGCAAGCCCTCGGTGGTGGCCAGGTGCCACAGCAGCCGTGTGCCAGGCCAGGGTGGCACTGGGGCACTGGAGCTGCCCCACCTCTGGCTGCCCAGTGCCACAGAGCTCCCAAAGCTGCAGCACTCGGGTTCCTGTGCCCAAAGAGCCCTTCTGCCCCCTGCCAGCTCCCTGGAGCCTCTGCCTGCTTCTGCAGCACAGAGGAGCTGGGATGGGCAGAGCAGCCCCCAGCCCAGCCCTGGAGTGTGCCCAGCAGCACCAGTGCCCCAAACACACCAGACACACCATGAGCCCTCTTTGCCCAGCAGCACCGAGCTGCCTCACAGGTAAAGGTAAATCCTGAGCAGAACAAGGGGGTGAGGAAAGTCCAGTGCTGAGCCATGTCGTGGACAGCAGGGATTCTCTGGGAAAATTTACTGGGCACTGCTGGCAGCCTAGAAACAGCAATAGCACTGTGCTGCCCTGGCAGCTCTCTGTCAAATATTTGGAAAGCTCTGTCCAAGTCCCACGCTCCATCCTCAGTGTCTGCTCTGAGCATCAGTGCAAAGTGCTGGCTGCCCTCCACTTGCATCCAGCCAGGATGATGAATCGCCACGGCTGGAAGCGCTGTGTCCATCCAGAAATGAAATCATCAGCATGAAAAGCCATTCATTTCCACAGACACTGATCACCCTGCATCCTTCAGAGACTCCCAGCAAACGGGGCTGGATGTCCCTGTGTGCCCAGCAAGGCCCTGGCTGTCCCAGCAGCTGCAGGAGCTCCTGCTTTATGTTGTACCTGACAGTGCAAGGGGACCGTGGTGGAGTGAGGGGCCCACAGAGAACGGGATCAGACTCCAGCCAGGAATAGATCCTGCCTTCCTTCACTGAAGCATTTGGGAGCCTCTACATGTATTAACATTGCATTTTCAAAGATAAATGACATTTCTTGTGTCTCTCAACTGCTACCAGAAAATTTGGATGAAGGAGGATGTGCCTTGCTCACAATGAATAGAAATTCATTAGGCAAAGACCTTCACTCACCCTCTGGCCAGGGACAGGCCTCACTTACTTCACAGGGCATCCCTGGACCTGCCCCGTTACAAATAAAAATTGCCAGCAGAATCATTCAATACAATGTAGATCCATCACAAAAGAATTCACTTTCCCTGGCTTGAGGTTTGTCAGCTGTTGTTGGGGCTGCATCCCTTGTGAGGGATGGGTTTCCCAAATTCCGAAAAACTGACTTTAGAGAACGCAGTATTCCCTGCACCAAACAATTGCACTCCCACCATTTCACAATGAAAGCTTCCCAGCAAACTGAGGACAAAAATTCCCCATGCATACAAGAATCATATGACAGATTTCAAGCTGAAAAGCATGTTTTTACATTTCACACTTCATACCTCATGCTGTGTCACACAAAACAATATTCTATGAAACTCTGCTGCCAAAATCACTTTGGAAACATGCATTCACCCCAATGCATCTTGAGAATACAGAAAGGTGCATTTGAAAATGCTTCTGCCTTTTTTTTAGGATTCTTACCAAGCCCAAAGACATCCCTTACTACACGAGGAACTCCTTCTCTACAACAGCATCAGTCAAAATGGAATAAACTTTTCTGCATGTCTGATCCCGACTGGTTTTCAGCTGAGACTGTAGATGGAGCTAAAATGAGCCCACCACTTTCTGCTCTGTGTGCACAGACTGTTATCTCCAGCAGCTCTGACCTTTTGCAAATGTGATCCAAAGTGACCTTTTAGTATTATTGCAGCACTGAATGCAGTTTTTCAAGTAATCCTCACTGGACTATGTTCTACACCAGTAGTGGGTCTGCATTGGAAAATCCAACCTTTCTGCTGTGTCTGGTTTATTATCATGGCCCTGTCTATGAAGCTTTACAATTTATATGTATAAATATATAAGGTTTATAATTTTATATGAACCTTCCATGAACCTGGCATTTGTACTGCCAATCCATGGCAGGCAACACCTTTGAATGGGCAGTGCAGCTGTCCAAACAGTGCCTGGTGTACCTGGACAGCACACAGGTACTTGTTTACTCTCTTCCAGAACACACAGAAGTAATTCTTCTGGATTTCATCACTGTCCATTGTTTTATGCTTTATATTCAACCTCTCAGGAAATCAGGGGAAGATATTATTTCTTAACAGAAATATCTGTCATCTGATTGCAGCTGGCAGCCACAGCCTCCCTCTGCACCCCAAATGTGGGCTTTGATTTAATGTCTCCTTGTCAGGAGTGTGTTTTATGCTGGAACCATGTGATATGATTTCCTTTGCATAAAGGAAGAACCAGAGACAAAACTGCTTTCACCACCCTTGTGGGTGAGGACAATCACACTTCCAGGGGCTGGGGGGGCTTTGAGAAGATATGTGCCTGCTGCAGCCATTGGCACTATTCATACAGCTAAGCAGATCTGCACCATTAGCAGCTGCACTTCATCTTTTCTTATCTAAAAATAAATGTAACCTGACAGCAGCAAGGAAAGGGACAGGTGAGGTGTCAATCCTTTTGGTCAGGAAGGCACCATCTCACAGCCATATGCTATGAAAACCTGTCTTTGCTAATGCTAATGTGATTAAATTTTACCATTGACTAAATTTATAAGCTTAACTGAAATCTGATGTTTTCACGTGAGTAGATCAATACAAACAAAATCATTTGGCACAAAAATGCTAAGAACAAACACAATCACTTCCCCTTCCTCACTCTTTAAGGCACACATCTAAGTGAAATGACCAATGGGCTGAACCACTGGAGTTGCAATCTCATTTGGATAATATGCATTGATTTTTATTTCCAAATTCAGTCGGAACTAGGAGAAAGACTGTGCAGGTTTGGTAGTTAATAGCAATGCAGAAATCAGCGTTTTCCAAACACAAGACTCTAGACAGATGTTGAAACATCAAGAATGTGTGCAGCAGTCACCAGTAAGAAACTTACAGACTGGTCAGGAGAAGCTCACATCTTTGTGAGTAAGGACAGGAGGAGCTGCCCTGTGGTACTCAGAGTATCTCAGGTACCCAGAGCCACCTGCAGCCCAGGGTTTGCCTCGTTTGCTGTGAGCTGCTTTGATCTTCAGCTGCCAAAGGGCAGGACCTGCACAGCACAGAAACACCCAGGGCTGAGCACCGAGCCCAGAGCTGTCATTTCCTTCTGCTTTACTCTGCTTTCTCCTGAATTTACGTCTGCTTTACTCTGTGATTTCTCCTGCATTTCCTTCTGTTTTACTCTGTGATTTCTCCTGCATTTACTTCTGCTTTACTCTGTGGTTTCTCCTGCTCTCCACACTCTGCAACCTCTGACAGCTCACAGAATGCTTTGGCCACGACTCTCACGGAATTCTGGTAATGCTCCCTTGGGTAAGGTGAACTCTGGCTTTGGCCATTTCACCTGAATCCAGCTCTGAGAAAATCAACAACCCTGGAGCTGTCATTTCTCACAGAGTGGCCATTTCTGCCAGCACATCCAGCACACAACACTACATCCTCCAAGTCCATCTTCCACCTGACCCACATCTTGGAATTCCAGCAGTTTTTGCAATTCCTATCAAAAAGATCAAACTCTGCACAGTTTTGTGCATAAGGCAGACTTCTGCCTGGCAGTAACTCTGCAAACAATTCTGTAACTCTGAAAAACATGATTAAATTAAAAGCAGGAAGATATTTGAAGATGTTGTCTTCAAACTTTTTCTCATATTTTTAAGCAGTATTTTCCAATTTAATTTTTGTCTGTCTTAAATTGTCTGAAAGTGAGAGAAGCTACCATGAATATTTTATTAGGCTTGGTATTATGCAAATTAGAGAAGTTTGGATTTAACTGTAAATTACCTCTCAGCCCCCAGAGGACAGTTTTCATGATTTCCCACCTATTAAACACTGGCCCTCAGCATTCCTGTGCTCTGGAGAAGCTCTGCAGTTCCTGGTTTGACCCTGCATGGACAGAGAGAGGTAGGTGGGGATGTCAGGAGCCAGCCTGGAGAACAGAGCTCCTGTGGCTGCTAATGGAAGTGCAATTGTTTTAAAAAAACCTTCCAATGTAAGTGACAAACAGCAGAGAGGCAGGAACACTCTGCACAAATCCCACACCCCAAAGCAGAGCTTTTAATTGGGCTCACAGCACTGTGTGGTTACTTCAGCAATTCTCACCACTCTCTCACAAACAGTAGGGAAATCCAGAATTGAGGCCTATTGAAATGCTGAATTCCAAGTCTTATGCCTCTGCCTTTTCCTCCTCTGTGCTGTAGGAACACGAATTAGGGCAGCACCTATGTGCAAGCACAGCCTGCAGTAACCATCAGCCTCCTGACCCAAAAAGGGGAAGGAAACAGAAAGGTTTTCTCTGGGAAATGATCATTACACATAATGCACAGTTTATTTGCAACTACCAAACAACCCAGGCTGGATGAATCTCCAAGCTCTTCTCTTTGTAACCCCCCAGAATTAGAAGTATTATATGCTTAATTTAAACCATATTTCTCCAACCTCTAAAGGCTGTAACAGAGCTGAAAATGCATTTTCCTGTAAAAAACAATTTTATGTAATTTTTCTAACAAAAACTCACAAGCACTAATAAGTAAACTGAAAAAACTAGGTTAGGAATGCATTTGTACAAATGCATATATTCTTTCTATCACCCACATTTTCCTGAGCTCATAGCAGACTTTCTAACAGTACACTGCAGCATAGCAAGATGCATTTGCTGCAGGTATGTAACTTAAAACTGTTTGTAAGAAACATCCTAAACATGTCCCTTGCTGTAAATGTGACATCTTTACAGCACATGCTTAGTAAATGAAAGCCCTGGGAAAAGGAGGAAAGTCAGGATACCTCCCATATAACTGATTGTAAATTCTTGGGCACCAGGTTTATATTCTTAATAACCTACTAGTTAGACTTAGTGTGTCTGTTCCATCTAAGTCAATTTAAATGAGGTGTACCAGATACAGTACATAAAGTGTTTCATACTTGTGGAGATATGTTTAAGTATTGTTTCTCTAGGAAAATCTAATAGCTAGCTCCAGTTAATCACTGTCAGATGTTCTACATGCTGCAAGTGGTAACTTCCTTGACACAAACTGCTTTTAATCAGGAATCTCCAGCATATCTTGCACACATCTCAGACTGACTTTTGTGATACATTAAAAAGTCTTTATAGCATTTAGTTTTTTGTTCATGCTACCCTGGTCTACTCTTTGCTTTACTGTGTAGGAAAACCCCCACAAGGTAACTCCTTCTTTCCCTGGAAAAGGGGATGAATTCCACGGGGTTTCATAAAAATTAAAGCACAAAGGCAGCCCCCCAGCCTCCCCCTCCCAAAGGGAGGTATCCAACAGCTCAGTAAGAGCAGTGCTGAGGCCAGCCTGGGCCCAGGGCAGCATTCCTGCCTCCCACCCTTCCCTCCCAGCCCTTGTTTGTAAACACATCCTGGCTGGGAGCACGCGGATGAGCACTGGCAGTAAGAGCTCCAAACTGTGTTCTTTAACTTCTCTGACTCCGAAAAGGCAATCAAAGCCACCCCATAATGTGTGATTAAATATACGCAGGGGATAATCTCCCCTTGGAAAAGCTGGAGAAAAGGTGGTGTTGAGACTGGTTTGAAGTGGTCTCCTTAATAGAAAAGGACGGTCCCTTTCTGTGTACATCATGATTTGCTCTGGGATTTCTGTTGTGCCCCGTAAGCCTACAGGATATTACAGCAGCTTTTGTGTCGCTGGTGACCCAGCTGTTCATTATTGAAAAATTCCACTGCTTGATGCTAAGGGCAGGAAGGCTGACCCCTCATCTTATGGACGTTACTATCTTTCAAAAGATACAGGATTAAAGGGCCGAGCAAAATCTGGAGGAAAGCTATGTCTGGTTTTCTGTGTTTTCATTGTCTTTTGCTATATTGGCCCGGAGAGGGATGTTTGTACAGGATTTAATTAGTTGGAATCAGGCTGAGATTATTGTTGAGACTATTTACTCAGCAAATCTCCAGTCTGAGCTGGAGCTTGAAATGAGTCTGAATAAGAAAATGGAGGAGTGCTCAGCCTTACTGCTCATATTCTGTAAGGAGCAGCAAGACAGACATGAAGGGTCTGCTTATGTGAGGTGCTGAATGCCCTCCATTCCCACTGGGATCAATAAACTGGGGGGAGGGGGGGGAGCTATCATTAGAGCACATGATTGAGCCCTAATCGGCTGTACATAGCAAGTGAGAAGATCACAGAGGCCACCAAGGTTTAAGAACTTTTCCTACATTCTCTTGGGGAACTACAGCACCAATGAATGATGCAGCAGTGGAAGCAAAAATAGGCACGTTGCTATCACTACTGCAGTTGTGGGGTTCCATAATTTCATACAGACCAACTTTGTAATAAAATATTTAGAAATAGAATTATTTTACATATTTATTTTTTAAAATTAAGCATCAAGATTTGGATGTAAGACTTGACCCATCAGCTTCGGTGGAAAAGAAGACATCACATCTGATAGATACAGGGAGGGTAGCTTGAAGAGCCACCAACAAGGCAGAAAGCAAGGAATACTATTCTGTGGCAGGATGTGACATCCCAGGGAGCAGAACACATTCACTGCCTCCCCCAGCTCAGGGAAAAAAAATCTGGCAGGAGATTCCCTGGGACTCACATCCTAAACTCCTCAGTAACTCCAAGCCCTTTGCTCTCTGTATTTCAAGGGATAGGTAGGAATCCTTGGAGAAGATCAGTACAGGTCCATAAGCTGCTGTTTGTACTTTGTGCAGTTAACCCTTGTGCTTCAGGCCTGTGTGCAAACACACAACACTGCCAGGTGCTTCTGGAGCTCCAGAGGCTGCTGGGGTGATGGCTCCTCTCCTCTTCCAGCAGTGCTCAGGTGGGAGCCAGGCTGGTACAAAGCCCCACGTCTCCATTCCCTAGGAGAATCTCCAACAAAATCACAAACAGCCACTTGCAGACACAAGCAGTCACTGTCCAGAGATTAGAAGAGCATGAAGATTGCTGAGAAGAGAAAAATTAGTGGGGTCAGCTCCCCCGAGACAGGCATAATACTCATAAAAAAAATTGCCCCTTCTGATTTATTCTGCTTGAAAACTCCATGATGACCCAGAGCCAGGCAGCAGGACCTCATCCTGAGCACTGAGACAGCCCAGCAGAATCCCTGCAGCAGCACCCAAGGCTGGCAGGGCTCCAGCCAAGAATGTTCCAGGGTCTCAGGTGCTGCTGCTCGGGGTGCACAGTCACTACAGCTCAGAGCAGGGCCAAGGGCTCTGCAGCTCTTGGGTGCAGATGTTACCATTCACAAAGCTGCCCCTGCAGAGGGGAGAAGCCCTTCCTGCAGGCTGGAGGCCCCTTGTTGCCTGGCTGTGCTATTTCAGTCCAAATAATATTGTTTTAAACTCTCTAAACTGGAGAGTAAGTGATACAGAGAGAGCAAACAGAGAAGCACAGTGGATTCTCACCACATCAGACAGCAGTGACTGCCTGCTCCAAAGGACAAAAGCAGGTTCTTTCTCAGCCAGCCTCAGAGCAGGAGGCACGAGGCACACTGAACATCTCCTCAGCCCCAGAAAATTAAGATCAAGCAAGGGAGTAGAATTCAATGCTGCTCTTAGGTCCCAGCTGTGACTTTTTACCAGGTTTGAGCAAAATCCTGGCACTGGCTCAAAAGGCTTTTTGTGAGCAAGCATGTTGTCAGCATTTTTCCTTTAAAGACATATAACCTAAGGTAAAAGAATAAAGCTAGACTGAGATTTATGCTGCAGATTTCCTCCCCCTTGCTCCCCACTTTGGTAAATTAATGATGTTGCTGCATCAGTCAGCTCTGCAAGCTGTGGGCACGTGACTTCAAAGGCAGAGGTTTTCCCTTCCAGGAAAGAGGATGGGATGAACCTTTCCAGCACCAGGGTGTGGATTCTGCAGCTGACCAAGGCAGAGAGGGATCTTATCTGTCACTGCTGCAGCAGTGGGAGCTGCCCAGAGCCTGCCAACTGCTCCCAGCATGCCTGATGGATCACAGGGCCCAAGGAAATCATTGCCATGTTTATATTACATGATCATATCATCTGCTTGCAGAAACCACAGCCCCTTTGTGCACTCAGACTCCTGCCCCTAAAGAAAGGAAGAAAATTTGAATAAAACACAGTCTGAATAGCAGGGAGATGCAGCAGACAATGAGCACAAAACCCGCTTTCAAATATTTTACTGGTGAGTTTGTATGAAACAGCAAGTGTGCATACCTCCCTGAAATGCACTCTGAGCTTTCATAAACACGGATTTTTCCAATAGTTCAGATTTTATAAAATTCAGGGTAGGCAGGAAGAGCTGCCCGGCTCAGCTTCCAGCTGATCCAGCTCTGCACAAGGGTTCAGACTTCAGGAAAGCAATGGCAGGGCTGAACTTTGCAAGTGTTAAACAGTGATCCATCTTGAAAAAGTGGGAAAATGCTCATCTCCTCCAAGAGGAAAATCATATCTACCCACAGAATTATTGAGAAATTTACCAAGTTATCTTTGGTTTTTTAAGTAGCGGAAAAAGAGATCATTTTAAACAAGCAAAGCCCTGCAAGGATTGACTCATTGAAAGCAGCCAGAGGCTTGCCTAGGTGAGAGCTGCAGTGAAACTCAAACCCTTTTGTTTTAAACCTCCCAAGCACAGAGTAGGGCAGGAGCTCCATGGCTGTGAGCATGTCTGCAGCAGGCAGTGGCTGGACACAGCACCACTGGAAAATGACCTGAGAGAAGGTTTAGGGATGGAATACCTTGGGCAGCCGGGAGTTTAATGTGCTTTGCAAGACACGGGAAGATCATGGACTCACAGCCAGAGCAAACCATTTGAGCCCTTTCCTAGTGGGGGATACCCTCTAAGCACTCTTGGAGCACCACTGCTCCATCTCCAGCCCCAGGCTGAGGCTCCACAGTCCCTGAACAGCCAAACCACAGCACCAGCAGCACCAGGACACCTGGCAGCTTTGGGACCCCCTCCCTGGACAGCCAGGCTCTCTGAGCACATGCCAGGGCTCTGTGGCATGGAGGAGGGCAGTGGGGGCAGCTGAGAGACAAGGGGTCCCAGCATGGCACCACCCCTGGTCCAGCAGAGCACTCACAGCACTTCAGCAGTGAGGATGCAGCAGCTGGGCTGCAGAGGGAATTCCACACAGGCTGTGGATTCAGCATCATGTGTCCATCCAGCAGATGACAAAAAGGCACTGCAGCCAACGTTGGTTTGTTGGGCTCTGCAGCCACACTCCCTTGTTGAGTGACATTCACAGGAACAGCCCAGTGCCAGCTATAGGAACAGCCCAGTGCCAGTGCCAGCCCAGTGCCAGCCCAGTGCCAGTCACAGGCACAGGAACAGTCCAGTGACATTCACAGGAACAGCCCAGTGCCAGCTATAGGAACAGCCCAGTGCCAGTGCCAGCCCAGTGCCAGCCCAGTGCCAGTCACAGGCACAGGAACAGTCCAGTGACATTCACAGGAACAGTCCAGTGACATTCACAGGAACAGTCCAGTGCCAGCCACACTCACAGCCCAGTGCCAGCCCAGTGCCACGCTCTGTCCATCGCAGCCTGGGTGCCCAGCACAGCCAGGCAGGAGCACACACACCACCAGGAGCCAGACATGGGAAAGCCCTTCCCCCTCTGCCCCCCACCTCCTTCTCCCCACAAAGGGCAGGGGATGGTTGAAAAGCCCTGATCTGATCGCTGCATCTCGAGAGAATGGACAGCCGAGCTGCTGACAGCCCCATGGACTCGTCCTCCCTGCACAGCAATCGGGCCAGCACTTCTGGTGACTTATAAAGAAAACTGTTTTCACAGACACAACGTCAAAGACACAAGCTCTAGATTACCACCAAGATTAGCATGCAAAAATGTATTTGAATTTCTGATCAGCAGGAGGCTTCAAAGGGCCCAGGCTGAGATTAGCAGGTGTTACGTGAAAAAGGAGAGAGAGCTTTTGTGCTACAAAGTTGCGCCAGCAAAACAAATATGTCTTTCACTTTGAAGAGCTGGGGAGGAATTTGTGGCCATTGCCATGGAAACTCAACAGGCCTTACACTGCAAAGCCAGATTTTGGAGACAGAACTGCTCTTATGTCTGTATGCTGCTGAATACAACATGTCTTTATCAGAAGGCTGCTGAGGAAAATGAAATGACAATGTGACACCATTATAACACCTTTGTTTACTTCAGATGAATTTCCAGGATTTGGAAAAGGAAAGAGCACAGCAAGCTCTTGCTTTCAACAGTGGATCCCTTGAAACTACATCGTTTAGAGAAAAAAACATATATAGAATTCAGAGGACTTCGATTATCACTAACATCTAACTAAATTTTCTGGGCCAATATAGTCCCGCTGAAAACCAGTGTAGGGTCAGACTTTGGCTGTATGTTTTAAAATTATTTTTCACTTCTGTTTTCATTCATCCTGTCTCTGCATTATAACTGAATGGCCTTCACGTGAAGCACAAGGCCCTGACTGGATACCAGTGACCTTGAACCAAACCAAACCAGGAGAGGAGGACGCTGCTGTTCTCAACACCCTCACTTGAGCTGGGACAAGTGCAGCTCCTCCAAATGGGGCTGTGCCATGGGGCAGGGGACTTCACAGGGCTGTCCCCATCCACCTGGCCCTGGGGCCATGGGCAGCTGAAATGTCTCCAAGGGGACATTTGGGGACACAAGTCCTGCTCAGGGTAGCAGGGACAGGAGCAAAGGGCAGTGCAGCCAAGGCAGGAGGCAGTGGAAAGCCCTGTCCAAGGGCTGCAGCACTGCAGGCTCTGGAGCTGCCCAGTATACCTGGCCCTAGCTATAGGTGCTGTTTTATAAACAGAACACATCCACAATTAACCAGCTAGTCTGCATTCACTCACCACCATGGTCAAAGCACACAGTAAATCACTGATCCCAAGATATTCCACTGAAAGGTCACAGTGTCTCCCTGTCCCTCCTCAGCTCAGCCCTGGCTCATCTGGAGGGGGCAAAGACAGGACCCCTGCCCACAAACAGGGCACAGACCCACAGTGGCACAGCCCTGACGTGTGCCCAGAGCCCCCATCCCTGCAGGGCTCCCAGCTGAGCTCCAACAGCCACAGGAGATCCCTTCTCTCTGCTGGGGGACAAGGAGGCAGAGGAGGCAGAGGAGACAGAGCCTTCCTCCAACGGAAAGGCACAGCTGCTGGCACTGCCACCTCACACTGCACTTGGCTGGGGAGGAATCACTGCCTGGAGCACCTGGGAGCACCTCACACGGGCTGAACACAGGAGGGCAGAGAGAACTGTGCAAGACTCAGACCCACCCCAAGCCAGAGTCAGCAGGATCAGGGCAGAGAGCTCTGCCCCAAGGCACCTCTGGAGGTGCTCAGGGTGCTGTGCAATCCCCCCAAAGGACAGGCTCCCAGGGACCTTTTCAGGGTGCAATCCCCCAAAGGACAGGCTCCCAGGGACCTTTTCAGGGTGCTGTGCAATCCCCCCAAGGACAGGCTGTCAGGGACCTTTCCAGGGTGCAATCCCCCCAAGGACAGGCTGTCAGGGACCTTTTCAGGGTGCAATCCCCCAAAGGACAGGGACTTTCCAGCATTGGGGGCTGCAGGGCAGGCACAGGGCAGTGAACCCCAGCTCTGCTCCAGTGCAGCTGGGCTGTCAGAGCCCCTTGGGCAGGAGGGTCCTGGCACCACGTCAGGCATGAGCCATCCCCAAAACCCTGCTCACACACTCGGCAAGGCTGGTGGTTTTGCTCTCACACAGGAGTGTCAGAAGATACTTCTTGGGTGCACCAGGTTTTGGTTAGTCTCTTCCTGCTGAAAATCGGAATTGTTACATAAAAATAATAATAAGCCTCACACAATCCCAAAAGGCCGTGCTGCACTAAATAAGAGCACGTTCTGTGAGAGGCAGAGCAGCAGCACTGCCTAGACATTAAGATATTGACTACCCGCGAAAGAAATGGGTGTAACAACAGTGTAATGAGCGTAACAAAGAAACTGGGAGCACTTGAAACCCAGTATACTTGCTAGAACATGTATTCACTGTCTTAGATCTCATTTTTAGCTTCCACAACTCCTTGCATAAGAATACCAACTTCCTCTCCAGCCTGCCCCACCTTTGTGGGCTTCATTCACATTTGCAAGAATGCATTTTGCCCCGAGAAATCTGGCAGAAAATGGAACTCCTGTCCTTCTCTCCTTGCTGGCTACTTATGAAAGACTTACAGTATTAAAAGCTAAAGAACTGGTTCCACAGAATTCCACAGAGATAAACACGCAATTTGGGGCAGATACTGCCTGAATTTCAGTGCCATTTGCATTCAGCTAAGAGGGAGAAACACTTCTGCTTTTCATCACTAACCATCACATCTCTGGATATGCAAAGTAAAAGGGAAATAACACTTGCAAAAAAAAGCATACTTTAAAATATTCATCCTTGAAGCATACTTCATATGGGCCAAGCACTTCTAAACTAATTAGGTATATCCAGGTATTTTTTGAAAGCTGGCAAGGCAATATTTAGATCTTCCTCCATACCACGGGTTTAGAAAAAATATTGCTTTAAGTGTAAGCATACAAGAAATATGCAAACACATATTTTATCTAAATGAAATTTAAAAATGCAATCCTTACATGTATACCCTGTTTACATTTCTAGTTAAAAATACTTAAATTAATATTTAAGTCCAATATATATATGACACAATAATCAAACCAAACCAAATTAAAATAATTTCAATGTATGAGTTGAGAATGCTCAAAGATTATTCTGAATGAGGGAAGAAAGAAATTTTGTGATAGAGATCTAGAAGCTGAGGGAATAACTTACAGTCAAATGCCAAGGTTTTACACTGTCAGTTATGTAAAACAGCATAAGACAAGGCAGCTGAATTTGTAACTCACAAAACCCTGACAAGTGTGGTCAACCTCCTGAAAGCAGTAATTTATTATCAGAAATGTCACGCCTACACAATAGCCTTATTGTTGATTCATTAGGTAATTTCCCTTGAAGACCAGCTGTTTCTAGTGTGGTGGGATGAATAATGAGGAAGATATTTAATGTCGGGGGTACAAATGACAGACATAAGGAGGTTCCAGCGCCGCCAGCAGCTCTGCTCCGGGGGGAAAGGTCCCACACCTCCCACTGCACAGAAAACCTCCCAGGTGCCAGAAATGCTCAGAGGGCAGGTTGCTGAGCAATACCTTCAATAGAATCAGGAGACCCATGTGATATGGCCAAGCAGGCCCCGGGCTCATTGTCACCTCCTATTTCCATTGACATGCCCCAGGGGTAGATGCTTTCCCCTCCCAGCAGACTCAATTTATTCCCAGGTGCTTCTCTGAATGTCTGCCACCAGTGCAGCTTGCAGAAGGCTGTGCTGTGCTCCCCGTGGCTGTGCTCCAGGCAAGCTTGCCTCCTGCTTTCCAGAAGTGCCTCCTTTTTAACCTTAAGCCAAGTACTATCTGGATAATAATTATTAAACTATAATTTACTACAGCTAGTAGTACTATCTTCTAGTTGCTTGGTTTATTTTTTTTAATTTTACACAAATACATTATTTGTCCCTCAAATGATCCCTCTGAGGGCTACTTCTCCATCATGTTAAGTAACACTGCAATTAAAGTGAGTTAAATTCACCAATAAGCAGACAAGCACCATGTGCTGTATGGCTGGTGTTCATTATGCTCAGTACATTAATGCCAACAGTTTGTCACTGCTTCTCCTGTTACAGCCACCTAAACTGCAAGAACCAAAAGAAAAAAAAAAAAAAAAAAAAAAAAGAAAACTTTGTCTAAAGGCTGCGATTAGTCAGCATTTTAATGTGATCCTGGGGTACAAAAATCAGGTGGAACCATTTGTTTGCCTTTCAGAATGCATTTGTTTGTTTGGAAACACAAGTGCATGGCAGGCTGGACCGCAGTGCTGCCCCAGGGAAACCACTGAGGCTTTGGGTGCCTGCCCAGGGGACACAGCCTGGATGCTGGCAGCCACCCCACAGCCAGGAAACACAGCAGGGTGCTGATACACGGCCCAAAACTTCCACTGAAACTCCAACAAAAAGGAAAAGAACTGCTCTCTACCTGCCTCGTGATAGCTTATGCTTTGAGATAATGGAAGGACAATTCCAGTTCTTGTCACTTGTAAGTGTCCCTATTCCTCCTACATTTTGCCTTAAGTTGCAATTATATCAACACTTTCAATTAGATGTGGCTTTAGGAAAATGAACAGAAAGCCCAGACAGTAAACACACCTTCAGGATTGCTTTGAGGCCAGCTGCACTGACACGGCACTTCAAACATGATTGTTTTCCAGTGACAGTGCTATAGAAGGTAAATAATTTAGTAAATATCTTCCTATCAGATCTTACTTGGCTGCAGCTGAGATCAAAATCAAGTTATTGTCCTTCTCTACCTATGGGGGGAGTGTAATAAAAGCCTGGATTTACAGTTAATCAGATCTGCTGACTTTGTGACTTCTGTCTGCATTTTAGAGCTACACCATGCTGAGCAGCTCTGTACCCTCTGACACCAGAGGAGGTGTTCTCTGCCATCTCAACCACACTGCAGAAATTGTTGCTTTTAAACTGTTCCCCTAAATGCTTGTATTGGATATAAATAATATTCAATATTTTTATTATCAGAAGAAAATATCTCTGCAGACCTTTCCCCCCTTGCATATGGGAGCACTCATCCATAGTGCAAGCTCCCCAGTCCCAAGCTCTGTCTTATCCCACAGAAAGGTGCCATTGATTTGGGTGTTTGGGCCTCCCTTGGCAAGCTTGAAACCTTCCTCCATGTTTGAAGTCTTAATTTTAAGAGGGGCTCCCATGATCCTTAAAACCCTGGCATAAGTCACAGCCTGATGCTTTTCTCCATAGTAGGGGTTTAAATTTGAAGTCACTAATTATCTAAATACAGATAGAGCTGAGAGAACTGTTTGGGATTTATATTGCAGAGCCTTGCCCTTCTATTCCTCTTTGAAACATGGACACAGATCCTGGTTTCCTTCAGTCAGTGGGGAAACCAGAGGCACTTGTGAGAGGGTGGCCCTGCAGCTCCAGAGGCTCAGCTCCACTCCCTCCACCCCAGGGAGGGTGGGAACCTGCTGCTCCAGAAACATCATGTGCTCAGTGCTGGACTCACTGGCCACTCTCCTCTCAATGCAGTCTCACTGCAATCAACATTTCATCACGTTCTTCTTGCTATCAGACATTTGTGATCACCAAAAGCCCAGCCCAAGGAACCTGTGTGCCCTCCCATGGCACAGCATCCCTTCTGTCTTGGTGCAAGGCTCTTTCCATGGATGATGGAGCACAGGCATTCAGATCTCTGCACATTGGGAGCCAACAGGAGCTGAACCACCCTCCCTTGGCTCAGCAATCCCCAGGGACACAGCCTGACACCGACTGCTGAGATCTCACCAGGATTGAAGGAGGGGACAAGACCCTTTTCCAATTTTTTGGCCTATTAGACTTTCAAGTCCAAGGAACTTGTGCTCAGTGTAATTTCTCCATAAGGAAATTTATAAACTGTGCCCCATGACAGGGTTCTGCCAGCAGAAGAGGTTTCACAATTAGCAATGCCTTGTTCACTGCTCTGTTTTAGAATCTGATTATTGTTCTACATTTATCTTAAGCAAAGTGGCTGACAAATAACTGCAAAATAATGTGATAAAAACCATTTATAATGCCAGGTTATTCCAGGTCTTTCTCCCTAACTATTTATGACAAGGCAATAATGCTGGTTATGCATTTGTCTGACTTTAAATTGGTTACTAACAGCCATGATGGATGAGGGGAAGGATCACCCTATTCGGAAAAGCAGCTCCTGATTTCTGATCTCATTCTTGCAGGTAATGAATTATATCTAATTAGTAGGGTCCAAATCTAATCAAGAGGTTGTGATGTTGACCCAGAGCAGCAAAAGAGGGTGAGGAGGCCTCCTTTTATGTTTTTTGCTTACCTTGAATAAAGAATTCTTCACAAATACAGTCTTCTGGAGAGCACTGACTGCACTGGCTAAAGATGGAATCAATTCTAAAAGTCACTGTTTCAGTTAACAGCTTAATGAAACTCATCTCCACACATGTATTCTTTCCATTGGGAATGTAAACTCCCTATTCCCCATTATGGCCTATTTATTTTATTATTTAGGAAAAGTATGAGAAATTGCTGTTGTAAGCAAATCAAGCTCTGAATGAAAGAAATTATTTTTCATACTATGAAAAAATTCTGTGAGTTAAGAAAAATTTCCATCAGAATTCTTGAGAAATAAACAATAATCAAAATAAACAGAAAAGGAGCTGGAGTGGAAAAAATAGCAGAAGGAATGGACAGATTTAAAAATGTTTTTCAGTTTTACATCATAATAGCTACAAAGAAAACAGAGCTCCACTTCTAATCGCATTTTGGTCTTACAAGCACAATTTTCCCCACCAGAGAGAGCAAAGTGAATATAGGAGACCAAAATTTACCCTGCAGTTCAGTCAGTGAGTCATGTCTGTTACTCTTTGGCTTTCACACTTGACCTAAGCCCACTGTTTAACACCTTAACAGGTTCAAAGGTACCTGAGCAATGCTCATTCCTCTGCTGCAATTAATCACCTGCAGGAGGATCCATGGCCACTACACTGAGCCCTGAAACGCACAAGGACCTCTCACTGCTCCTCTTATTTTCCTTTTATGATTATTTTTATTTTCTCTCAAATCTTTTAAGAAGTCAGTTATGAAAATAAAATTAGCATTTAAAAGACAAATATCTTCTGAATTAATAATCCAGACATACGCCGTATGGTTTATGTTCATAAAAAAAGACAATATGTTATAAAAGTTCTTGAGATGCTGCAGCTAAAGCTAAAATAAATCTGTTTTAACTGAATCCTAAATAGGCCTACAAGTTTCCTAAATATTGATTTCAGTCTACCTTAAACTTGCACGAGTCCACAGTCTAGCAATAAACCTTAGTGTAAAAAGGACAAAATCCTAACCCCTTATTTATAATTTGTGGATTTATCCACAAATATATATTTATATATATTTATTTATTTTGTGCACAGCAAGCTCCAGCTGAACATGACCACAAGAGCTCCAAGCCCAGTGGCCAGTGGTGTGCAGGCAGGACCTTTGGCCACAGCTCTGCTGGGGGAGAGCTGACAAAGCCAGGGTGGGAGGGAACATCCAGAAAGGATGGGGCAGCAGGAAATGCCCTGAGTGTTGCATTTCTCGTTTTGATCACGATTTGAGATCCCTTGAGTGCACATGGTGCTCAGATCACTGCCCTTCCCAAGGATGCTGTGCCAAGCCACAAACCAGCTTTGTGCAGTCAAACAACATAATGAGACACTCAAAAACCCCTAATGACTGCAAAGGGAGAGCTGAAGGGAAACGACTGGAGCCACCAGTGCCCTGCTTTGTTTAACACTGCAGAGACAGTGCTACAGCTCCATCAGTGTGTCACCAAGAGGAACTCTTCATTATTTCATAGCACCGTGCTCCCAGGTATTGTCTGCCCAGCTCCCCGTCCCAGGGCATGCAAACAGGTATTGTTTGGGAACAGGAGCATTTGCTTGCCAGGCAGACTAGTAAAATGATGGATTTATAGTGTTCTGTCTTTCATCTAATGAGGTTAAGTGACCAGCTCCAACTGCGCCTGTTTCTCAGGCAATACCAGTTTTAAGAGCTCATTTTTAAAGCCAGACAAGTCTACTTTGTGTATTTACTTATTTATTTATGCATTTCCGAAGATCACCACAATATTTACTCTGTTATTAAACTCTGTGTCAGGCACTAATGGCCTGTAATTATCTTTGAAATTGGATTTGATGTTGCAAAGTTACACAGTACAGACAAGTGTCCTACTTATGTCAGAGTTTCATCATGAGAAACTGTTCTGATGCTGCAATTTACTTAGAAAACACACCTGCCATGCAGAGCATATGAAAACAGATCAGCAATGAGCCTGACTTTAAAGCTAAACCAGAGCCCAAATATCCCAAATCTGTGTGTCAATCCACTTCAAAAGGGCTGGGAAAAAGCAGCTACCCATGCTCACATTCTGCTGCTTTACTTCCCTGCACAAGCACATGAACATATTACAGCTTCTTCTTATTTAACAAAATAGTTCACAACATAATTCCCCAAAATTAGCATAAAAACCAGCGTTTGTGAGTGGTATTTGCTTTGTTCCCTGGAGCCTGGCCGAACAGGCATGCTGTGTGTCATTCTTCCTGGTGAGCGAAGGGCTGAGAGCGATCGCCTGCAATTCCCCATTAGAGTGCTGCCCTCACTCATCCTGTCTGCAGAGAGAGCAGAGCCCTCCCAGCAGCAGAACCCCTGCCATTAATTCGGTTACCCGGGGAATTTCACACCTTTGCCAGGCCCTTTACGGCTCTCATTTCAGTACAACCTAATCTCCAATGGATGCGGAGAGCTGTGAAGAAGGGCAGCTCAAGCTGAAGGCAGCAATTAAATGATAATTAGGGCTTTACTTCATCTTGTGATTGATAGAGGTTCACTGGACCCAAACTGCATCTTGTCATGTGCTAATAGGCCTGGCAAGATACTCCACTGCCTCTGAAGGATTTTGCCTTATCTCAGGGAGAGATAATCTACTCAACAAGTAATCTGTGCCTGTGGTAAAGTGCCACTGTACATTTACCAGGCCAGTATTCTTCCTGGCTCAGCTCTGAACCAGCCCTAGGATGGACTTGGCAGCCGGGAAGCCAAGGCTCTGCTTCCCTGTTCTCAGGTTTCTGGGTGCCCACCCCTCACCAGCACAGAGCCCTGGCACCCCAGCCATGGAAAACTCTGGAAGCATTTTTGGGCTGTGAGCTGTTCCTGGGGATGGACCTGTCCTGCTCTGGGTGTGGGGAGCAGGAGGCAGGGGTTCGTGCCCACGGTCCAGAGCTGCATCTCCCACACTCCTCTGTGTCTTTTGGGCCTTTGTCAGCCCAATTACTTATTATAAACAATACAGTTTATCTTTATCAGAATCATTATCTAAATTGGCTACATGACACATGCTGTTCTCCTAACTGCACTCTCGGGAAAATCTGCTATAAAATCTGTGATTTTGTACTTTGTAATTATCCCTCTATGGGCTATAAAGCATTACTCTGGTGTTTAAAATAGGTATAGCTAGCATTTTCTTCTCCTCAGAGTGGAATGTTTATTCTACCTCAGAAAATCAAATGCAGCACAATATTTGGTGCAGAGGATTGCTGCAGCCATGTCCTGACTGCTGAGCTGACTCCACACACAAAGGACTTGCTCATGATGTGCTCCATTTTAATTATGGGGTTTCTTTTTCTCTGAGCAAGACAAAGATGACTTCAGATAGTGTGAAGTGAAACATGGCCTTAGCTGGCATTTGAGTCTGGAAATGATGAGGTGTCAACAATAACGGTTAACAGGATCATACTCCCAGTGCCATTAATTTTCTCTTTTCAGTATCCTCCACATTTCCTGTTGTAAAAATGCTGGACAATTCTTCCCTGTTGCTGACTTTTGTTTTCCTTACTGTTTTGAGAATTTCCTCCTTCCTCAGGATTTCTAAATCTATTTCACACAGTGCCAAGCCAGCAGCTCTCCCCATGATTAAAACAAAACACTTTAGTTCTAAAGAGCAAAGACCTCACCTCCCATCTCGCACAACATGAGGTGTCCCTGGCCTCCCTTTTTAGCTGATTCTGCTGGCTTGATGCACTTTCAGAAGTTCAGTAACTAGCAGTGGAGGGGTCATGTTTGCCCTCAAGTTGCTGCTTTTCATGCTTGACATGTTTTTCTACTGTCCAGTCCCTTAGCTGCAACAGGGTCAAGAGGATGGAGGGGAGGGTGGGGGTTACAGAAAGGGTATTGTATTACACAAACCCCAAAAGGTTTCGGTTACAGAACGTATATTGTCCATGTCTGTTGGGCTTGTGAAGAAGTATCAAGTTCACCACATTCTCATTTAGGGACTTTGATCCGTTCAGTTAAAAAGAAGCTGCTGAGAATTACTCTGCAGAGCAAAGAAATGAATCAGTTGTAATCTCTCACCCAGCACTGAGGAATGCCAATATTTCTGTTAGCCAGCCCAATCCTAGGGAGATTTACCCAGCTGCAGAGAGGCTGGAAGGGGCTTAAGTCTATCAACACAACCACAGGCTCCCCCTCCTTTCAGGGGGCTCAAGCACCTCTTCTGCTGCCTGCCAGTGATGTGGAGCCCTTTGCACGACTCTGGGTCACAGGATTTCCATGCTCCTTCTGCAGCTAAAGCAGCCATGGGAGAGCAGCCACAACCCATCTCCTCTCCCCACCTTTCCTCCTCTGGCTTATCCATGATTACCCAGGTATTCCTGCCTAGGTAATTTATTGGTAATTTATCAGATAAAAAATATACCTGGAATCACCACAGCAGCTGTTTCTGCTGCTCTTTCCTGCTGTTCTGAGAAAGGCTGACACGTCTCAATGACCTTTCATTCTCCCAGAATCCTGCAATTGTCTTTTCCCATAGGAGCCCCTATATTTTTTGCCTGGAACATATTTATGCAAATACTGACAATGTTTGGTTTCGGTTTTTTCCCCTTGTGTTTACATCAGTAATCTTTGTTAATCTAATTTTTATGGCCTGGTGAGCTGTGATGTGCACGCTGGCATTGGTAAATCAGGGAGATCTCATTGATACATGGGGTTTTTGTCTGCATGTACTAGAATAAGAGAGACTCTGAGCCATCAGGTGTTTCAGGGTCCAGGCCTGAGCTTTATCCTAAAGGCAGAACCTACCAACGAGCCAGACAGGGACTCAGAAACTGCCATAATAAAGAGCATGGGAGTGTTAGAAACTGCCTTTCCTTTTGCTGTGGAACATTCTGTTTCCCCTGGGCTCCCTGAGCAGCACACAGGTCTGAGCTTTGCTGGGGAGCTGCAGCTCCAGAGCAGTGCTTGGGCTGAGCTTCAGAGACACCTGTCAGGGTTCCAGGAGCCCAGGGAGCAGCACACTGTGAGAAGTGGTGCTCCCCTGAACGGGGTCAGAAAGGACCAGAAAGGCATCAGGAGGTGTTAGCTGATTCTTCAAGGGGCTCTGTTCTGTTGCATTAGCAATTTTCTACAGCATTAAGCAGTTTCATGGTACATTGTACTGCACTGCCTGAGATGGGACACAGGCTAATTTCAGCCCAGAGAGGTGACAGATTTTAGACAACAAACATCATGCTGGACTGGGAGATCAGGAACAGAGCAGCAGCCATCTGCCCCAAGCTTTCCATCTCACAGACCTGGTGTCCCCCCTCAGACCTGCAGTCCCACCAGAGCCCTGCTCCAGCCCTTGGCAAGCACCTGCCTCAGTGCCTGGGAAAGTCCACATCTCCATTAATCACTGCCTGAGCCTACCTAACCTGTTCTCTCACCTTGCTTCTTTCCTTCATCCTTTCAATTCTTTCTTTCTTCTTGCCTCTTCTCTTTAAACAGTCTTCATATTCTTTTTCTCAGGGAAATTATCCAGAGACACTGACAACAACTAGAACACCTGTACGGTCAAGAGCTTCCCTTTTATATGACAAATATATGCATCTCAATCACTATTTCCAGTTAAATTTAGATTTCCACTTGTTTCTTGAGTCCTGTCCCTAGTCACAAGGGCAGAGATTGGCACCTGCCACTCTGCTTCCCCTGTGAGGATGCCAAAGCCCACAGTGAGCTCTGACCTCAGTCTCCTCCAAACAAAGCACCCTGCTCTGCTCCTCATAAGGTTGCCTTTTTCATAAATCTATAAAAAATTTCATAAATTGTCAAAGGATATAACAGACAGCCCTCCCTTCTCAGCCAGATAAAATCAGAATAAAAGAACACATTAAAAGTCATAGAAAAGCATATGTGTGGAGGAAGAGCTGTTGGCTGGAAAGGGACACAGATAAAAAAATCCCTGGAAATGTCATCATGCCTTGTTTGTAGATACAGCTGTACCCTATCTCTGAATTACAAGTGATAATGAGGTGTAAAGATTTTATCAGATACCTGGCCTGCTCGAAAGACCTTTATGTGTTGGCTGGTGCAGCCTCATATTAGGTGGTAGGAATTCTGTTTTCTTTTCTAAGTGGAACATCAGATTACATAGGTCTTATTTCACTGCTGATTGCAGTCATCCACTTAACATCTTGACAGATATTCAAGAATGGAGCAAAGCTGGTGCTGCTGCTGAGTGAGGTGCACATCCATCCATCATCTGCTAGCAGATCACTTGGAGGGCCAGGCCTCATGTCATTAGCCTGCAGCACACCACAGCTTGGTGGCTTTTTTTTTTTTTTTTTTTTTTTTTTAATTCTGCTAACTAGGTTTCTCAACAATTTTGGGAGGACCTGATAGCTGTCATTCCTACAAACAAAATCATCAGCTGAAACATCCTAGGCCAGAGCTTGAGTAACACAGTGGGGGTTTGATGTGTATTCTGGAGACTGCACAGTTGTGTGATGTTTTAGCCTATTTCCAGTGAGTGCTGCCACTGCACAGGGTGTGTCTTACCAATAGTCTCCAAATGCTTTTTTTCCTTTTCAGAGCAGCAGGACTCCTGCCCTGCTGTGCCATCTCTGTGCTCCCATCCCAGCCCACCCTGCACCTCCTGTGGAATTCAGGCTCCTGACTGAGCCCTGGCTGTCACTGAGGGCACAGCACAGAGCTGAGAGCAGCACAGAGCTGCAGCAGCCACAGCCCCAGTGCCCTGCTGGGGCCATGGCACTGCTCTGTCTGCCCTTCAGCAAGGCGCCCAGAAAGGAGCCACTGCCTGGGATGTGACCCCTCCATCCCTGACTGCTGCTCCTGCAAAGCAGCTTCCCAGAGGGGAATGGCCAAGGAAACCTCTGGCTCCAGGTGACCTCCACACCCCCTCTCTTATATCAGCACACCCAGCAATGCAGTGACCCAGCAATGCAGTGACCCAGCAGTGCAGTGACCCCAGCAGTGCAGTGACCAGCAGTGCAGTGACCCCAGCAGTGCAGTGACCCAGCAGTGCAGTGACCCAGCAGTGCAGTGACCCAGCAATGCAGTGACCCCAGCAGTGCAGTGACCCAGCAATGCAGTGACCCAGCAATGCAGTGACCCAGCAGTGCAGTGACCAGCAGTGCAGTGACCAGCAGTGCAGTGATGCAGCAATGCAGTGACCAGCAGTGCAGTGACCACCAGTGCTTCAAACAAGTTCAGGACAGAACAAGGACTGAGAAGAACTTCTGCCCCATGGAAAGAAATACGGCACTTGGCAGTTCCTCCTCTACATGATCTCCTGTGCTCGTCACTCAATAAGTTCGGAGTAAAATCTGGGGTTTTTTTAAGGAAAATTTATCTAGGGGAAAGATTTGAGATGAGTTACAGATGCAATCAATGTTTGCCACCCTGCCCAGTGGCAGGAGCAGCCCTGGCACCTGCAAACCTCTGCATCAGGAGGAGCCTCATCCAGAAAGCAAACAGGTCAGCCAGCCCAACACTGAAACCTTTTGTGAAACACAAATCTGAATGTTCTGTATTCATTCATTACTGCTTTTGGTACCTCATTCGCTCTCCTTTGTGACTCATTTTTTTATCATTTTTTCTACTTGGTTGCATTAAAAAACCAAACTCTCTTCAGCTTCTTTAATGTTCTTAAACTCATTAACCACAAAGCATATTCTAGTTCTGTCAGCCTGTAAGATGTATTACACAAACTGGACTTGTGTTCACCTCTGTTGAAAGACAGAAACTCAAGAAAAAGAATCACTTCTTGTCAACATGACACTGTGTATCTTGACTTCACTGGACATCAGAGGAGAGCCGTGTTTCTAATGCTGTTCTCTGTGAAATAGTCTCTAACAACAAGGAATGAATTCATATGCTACCTGCCCAGGTGAAATGGTTATCATCCTGTCTGCTTTCATCTAACACTGCAAAAATGTGTTTGCTTCTGTTTGGGAAACACTCAGTGAAATCATTAAAAGCCATGGATGAAACCATACAAAACAGATTTGTATTTCCTTCTCCCAGTATACTTGACATAACAAAGGGCATATACTCCTTAATGTAAATAGATCACACTTGCACAAGACTATTCTAAATAAATCTGGGGCTAATGTAGTTTATGAGATACACTGAAGAGGTTAAATTGTTTCTGAGTAGGTGGTTAATTAAAGGATTTATTTTGCAGTTGCAGAGGACCCATAACTCATGAGTTACTGCACAATAAAAGTGTTGTAGATGTGTAAAATAACACCATGATTAACTCCCCCAAGCCACTCAGCCCCACACAGTTTTGTGTGCCCCTTCATCCTGCCAACAGCCCCAACCCAAAACTCAACCATGCTGTGGCTTGGGATTGTTGCTGGTGGTGGGCTTGGGTTTTGTTTTGGTTTGCGGGTTTTTTAGGGAAATAGATGCATCTGCTCAAGTGGTTGGCTTGGGACTTCTGTGAGCTACCAAGGAGGAAAAAATATACATGGAGGATTGATCATCAATCACAAGTGGTCTGGAACAGAAGAGAGAAACAGCCAGGAAAGACTTTTTAATATAATAACTCTCATTCTGTTTCTCTCTCAAAAGTCTCCTGAGGAGCTGTACAGCGAAGCTTCCATCATACAGCACACTACACTTTGTTTGGTTTGCTAAGGTCAGGCATCTGTTTCACCATTTCCTCAAAGTAATCTTAATATTTAATGGAAACTGACAAAGAGGAAGTGTGAAAAAATACAACATGGTTTTCCTTTTAGTTAAAACTCTGTTCGTTTTGGTCCATATTAAAAAAATTACTTTCCTATATATTTAGCCCCCTAAAACCCATGCCATTCGGCTACCAGCATTAATGATGTTAGGATGAATTATACAGAGAAATCAAATTTTCCGTAGCATTTGAACGCCATTAAAATGCCAAACAATAAACTACCAGACTGCAAATTAGATCACTGGAAATATCAAACACATTGCGGTATAAAATCCATAATTGCATTTAGCGCTTTGGCTCCCAGGGGACAGGCTGCTAAAGATCATCACCGTGCCACATATGAGAAGCTATTGACAGAACGATAAAAATCGACAGGCTAACCAAATAAACACTGCAGGCTTCATTAAATATTCAGCAAGTGAAATTTGACTATCATGTGCCGTTTTTCCCACTAGATGTGTCGTGCTGCACTCGGGCGGCGTGGCAGCGGCGTGGGCGGCTGTGCCCCGCAGGGCAAGCAGGGCACGGGCAGCACCAGCGGCTCCTGGCGCCATCAATAAACACTCTGCAGCCCAGACAGGGTGATTATTCTCCTGAATGCATTATTAGCCTTGGCCCCGGGAATACCTCCAAAGACTTTAATTAGAAGAAGCATAATATCTGCAGAAGTTTAGCACTCCTGCTAGGAGAGCAGGGACATGGTGTCCCTGATGAAGCTGAGCCCCAAATGGCTCCTCTCGAGCCCCTTGTGCAGGTGGGTGCCTCATCACCTGCAGGGCCTGCACACCTGGGACAGGAGCTGCTCAGGCTCCAGTGGGCACCTGTGTTTGAGCAGTGCCCACCCCAAGAGCCTGACCCTGAGCCAGGAGGCACCTGGGGCACAGGGGCTCCTCTCTGACCTGCAGAAGGGTTATCTGCTTTGTGCACTCAGTCTTTGCATGGACACAAAAGAAATGAGCGTCCCTGACAGAAGACAGGATGGCACTAATTTTAAATTTTACTAACCACTTATTTTCTGTTGCTTTCTTGGATCACTTGCTGGCAGGAAGAGCGCTTTTGTGGCTTAAAGACCCATTCTTTCTGGTGACAGTGAAAGAAACAGAGCTACAGGAGAGCTGGTACAGGCAGAGCCATGCCACGAGCTTGTAGAAGGAAAAGGAACCTAAGTAAACCCAGCGTGCCCCAAGGAGCTCTGGAGGACTTGGCTGTTGTGAGCCCAGCATGACCAAAAGGGTGAGAGACTGGGACCTGGAACAGAGTTTGGTATTACATTGTTTAAAATATTTAAAATATACTGTTGTATTTCTTGAAATTACATTGAACGTTTCAAATCCTGGAATCAGTTCCCAGAACCCTGTCAAGACACATTTCTGCCTGTTTGCAGGCTCACGCCTGCAAAGTGGCACACTCACTGCTGCAAGAGAAAAGAAAACAACAAAAAGGCTGCACGTTTCCTCACTCTGCTCCTACAGGCCTTGAGTCTGAAATTAGAACAAATAAAATGTATAATGCATGCTCTGGAAGCACCCAATAGGGTTATAAGCAGCCATTCCCTCTTCATGGAGAAAAAGTTTATGTAAATGACTGATGACAGTGTTATTGTGTGAGGAATATCAATGGAGTAATTACAGTTACAGAGCTTGCTGCTGCACTGCTGCTCGAAGCCTGTGTTAATTTTTCACACCACTCCCCTGGGAAGGATCGCAGTGTGCTCCTAAGAGCAGAGCTAATAATCGGAGCTCTGAGCCACTGCCGCTGAAAGTAGCCCCAAGGTCTTTCTGAGCAGACTGCTAAACACTGCCTGTCTCCCCAGAGAGAAGAGAACAGAGATAAAATGATTAAAAACTGCCAAATTGGACTGGCAATCACTTGGCTGTACTGTCAGCCCAAGACAAGACAAATCTCAGTTATTTTTCCTTTTGTGAGCTGGAGAACAAGGCCAGCACAAAGCAGCACTGCTAGCACAGCAGGCTGACCATGGTCCAGGTCCTCTCCACTCTGTGTCAACATCTACAGACTCAAATGGTACATCAGTGATTTTATTTAACTCCAGCACAAATCCAGAATCTGAGAAAACCAAGTTCTATTTAGGCTGACTGGGACACTTACTAGAAGTCAATTCCACTTGTTTGATCCCAGGAATAATTTCAGAACTGAGCAGATCACAGACGCAATAACTACATCTTCTTCCATATGAGCAGTTATTTGGGGCTGGATGCTGCTGATACCATTTGTCCTGAAGTTTTAGACAAATACATTTTCCTTCCAGCTCTACACGGTGAGAGGTAGCAAAGGATTAAGTGACAGAATACATGTTAAATATGTAAATTAAAGTAAATGCACTTCTAAAGGTGAGGTATCTGCACCTCAGCTGTGTGAACACTGTGAGACACTCTTAAGCCTCATCTGATAAGTAACACAAGGTATCACTCCCTACAGGCTTGGAAGAAATACTCCATACAAAAAAAGAGCAGCAGCCACAATTAGCCTATCAGCTAGAAACCAGCAGCCCGCATAAAGCAAGCTTGTAGTCCTGACATAACCACCTCAAAATGGTTCATACATTTTTCTTGGTGAGGGGACAGGCAAGGACAGCAGCCAGAAGGGCTGTGGAGAATCCCACTGACCTTGGACTGCCATGGCTGGTTCATGAGCCCTGTGCAAGCTGAATTTCCTATGGGAAACCTGTCAAAACAAGCCAACATCGCTTCACCCCTGCAAAGGGGCAAACGTTTGGTGGCTAGGGTCCTCTTCTGCTGCCCATCACAGTGCTTTTAGCTTGAATTCCCTGCATGAAATCACAAGTGCAGGTATCAGTATTTGTAGCCACCTAGCCAGATCCTTTTCCAGAGTCAATTGTCAAGTGGCTCGTGCATATTAATGACAAAAGTTACAGCAGTCTGAACCTGGGGCTCCCTAACCCCCTCTTATCTATCCACAGAGAATGGCACAGGGGCTCCTCTCCTATACCCTACACATTTCTCAAACATTTGTTTGTGATTAAAGCATTTGTTTGTTATTAAAAATACTTTAGCTAATACCCTTTTGAAGCAAGAGGATGAAATCTGGCAGGAATCAACACTAGCAGCTGCCTGGGATAAACGGGCTACAGGAGACAACTTGCTCTGATAACTCCTCCAATTTTTCCAGTTTTCACTGAAACATCAATTGCCTCTCCTGCTCCCCAAATATCTGATTTACAGGACAGCGACTGGAGTTTCTCAGGAAGTGACCTCTGTTCTCTGTAGGTCTGTGGCAATGCCCCAGGGCAGGGCTGCCAGAGCACCCCAGCCCCTACACATCTGCAAACCCCGCACCTGGGCTCTGCCAGCCTCAAAACCCTGCCTGGAGCCGTGTCCAGAGCAAGTTTCATGCAAAGCAAACCAGGGTTTGGTCCTCCACATCCCAACAGAGATTTGGAAACAGGGTATTTAAAAACCTGCAGGAGGAGCGTGCTGGGGGCTGGACCCTGCACTGGTGAATCAAAACCACATCTGAGGAAGAATTCTCAGTTATTGAATAGATTTTAGTTTATTTCACCGATGGCTCATTTTTAGCTGGTTTGGTTTCGACCTGTCTCAGTGTCTCGTCTGACACACCACAGCTCACTCTGGCTGTGTCGGAAAATCCCCACCCTCTGTGCAGCTTTGGTTTTCATCAGACGCAGGTAGGTTGAAATCTTTTCACCTACTCCAGGACTGCTCCTGCACAGAGACCAGAGAGCATGACACCAACCTCTGCAAAATCCCATTCATTCAATCCCAGTTATCCAGCAGTTAAACATTTCCTCTGTAAAAGAAGAGCTGTTGGGAAAGTCCTGAAGCACAGTCAGGAATGATACAGCCACACCTACAAACCCTTTATCCTCAGCTGGACACACTGGGACTCAATTAAAGAGAAACTATTCAATTAAGAGAATCTAAAAGGGCATGTACTTGCAGCCTGGAAAAGTTTCAGTTGCTGTCTGCAGGGCATTTGTGGAGTGGAAATGCTTTAGGCTGCAGCTCAAGGACAGCAAGGCCAGTCTTTGTGGATGTGACCAGCCTGGATGGACACCCCCTCACCTCCTTGTCTTCAGTGTGACACAACCCTGCAGCCAGCTGACAGACATTTCCCAGTGTTAACAATGTGGGCTTGCTTACTCTGTTTGTTTCCTCATTTTGAATCCTAAAAAACCATCCTCACTATATCCTAATTTTGACACACAAAAATACACCTTTTTCACACACAAAATACATAGCCAATGCACACCAGATGCATTTCACTTAGTTATTGTGAGCAGAGAGTCATATTGTAAACAGAAAAACAACTTTCTACTTCAGCTGCTCTAGATCCAGATGCTTTCTCTGTTCTGCAACACTCCAGACACTTATGATTAAAAAGAACATACCAGGTATTACAACTATTAAACTGTTAGATACAATTTACAATGGCAATAACCCCCTTGTCGTTGGTCCTTCCTAAAGTTAACCAGAAGTTTGTCAGATATTTAACAGCTCATGGAGCAAACTGAGTTTGAGACTTGTTTCACAGAAGTTTGATCAGTTATTCCTCACAACCATCAGCTTTTGGTTTAACTCAGTTTGTTCAAGAAGGCAGCAGACTGGCCTGAGTGAGGCATTTCCCTGGCATCCAACTGCACCAGGAGATGCAGGGCACAGCTTTGGCATAGGCTGAGGTGGACAAGGGTGGCAGGACTGGCCAAAAGACAGGAGAAGAATGAGCATGCAGTGGTGTCCTCATTTTATAAGAAATTTAATAACTTTGCTAGAGAAGTACAAACCAGCACAGCTGACAGTGCTCATTCACTGGAAGTAATGAGGTTTGACAGATTTTTCTCAAGGATCACAGGTTATAGGCTCCCCTACTCATCAGAAGCAAGATGTTGTCAGGGTGGGTGTCTATCTTTCCCAGAAAATATGAACAATTTAAACGTGTGAGAGCATGTTGAAGCCATCACAAAGTTACTGTCATTTGTGCCCCTGCTAGGGTGAGCACTGCAAATGCAAACCAGCCTGGCCTCGGGACACTCACCAGCATGATGCAGCCCTGGGAAGGATCAGCAAAAGCTGAAGATGAGAAAATGATCAGATTAACATTTTCTCACTGCAGGTCCCCTAGATGAGCGTGCTGCCTGCTAAACAAGCATTAACCTCTGGCTAAATTCACCCCGAATTCAGCCCCAATCTTCTCTGAATTTTTGGTTTAGCAAAGGGTACCTGGGCTTAGTAATCCCACCAGATGATAAGAGCAGTTTACAAAATGTCTAGGCTTTACTGTTTCTGGAGAGCTGATAATTTAGGGCTTGACAGCACGTGCAAGTCCTGCCCGAGCAGGAGCCCTGCGTGGTGTAATCGCTTCCTGCTGCGAGGGCAGAGCCTGCCCAAGGCTCAGGGCTGAGATTCTCCTGCCTGGCATCAGGCTCTGCCACCTCCCCGTGCCACCAGCACCCTCCTGCAGCCATTCCTCACCAGCTCACTTGGGTGACACGAGTGGTGCCCATGCAGAGCTGGGCATTTCGGTTTTGGAATGGTCGGGGAGGTGCAGGTTTTATTATGCTAATGAAACAAGAGCACAATAGCCCTCTGAAGCATGCGAGCCAGAGGCCAGGGGCAGTGCTAAAAACTGCTCCCACAGGAAAAACAGATACAAGGCTGGCTTTGAGAGTGGGCGTCTCCTACACTAACCACTGCATTGTCAGCAAGCACAGCTGTCCACCACATGAGCTGGGCCAGCAGCCTGGGGCGTGCTGACAGCTCAGTGCCTGCAGAGCCTGCAGCTCCTGGGGCTGAGCTGGCACCCCAGCAGCCCTGGGGACACACAGGGCACGGGGCTGAGCCCTGCCAGGGCTGCCCTGCCTGTGCTCCTGGGGGCAGGGGCAGAACAGCCTCTCTGGCATCTCACACACACACACACACACACACACACACTCCTGTTTTATCCTAAAGGCAGGGACAGAACAGCCTCTCTGGCATCTCAAACACACACACACACACACACACACACTCCTGTTTTATCCTAAAGGCAGGGACAGAACAGCCACCCTGGGCATCTCACACACACACACAAACACACACTCCTGTTTTGTCCTAAAGGCAGGAGCAGATCAGCCTCCCTGGGCATTCCAAGCACAGGGCTCACACACACACTCCTGTTTGGCACTTCCACACGTGGCAGTTTTCACTGGTGTGTGCCTGCAGCACAGCATCAGCGTGAGTCTGCAGGGCAAAGCCCCAGCTGAGCCCCTGCACACGGCCCTGGCTGGCCCAGCTTTTGGGGTGCTGTGCATGATCCTCCTCTCGACCTGTGGCTGCCCTGTCCTGCTCTTACAGCACATGCAGAACAGCTTGGGTCTTCCAGGAGAAAAAACACACAACGGGCCATTATTAAAATTAGCTTAGTAAACAATAATCAGAGCAATAGTTAATAAGCACAGCTTTGCTGTGTTAAGTAGGAAATTAGATCCACTGCCCCATTACTATTTTGAGTGAGAAAGCAATGATGCCTTTAATTATGCATAGTCTGCTTTATTTGAAGTGTGTTGGCTGTTGTGAAGGAAATAATCAATGTAAACGCCTCCTGAGGTCGCTCCTGAGGCAGCCGTGAAATGAACTAAGTGAGCAGAGCAGTGTGTATAATCATATCAGCAAATCCCCAGGTACCAGCCTGAGAAACACACACATATGATTTATACACTCTGCACAACTCAACACTGACACCCCGAGCCATTGCAACAGCAGAGCCTGCACGCTGCTCTGAACCCTTACCTGCACATGACAAGTCAAATTTCTGAAGCTGGAATTAATGCTGTGCATTTGAAAATTAACACAGCCTACCCTGAACTCTGTGGGAATCCTGCTCCATTAAAGATTGTGGAATTCAACTCCTGTTGAAACCAGTTGGTACTCCAGGGACCTGAAGCAGAACTCCCCAGAGAATGTCTGCACACTAAAGTTAATGTTCAGGAGAAGTTCAACATGAAATAAAGTTTAGAATCAAACTCTACTGTGGTGAGAGGGGCAAGATTCAGGCTGGAGGAATTATCTTTTAATTTCTGTATTTATTTAATAGCAAACTTTTATTTGAATTTGTTTACAAAGCTAATCAAACTTTTGTTTGTTGTTTTCCATGTTTTTTTTACAAGTACCCAACTTTAGAGTTAATTGGCAGAATCTGTGCTATACCATGAAGGAGAGAACACAGCACCCAAAGGACATTTTCTGTATGGGCTCCTTCACCAACCACCTTTTGGAGACTGAGGTGCCCTGGTAGTGTGAAACACGGGGAGGGGTGGGTGAGCTGTGACTTCTGGGGAAGCTGCACCAAGAAACTTTAAAAAAAGAAAGAAAAGGAGAAAAAAGAGGAATTGTGTCAAGATTCAGAGAATCACAGCTTGTAGGGAAATCTCAGTGTACACATCTCACCCAGCTGCAGGAACTCTTGCTGTGCCCCTCAGAGGGGTCTGCCCTGCTCACCTGGACAGATCCAGGATCCTCCCCCTCACTGCTCCCCTCTGACTCTGCATCCTCACACACCTCGGGCTCCTGAGCTCTCACACCGGTGCTGCCCCCACAGAATGAAGTTTCTCAGCTGCCTCCTGTTCCAGAAAGCCTGGAGGGAAGGGTTTTCCCCCAGTTAAAGTGCCAGAGTTTGTTCAGCACGGTTCCCTGACGTCCTGTCACTGCCAGGGGTGGCAGGAGCTGTCACCCAGCACAGAGCATTCCCAGCTCAGGTTGGTGTTTGTGTGCAGACTCTGCTCTCCACCACAGTCAGGCTTTCTGCAGGTTCCTTGCTCACAGAAAAGGGAGTTTGATCTTTCACTGAGACCTGCACTGGGTGAACTTCACCCTAATGAGTTAAATCAGCTTTTGCTATGGAAACTCACATGATAAAAATAGATCCTCCTGCCCTACAGGATCTGCACTGTGTGTAATTTAAGGGCCCTTACTGAACTACCCTGTGCACTTTGTTTTGTTGCACAAAAATCATATTTGTCAAAAATTCCTTTCTTTTCCCGAGATTCATTTGAATAGGTGATGCTGTATTGGCCACAGAGGGCAAACACAGCCTCTTTTTCCCAGATGTAAAAGGAAAGCTTATGCTTCTTAGTATTTTGTCTAGAAATAAAAGTTTTAAGGAGTAAGAGCATATGGTGGTTCATAATTTTTATACAACCCATCCCTAAGCATGCTACCATAAATCTTTTAACAGTAAGTAAGTCTGAATAGAAGTATCCAAGATCACAAAGTAGTATTTTGTGTGACTTCAGACTTTTCAAGTCTACAATCAAAACAGCTATGTCCAAAACATGCTAAAAATTTCCAACAGGAGACTAGGAGCTATTGTTTGCATTCATTGATGGATTTGGCTATTTAATGCTCTTAAAATTGAAAAGTTGTAATGGTGATTCTAAAAAAATATATTCACCCTCATGTTTTCTGAGAGTTGGGTAGATATAGATTTGGGTATCAGGAACCCTTCTTTAAGATTATTTGAAATATTGTTGATCAATTTTAAAGTTTTTTTTTTTTTTTTTTTTTTAAAGGGCTATTCTAGTCATCTGGAAAGGCACATCCAGTCATTACAGGCAGGAAAAAACCAGCTGGCATGAGCTGTGAGTGGGGCTCAAGGCAATGACAGACGGACTATCACCTTAGTCCAGGCAGCATTGTGCATTGAGATCTTTTTAATAAAAGGTGGAGCATTTCTCATCCCAGCCTCTTGCCTCACCCCTCTGTAACATGCACAGGGCACAAAAGCCCTCTCTCAGCAGATCCTGAGCTCTGGGTGCCGTGGGGTGATGCTCTGGTCACCGTGACACTCGTGCTGGGACCGTGGGCTCTGCCAGGGTGGGCACAGAGCCAGAGCTGCTTCAGGAGCCTGGGTGGGCTCCTGTGCCACACACAGAGCTGCAGCAGCCTGGAGCTGCTGTCCCCTCTCCCCAGATCACACAGATTCCCAGAGAGGGCTGTGCTGCAGGGGCCAGGCTGCTGCAGGACCCAGGAGTGCCACCCTCACCTGAGGCTGAGCTGGGTGCTGAGCTGGCTCTGCACCGAGGCAGAGCTGGGGATCACACAGCCATGTGCACATCTGCACACAAACACATCTGCACACACTCACATCTTCCAGCCCCTTAAAGAAAATAAATCGCATGAGCGTCGTGCATATTTTAAACTGATACCCTGGGGGATTTTCAGACCAAAAACGCCTTAACCAGAAAACTTCATGTTTTCCTTGCTCTCAAAAACTCAGAAGAATTCATATACAAACGATGACAAATACTTCATTCAAGCAGACAGTTACTCCCAGAGCAGGGGGAATAGGGCCAGCTCAAGTAGTTGGGATGGCTGCATGCAGCTAGGCCCTTTGCTTCGAGACCACAGGAATTGTTTATCACTGAGACTCTCCCAAGCTAATTGAAACCAGCCCTGACTTTTGAACCTGCCAGCACTAAAGAAACTTTAAGTGTTTTCTTCTACTGAGATTTGGCCTATGGGGACTGCTCATTGCTCACCCCTCAGTCATTTTCAGTTCTTTTTATTTCTACCTTGAATGAATCTTTGGACTAAGAGATGCTTAAGCAATTCTCTGGTAAAATATTTCATTTATATGACAACGAAATTTTGAGACCACGTTACTCATTTTGCATCTTTAAGGACACTGAATGCAAGTTTGGATTCATCATTGAGGACTCGTATTATAAAACAGTTTCAATAGTTTGGGTTTTTTTGTGGTTTACAGCTTGCAAACGTAACTTATGCGAATGACATTTGCAGCATTCAGCATGCCCTCACTTAGAATTTTCACAAGCTCTTGCTAGCAAACATTTAAGTAAGGAGTTGGAGAAACAGTCCAGTTAACCTGAAGCTGGTTTAACATTTTCTAAAAACAAGGTGAAAAATATTTCCATCCAAGGGCAGAGCAGGCTGGTATGTGCTACACTGGGTAGGTATGCTGGCCTGCCCTACGCCAATGGGAATGAATTTTATCCAGCATGGATCTTCACTAGGATACTGTTATAACAGGAACACCAGTGCCTAATGCTGCCCTCCAAAAAACCACTTTGGAAAACATTGCAACCATGATGCTCTACTGCTAACATGCAATCCACAGCCTTATCATCAACAGAGAAACAGATACAGGTCACGGCACCAGATTCTGGCAGCCTGACATCCCAAACTTGCTTCCAGCCTTCCTAATTCCCCCAGGACACTGTTGGGTGCATCACAGATTAAGTCAGGACAAGCAGGCAGGCAGCAGCGCATTTATCTTCTCTGCAAACATCAGTTCCAAGAGAGATTCCACAGATAAGACAAGTTCATTCAAATTCATTCATCTGAGAATAGAAACCTAAGCCAAAACTAACATGCATTTTATGCTTATTTACAGACCACCAGAGACTAAAGGATTCACCAAGACATTCACAGGTACCTTGTCTGCAGCAGCAGCAAAACGCCACAGCTCATTCTCCTGGGAGGTTTCACCACACACCAGCCTGGAGCTCAGCCTTTCCCCACGGCTCTTCTCCTCCTGTGGTCCTGCTCCTGGTGCAGAGCAGGGCTGGGTCCATGCAGCAGCAAGGAGGGCACTCTGTGCCTGCTGCTGTCTGTACAGATGATCCACTGGGTGCCACAGCAGTCAAACAGCTGCACGCCCACAGGCCCTAAGGAACACTTGCAAATAACTTCTCTGCACCCTTAGACTTCAGCACACTTATCTGCCAGAAACCCAGGGTGCCCTGAAGAGCAGCAGCACCCTTGTGCCAGCAGCCAGTCCAGCCCTGAAGCCCAGCCCAGCCCCCAGGAAGCAGCCAGGGTGGAGCTGCCGTTCTCAAACTTCTGGGGAACTTGGCAGCAGGTGAAGCCAGCAACAAGGAGCTACTGCCCTCACCTGTGCCTCTGGGGAGGAGAGGCACAGAGGCTCAGGGAAGGGTAATGAAACGATTGGGTGCTTGTCCCTGTGATACTCTGCTGGACTCCTTGCTTAAAGTCCCTGCAAACATCAGCTCCATCCCCGACACTCTGTACGTGGTACATTCATTGCCTTGGTACATGGAATACAATTGATGGCTTAGAAATAATGAGGAGAGTGAAGTATAAATTTTTGTGTAAGTTGTCTTACTCTGTGTCTTGTCACAGAGGGAGTCTGTGCCCACATGTTGCCAATTTCTAAGCAGTCAGTAGCCAGGTCATGTCATAAGTGACATGGTAGTGATGGGGCCAATGAACGAGAGAAGAAAGCACTTTCTCAGTGAACATGTCATGACCTTCTGCAGAGAAAAGGACTTTTCCTGTTATGTACCTTTTCCTTGTCATGTACATTTTTCTAACCTTGCCTCCTGAATGTCCAGCTCATAGTCTGAGGACCTCATCAAAACAGGATACAGAGCAACCACCCCTGTCCTCATGGGAAGGACAGAGTAGAGTAAACAGCATATGACAGGTGGTAGTGACACACACAGTGAGATGATGGTCTGGAGATTCCAAACACTCAGACATTTACCTGCTAACATCAGGAGAGTGAGAGGACTACGTGTCTTTGAACTGCACATGCCCTGAGACTCAGCCACTGCAGCAGGGATGGCTGGAGCAGGAGCAGGAGCAGGGAACACAAAACTGCCCATGGGTGTAATGGGGCTCCAGTGAAAAGGAGCTGGACTGTGTGGATGAAGGGATATGGCTGAGCCAATATCAGCCCTGTGCTCACAGTCAGGGTCCTGTCAGTGTGACACCAGCACACAGCTTCAGACCAGGAGGCTCCTGGCTGTCCCCTGCTCACCTCATGAGCACCTCTCCAGCAGGCTGCCAGCAGTGCTGGTGCACATCAGCAGGAATTACAACTTCCAGGAGCTCTCCAGACCACAGAACCAGTATTTTCCATACATGCCAATACTTTCCAACTGTGGGTACTCCTTCTTGACAGGATTTAGGAATGCTTGGGGGCTTTGGATTCACTCCTGGAGCTGGAAGAGCCGTGTCAGCACGGCACTGTGCCCAGGCTGAGAAATGTGGGGGTGTAAGAGTCAAGTTTATCTGGAAGTGGGACAGGGGGTACAACAGCTTGGGAAATGCTGACAGAGGCTGTTTGACACTCAACCTGTCCTGAGGAAGCTTCAGGAATCCTGCTCACTATCATGCAGGGATCAGCCTGGCAGGCTCACACGTGCACACCAGTTATTTCCCCCAGCACTGAAGCAGCAGCAGCAGCAGCAGCATCCCATCAGCTTGTGTGTGGGAGCAGTCCTGGTGCCAGTGGTGATCCAAGCAGAGAGTCACCCCAGCTGGCACCAGGCCAGCCTGTGGAATCCTCTCCTCACCCCACACACCCTCAGCCTTCAGGAAGGGAAGGGCTTTACCCTGCCCTCCTTCCCAATTCCACTGCAGGCATCTGTGCCCAGCACGGGGCTGTGTGTGACCCCCCTCACACCCTGCAGCACACAGCCCTTCCTCTTCCTAGGGCATGGCACATCCATGGCATGGGCAGACAGCTCCACACAGACCTGACACCATTGCAGTCCTTCGTGGGACACACATTCACCTATGTCATCCCACAGCAGTGCAAAGAGAAATTAGGGCACAGTTGCACAGTCCCATGGAGTGGCTTTGCCTGCAGCCTGCAAAAAATGACATTTGTGGACTGCAAGTGCCCAAGCTGGAGACACTGCTGTACCCGAGGCTGGGACACTGCTGTGCCCGAGAATGGGGACACTGCTGTCCCCGAGGATGGGACACTGCTGTACCCGAGGATGGGACACTCCTGTCCCCGAGGATGGGGACACTGCTGTACCCGAGGCTGAGACAATGCTGTGCCCGAGGATGGGGACACTGCTGTGCCCGAGAATGGGACACTGCTGTACCCGAGGATGGGACACTCCTGTCCCCGAGGATGGGGACACTGCTGTACCCGAGCCTGAGACAATGCTGTGCCCGAGGATGGGACACTGCTGTGCCCGAGGATGGGGACACTGCTTTGCCCGAGGCTGGGACACTTCTGTGCCCGAGGATGGGGACACTGCTGTACCCGGGGCTGGGACACTCCTGAGGCCAGGCTGCGGCCAGAGGGGCAGGAGCCAGCGAGCGCTCCGGGGGCTGCAGGAGGGACGAGAGGGGGAAGCACCAGCACCAGGCTCCTCCTCCGGCGCTGCTTTAAGAGAAGGTTTTGGCTGCCGCTGCATTCTGTGCGAAACCTGATCTTGTCAGCGTGCGCGGTGCGCTGCTCCCTGCCTGCCTACCGCGGCGAGAGCCCCGGGCCGGGCGAGCAGCGGCTCCGCTCGGCGAGCAGGCAGCTGGGAGCGGGCCAGCGCCCCGGGAGCGCGATGGCCCGGGCCACTGAATGCTGCCCTGGCACCCCTGAGTGCTGCCCCGGCCCCCGAGTGCTGTCCCAGAGCGCTGCAAGCCTGGCACAAGGGGCGTGTAGCCATCACAGCACAGTTCTGTACCCAGCACAGCACATCTGTACCCAGCACAGCACACAGTTCTGTACCCAGCACAGCACATCTGTACCCAGCACAGCACACAGCTCTGTACCCAGCACAGCACATCTGTACCCAGCACAGCACAGTTCTGTACCCAGCACAGCACAGCTCTGTACCCAGCACAGCACACAGCTCTGTGCCCAGCACAGCACACCTGTGCCCAGCACACCACACCTATGCCTGGCTCAGCACACCTGCACCCAGCACACGCTGCCTCTGGAACCAACTGGACACCTTTGGACGGGCTCTGGTTTGGGCCAAACTGCTCCCTGCCACCAAAACCTGTTTCTATTAATTTAAAACTATAACACATCTTAATTATAGCTATTAAAGCGATAGCTATTAAAAGATACTCTATATTTATACTTAATAACATCACCTTTACTGGGGGCTCGAGAGTTCACACTCTCTGACAGCCCTGCTCTGGAAGGTCTGAGCCAGATGAAGTGCACAAACTTTGCACTAGTTTTGCTCTGCATCGGTCAAAGTATTGTAGATTTACACTACTGCCAGAAAAAAATTTAGATGTAAAAATTAGAAATTGCAAATTCAACCTCTAAAACCCTACCATAACACAATCTGAACTCAAACTTCTGGCACAATTTTTTTTTTTTTTTTTTTTTAAATCCTTACATTTTTAAGAGAGAATCCATTCCAGCTCACGTGACTCTTGCTGGCAGCCAGCTTAGCACTGCTCCCTACTGTCAGTCCCAAACCCAACAGGAATTTACAGCCTTTCTTCCACTCAACATTGTCACTGAGCAAATTGCTGAAAATGAACTGTGTTGCTCGCCACAATTACTGTCTCTCTTTTGCACATTTTCCATGTTCTAACCCTAGTATTTGTACTCTGGTCATTACCCACCATCAGCCACTGCACCCTGCATCCATGTGGTGCTTGAGACAACCTCTATTCCCAACCATTCCAGCACTACTAAATGCACATTGTGAGATTAATTTTGGAGAATAAACAATTGTTTGTTTTGCTTTTCACAAACACATGTACAAGTAAAGCTTAATGGCCAGCCCACTTCAGAAACAGGATGCAAAAGCATTTTAAAAACAACTGCTTTAAAACAAAAAGCCAAGGGAAATGTTTTCCCCATTCCCTATCACAGGACACGGGAACACTGCCCTGACATCCCTCAGCAAGGGGGTCAGGATCACATCCCTGCCTCTGGCCACTTGCTCCCTTACACTGCAAGTCTCTGCTTTGTCTGGAGGAACAGAGATGGGAATTAAAAGAGAGAAAAGTGCACCCAAGGTGGCACAGCCCAGCCGAATGCTCTGGTCTGCCTGCCGAGCCTCACTGCCCTCGGACTGACTGCAAGGGGAGATTCAATCAGTCCCCACCTCCTGCACAGCCACTGCCCAAAGGTGCCATCAACCTGCCCCTACCCGAGTTCTGGGATCAGCTAACAGGACAGTGTACCCTTTGACCAGGAAACATGGCATCTACATTTTCTTTTTTATTTTTCCCGTCTGCAGCACCACAATTTGGGTGTTTCAGCAGCATTCCAGCCCCTGTTCCCTCCCCAGTCATCTTGGCAGGAATGCTAGCAGAGCTGAAACACAAGACAGCACTGATCCTGAGCCCTAACTGACCCCAGCTTGATAGTCCCATTTTTTTCACAGAGGATTAATTCATAAAAGATTCCACAGCTCCACCTAAAGCTCCTTCCTCTCTGAATTTCCTCATGATGCAACCCATTGAAGTTTCAGGATGGCCTTTATTACAGCATATGCTCAGGCTTCAAATGTGGAGCAAGGTTTTGAGAAGGCAGCATCTGTCTGCAGGCAGGAAACCCCTTCTGTTGCCATATTGAACTCTTACATGTAGAGAGGGACGCAGTGCAGGCAGTAAACTCTTGATCCCCTCCCAAAGTCTCTACTTTCACTTCTCAGCCTGACATCTCACAGTGGGGCCACCTGAGCAGACGAGGGGCTGGCTCCAGGGCTGCAGACTGGAACCAGACCCGGGGGATGGAGGTGGCAGCTCCCGGGACCCCGCAGCACAGTTCAAAGTGACATGTTTCAAACAGCCTCTCCCCCTGCCCCAGGGCTCCAGAGCACAGCCAGCTTTGCTGCTGCAGCGCCGAGGACGCTCGGGATGCTCGGCAGGGACCTCTGCAGCCTAGGGCTGCCTGCAGACCAGCTTAAAGCCACTCCACGCTTTGATTTCTGACATCCTACTCCTGCCAGATCTTTGCAGTGCTCTGCCACGGCTCACACACAAAGAGTTCCAAGCAGAAATACAATTAACCCCCAATTTTTTAGAAAGCATTGAATAAATAGATAAATAATAAAAGCTTCCCAGCAATTGGATTCTGAAGCTCAAGACAAAACTTCTCTGAAGTAGAAAATGAGTGAACACATAATTAGGGGTTTTCCCAAAGAGACTGAATAATTTATGGAAAGTTCCTGACATGTTCCTGACATGTTTGGTCCGGTTACACCTTTGCACAATATTAGACTGTGACATCACAGCACCAAAAGACAGTGTTTAAAAAAAAATCAGTTATTGTCAAGCAAACAGAGCAGAAGCTACAGAAACTGCTAAACTTAGACCATTTTCCTAAATCACTATTTTATAAGAGGAAAAGGAAAACATTCCTGGCTGTGTGCAATGTGTGCAGAAGTCACAGGATCCCACTTGTAACAACTTTCCTTCCCCTTGTCACAGCTCAAATTAATGGCACTTGGGAGGCAATGAGCAGAGCTGGAGGGCTCTGCCCAGCTCCTCCAGCAATTTCTTACACAAACTGTTCCCAGAGCACAGAACTGCTCATTCCTGGCCCAAGAGTCTCTCCACATCCAAAACACAAATTTTCCAATACCGATAAATGGATTAATGGACCATACATTTTGCAGAGACCTGCAGGAAAACAACTGTCCTCAAACAATGTGAGGGTACAGCTCTGTGTGAAGACACAGACACTGTTTATCTAATGGCTGGAAAGTTTACAAGAAAACAGCAAACTTCGTGCTGTGGTTGTTGAACTGAAGTAGTACTTTACTAGAACCAGGTTTTTTCGGTAATTTTGCGGTTGTAACAACTATTTTCTTTACATACTGCTATAGAAAAGGGACTCTTTTTAACTTAATTGAAGACACTATCAAGAATAAATATACTGGGACTTTTAATAAAAACAGTATGAGGGGAACATTCAAAGCTAAATAATCAGAAGCAATTTGTGTTCATGAGCAGAATGATGTGTCATTTTTTTTCCTTGCAATGCTCTGTACTGGATCAGTTTTGAGACTGTGGCAAACTTTAAACCTATCTTAAAATAATGAACAGCAGTGAGGGTTGAAGATAGTTTGAAAAATACACTGGAAAGAGAAAACATATGCCACAGAGTGTGGTGCAAAAGTCATATTTCATGCATGACTTTAGAGAATGTTAATAAGGATTAGAACCATACTTCAGCAGAATAACAATCAGTCAGAGAAGTGTAATTAATTTTTCTTTAGATCTCTGTTAGACAAAAATACAGGAGACATAGTAAACTTACCTATAGATTTTGATCCAGCAAAGAAATACAGCCCTTAAATACTTGTTGCAAATTGTACACTGTAACTGCAGTTCAGTACGACTAATTTGCTTTATAGTTGTTGATTTTATATTATAATCCAAAAATATTTTAAATTCAATTTTTTTTTACTTTGACCAATAAATATGATTAAGATAATACATCCAAAAACATATGTAAGCTGTGTATGGGAGACATATGGAAAGCAGATGAGTTCTTCATTTACATATGACCTAAAAAAAATCAGCTGATTACCAGAGATGGTACTTTATGGAGCTGTTTTGGAGGCAGAAGCATTGTTGCTAGCTCAGCACCATTTTAAAGTAGGTAGCTTGATCTCTTGTGCCTGAAACCCCAAAGTCAATGCAGCAGATTACATCCCTGGAACAGTGATCATTTGGCTTCACACGGAACAGCCCAGAAATGGAAAACCAAGGTCATTTGTTTCTAAACAGGATTGTTATTGAAAATCTCTTTTTAATATCCTAAGTGTATGTTATAGCACATGCTTATAGAACTGCAGTTGTGCTGTAACAATGCCCCTCCAACCATAATGACAATAAAGCCGTGCTCAGATTCCAGCGTGAGCCCCATGCTGAATGCCAAAGGCAAAGGCAAAACTGTGTCTGTCCCACTGCTGGGGAACCACACTGAGGTGGCAGCCACCTCTTCAAAATCACAAAGACAATTTTATCACAATCACAGATCATGGATGTGGCTTTTTAATTAAACTCCCCGTGATGGTTCTCTGGAGGCAAAGTTCCGGTTTCATTTTTTTAGCTGTAGCCAGTAGGAAAACAGTAACTTACCATCAGATACAAAACCTTGGCTCTGGATAGAAAACACAACCAAGAAGGGATGTTCCCATCCCAGTTTGCATCAGAAGTCAAAGCTGGCCTGCAAAGGGGAGCACCAGAAATGAGCAGTTCCTAAATTTTTTTAAAGCCAGACATTGTCTAGTCCTTTCCTTAGCAGAGGTGCAAACGGCGGGGGAGACTGTGGGAGCAGTGAGACAGCTTTTCCAAAGCTCAGCCTAATTGAACACACCACTGATAAATAAACACAATTTTTTTTCAGGCAGGCATTTGTCACAGTTAGGAAATTCTCACTCTTCTGCCAGGCTCCAGCTTGGCAGCATGCACAGGAATTGTTCCAGCAGAGTCCCCTGGCAGCAGTGCCAAGGTGCAGAGCTGCTGCTGCTGCCTTGCCCTGTGCTCCAGCCCTGCCTGGGAAGGGGCTGGGCAGGGTCAGCACTGGGCTGGCAGCTCTGGCTGAGTCCCAGCCCTCACCATCCCCTCCTGCACTGGGTGCAGGGCACACCTTCCTCCCAGCAAGGCAGATGGCAGGGAGACCCTGGAGAGCCTCTGCACTCCTCCAAGCCTTAAAAAAAAAAAAAAAACCCAAACAAGAAAACACCCAGTACTTTAAGTTCTGTATGCTATTTTCTCACTGCAGATGTAATTTGAGATTTGCTGCTCCAGCAGTGGCTGAGGTGAGCCCAGCCCCACCGGCAGCAGCAGAACATGGGGCTCATGGAATGCTCATGGAATCAGGAAAGGTGCCCACTGCCACTTCCAGCCGTGCTAGGACTCACTGCTGGGAGCGCGAGGCGCTGCAGCCGTGCCTGGCTTGGTGCTCAGGGTGATCTCAGGCACCTCCCTGTGCCTCCAGCCTGGAACAAAGCCATCCTCACGCCCATGGGGCCCTGGTACCTGAGCCCCGGGCTGGGCTTTGGCCGTGGTCTGTGGCCAGCAGAGACAGCAGCAGCACCCCAGCACAGCAGGACTGTGCCTGCTGCTCCTCACCTACCCAGCATTAGAGCAGAGAGAATCAGGGTTTGTTTCTTGGGCTCCACAGCCTGCACTGCTCTGCTGGTGCCTGAACTCGTGCACAGTACATAATTCTGTCCTGCTGTTCCACACACCTGGGTGTCAGACTCACACCCTTCAGCCCAGCAGTGATCTCAGGGATGTTCTGCCTAGATGCAGTGCAGGTTCAAACCCCTGTGCCAGGCTTGGTCCCAGAGCTCCTGTGCCAAGGGTGGGTGCTGCCCCACCGGTTCTTCTCCACTCCTCCCAAGGGCAGGAGCACCAAGATCAACAGGCTGGGGCTGGACAGAGCCAACATGGCCAGTGGTCAGTGCCTAGGAGTTTAGCAGACCTACTGCGGAGTCAGGATCCTGAATGATTTCTCCTCCTCCTTCTCCTCCTCCATCAGTATTTCTCCTCCCTTGCTCCAGAACCTGTCCTCCTTCCAGGAAATCTCTGTCTGTATCAGTGAAGACAATGGGACATGCTGTTATTGTTGGACTCTTGTCCAAAAACTCTTGTTCTTCTGGCTCAGCTCCTCTCAGCCAACCCTCCATGGGCCACTGTCAGGGCTGGCAGCACACACAGCCCAGCCCCACCAGCACTGCTCTGGGTGCCCCTGCCACCACCCCTGGGCCAGAGCAGTAATTCACTTCCCAACGGGAAATTAAAATCCCACCCTGCTCATCAGAATTAACTAATGCAGTAGGCACCAAGATTCTTCCATGATAAACCCTAAAAATGTAATCCTGTGAGATGTGACAACATTATACTGAGGGAAAAGGGCTGCAGAGAAGACCCCAGCCCAGAGGCTGTTAGGGGCATTTTCTCATCATCCTCAGAGACCTCATGATCTGAAACATCTGCATTGTCTTACACTGGTCATCAAGACCCACTGTCCCTCTGAACTCCAAATGTTTCCCTTCTCTGCTGCTTGATGCCTCCCTGGGTCACAGGACCTGGCTCACAAATCATTTCAGCCTTCAGAGGGGGCTGAGAGTGAGGCAGGGAGGCTCTGAAATTCAATCCCCAAAGGAGGGGTTTTTGTTAGGTTTTTTTTGGGTTGTTTTTTTCTTTTTTTCTTTGGTCCAAACAAACGTTATTTTTCTTTCAATGAGAATGCTGTAGCATCAAGTGCTGCTAATGCAGGAACACCAGCCCAAACTCACTGTGGGTGGATGTTTTTTCCCTGTTTACTGATCCACAGAGAAGGGCAGGACACGTCAAGGAAAGCAAGAGGAGCTGCTCTGTGCAGCGTCAGGGCACACAGGGAGGCTTGGCTCCCTCTGGAAGATGCAGAACATGCTTTATTTCCTACAACTTTCTGCAACAGATGTGTTCAGTGTCAGGCAGGACACCCCAAACTGCCACCACAGCTGGGGGAGCTCCGGGGGGAGTGGTAAACAGCCCTCAGGTTTAAACCTGGGATACTAACAGGATACTAACAGGATACCAACAGGATCTCAGATGCTTTCCGAAGCACATCGCTTACCACATCACTTCTGCTTGCATCTAACTCTTCATATCAAACCCCCTGGTATTTCAGTAGGGCTCTTGCCAATATTGTGATTCCCTTTTCAGTTTCACTGAACCTTCTCCCCAGGCCCACTCTGACACCACAGTGCTCAATTCACCTATCAGTGAATTGACCTGAGCAGTTACAGACATTTCTGGACAGGTTCCCAGGGCACACAAAGCTGCGTCCAGCAGGGTCCCTCCAGCCCTGGCCGTGCTGCAGAGGTGACAGGCTGACCCCAGAGTGCCCTGCCAGGACCCGGCAGAGCCGGCTGCTCACAGCAAACACGCTCTGCTGCAGGAAAGCCGCAGCCTTGCAGGTTCCCTTGCCTGCTGCTTTTTAAAAACAAGATGCTGTGTATGCTCCCTCCTGCACTCCGTGCTGGCAGCTGCTGGTGCTCGGAATGGAAAAACAAACACAGGCAGAGCAGCAGCGGGTGCCCCGCACCGCCGGCGCTGGGAGCGCTCCCATCCCGGCTCCGGGGCAGCCTGGTCCGCAGGAGACACGGGGAGGAGCCGTGTCCCGGGAAAAGCGTGTCTGGGACAGCCCAGCCTGCAGGAACCCCTCTGCAGAGGACTTGGAGACCTGCTGCAGCAAAGGGCCACGAGAGGTGAAGCCTCCGCCCGGGATGGGGTGCAAGCACCCACCAGGAGCACGAGGTCGCCAGGAGCCGGGGCGGGGGACAGGGAGGAGAAAGGGGAATTCCTGGAGGATGATTTCTTAAAAGGTTTAATTAGCACTGACTTTTTACATCTAAAATTACTTTTTAAATGTGCATAGAGATGAAAAATACAGAGGGGCTGGACACGCCTTGCCAAATGAGAACTGGTGAGTAGTGCTGACAGAACCAGCTTGTAGCAGATGACTTGGAGGAAGTTTGATGCAGTTTCTCTGCCAGGGGTGCCAGGCTGGATGAAAAGAAAAATATCTTAAAACTTTCCCATTCCATTGCTTTTGATTACAGCTTGAAAAAATACTTAATGCAAGGAGAAAAGTAATTAATTAGACTATACTCCAGAATGCAACATTCTTTCAAAATTTCCCAGACTTCTGTTTCAAAAATTACAGCAACCAGTATAAACTTCACAAATCCACTGAGGAGGCAACTCTTCAAATACCTGTGGTTTCCCACATTTTCCAAGGAAAACAAAAAGATTTATAGTTTCTCATGTTAAATCTGAGGGGCTAAACTTTGAAAGATGTACTTGCCCACCTGCTGCACATGTATTAGTTCTAGCTGAAAAGAAGTCAATAAAAATGGAGAAAGAAGAATTTGCAGAGCTGGTTAAGGTAATAAGATTTGTTTCAGAGCATCTGATCTTTAGACTAACAGACTTCCAAACAGTTGGACAAGTAAATAAAGCACCCCAGGGAACCGCTATTTGCAATAGGTTACCGCAGGGATAGGCACAAAGGAATTCCTGCACTAAGAAAGGGCTGGAGCTATGAAACTTATAATGCCAGCGCTGGGATCGATTGCTGACTTCTACAACACTGATCCTACACTTCTGAAAAGATAGGGGGTTAGTTCCACTTACTCTTTTGCCTGGGTGCAAAGTTTGAAGAAGCTCAGTGGGACATTTCACTACGTGATCCTACAGGCAAAACACAAAAGGAAGTATTTCCTTTAGAGGTCTTAGTTCTTCAGAGAAATGAAAGTAGAAGACAAACGAAATCAGACAGCCTGTAGATCGTGCTGCCATCTCCCTGGGGTTCTCCTGCCCTGCAGACACAGCTCAGCTGTGCAGGGTACAGGGCAGCAGCCACAAAGCGTCCGTGTCCCACGTCCATCCTGGCCAAGGGGGTGGAGGTGACACTGTTGTAAGATGCCATCTGATCAGAACTTCTTTTCTGTGCCTGACATGAATAAGGGGATTAGGACGGAGAGTTTCCGTGAGCTCACTCTGTGGGACAAAAGGCCCCGAGGTTTAGTGTCACACTGCCTGATAAAAGTACAGGAGGCTGTCAATCACAGCTCCTAGATACTTGTGTCGGTGACATAATCTTATTAGAAGATAAACCAGTGAAATCCTTTTCATGATGAAAAGTTACATTTAATTGCTCCTTGGCTTTTCTGCTTTTTCTCTTATTCATTTGTCCATTTAACTTTCTCAATGTTTGCTATTACAAGAATATAAGAGCATTCAGATCCTGGCCATCCCCACCACAGCCACGCTCCAAATACATGAACAATCGAGGTGCTGAGGGATGGTGGTGTCTGGCAGGAACAGCACCAGTTGTGATCTTTTAAATAGAAGGTCAAAAGAGTTACTGAATTAATTAGCATGAGTGCTCATGCACAGGGATAAAGTTAAATGTTTTGTCACTTGATTTAATACCAAAGAAAGCTGACAAAAAGACTAAAACATGGTAGAGCTCAGTCTCTGTACAACAAAGGAACTTTTAACATCCTCTTACAGCCTCAGTAACGTGACTGTTTCACTTTCAGATCGCTTCTTTTCAGTTTCACAAACAGGCAGCTGATGCTGGGAGCATGAATCACCTGAGAATGAATCAGGAGAAACTTCCCGGAGCCAGGAGGGGCAGACTGGGAGCGCTGGCATCGGCACCCCCCGTGTGCCCGTCGGAGCTCCAGCCTGCCACACTGAGCTGAGAGCTCGGGCAGGAGCGGGGCAGGGGCAGCCTGGGCACAGGGGCCAGGGTGACCAGGGTGACCTGGGTGAGCAGGGTGAGCAGGGTGACCTGGCACAGGGCTCCAGAGGACACTGCAGGGTCTGCAGGGATCACTTCTAGGAGAGAGGGCATGACAGGACAGGGTGGGACAGGACAGGCAGGACAGGACAGGGCTGGACAGGACAGACCTCGAAGCCTGGTGTAGAGGAGGAGGCTGCACTGCCACTGTCCCTGGACACTGCTGCTGTCCCTGGGCACTGCTGCTGTCCCTGGGCACTGCCACTGTCCCTGGACACTGCAGCTGGGTCACTTGCCTGGCTGTGCAGCCCCTTCATGAGCCTACACATGTGTATCTGCCCCGGACAACAGGCAGGAACAATGAAGTTCCACCTGAACGTGAGAAGAACTTCCATCCTGCACAGGTAACCATGCACAGGAACAGATTGCCCAGTGTGTAGGTTCTCCCTGGCTGAAGATATTCCAGAACCATCTGGATGCCATCCTGTCCATCCCTGTGCTCTGGGGTGACCCTGCTTGAGCGAGGAGGTTGGACCAGTGATCCAGCACGGTCCCCTCCTGCCTTTCCCATCCTGTGATTCTGAGAACAGCCAAATCCTTGCTAGGACAGGTTACTGTGCCCCAGACTGCCCAGAAAATGCCCCTGGGAAGTCAGTGACCACTTAGCCTGGGCACCTGCAGGCACCCAGCTCTTGAACCAGCTGTGTGTGTAACTTCGCCTTGTAAATAGCACTCGAGGAGATTGACTAAAATTGGCCAACTTCTAAATGTGGGACCACAGCCCAAGCCAGAAGCTTTGATTCTCAAAATATAGATTTTAAAGCATCATATAATTGCTACAATTAATAAACTACAAACATATTCTCAGCAAAAAACTAGTGCCATTTAGGGCTATGGAGTCCCACTGAAAAAAGCTTTATACAAAGCACCTGAGTGTCCATGTTATCCAAATTATTTAGCTACACAAATGTGAAATGTTCAAAGAAAAAATGAATTCCATTCATTTTATACATACTGTTCTTTATTTTATCCAAGTGCCTGTTGAACTGAAAACAAACTAGTACTGGGAGCTGAACTGCTTCAAGAAATTAAATGTGTAACTCTCTCCCACAACTCAGATGATCTTAAAGGAAACAAGTCCTCCAGAGTTCTAGAAAACCACATTTTCATTTAAGGACTAAGAGAAAAAAAATCTGACAAGTGCCTTAATACTTTGCTTGTTTAGTGAAAGTCCACATGAAAAAATTTAAGAGAAGGATCAGAGTGGCTAATGGCAGAACAAAAACGGCTGAAAAATGTGATTTAACATTGGTTAAATCAGTGGTAGTTGGTGATTTAGTGAAGAGACAATTGTTGCCTTACTGTGGTACTGATCACATGTCACTGGCATTCCACAAACACTTTGCCAATAGAAATCCAACTCCAGCTTTTGGCAGGGCAATTTCAAAACAGTGCAACATATTATAAATTAATTATCTTACTTACTATTTTCTCCCGAGACAAATGTTTCATGGTTATTTACAAAATCCTTTGTTACATTTTTGAATATTTAATCACATTTCATATCTGTCAATTCTATGTTCAACTCTAGAGACTCCCATTAGTACAACTGAAAGCCTGTCAAAAATATTTGCATACAGGTTATTTGCTGGGCACCCAAATACCAGTGGCATTTTTTCTGAAATCAGCAGGAGATGTAGAACAAGCTCAGCCCTGCTCAGCCCCTGTCCTGGTCACTCCCATTCCAAGGCTGCAGGGTGATCCATGGAATCAAACTCCTACAAACCAGCGTTTCAAAGGGGTTGAGGCAGCGGAGAGGGAAGAACGATGGGTGAGCTCAGTGCAGAAATTTATTTTTACTGATTGAACTTAAGCAAATCCAAGGAACAATTAGGAAGTGCTGTCAACCAAAGGCTGAAATCTAAGCAAGTCACCATTCAAAGCACAGTAGGCCCTTATAAACAGTTAATCCACGCAGCTGCAGTAGTTAAAGCAAACACACTGCCCTTCACTGCGCCATCAATTACACCTTCCCAGAAAAAATTACACAAACTTTGCAGGATTTTTCAGAGAGAAGATGGATTCTTTTGGAGACTTGAGGTCAAGGCTGGACTGTTTAAAGTATATTATTAACAAATAAACATTTATTGCAAAAAAACCCTATAGGCCTTTGGGGAGGAAAATTGTGTTATTTTTGGCATCAAATGACACAAGCCATTTATGACATGAATGGCTATCACCAACAGACTGATGAAATAGCAAATGTCCCCCACTTAACTTCCCTTGGCTTCCTGAATAAACTTTTTCAAACTCTTTTTTTCTTAAGAAATGGCAATAAACTCCATGTAATTTTGGTTTTCTCTCTTTTATAGCTGTTTCAAGATCTGTAGGTGGAAAGGGTTGAAGGTACTTCCAGATGGAAGCCGAAGACTCCCCAAAGGCTGGTGAGGTGATGAAAATCACATTGTTGGGATCCGGGGCAGTGGGCTGCCCCTTTTTGTATGTATTCCTGCCTGAGTGACAGTGTCCAATTCGCTTTGGATGGTTGGGTGAAAACCCTGAGGTTTAATTGTGGCATCCAACAAACTGAACGTTATAACTCTCCTCACTAAATGTATTCTCTACGCACTCAGACCAGCCCCTGCCAAAGCATGGGTTGATTTTTTTAAGAAAAAAGCCACAGATGGGAGAGGCTTCAATTACTCAAGACAACAACCACTGTTCAAGGGACAAGAATGGTGCCAAGACAGTGCACTTGCCTTGGGCCTGTTCTCCAGCCCTCCTGCAGGACACGTCAGCCTGTGAGCAGCAGGGCAGCGCAGAGGGACCACAGAGCAGCCTGCCCTGGCCACCAGGGATGCTGCAGCACCCAGCCCTGCAGCACCCAGCCCTGCAGTATCCAGCCCTGCAGCATCCATCCCTGCAGCACCCAGTCCTGCAGCATCCATCCCTGCAACATCCATTCCCGTAGCACCCTGCCCTGCAGCTCCCATCCGTGCAGCATCCATCCCTGCAGCACCCAGCCCTGCAGCATCCAGCCCTGCAGCACCCAGCCCTGCAGCTCCCATCCCTGCAGCATCCATCCCTGCAGCACCCAGCCCTGCAGCATCCAGCCCTGCAGCACCCAGCCCTGCAGCTCCCATCCCTGCAGCATCCAGCCCTGCAGCACCCAGCCCTGCAGCTCCCAGCCCTGCAGCACCCAGTCCTGCAGCATCCAGCCCAGCAGCACCCATTCCTGCAGCTCCCATCCCTGCAGCACCCAGTCCTGCAGCATCCAGCCCTACAGCATCCATCCCTGCAGCACCCATTCCTGTAGCACCCAGCCCTGCAGCACCCAGCCCTGCAGCATCCATTCCCATAGCACCCATTCCTGCAGCTCCCATCCCTGCAGCATCCAGCCCTGCAGCACCCAGCCCAGCAGCACCCATTCCTGCAGCTCCCATCCCTGCAGCACCCAGCCCTGCAGCACCCAGCCCTGCAGCTCTCAGCCCGGCAGCACCCATTCCTGCAGCACCCAGCCCTGCAGCTCTCAGCCCTGCAGCATCCATCCCTGCATCACCCAGCCCTGCATCACCCATCCCTGCAGCACCCATTCCTGCAGCACCCAGCCCTGCAGCATCCATCCCTGAAGCTCCCATCCCTGCAGCTCCCAGCCCTGCTGCTCCCAGCCCTCCTGTCCCCTCTCGTGCTGCTTCCCTCCGAGGGGAGCAGCAGCAGGATGGGAAGGACGCTGCACTGGGCAAGCCTGCACTCCCTGTAATTGCTCTGGAATCCATGGGGATTCTCCCACACAAAATGAATGCAGGCGCCATTATGGCTAATTCATCCTGCACTCACAGAACCATGCTGGGAACGAGCCCATGGGCTGCGAGGCGAGGCGAGTGGAAGGAGCTGGTGGAGCTGGACACCCCACAGAGTGCTCTCCCTGCAGCTCAGGAAACCCCACGGAAATCCAGCCACTTCACAGAGGTGCTGTGTGCCCCTGCAGCCCCACTGGGGACACGAGGGAAAGCTGCTGCTGGGGCACAAACTGTGCCTCCTCCGTGGAGTTTGGTTCCACAGCAGCTCCGGCCAGGAGCAGCAGGAGCCCCTGGCAGCAGGAGCCGCCTGCTCCTCCGTTACCAAAGGAGCTGTCAGGGCTAGTAACACCTTCTGCTCCCACCAGCTGAACCTCTTGTTTGCTGCAGCTCCAAGCAGCGAGCCTGGCAGCTTCGAACAAATAATGCTGTGCAGAGATAGCATTGCTGCAAGGTTACACTGGACTTCTTCCCTCAAATTGTTTTACTCCATTTGTGTTTTTGCACTGTTTAACCAGCCTCACTGCCGGTGCTAATGTTCAGGTAAAGTCTCACCACACTTTTCATATCGACTCCAGTGTGAGTGGGACCTGACCCCACAGGGTCAAACTCCAGAGGGGAAACTTTCCTTATTGCCAGATGAAGCCCACACCAAGATCCAACTCAGAAGACAACTCATGATAAACTGTGACTTCTGCTTAGGGTGGGTGAAAAACTTGAGCCTGTGAAAAACCACATCCCCAAAATCTGTACTGAGTAGCTCCACTGATTCCTCACTAGACACTTGCTGTCAGGTAAACTGACCTTGTATGACACTGCAAGCTGCTGCACGCCAGGGCAATCGGCTTCACTGGCACTGCTGGGGGCAAGGATTTACTGGCTCAAGCCCCTGCCCAGAGCCTGTGGAGTGGCAGTGCCAGCCCCTCTGTGCAGGGAATGTCCCTGGCTGCTGACAGCTGCTGGAGAAGGCACTGCCAGCCCCACAAGCACTCTGCATCCAGGGAGACTCCAAAGGGACATCAGCTACTGGCTCAAGCTTGCACGTACACACAAACATTCAAGGAACCGATATTTACTCTGCAAACCATGACTATTAACAGTGGGGTCAGGGAGATGATCAGCTCTTCCTCTTCTGGAAAGTCAGAAATGCTGGAAGACCAGCAGAGTCACCTGCACAGGTAACCTGCATGAGCCCATCCCACACAGGCAGGGAGCACCAGCTCGCTCCCCGTGCCAGCTGCATCCACCCAGCACAGCCCTGTGAGCTGCCAGCCACACCAGCACAGCTCCAGCATCCTGAGCATCTTTCTGCCAGACTCTCACAGGATATACAATTGTTCTGGGGTCAGTGCTGGAGGAGAACTTGGCCTTTCTCACTAATGAGCTTTGGCAAGTGCTGCTGGACCTTGGCTCCAGCTGCACAGGCAGACCCCAGCACCCAGCTGAGCTCCTCTGCTGGGGACTGGAGAGCTGTCCCCATCAAAGTGTCCCTATCAAAGTGTCCCCATCCAATTGTCCCTATCAAAGTGTCCCCACCAAAGTGTCCCCATCAGAGTGTCCCCACCAAACTGTCCCCATCCACAGGTGCACCACACGTGCTCCCTCACTGACACATAGGAACGCACCAGTGCCAGCTTCTAAAGAGCAGTGGTGCTTCTCTCCATCAGAGAAATCCCTGACTGTAACCAAAATTCTTTATAAGGATATTCATAATTTCTTCTGCAAATTCAATTCAATTCTGCTTGTTCCCTATCATACTACTAACATGACGAAAGTAACAACTGGAAAAAAAATACTGATGTAGACAGTTATTCTTTGTTTGGTTTTGTTTTGTTTTTGTCATCAGTGAATGGTGATTTGGGTTACACCAAGGAAGAAGCATGTGAAAGTAAACTTCCTGACAGCTACCAGGAGGATTTGGTCCTCAGCATGTGCACATAAATCCCATCAGCTCTTACTGGGAGAGTGCACGTGCACTCTTGTACATTATAAATAAAACACTGATTGCAGTAAAATCAGGAGCCAAATTCCCTCCTTTGATGAGCGAGGATGGCTCTCACTGAAGCCAATAGGAATTGCATGTTCACAAGTTCATGTCAATGTTTGCAGAGGAAAATTTTGTGCACATTAAAGAAAATATTATGTTTTGGAAGCAACAAAAATGACCTCCACAACAAGTATTCTGTTTGCCTGTTACAGGAGCACAAACACCAATCAAGTCCTGAAGAAATGTGCTACACCTTATTTATGCTCATATCAAGGGCATTTAATCAATTTGTGCTACACCAGTTCTGCTGTATCTGTGAAGAAGATCACTATAAAATTTCAAACCCAAGAAAATAACAAACTGAAATTAGTCACATTAACAATCCCCTTACCGTAATACAATCTCAGAAAAGTCTACTTGTTCTCTGCCCACGGGCAAATAGTTTCTGAAAGGTAAAACCCCCGTTCTGAGTGAGGTGATGAGCCGCACACAGGGGGCTGGGCTGGGCTGCGGGTGCCACTGGCAGTGCTGACCTCAACACTGCACCCCCCGAGACAGCAGACACTTATGGTGACTACAGATACTTCATTTTGAGGGTTTTGCTTAAAATAATCTGCATTAGAGCAGCACAACACACCACACGTGGTGTTTCTCTTCTCAGGTATATTCAGCACACGAAACAGGGCCATGGCAGCACATCCACTCAGGGTACGTGTGGGTTGTGCAAGAGCAGAGAACAGCACCAGTCATTTGGTTTTTAACAACCAGAGCGTATTTTGTGAAATGGCTGTTTCAGAGCAGCCTGCTGAGGCCCAGGGCAGGAGCCTTGTGCTCCCCCTGCTCCTGGCAGCGTTGCAGGGCCGGGGCTCGGGGTGCACAGCCACTGCTGGGATCAGCTCAGAGCAGCTGCAGGTCTGCCCAAGAGCAGAAGGGAAGGCAGCATTGTGTTCGAGAAGCACAAGTCTAGCTAAAGCTAGTCCAGGAATGTAAAGTAAACATAAGGTTGATATGTAAAAATATTTTTTTTAAATGGAAAAATTAGAGTATATCTCGATTTTCTATTGAATTTAAAGAGGCTTCTAGAACCAGTGAATAATTTGCCTGAACAAGGCACTGAAGATTCAGATCTATATTAGCATGTTGTAAACACCAACACTGCATTCCAAACAAAAACTCAGGCTCATTTTGCCTTACGAGTATTTACATATTTTTTTTCTTATACTCTCTCCTCTCAGACTCAGAAGTCTAGCTTGAGTTTCAACATTTATTTTAAGTTAAATGTGAAGCTGTTAATGTATTTTTTTAACTTAGTTGCTAATGGAGAAAAGTGATGTCTCCTTCCCAAATGTAACCAGTGCTGTTAAGGCTCCACTGCTGCAAAATGAGGTTATCTCCCTGTTACATTTTATAAAATACTGTAACTCAGAAAACATCCCTGCTTTCTAAATAAATTCTAATACTTTTTTATCAAAAAGATCAGTTTTCATTCATAGCTTTGGCTATACCAAACCACAACTACACAGTCCACAAGGTGGATATTCAATAAAAACTTCCTGCCCACTTCATTTAGTTATTTCAATTCACCTGGAGAAAGGAAAATTCTGTTCCTAATTGCACCCATTTATCTTGAGACTCCTATAGTTCCCTTGTTTGGCTGCTGCAGACTCAGCTGCTGGGGCTCACAACACATGGTTACTTACAACTAATCTTGTCCTTTGTTTCAAAACAAATGTGGAAATTTCATGTCTGCAATGAACAAGAAACTGTCATTTCATTATGAGTCAATCTTTGCCTGGTGAGTAATGTAATCACCCCAAATCATGCCAAACCCCCTTCCTACCACACCAAACCATACCAGAGCAATACCTGGTTTGTTTACCTTTACTGGAGATTGCTGATCAAGTCACTTCTCCGTTTTATTTATTTATTTGCTTGTTTCTTACCTAACACGACTTATTATGTGGGGTAAAAAACTGTAGGCAAAGAGAAGAATTTTTCTGTTTTTTGCAAGTCTGTCATCCGCCCTTGTACACCTTGTAGAGGACGCAGCAGCGGCCTTTGTCCATCGTGCTGGGTTTTGAAATCCACAGCCTTTCTCTGACTCTGCATTTTATGCAACTTTTGGCTTGGTGCAAGCTGGCCTAAGCAGTGTTAAACCCTTTTCTAATTTTGCCCTGAATTGTCGCTGTTGTGTTTACACTGCACCCTGTCCCCGAGCTGCCCCGAGGGCCGCGGAGCTCCGGCCCGGCAGGAGCGGGGACAGCGAGCCCCGAGCAGCCCCGGGAGCCCCGGGAGCCCTCCCGCTAGCCCGAAATGGCCCGGAACAGTGGCCAGAGCCACGGTCAGAGCCGTGGTCATTGCCGTGCCCATTGCCGTGCCCAGAGCCGTGCCCAGAGCCGTGCCCATTGCCGTGGCCATTGCCGTGGCCATTGAATGGCCATTGCCGTGCCCAGAGCAATGCCCAGAGCCGTGGCCAGTGCAGTGGCCATTGCCGTGCCCATTGCCGTGGCCAGAGCCGTGCCCAGAGCAATGCCCAGAACCGTGGCCAGTGCAGTGGCAGAGCCGTGGCCAGAGCCGTGCCCATTGCCGTGCCCATTGCCGTGCCCATTGCCGTGGCAGAGCCGTGGCCAGAGCGGCCCGTGCGCGCTCGGGCGCAGCCCCGGCCCGCGCTCCCTTCTAGCCCGCAGGGCCCCAGCGTTCCTCGAGCGCCGGAGCCTCCCAAAGCTCCCGCTGGCCTCTCAGGTCTCCTCCAACCAATCCCTCGCCATTTCAGAAGAAAGAGCTACTAAATAAAACTGAATCAATTCCTGTTTCTGCAAGAAACAGCAGATTTAGTATAAATCCAAATTTTGTCTGGAATGAAAAAAGAAAAAAAAAAAAACACAGCTGCGTTAGGAAAAGCATACTCCTTTTTTTCTCCCGAATGCTTCTGCCCAGATATGTGACCAGATGAAGCAGCCGCTGGCTAAATCTGCCCCCCCGTTTCAGGTTCTCCAGAGCAGTGAGCACTTTAGGAGATAGCAGGCTTTACAGACTGCTCCAAAACGGAGGGAAGTGACAGGGGTGTGTATTTACCTTGAAATACACTAATAACATAATTAGTTTAAAAAGAGACATTGAAATCCAGCTGGTTTATCATGATATATTATTGATTGTTGGAAGGTGGATGTATGCCTTTGAACTACCTCAAAAATTTAGACCAAAAAAAAAATGGACTCGGTTTCTAAACAGAATGCAAAATATTCCTGTTTGTTGTAATAAGTGAAGAAATTTTTGCAATGTATTTCACATCTATGATTTTTTTTTTTCTCAGGGTAGAAGTGAAGCACTATAAATTATACTCCTGTTAATTTAATTGCATATTGTCTATACTGCACAAAGACCTTCCCTATCGTTTTCTGCCACGGATCAGTGCAAATCGCGTCTTTCCATCGCAATGACTTTGTCCAACGTTACAGTGATCGCAGCAGCAAACCAAAATGTCTCCCCAAATCCTACAAACACATTCCATGGCAGATCCCCGCCTGCACTCCGGCAGCCCAGCCGCGGCCCGGCGGGTGGCCCGTGGCCAGCGGGGCCGAGGAGCCAACGAGGCCGGGCCGGGGCCGGGGCTGGGGGAGCCGCGGGGACAGAGCCCGGCCCGGGGTACCCGCAGGGACCGAGCCCGGCCCGGGGGGACCCGCGGGGACCGAGCCCGGCCCGGGGGAACCGCGGGGACAGAGCCCGGCCCGGGGGAACCGCGGGGACAGAGCCCGGCCCGGGGAACCGGCAGGGACCGAGCCCGGCCACTCGCTGACGTCAGCGGCTGAAATAACAGCAATAACAGCCACATTTCCTCCGTGCTCCTCTCTGGGGCTGCTCGGGATGCCACAAAAGTCTGATCGCACTCAGGAGTTTTTATGGGGCTGTTGAGACCGATGGTGCAGGGCTGGTGGGATTTTCAGAAAAAATGCCAGAGTGTTCCAGAGACTCGGAGAGGCATTTTTAGTGGATGACATAACTTTAATCATTGCTCCATGTCCTGGGCATGTGCTTAGGCTGCTCGTGTCTAAGTTTCACCTGGTTTCTGCGCTCTTTGCGCACACAAGGGCAGTGCCCGTCCGGCACGGGGCGAAGGCAGCTGCAGGAATCCCCGGTTCTGCTGAGCTCAGGGGGCTGCAGGGCTGCACCCACGAGCCCACAGCTCCTCCGCTAAAAATCAAACTGGAGCACTGGAAACGCATCAAATCCTGCCGTTAGCAGATCGCTTTTGTCCGCTGCGCCTGCAGCAGGACCCGGGAGCTTCGTCCCTCCTGCTCCGGGCTCCCAGCACACCGCACAGCCCTGCTCTGCGAGAAGTCACAAACCCGAGGGACGCGCACCCACGGGGAGAGTTTGCTGTATTTTTAACCTAAAACGCAACTAAACTGAGAAACATCAGCCTCTGTGCTACGCTGGCGTGAAAGCATTCCCAAAATCTGCAGCGGGCAAGGCTTCCCCGCAGCACCGAGGCTTCATGGGGTTCCCTTCCCTTCCTGCGAGGGACGTGTTGCTCCGTGCTGACTGCACAGCAAACACAAGCCACCGACAAGAAAGGACTCAAATAAGGGGAACAGAAATACGTGGTGGGTCTGTTTTTTAATAGCATGCAAAAGTGATGCTAAAAGAATACCTGACATATCTAAACGAACAAAAGCCTGAATATTTCTCTTTCTCACCCTAAGAAAAACTTAGAACGCATTAATGAAAAATTATGAAATAGCAGCTATGGGTGTTTGCTATCTGCTCCCTTGAATAAAAACCTCTTTTAGAGCCTTTATTTCCGAAACTAAAACAAGAATACAAATCTTTCTATAAATTATATGCATTGCTTACACATGAAATACATATCCTGGAACAGGCTTTTTGTAACATATATTTTTTTACTATCAGCAAGAACTAGGGCAAATCGTTATATAACACTGGGCAGTGAGAGAAAAACAAACCAGAAAAGCACAATCATATTAAAAAAAAAAAAAAAAAAAAAAAAATTTGCACAAATGGAAAAGAAATGTAGCTAAATACTAATGTTTTGTAGTAGAAAGCACTGTTATGAGCGATACAATAATTCATTTAAGCAAAGAACTAAAATACAACTAACTACCACAAGCCTCCTGTTTTTGAAAAAAAAAAAAATTGTGAGAGTTTCAGTTTGTCAGAAAGAAAACTTCTTTTAAAGAAAAAAACACAGTGTAAGTGTAAGGTTCCAAAAGTGCAGCAATTTGGAAAAGTTCTAATTAAAAGAAAAGAGATTCTGCTTGACTGGGACTTGTGAAAGCCAGCTTTCCCTGGTGCCACTGCTCCGGCTTTTTTTTTTCCCCCTTAAAAATCTTGCCATCTAATGCACCTGACCCTCAAAATCCTAGATTTTAGCAAAATAAGTACTTTGCATTAACTCAAAACATCAGTATGTACTCATGCAAAAATGTGTTGAATTCCATCTTTAAAAAGAGACCAAAATACATGCCCAGCTTATCCCACTGACATACTGATGATATTTTTGTGATAAATTACATTTATCAGGCATCTCTGACTACTTCAAACTGGGCTTGGGCTACTAATTCACCTCCCCCAGGACTTGCTGTAACATTCCAAGCATAAGGGTAGCTTCACACAGCCAATATTTTTCTTAAAAAAAAAAAAGAAAAAAGAAAAAAGAAAAACTGTTTTCACCCTTCCCCCTAATGTGAAATGCCCTCATCCAAGGATGGGCAGCAATCATTCCTGACCCAGGGAAAGGTGTAAGGTCTGATATCTGACCCATCAGAAGCTTGCTTTCATTAGAAAGATGAGACACCATTTTCCCAAAGATATATACACAGTACTTGATTATAGTCCTGGGAGTTCTGGAGAAATCTGACCTTTAAAATTACATTACTACGTACAGAAAAATCTATTTAAGGCAAATTTCAGGAACTGAGATATTTAAGTAAAGTTATTATCCTTTTTTTTTATTTTTCCCAGATATATGTAAATAGGACTCAGGATAACAAAAAGCGCCTGATAATTCTGATCCCTGTCTTCCTCCGTGCCGGTTCTAGTCCATCTCACTACCCCAGGGCATTCTCACTGAGCACACGGGCATTTCCCACCCCGGTGTCCCAGCACGGGCTGCATCCTCTCGCTGCAGCTCCTCCCGGAGCCCGCTCACGGCCCCGCTCCCCACGGTCAGATGGATAAAACTGCCCCTGTCCTGCACAGCCCAGGGGCGCTTGCACGGACAGACAGCTATTTTTATCCTCTAGCTTCCATAAACGAATATTCCTGCAGCTCTGAAAGGGCACACAATCCGTGTCAGCACAGTTTCACATGCTTGCTCTTTTGGGCTAATAAAATCTCAGAGAAAACAAATTCTGATTCGGCGTGTCTCCCCTCCCCTCGCCGTGCGCCGCTGCCGCTGTCAGTCCTCGGGGGCACGCACAGCAGGGCACCATGTCATGTCACACTAGGTGCTGCGATCCAACAAAGGCCACCATGTTGATATCTTTTTATTGCTCGGCAGCCTGGTTACCCCGTTTTGCCCCCTTACAATTGGACGCTTTTAGTGATATGGGAGGTTCTGAAGCGGTAACAATTCTGTTTTCAGTCAGGAAAGTTGTTTTTTTTTACAACGCAGTAGTCTCTGATCTTGCTTTTTGGATCACTAAGTACAATTCTTTATTTTACAGAAACTAAAGTTGGAAACTTGGAGGGTACATTTATATGCAATTAATGTAAATATTTACATTGCCAAATAATGCTTTTTTAGGTAGCCTGAAGACTATTCAACATTCTTTACTAATTAACAAAAAATATGTAAGGTGTTACTACCTACAGAAAAAGAAGTTTTACCGATCTACAACTACAGCTACCACAGGGTGGTTTATTTTGTGAAGAAATGAAAGGCAAAGCGAACGGGCTGTCTAAACCAGGCACAAGAAAACCCCAAAGGTGCCGCAGCCCCACAAGGTCGGGATGGCGGCAGCCCACGGGCAAGCCTTGAGTTATTCCCATGCACAGTGCCCGGGCCACGCAGGACTCTCTGGGAGCTAGCGAGGGCTGCAGCATGAAATAACATGTTTTGTTGTAATTCCTAAACAGGGGGACATTTATCTGGGCCATTTATACAAGAGTTATAACCCTCACAATATTTATACTCAGCATGTCATGTTAGCATTTACTACCCGTTTCCATGGAGATGGATTTTCATGCTGTAGCTATGAAATGCACATTGTTGCCACTAAGCCACTTCAGGCCTTTCTGGATGCCTGCTGAACGCCTGACAAAAGTTGATGCAAACCAATAGTTGTTGTTCTTTGTTTGTTGCCAGACTTCTAGCAGAGCCATATTATGTCCTAGTGATTGAAATGCCCATGTTCGCCCCCCTCCCGGCACAAAAAGGATCCTCAATTTAGGTGACAAGCATGAAGTGGGCTTCTGCAGGGGAGGGCGGCCCGGCGCGGGGCCGGGCTCGTCCCTGCGCGGGGCCGCGACGGGGCGGGGGCCGCTCCCGACAGCGCCTGACATTTGGGGATAAAGGCGGAATAAGAGAGAGCGCGGGTACGGCGGGGCCGGGGCCCGGCTCAGCGAGGGGCTCCTCCCGCCGTTCATCGGGCCGGCCCGCAGCGGTCCCGCCGTTCCCCTGCCGCTCACCGGGCCGGCCCGCAGCGGTACCGCCGTTCACCGGGCCGGCCCGCAGCGGTCCCGCCGAGCCCCGGCCCCGCCGCCGGCAGTGCCCCCGGCGGTTCCACGCCGGGCTGGCCTCGGGCCTGGCGGAGCGGTCCGGGACGGGGCTGGCGGCGGGCAGCGAGTGCCGCGGGAGCCCGAACAGGGCTGGGCCGCCCCATCGCCGCCCCTCCGACGGCGCCGCACGGTACCGGAGCGCTGCGGGCCCGGGCCGAGGAGCAGCGCCCTGCCTGGGGCGGACGCCACGGCTCGGTGTCTTCGGTCCCGCTCGTGCCCGCCTCTCAGCCCACGCCGGGGTCCCCGCTGGCCGTGGCCGCCACCCGCAGCCGTGAGCCCGGTGCCCGGCTGCCCCGCTCCGCCGGGCACGGGCTGCGGCCCGGCCGGGAACACGCCCGGAGCCCGGCCCGAGCCCCGGGCCGGTTTGGGCCGCCCCGGCGGGACTCCCGCCGCCCCCCGCGCCCTTACTGTTGGTAGTCCTGCTTGCAGTAGAGCTTGCGGTCCCGGAAGTAGCAGCTGGTGGTGAGCGCCTGCTGGCACGCGGCGCACTGTAGGCACTCCTCATGCCAGGAGGACTCGTTCACCCGCATCAGGAACCGGTCCGAGATGGGCCGCTGGCAGCCCTCGCAGACGGCCTGGTGCTGGCACTCCGACCCTGCAACGGCAGACGGCGGCGTCAGGCGCCGGCCCCGGCCCCGCCTGGCTCCGCTCCCAGCCCCGACACGACCCGGCCCCGCTCCCCGCTCCCCGTCCCGGGAGCGTAGTCCGCCCGGCCCAGCCGCTCGGTAACACCGAGCTCGACGGCTGCCGCCGGTCCCGCGCCTCGCACCGCTCAGGGGCTGAGCGGCCACGGTCCGCATCAGAGCGGCCGGGACCCTCGGAGCGCAGCCCTGGGCACCGAGCGCTGCACGGGGCCGCTCTCGGCGCAGTCGAAAAGCGACCGGCAACTCACCCAGCAGCACTCCCAGCGTGGCCGGCCCCGAGCGCAGGGGGTGGTCTTCCATTTTGATGCCGTCCAGCATCTTGGCGCAGTCCGGTGGGCCCCGCGGGAAGCACCTCTCCAAGGACTCGGGACCCGAGGCGATGTCCATGAGCGGCGGCGCGGCCCGGCGCTGCGGGCGGCGGGGAGAGGCGCTGCCGGGCGGCGGGGCCAGCTCAGCCCCGCGTCGGGCCGGGCGCGGGGACACTCTGCGGCCGGGAGGGACGAGTCGCTTTTATTTTTATCTGGAAGACATGAGGAGCGTTTCCTGCCCGGGCTTCCAGAGACGGGGGGCAGAGGCAGGAGCCGGCGCCGCCGCCCATGGGGCCGCCCCGCTACACGGGCGCGCACATGCCGCGCACACGGCGCCGGGCAGCCGCGGTGTCACCTGCTCGCCGGCAGCGCCGGACCCACGCCCTGCTTGGCGCGGAGGGCCCTCCCGGGGCGGGCCGTGCCGGGCGGAGCGCGGGCCGGGCGGGGCGCGGGGCTCCCGGCGCTCCCAGCCCCTGAGCCGTGCGGCGGCCCGAGGAGCCGCGCCGTTTAGAGCAGGGGCCGCGGCGGAGGAACACACCCCCCGGCGCCTCACCCCTCCTCAAACTTGCTGACATTTGAACTCCATTGGTGCGCGGCGTATCGCTGCGCCGCGGTGATCCGTCTCCTCGACGTCAAATAGTGCCCTGGCCCCGCCGGGCCCCCGCGGCCCCTGAAGCGCGGCGGCGCCCGGGGCAGCCGGCTCCGGGCACCCCGGGGCGGCCGGTGGCGCGGGCAGCGCGGGCCCGGGTCGCGCCCCCGCGGGCCGCGGAGGGGGAGATCGATCTCGGCTATCGGGGGTGGCGGATGAGCGGGGCCCGCTCCCCGCTCCGCGCCCCGCGCTGCTCCTGGCCCGACGGCGGCTCTCGGCTCCTGCCCTGCCCGGGGTAGGTAGCAGCGCGCGTCCAGCCCCGGGCTGCGGGCAGGGAGCGGCAGCGCCGTCCCTCGGGCCGTCCGCACCGGCGGGGACGCGGTTCTGTCCCTCGGACGGCGGCAGCCGTCCTTTTGGGGAGGGCGGCTCCGAACCGTCACGGCTGCAGCGGGAACGCTCAGGCGGAGCCGCGGCCCGGGGGCTGCGGTGCCTGTGTGCCGGCGGAGCCGTGCCCGCTCCCGCGGCAGCGCTGCTGCTCGGGCTGCTCGCGAACGCTTTTGGACGCGCAGGGCTCGGTGCGGTGCGCGGCGAGCGCGTGCGGGACAGCCCCGTCCCGGCTCACCGCGCCGGGATTCCCTCCCAGGAAAAAACCGACGGGAAAAGAAATCCTGCGTGGAGCGCCGGACCCCGCGCCGCTGGCTCTCCTTTCGAGTTTTTTTTTTTTTTGTTTGTTCGTTTTCGTTTCTATCTTTGTTTGCTTTTTCCCCCTGATACCGTTAAAAATCTAAATATGAAGAAATGAAAATCCAGAAAATATTATTGCGGAGGTTCTTAATATGCCATGACCCTGTCAAAAGGAGGAGTGTATTTTGTAATGCTCCCAAAATACTGATACTTAATAAGCAGGACGAGTGTTTACTTGAATTAATTAATGTTTCTATTTTGTGGGTCCTAAGATAAATTTTTTTAATGTCGTTTTTGTACGGAAAAAAAAAATCTTTAAAAGAAATTCGTCACTGTGTTTTAGTAAATTATTTTGGAAAACTATTTTCAGTTATAGAGCTTATTTGGTTTTGTTCTAGACAGTAGAAATCGGAAAATCTTAGTCCTTAATGCTGAAAAAATATGATTATTTAATTCTGAGATCAAGATAAAGACTTCTAAGATTTCACAGTTCAGTCAGCGATGCAAAAGCTGCTCGTTTACATTAATTTTTTATGTCTCCTTCCTATTTTCACGAAAGGATTCAGATTTCTCTATCACACAGGGCTTCCATCAAATTATCTTCTACAATTGAGAGGAAAATTAAAGCTCCTGTTTCTGGAGGAGTTTTCATAAATTCTCGCTGTAAAAGAACGAAAAAAACCCTCCTCCAAACCCAACGAAAAGGCAGCGCTGAGCAGCGGGACCGGGAAGCAGAAGGAGAGCCCCTAGCTCTGCACCCGCAGCAGTAATTCCAGCTTTGTTCGTGGGCTTTTACTCGCAAATATCACACTAGAGGTTTGTTTATTCTGTCCGTGCGTGTATACGAGCACTGCGCCGGGTAAATGTTATCCCCACTCCTGCCCCGAGAACAATTCGATGAGGTGTTGTATAGGTTTATATAATGCTTTTAACGAAAAACGAAATGCAATTAAAACACCCACGCCCAAAACCATCACAGAAATAAACCCAAACCAGACTAAGCAGCCCCACCTCCCCGCGGCTTCCTTCGAATTGTGCTTTTATTTGTAAGGCAAATCTCTTTGTTTTGAGTTAAATTTGAGAGCGGAACACGAAAGGCAGCCGGTCCCAATCCTTCCCGAACGAGACAGGAGGAAGGAGCCATCGGGTCAACTAACAACGGCCGAGCCCTCTGCACCGACTCCCCCCGCGGCCGCCGGGACGCGCGGCCCGGTCCCGGTGCCGCTCCCGGCCCGTCGGTGCCTCCCGGTGCGCGCGGTACCGGGGAGCGAGCGGGACCGCAGCCGTGAGCGGGACAGAACCGTGCGGAACTCGGGAGGGCCACGGGCGGCTCCGCACGAGGGAAGGGGCACGCCGGGCTCTCTCCGCATCAGCGTGCGGACGCGTGGGTGTCTGTGCAGTCTGTCTGTGCACATTCCCGGCTGCCTGGACGCGTATTTTCCCCGCTTACCGACGGGCACCGCCCGCTCCCCTGCTGAGCTGGGCAGGATCAGTGCCCGGCGCTCAGCAGGCCGCGGTTCGGTGCGGGCCGTGCGGCCGGCGGTGCGGGAGCGCGGTGTGCGGTGTGCGGTGCTCGGCCAGAGCGGGGCCGCCCGGCGGGCGCTGACCCCGGGCCCGGTGCCCGGAGCGGCGGGGCTCGGGCTCGGCCTGCCCCCTGCTGGCGTGCGGGGGCACGGCAGGGCTGCGGGGCGCGGGGTCAGCCGGGGCGAGCGAGCGGCGGGGCCGGGGCGAGCGGCGGGGCCGGGACCGGGGCGGGCGAGCGGCGGGGTTGGACCGGGCGCTGTGCAGCGCGGAGACCGCTGTGATTCCCACCCTTGGACACCCCGGACAGGTCTCCAGCCTAGCGGTGCGTGTCCGCCGGCCCCGTGGGGCAGCCCCCGGGCAGCCGTGTGTCACCCGCTCACCGTGTCCTGTTTTTCTCCACCCACAGTCGGACTCCGCAACTCGCTCCCCTGCGGAGCGAGGCCTTCCCCGCTCGCCAGAGCCGACGCCGGTGCACAGAACACCGCCCGTGGCGGGAGCGTTCGGGGAGCCGGGGCACCGGGCTGCCGGCACTGCGGACAGCTGCGTGGCTTCGGCAGCGGCACCGAGACCGGCGGCCGCCCCTTTGGCGACCTCGCTGCCGGTTGTCCATGGAGCTCTCCGTGTTTCCTACAACAGGGTGCTCCCCAGACTGGCTCTGCAAGCCCGCAGCCCCGACCGAGCCCCCGGCGGCGGCGCCCACAGCCCGGTCCTCCCCGTCCCCGGGCCTCTCCCCCGGCCGCCGCCGTGCGGGGCAGCGGCAGGGCCCGGCCGCCTTGGCTCGGGAGGAGCGGCACGACGGTGACTGATCCAGCCCGCGCTCCCCCCTCGGAAGGATGGATGTGAACGAGCTACTAAGTGTAGTTACTAATAACAATAACAATAAATTATCGGACTGCTGCTCAGTAATGCAAACAAATGTTTCGAGAGCCACGCAGGGTCTCCCCGCGCCTCGCAGGGGACCCACCGGGACCGGCTCCTCCGACAACCGGCTGCTCCCCGGGCTGAGGAACCGACCCTGATCGCCTGGCGGCCTCAGAGCAGGTGACAGGGCCAGTGATCGGGGACTGGCCAGCCGGGGTGGCCGATTGGGGAGGTGGTGCCGGCGGTATCGGGCAGAATGCGCTCGGAAGCCGCACGGCGTGAAAAGCGCCGAGCACCGAGCCGGTATTTTAATTAAGCAGGACCTCTTTGATATAGGCCGCTTGATGCTATCTACCTCTGCACTCTGTTCCCATCACGACAGCATTCGGGTAGGAAAATTGCTGAGCGAGGCGGGTCAGGCAGGGCGTCGGGGCCGCGCCGAGGAGCCGGAAAGCCCCAGGGAGCGGCGGTGCTGGGATCCTCACCCCGCCGCGGTGCGGTGCCGCCGTGCGCCTTTTCGGGGGGCCTGGAGGAACGGGAGCCAATTTACCATGATTAAAGGCACAGGCGAGGAGGCGCCACGCATTTGCATGCGCCTTCATCTTCCCTAAGTGGATTTTTGAGGGCAGAGCGGCAGACAAGCTTGGGCTCCGCATTCCCTTCGCCGGTGGAGCGCCCGTCCGAGTGGCCTGGTGGAGCGGAGGGCTCGAGACCCCGGCCCGCCCCCAGGAGCCAGGACCGGGCTCGGCACCAAGGCCCGCGCCTGTCCCTCCGCCACCCGGCCCCTCCCGCGGCACCAGCGGTTCCTGGCTCTGCCCGCGGCTAACCCAGCTCCGGGCACGACCCGCAAGGGCTGCGCCCGAGGTGGGGGCTGTTCCCCGGCCTCACCGGGCCCGGCTCTCGCTGCCCGCTCGCACAGCTCTTACTCGGGCCGTGTCCCTCTCCCTCCCTGAGCCGCAGCGACCCAACGGGCCGGGCAGGCGGCGGAGCCCCGCACCAAACGTCAGCGCTCCCTGCGGCCGGTCGCCGGGGCAGGGACCCGACGGGGCGGGCGTGACGAGCCCGCCTGGCAGCAGCGTGTCGCGCACATGTGCCCCCGCGGCGACCGATGCCAGGTGCGAGGCTGGGGGCAGAGTTTACCGCCTGTCTCTGACGGCACCGCGGGTTTCTCAGCCCAGGGGGGGGTGGGAGGGGTCCTTTCCCAGTTCAGGGCAAATATCTTCGTTTCACTGGGAAATTTAACCTCTCCTTGGAGCTGGATCCATTATAGGGGTTTAATATCCGCTCTTTTACAGCTCGGTGTTGTAAAAGGCAGCAGCCAGGTCTGTGAACTCTGACATGTGCAGCCGGGAGGGGCTGGGGGGGCTCAGGACCTGACGGCGCGGGAACGCCTGCGAGCGCAGCCTTTCATCTGCGAGGCCTCGGCAGCGGCCCCGCCGGCCGGAGCGGGACGGGGGCGGCGGCGCCCCCCACCCGTGCTGCCCTCCGGGCCCGCGGGGTTCGGCAGCCCCCGAGGAGCTTCAGGGGGTCTGGCGGTGCCCCCCCGGCTCCCGGGGATCGGGCTGGGCCGGCGGGGCAGAGGCCTTGCCCGCACCGGGGCCTTTCCCGCACAGAAACCCGGCAGGTGCCCGGGAGAGCGGGCAGGGACACGGGCGGGCCGGTGCGGGCGCTACCTGGCCCGGGCTGTCCCCGCCGGCGGGACGCGATCCCGCAGGGACACGCTCGGCAGAGCCGCGTCTCCCGAGCTGGCGTGAGCGGGGGAGTGGGACGGGAAAGGACGAGGCCACCCCAAACTCCTACTTTTTTCTCCCGAGAATTGCCAGGTGCGTGGAGTAGCCCGGGCGGGGGCACCGGGCCAGGGCCGTCTGGGAGGCATGGCGAGCGCTCGGCGCCGGCCGGGCGGGTCGGGCACGGGGCGGGAGCCCGCTCCGCCGGTTCGGCAGCCGCGCCGGGCTGTCCGGCAGGATCACGGCACCGCCGCCCCGCAGCAGTGTCTGGGCTCCCGGTGCGCCGGAGCCGCCCGACCGAGCTCGCTGGGAGCCGTCGGGCCGGGCGGCGGCGAGAGCGGCGGGACCGCTCGCCCGATGGAAGCGGGCTCCCGATAAGGGCCGGCTCCTCGGAGCAGGGGGAGCTAGCCGCTGCTTTGCTTTGCCGAGGCGCTGCGGGATCGTTTCTGTAGGTTTAATTGAGGAACCTAAATATACCTCGATTTCCAGGGGGGAAAAAAATAACAACAACGAGAAGTCGTTTCCTTTTTGTTCTGGGAGGCCTCTCCGTTATGACTAAGGTTCCCATCTCTCCCTCCGAGGGGAGCGAGGGCCTCGGCAGCCCCCAGCCGCTCTCCTTCTCCCACCGGGGCCGCTCCGAGCTCCGCCTGGGGCCGGTGAAGCCGCGGGCCCGGCAGGAGCGCTCAGACATCGCTTCAGCACCGCGCCCTCTGCGCGCCTACGCAGCGCCGCTTCCCCGGCTCTTCTTGAAAAGAGACATGAAAAAACGCGTTGGGGAGGAAGAGGAGAAGGGAAGAGAGGAGCGGACTCTGCCTGCAGAAGACGTCGCTTTTACGTAAAGATGTGAACAGCGGGAGCTGCAGTCAGGGGTGACGGCGGTGAGGCGGCTGCTGAGGCTCTGCGGGGCAGCCTTTGTCAATAGAAAACCATCACGTACAACGGGAAGTATCAGAAGCCGCGCGAATAAGCAGCGCTGCTCTGAGCGGAGCGCTCCGCTCTGGTTTGTATTAGCGATTATTGTGCTGTCATTAAGGAATGCAGGGGTGGAAGGATTTGCTTCGGGACCCGAAACACACGCGGTTCAAGAGAAAGCAAAAGGCTGCAGCCTGTGTGCCGCACAGAAAGCGGGGATAACGCTGAGCAAACCCCGAGAGAGGCGGAGGGGGAGCCGGGGGAGGCCGTCCCTCCCGCCCCCCCAGTCGAGCCCGGGCCCGGGGTTGCTCCTGCCCCGTTCCCCTCCCGCTCTCCAGCACCTCGCGCCCGGCCGCTCGCCGCGCCGAGCGGGGCGTGATGCAATTCCCAGCCTGGGATTCCTCACCTGCTGCCAGCTGATGGCTCGGAAGATGCACGTGAGGTTGGAGGCTCTTCTGGCAGCGTTCCCTTGTCCTCTCCCCTTTTCTTGCATGTCTGATTTACCTGACATGCCAGGTGCTGGCGCGGTGAAACTGGGAGCTGTTCCTGGAGCACTCCGGGACCGGAGGGCTGCCTGCACTACTGCCGGCGGGAATACGGTTAATTTTTCCTCCCATTATTAATAAGTTCAGCTTATTGCTTGCTGTATCTATTTATCTCTAGACATAAATTTAGGTGAACTCAGCTGTGGCATCGAATTGTTGAGAAGTCGCTCTCCCAAGGTTTTTTTCTGAAAAAACTCCTCTGATAATGCGGCTAAATTGTTATCATGGACAACAAGCACTTTCACCCTCAGCCTCAGTTAGCCAAGGACAGACGAGTCCATATTACATCCCTTCCCTCAACACAGACTTGCTCATCTCAAAACGAGGGACCTGCGTATTTTTCGTTGGAGTCGCGGTGACCGATTCTGCCTTAACCGAGACATTTTGGTGTCTCGGGGCTCCGCAAGTGAAAACGGGGAGAAAGGGTCAGGGCGATGGAGCAGGGTCCCCGTTCCTAGACTAGTTTCGTCTTTGCTGTTTCCATAGGGACTCCCCGGGTATTTCTGAAGTTCAGTATTTGTGTAACAGACGGGGAAAGATGTTCCCCAGGAACATGCGTCACATGCGTGCCCGAATAGTCACATTTAAGACAGATTGGAGCATCCTTCCAACCTGTGTGAAAGAGACTGTAAAGGGAGAACTGAAATCCTGGATTAATAACTTCAAAGTGTGATTTTCGATATGATCCCTGTGGATATGAACGCACTCGCGTTTTCAGTCACGGTCACCGGAAAGCTCGGTCGGGGACAGCACACCACCCTCGCGGTAATGATGTTATGTTTTAGACGAAGCGGTTCCGTTGCAAAAATTCTGATTTGTTCAATCACTTGCCCACATAGAAGGATTTCTGTGCGTGCTCAACTCCTAATCGTTGCTTAAGCCCGATTTAGAAAACAAAAAAACCCCTACCCCTCAATCCCGAGCAGCACATCATATATACGGGTCGATAAATTTACACTCCTGATTCTGGCTGCGGCAGTGGATTGAGGGAGAGGGGCACCACAGCAGAGCTCAGGCTGCGCTCCACGGCCGCGGACCAGACACGTATCAGAGCCGGCCCCGTACCAGAACTATCCCCGTACCAGAACCAGCCCCGTACCAAAACCGGCCCCGTACTAGAATCGGTCCTGTACCAGAATTCTCAAGTACCAACAGCACATGAGCCCCCGGGTCTTAATTTTTATAAGCGTCAAGGAATAAACCCATTGCTCTCAAACGTAGGGGCAGACCGGGTCCGTTGATGGGTTTGTGTATGAAGATTTTTGTAAGATTACTCTGGGGGCCGATGCAGCCCCTTTAAGCGACACCCAGGTTCTCCTCAGCGGTGAAAGCTGGTGAAGGGAGAGACGGGGGTCACAGAGCCAGGCGTCCCTCTCTGGCGCGGGGAATGTCAGAGGCACAGAGGGTCCCTCCCGAGTCGCTCCCCGCCAGCAGCGCCTGCACCATCCTCGGGCTGACACCTTCCACGCCAAAGAATCGTTTCCCTGCCTTTGTGTGGGAAGCGGGAGTTGCAGTCCAAAGTGCTCAGAAAATAGTGGGTAATTAGTAAAATAATACACTTAAACAAGACATTAATGAGATCTATTAAGTTATTGAGAAGATATTAAAATGTTGATGTTAAGTGGGGAAAAGCAGGTGTGAAGTTTGCAAGATTTTGAAGTTTCAACAAAGAATTCCACAAAGAATATAGAGAAACATTACACGTATCATTTTGTTGGGGAGTCCTAAAGCATCTCTGCTGCCAGAGCAGGCGGAACAGAGGGCAAAACACTGTACGGATGAGGAGGAATTTTCAGGGTAACATTTTGTTTCCTTGTGGCAGGTGAAAGATATACAGAACAGTTGCTATTGGTGATTAGACAGAGTTTACAGCGCTGTGAGTTATGGAACGGAAAACATCGTATCCTCGAACAAGAATGTGGGCTTCAAAAATACAATTACGTTGGAAAAAAATAGCATTCTAATTTCAATTACAATTGTTCTACGAGAGACAGATGTGAACTGTTAAAATGTTTATAATGTAGCTCAACAATAAAAAAAGAGATATTGAAGAAATACATGCCACTGATGGGATTTGATTGGCATGCTGTATTAATTACAAGAGTTTCACCTCTGAGACCGCTGTTCCAATCCCGACAGTGTCCAGGGAAAACAATTTAAAGTTTGTTTATATATTATAAAAATATAAAAATAAAAATAAAAATAAAAATAAAAATAAAAATAGAAATAAAAATAAAAATAAAAATAAAAATAAATATAAATATAAAATATAAAATATTAAAAAAAAAAAAAGGATGAATTTCACTATAGCAAAACACTTTTAAAGGAGCATGTGCTAACACATGTATTTGGTCACCATCCTACAACACTAATCTGGAATATTTACAGCTGCTACTACATGCATCGTTTGGAATGAAGTGAAAGATGTTACCAAAATTTCTCTCACATGACACACCGAGACCTGCATGTCTCCAGCAGGTGGAGGCAGGAATGCCGCTCATTGTTAGTGAATTAAGAGAAATAAAAGAATCAGCAAGGAGAAGCCAGTTCCAGTAGCACTAAACCAAGGTGCTCAAAATCCATCGCTTAGCCTTAGAGAGCTTGTCAGAGCAGTTTAGAAGCACGGGATCGTAAACTATCCTTTATTTTCATTCCTAGTGCCTAGAGTATAGGGTCCTTTCAGAACATTTGTGAGTTTTCTTTGCAGCTAGAAAAAGAATTTTCTTAACCTTAAAGCCTTGCTCAGGATGTGTCTGTGTGCAGGGAAAAGCCAAACTTCTCTCGACAGAGCATCCCAAGTGGATTCTGCACAGACTGAGTGGAGACATCCTCGAGCACAGAGCCAGAACCAACATCAATACCTGCATCTCCAGGGCGGGATTCTGGCTTTAGCAGAAAAGCTAGCCCCCTACAGCCATGGGCACCTCCCATCCCATCCCATCCCATCCCATCCCATCCCATCCCATCCCATCCCATCCCATCCCATCCCATCCCATCCCATCCCATCCCATCCCATCCCATCCCATCCCATCCCATCCCGTCCCAGCAGGCAGGGCCAGCATCAGCTGCCTGCTGAGGAATCCTGAGGGAGATATCAGGGGATTTGTGTCACCTGTGCACTGACTTAGGCAAATGAAGACAATCAGTTTGCAGAGAACGAAGCTGGGTTTGCAGTAGAAACACCAACATTTGAAGAACCAACTCGATGTAAGAAACAGCCTCCATGTCAAAAAGGGAGTGGTAATAAAGAAATCTGCACTAGGACAATATTTTGAACCATAACCCCATTTCAGTCTGTTCTACATGTTCTATGGTGAAGCATTTTATGTGATTTGGATACAGCTCCACTGGTACATTAAAGTTTATTGGCCTTGAAAACAATGGCTGCATCACTACTGATAGAAGACTTGGTGTTACACTGTCAGTGCATATTTTATTTGATCTCAGCCTTAAATAAAACTCAGACCTTTGGACTCCATACTGAGTTGGACTTTAGCCTTTTCCTGTAATTATCTCGTGTCTTGTTAACATTTTATGAGCACATCTGCTTAAATAAACTTACTTGACGTGCATTTGTTTTGGCTGTAGCCTTCTTCATAGGATAGACGTGCTTTTCTCTTTTTCTTTTAAAAGAAATAAAAATAAAGCTGAACAATGGGACTGCAAGAGGAATAAATTGAAATGTGGTGTTTGTTTCATTTAACAACGATACAATTCTCTTGAAATCAAATAGCTCTGACAACATTATTTATGAGGATTTAATATTTATGTGCTAAGTGTAGAACATTTAGGTAATTACAATTTTCAAGCATTGTTTTGTTTGCCAGTTTCATTGACTAATTGACATTAGAACACCACGGCCACAATGTGTTTGTAGAAATGGACTGTATGAAAGGCTGGAGTTTTAAATCTTTTTAAAACTATGCTTTTATGCTTTTTATTCACCATCTGAATGCTTCTAGAGGAATAGAATATTTTCATATTTTCCCCTGCTTGCATGAGAAGATCTTGCTTGTTTCTGTCTCCACATGGTCACAGCACGTGGAGAAGTGGCAGGAGAAGGAGGAGACCTGGGCAGTCCTTCCCAGACACCTGCCCAGGGTCTATGAAGGGAGAACACATTTCAGTCCTTCTGCAGCCAAGGGGCCCCACATACCCCCCAAACACTGCTTCAAGTATTTATCAAACTGTGCAGATTGAGTGCTCTCTGTCCCTCTTTAAAACAACTGATTCATCTCCTCTGGATCCCTTGACACCTTTGGACAATCACTGAAAGTGCTGTGTGAGAATCCAGAGCTGCCTGCCAGCCTCAGTCCCACCCCTCAGCCTGCAGAGTCACACCCAGCCAGCCCCAGGTGAGAGCAGAGGAAGGAGGGAACAATGTTAAACCACTTGTTTTCCTCAATTCTTCTCCTACAAAGTATTCCTGGTAAGGATTTAAACCTCAGATGCTGAAACTAAAACAAATGCAGAAAGAACTGGGCTAAATTAGATCTTGTCTTTCTCTATCACCTTTCTCCATGTGATTTTTAATAGAACTTGGAGCACACAGAAATGTATTCATTGTCCACTAGAATGCAGCAACTTCCAAATAAACAGCATCTTCATACAGCAATATTCAGCACGAGCTAAACCAAATTAAAAATATTAAACAAGGGATTGTTTAATGAGAGTTGCAGGGAGGGTCTCATTCATCTTCTCCTGTTTCAGCTCCAGTAGCTGCCCCTTGCACAAGCTGCTGGAACTGCTCAAGACATGCAGGTGCTGGTTGTGCTGCCCTGCTGTGCCCAGCCATCCCCTGCTCCCAGGGCCAAGTTCCACCTGGCACAGGGTCACGGAGACATTGGGAAAATGCTTCCCTTGGTTTTGCTGAGCTCTCACCTGGACATTCACCTGCCTCAATAGCAGAGCTCCGGAGCTGGCCAGCCCTGGGTGGGGCAGCTCTGCCTCCTCAGCGAGGCACAGCCCAAGCAGCACAATTCTGAGGAGCCATCAGGTCGGTCAGAAACTGTCCTGCATCAAAACCAGACCCCTCTGCGAGCACTTGACTTGAGTATTTTTTCCATTTCTCCTGGTTAGCAAAGCGTCTTCCCCCAAAACACAGATATCAACCATCCTTCACCAAGCCAGCACGTATTCTAGAATGTGCCTGGCTGAGGAACTTTTCAGGACTCATAGAAGAGGAAGGAAAATTTCAGTGCTCAAACCCCTATTGCCAGCCTCCCAGAATGCCTTCCTCATCTCTCAACTTCCCAAAAATATAATACAGCTATCCTCTCTCCCTTCCACTATATATTTAATCCCTCAAGATAAACAGCCTCCAACTTGTTACTTCTCCAAAAGTCACTGTTTTCCACTGGGTATTGTGCTGGCAGAGCTACACGTAATTATTCCCTGTATTACCTTCAAAGCATCAGGAACTAAATGAATTTTTTTTTTCTTAATCGAGTTAAATCAAGCGCTAAACCTGCACCATGGGAGAAATGCTGCAATCCTCAAACCTTTCCTTTCTCGCTTGGCTCCATCTACTGCTGCCGCCGCAGATTGCACACGGCTGAGGCACCCGCGCTGCTCTGCTTGCCACCAAGAACCGTTTAAAGGCCAATTCTTCAAGAGATTAGGAAAAAATCTGCTATGAAGGAAAAGACAAGTGCTGGTGCGTGTTTATCCCGCGGGGTTTTTACATCAGAAGTGTGAAGTAGGATAATCCAGTGGAAAGTGAGCTGCTTCTCGCTGAAAAGCATTTTGGAGCCAGTTTAATAACCCACTATGAGACCACACATCAAAACCCTATTTATTTAGGGAGCTAATTGAAACGGAGCCGGTGAGGAGGAGCCGGCATCAGAAGGAGATGCGGGAGGATCAGAGGGCGGCGGTGTCTGCGGGCAGGAGCAGCAGAGCCGGGGCTGGCAGCGTCACCCCAGCGCTCCACGGCAGCACGGCGGCTCTGCCAGGGGAGGCTTCGGCTGCTCGAGCCTCTGGGGGATTTCCCTGAGCGGGGATACAGCTCTGCTTCCAACAGCCCTGCTCCCACCAGCGCTGGCACTCTGCTCCTGCTCCTTCCCAGCTCTGCCAGGAGCGTGGCTGCAGAGCCAGGCTGTGCCAAAACCCGAGTGCAGAGCCAGGCTGTGACACAAACCCGAGTGCAGAGCCAGGCTGTGCCAAAACCCGAGTGCAGAACCAGGCTGTGACACAAACAGAGTGCAGAGCCAGGCTGTGACACAAACAGGAGTGCAGAGCCAGGCTGTGACAAGAACCTGAGTGCAGAGCCAGGCTGTGACACAAACCCGAGTGCAGAGCCAGGCTGTGACACAAACCCGAGTGCAGAGCCAGGCTGTGACAATAACCTGAGTGCAGAGCCAGGCTGTGACACAAACCCGAGTGCAGAGCCAGGCTGTTCCCCTGCCAGCACCACCAAACACAGGGCTGATGGCATTTCACACATAGCTGGACTGAACTGACTGGGATTGTTTGATTGGTGCTTTTTGGTCTGTGCTGGGGGATATTGTAAGATTGTTATTACCAAAGGGAGAAAAGGAATGTCAGGTTGGAAAAGCCTGCCATCATACAAACTTCAACGAGCATTTTTGGGCAAATTCTTATTCAGCAAAAAGCTTCAAGCCAGTTTCTTAAAATCCACTCAGGTGGTTTTAAACCATTAGTGTCAATAAGTAAAGTTTGAGCTCCTCCTGCCTTCAGAATAGCATGAGGGCACTCAGTGCTGGCTGTGAGTGCAAGGACTGTAATCTCAGTGCAGGGAATCTCACTGAGGGCTCCTGGGGTGGAGTTCTAAAGGCTGTATTGAATGTCATGGTGCCTGGTGACAAAACCCCAGTACTGTGTATAGGGGGGGTCACAGTCACATTTAAGAAAAACTGAGTAAAAGTGCCATGAGACAAACAGCTGCATTTTGCCTTTCATTTTCACTTTGGAACAGCATTTTGAGGCTGATGTTTTAGAGAATTTAGTTTAAAAACTTTGAAGTGAAGCAGCCAGTGTCAAGCAGTTCCCTTCACTATGGTCCCCTCCTCCCAGCATGGGGCAGATACTCCAAGGTAAAACTTGCTCTACTTATGTTAAACTGATAGTGCAAGTAGAGAAATCTTTTCCCTCTTGGTTTAAATGAATCCTTGCCACTTAAGTTCATGTTTATTTTTATAATATGGACTCTCTGTCATTTATTGCTCCCAAAGCGACTCCAAATACCAGGCTGGTTATGAGTGAACCTGGGAATATACTTCTGAATTGCTTGTGATTTATCCTGGTTCTGATCACGTAATAGCACAGCTCTTCTGAAGCCTCTTCAAGGCCATTAATTATTAATTTCTGTACTTTGTGTTGCACCACGTGACAGTTACAGTGGCTGTGGGTAGGAATTACTGTCTCTGTGCTCCCCAGTAACAGCACTGTCATTGGGAATTTTGTATTTCAGGCTAACTGCTGAGTGGCTTGGGGAGAATTTTAGTCCGTCCCCAGCAAGCACATACGTGCCATTTAAAACAAGCAACTTGCTGTGCAAACATGCAGTGCACTTCTGAGGGGCCTCAGACCTCAGTGTAGCCCTGACTGAAGTAATACCACAGCAGGATGACCCTACACACGAGCAAGTCCTCATTCCTCAGAGCCAACAGCTCTTACCTCATGTAGCTCCTTGGGGAAACCAGCGGACCCAAGCAGGTAACAGAGCCTGGGTGTGTCCGTGCCCAGCTGTGCTGGGGGCACCTCCCACAGCCCCAGACAAGCAGTGCCAGCACAGAGCCCTGGGCTAAAATGGACCTGTGCCTCTGCCCTGCTCTGCCTCCTGCAGCCACATTCCCCTGGGAGTCAGAGATTTCCCCACCCTGGCTGTGCGTTCTGCCACTCTGTGGGACCAGACCCCTGCACCAAGGATGGGCACAAGGGGTCCATGCACAGGACCTTCAGCAGCCACCAGAGAAGAGCCTTCCCTCCCCCCTTCCTCCTCAGTTACTGAATCTGTTTAAACTAGGGGAGAGGGGTGAGGAAGTGAGACCTTTTGGAGAAGTCACATAGAGTTTGTTTTCCTTGGGGGTTTATATCAACACTGGTCTTGACATTTTGCCTCTTATTATGTGTGGCTCTTTAAAAGGTGAAATAATATTTTCTTTTGCTTGAGAAAAGGACAAAGTTCAGACAAGGCGCTCAACCCCAAATCATTTTCTTCTTTCCCAACAGTTTACACATTGTGTATGCCATGGTTCTGCATAAAGCACAGCTCTGCAAACAGGAGAGTGGCAGAGAGACCCAGCAGCCCCAGGCCCAGCCAGCCCACCTGTCCCTGGCACCCTGCCCTGCTCCATGGGCAGGAGGAGCACAGGAGCCTGTCCCAGAGAGAGGGGACTGACTGCAACAGGTCCAGAGTGCCCAGACCTGATCCCAGCTGGCACAGACCTGATCCCAGCTGGCACAGACCTGATCCAGCTGGCACAGACCCTGATCCCAGCTGCCCACAGAGCCTGATCCCAGCTGGCACTGACCTGATCCCAGCTCCTCACAGACCCTGATCCCAGCTGGCACAGACCTGATCCCAGCTGGCACTGACCTGATCCCAGCTGGCACAGACCCTGATCCCAGCTGGCACTGACCTGATCCCAGCTGGCACTGACCCTGATCCCAGCTGGCACAGACCTGATCCCAGCTGGCACTGACCCTGATCCCAGCTGGCACTGACCTGATCCCAGCTGGCACAGACCTGATCCCAGCTGGCACTGACCTGATCCCAGCTCCTCACAGACCCTGATCCCAGCTGGCACAGACCTGATCCAGCTGGCACAGACCCTGATCCCAGCTGGCACTGACCTGATCCCAGCTGGCACAGACCCTGATCCCAGCTGGCACTGACCTGATCCCAGCTGGCACTGACCCTGATCCAGCTGGCACAGACCTGATCCCAGCTGGCACTGACCTGATCCCAGCTGGCACAGACCTGATCCCAGCTGGCACAGACCCTGATCCCAGCTGGCACAGACCTGATCCCAGCTGGCACAGACCTGATCCAGCTGCATACACACCCTGATACAAGCTGGCACTGACCAGATCCCAGCTGGCACTGACCAGATCCCAGCTGGCACAGACCTGATCCCAGCTGGCACAGACCTGATCCCAGCTGGCACAGACCCTGATCCCAGCTGGCACAGACCTGATCCCAGCTGGCACTGACCTGATCCCAGCTGGCACTGACCTGATCCCAGCTGGCACAGACCCTGATCCCAGCTGGCACAGACCTGATCCCAGCTGGCACAGACCTGATCCAGCTGGCACAGACCCTGATCCCAGCTGGCACAGACCTGATCCCAGCTGGCACTGACCTGATCCCAGCTGGCACAGACCTGATCCCAGCTCCTCACAGACCCTGATCCCAGCTGGCACAGACCCTGATCCCAGCTCCTCACAGACCCTGATCCCAGCTGGCACAGACCCTGATCCCAGCTGGCACAGAACTGATCCCAGCTGGCACAGAACTGATCCCAGCTGGCACAGACCTGATCCCAGCTGGCACTGACCTGATCCCAGCTGGCACAGAACTGATCCCAGCTGGCACAGAACTGATCCCAGCTGGCACTGACCTGATCCCAGCTGGCACTGACCAGATCCCAGCTGGCACAGACCTGATCCCAGCTGGCACAGAACTGATCCCAGCTGGCACTGACCTGATCCCAGCTGGCACAGACCTGATCCAGCTGGCACAGACCTGATCCCAGCTGGCACAGACCCTGATCCCAGCTGGCACAGACCTGATCTCAGCTGGCACAGACCTGATCCAGCTGGCACAGACCCTGATCCCAGCTGGCACTGACCCTGATCCCAGCTGGCACAGACCTGATCCCAGCTGGCACAGACCTGATCCAGCTGGCACAGACCCTGATCCCAGCTGCCCACAGAGCCTGATCCCAGCAGGCACTGACCTGATCCCAGCTGGCACAGACCCTGATCCCAGCTGGCACTGACCTGATCCCAGCTCCTCACAGACCCTGATCCCAGCTGGCACAGACCTGATCCAGCTGGCACAGACCTGATCCCAGCTGGCACAGACCTGATCCCAGCTGGCACAGAACTGATCCCAGCTGGCACTGACCTGATCCCAGCTCCTCACAGACCCTGATCCCAGCTGGCACAGACCTGATCCCAGCTGGCACTGACCCTGATCCCAGCTGGCACTGACCTGATCCCAGCTCCTCACAGACCCTGATTCCAGCTGGCACAGACCTGATCCCAGCTGGCACTGACCCTGATCCCAGCTCCTCACAGACCTGATCCCAGCTCCTCACAGACCCTGATTCCAGCTGGCACTGACCCTGATCCCAGCTGGCACTGACCCTGATCCCAGCTGGCACAGACCTGATCCAGCTGGCACAGACCCTGATCCCAGCTGACCACAGAGCCTGATCCCAGCTGGCACTGACCTGATCCCAGCTGCCCACAGAGCCTGATCCCAGCTGGCACTGACCTGATCCAGCTGGCACAGACCTGATCCCAGCTGGCACAGACCTGATCCAGCTGGCACAGACCCTGATCCCAGCTGGCACTGACCTGATCCCAGCTCCTCACAGACCCTGATCCCAGCTGGCACAGACCTGATCCAGCTGGCACAGACCCTGATCCCAGCTGGCACTGACCTGATCCCAGCTCCTCACAGACCCTGATCCCAGCTGGCACAGACCTGATCCCAGCTGGCACTGACCCTGATCCCAGCTGGCACAGACCTGATCCCAGCTCCTCACAGACCCTGATCCCAGCTGGCACTGACCTGATCCCAGCTGGCACAGACCTGATCCAGCTGGCACAGACCTGATCCCAGCTGGCACAGACCTGATCCCAGCTGGCACTGACCTGATCCAGCTGGCACAGACCCTGATCCCAGCTGCCCACAGAGCCTGATCCCAGCTGGCACTGACCTGATCCCAGCTCCTCACAGACCCTGATCCCAGCTGGCACAGACCTGATCCCAGCTGGCACTGACCTGATCCCAGCTGGCACAGACCCTGATCCCAGCTGGCACTGACCTGATCCCAGCTGGCACTGACCCTGATCCCAGCTGGCACAGACCTGATCCCAGCTGGCACTGACCCTGATCCCAGCTGGCACTGACCTGATCCCAGCTGGCACAGACCTGATCCCAGCTGGCACTGACCTGATCCCAGCTCCTCACAGACCCTGATCCCAGCTGGCACAGACCTGATCCAGCTGGCACAGACCCTGATCCCAGCTGGCACTGACCTGATCCCAGCTGGCACAGACCTGATCCAGCTGGCACAGACCCTGATCCCAGCTGGCACAGACCTGATCCCAGCTGGCACTGACCTGATCCCAGCTGGCACAGACCTGATCCCAGCTCCTCACAGACCCTGATCCCAGCTGGCACAGACCCTGATCCCAGCTCCTCACAGACCCTGATCCCAGCTGGCACAGACCTGATCCCAGCTCCTCACAGACCCTGATCCCAGCTGCCCACAGAGCCTGATCCCAGCTGGCACAGACCTGATCCCAGCTGGCACAGACCCTGATCCCAGCTGGCACAGACCTGATCCCAGCTGGCACTGACCCTGATCCCAGCTGGCACTGACCTGATCCCAGCTGGCACAGAACTGATCCCAGCTGGCACAGAACTGATCCCAGCTGGCACTGACCTGATCCCAGCTGGCACTGACCAGATCCCAGCTGGCACAGACCTGATCCCAGCTGGCACAGAACTGATCCCAGCTGGCACTGACCTGATCCCAGCTGGCACAGACCTGATCCAGCTGGCACAGACCTGATCCCAGCTGGCACAGACCCTGATCCCAGCTGGCACAGACCTGATCTCAGCTGGCACAGACCTGATCCAGCTGGCACAGACCCTGATCCCAGCTGGCACAGACCTGATCCCAGCTGGCACAGACCTGATCCAGCTGGCACAGACCCTGATCCCAGCTGCCCACAGAGCCTGATCCCAGCTGGCACTGACCTGATCCCAGCTGGCACAGACCCTGATCCCAGCTGGCACTGACCTGATCCCAGCTCCTCACAGACCCTGATCCCAGCTGGCACAGACCTGATCCAGCTGGCACAGACCTGATCCCAGCTGGCACAGACCTGATCCCAGCTGGCACAGAACTGATCCCAGCTGGCACTGACCTGATCCCAGCTCCTCACAGACCCTGATCCCAGCTGGCACAGACCTGATCCCAGCTGGCACTGACCCTGATCCCAGCTGGCACTGACCTGATCCCAGCTCCTCACAGACCCTGATTCCAGCTGGCACAGACCTGATCCCAGCTGGCACTGACCCTGATCCCAGCTCCTCACAGACCTGATCCCAGCTCCTCACAGACCCTGATTCCAGCTGGCACTGACCCTGATCCCAGCTGGCACTGACCCTGATCCCAGCTGGCACAGACCTGATCCAGCTGGCACAGACCCTGATCCCAGCTGCCCACAGAGCCTGATCCCAGCTGGCACTGACCTGATCCCAGCTGCCCACAGAGCCTGATCCCAGCTGGCACTGACCTGATCCAGCTGGCACAGACCTGATCCCAGCTGGCACAGACCTGATCCAGCTGGCACAGACCCTGATCCCAGCTGGCACTGACCTGATCCCAGCTCCTCACAGACCCTGATCCCAGCTGGCACAGACCTGATCCAGCTGGCACAGACCCTGATCCCAGCTGGCACTGACCTGATCCCAGCTCCTCACAGACCCTGATCCCAGCTGGCACAGACCTGATCCCAGCTGGCACTGACCCTGATCCCAGCTGGCACAGACCTGATCCCAGCTCCTCACAGACCCTGATCCCAGCTGGCACTGACCTGATCCCAGCTGGCACAGACCTGATCCAGCTGGCACAGACCTGATCCCAGCTGGCACAGACCTGATCCCAGCTCCTCACAGACCCTGATCCCAGCTGGCACAGACCTGATCCCAGCTGGCACTGACCTGATCCCAGCTGGCACAGACCTGATCCCAGCTGGCACTGACCTGATCCCAGCTCCTCACAGAGCCTGATTCCAGCTGGCAGGTGCCCCTGGCCAGCACAGCCCCCTGTGCCCCCAGCCCCATCAGCTGTGCCCAGCAGGAGCCTCCTTTGCCCCAGTCTGGCAAAGAACTCAGACATGAAATTCCTGTCCTGAGCAGGAGTCCCAGATCAGGAAGAAGCCTACCTCACCCATATTGATGTGTAATTAGGGTCCATCTGAACCCACTGGAAACTCACCAGTGCTGACTGGGGAAATAAAGTGTTTTGTAATTGGAAAACTGGGGTTGATTCTTAGTATGAAGTTGTAGTTCATTTTTGGATTAACCAAAGTTTGCCCCTTCTGCTGCCCTTTGCAGTATTTTTATGTATATTTAATTAAAGATTATAGAATTTGGGATTGATAATATAATATTTAAGTTATAATGTACCAATTGCTATAGACACAGATAATGGAGTTATAAGCACAGTGAATTACTTATTTGCAGAATTATTTCACCCCAATATATAATTGTAACCTAATAAATCTGCATCATGTAAAATCAAGTGAAAACAGATCTAAATAATAATCTGAAAACTTCTTATAATAAAATGGGATTTTTCTGTAACATATGCATTTCTATTTTAGACAGGTTTTTTTTCAGTTCTTTTAGAAATACATTTTACAGACAGTCAGTCTTCAAGCAATATCAACCCATAAAACATGTATCAACAAAGAGTTTGCAAATGTCTCCTAGAGCCACATAGCTGTGGGTGATAAGGAATCAGCACTGAGGCACACCAAGCTCTCGAGGTCACCCACAGCGAGGGAACCTGCCCAGCTCCGAGGCACTGGCCCACAGCATTACCTCAAACCAGCTGTTCAAATGCTGTAGGACATGCCAGGGACCTCTGACCCACAGGTGAAGAGGGAATGAACAAAAATCACAATTCCCCAATTATTCGGAGGTGAAATGTGACACTGGAGTTAGTGCTCACCAATCAGGTTAACAAGTTAGCTGAAACTTTATCTTTCTGTACTTAAATTACTGGGAAATCATCTTGCTGCCCTGATGGAGGAGATACCAATCATCCCCTGCTTACCCAAGGGCTGCAGGGTCGCCCACTGTCCAGGAGCAGCAGCTGTGGCTGCCTTGGGATGGCCCTGGCTGCCCCCAGCCTCCAGCCCAGCTCCCAGCCCAGCTCCCAGCTCAGCTCACAACTCCCAGCCCAGCTCCCAGCTCCCAGCTCCCAGCTCCCAGCTCCCAGCTCAGCTCCCAGCTCCCAGCCCAGCTCCCAGCTCAGCTCACAACTCCCAGCCCAGCTCCCAGCTACCAGCTCCCAGCTCAGCTCCCAGCTCAGCTCCCAGCCCAGCTCCCAGCTCAGCTCCCAGCTCAGCTCCCAGCTCAGCTTCCAGCTCAGCTCCCAGCTCCCAGCCCAGCTCCCAGCTCCCAGCTCTCAGCTCCCAGCTCAGCTCCCAGCTCTCAGCTCAGCTCCCAGCTCCCAGCTCCCAGCTCTCAGCCCAGCTCCCAGCTACCAGCTCCCAGCTCAGCTCCCAGCTCAGCTCCCAGCCCAGCTCCCAGCTCAGCTCCCAGCTCAGCTCACAACTCCCAGCCCAGCTCCCAGCTCCCAGCTCCCAGCTCCCAGCTCCCAGCTCAGCTCCCAGCTCCCAGCCCAGCTCCCAGCTCAGCTCACAACTCCCAGCCCAGCTCCCAGCTACCAGCTCCCAGCTCAGCTCCCAGCTCAGCTCCCAGCCCAGCTCCCAGCTCAGCTCCCAGCTCCCAGCCCAGCTCCCAGCTCAGCTCACAACTCCCAGCCCAGCTCCCAGCTCCCAGCTCCCAGCTCCCAGCTCCCAGCTCAGCTCCCAGCTCCCAGCCCAGCTCCCAGCTCAGCTCACAACTCCCAGCCCAGCTCCCAGCTACCAGCTCCCAGCTCAGCTCCCAGCTCAGCTCCCAGCCCAGCTCCCAGCTCAGCTCCCAGCTCAGCTCCCAGCTCAGTTTCCAGCTCAGCTCCCAGCTCCCAGCCCAGCTCCCAGCTCCCAGCTCTCAGCTCCCAGCTCAGCTCCCAGCTCTCAGCTCAGCTCCCAGCTCCCAGCTCCCAGCTCTCAGCCCAGCTCCCAGCTACCAGCTCCCAGCTCAGCTCCCAGCTCAGCTCCCAGCCCAGCTCCCAGCTCAGCTCCCAGCTCAGCTCCCAGCTCAGCTCCCAGCCCAGCTCCCAGCTCCCAGCTCAGCTCCCAGCTCAGCTCCCAGCTCAGCTTCCAGCTCAGCTCCCAGCTCCCAGCCCAGCTCCCAGCTCTCAGCTCTCAGCTCCCAGCTCAGCTCCCAGCTCTCAGCTCAGCTCCCAGCTCCCAGCTCCCAGCTCTCAGCCCAGCTCCCAGTTCAGCTCCCAGCTCCCAGCCCAGCTCCCAGCTCAGCTCCCAGCTCAGCTCCCAGCTCCCAGCTCAGCTCCCAGCTCCTAGCTCTCAGCTCAGCTCCCAGCTCCCAGCTCCCAGCTCAGCTCCCAGCTCCCAGCTCCCAGCTCTCAGCTCCCAGCTTCGCTCCCAGCTCCCAGCTCAGCTCCCAGCTCCCAGCCCAGCTCCCAGCTCAGCTCCCAGCTTCGCTCCCAGCTCCCAGCTCAGCTCCCAGCTCCCAGCTCCCAGCCCAGCTCCCAGCTCAGCTCCCAGCTTCGCTCCCAGCTCCCAGCCCAGCTCCCAGCTCCCAGCTCAGCTCCCAGCTCCCAGCCCAGCTCCCAGCTCCCAGCTCTCAGCTCCCAGCTCAGCTCCCAGCTCCCAGCTCTCAGCTCCCAGCTCAGCTCCCAGCTCTCAGCTCAGCTCCCAGCTCCCAGCTCCCAGCTCTCAGCCCAGCTCCCAGTTCAGCTCCCAGCTCCCAGCTCAGCTCCCAGCTCAGCTCCCAGCTCCCAGCTCCCAGCCCAGCTCCCAGCTCAGCTCCCAGCTCAGCTCCCAGCTCCCAGCTCAGCTCCCAGCTCAGCTCCCAGCTCCTAGCTCTCAGCTCAGCTCCCAGCTCCCAGCTCCCAGCTCAGCTCCCAGCTCCCAGCTCCCAGCTCTCAGCTCCCAGCTTCGCTCCCAGCTCCCAGCTCAGCTCCCAGCTCCCAGCTCCCAGCCCAGCTCCCAGCTCAGCTCCCAGCTTCGCTCCCAGCTCCCAGCTCAGCTCCCAGCTCCCAGCTCCCAGCCCAGCTCCCAGCTCAGCTCCCAGCTTCGCTCCCAGCTCCCAGCTCAGCTCCCAGCTCCCAGCTCCAGCTCCCAGCTCCCAGCTCAGCTCCCAGCTCCCAGCTCCCAGCTCCCAGCTCCCAGCTCAGCTCCCAGCTCAGCTCCCAGCTCCCAGCTCAGCTCCCAGCTCCCAACTCCCAGCTCCCAGCTCCGCTCCCAGCTCCCAGCTCAGCTCCCAGCTCCCAGCTCAGCTCCCAGCTCCCAGCTCAGCTCCCAGCTCTCAGCTCCCAGCTCAGCTCAGCTCCCAGCCCAGCTCCTGCCCCACACATCCGGGGCTGGAGCCGCAGCAGCCCCCTCTGCTCTGGAGCCACCTGAGCCACCATGGCCAGCAGACACCTTCCTGCTTGCTGCCAGGTGAGAGGCTCACGAGGAGCCAGGAGCTCTCCCCATGCCCAGCACGTCCACACTGGGGGTGCAGGATGTCCAGCTGTGCTCAGGGAGCTGTGCTGCCCCAGTGTCCAGCTGTGCTCAGGGGGGCTGTGGTACCCCAGAGTGTCCAGCAGCAGCTCTGGGTGGGTGCAGGATGTCCAGCTGTGCTGCCCCAGGATGTCCAGCTGTGCTCAGGGGGCTGTGCTACCCCAGGATGTCCAGCTGTGCTCAGGAGGCTGTGCTGCCCCACACTGCCCAGCTGCAGCTCTGCTGTGGCCCCAGAGCTGCCCCAGCCTCCTGGTGGGCACAGCCCTGCCCCACAGCCCAGCCCAGCCTGGCACAGCTGCACTGGCACACCCTGCCAGCCCTGCCCCCAGTAGCTGTTCAGGGGCCCTGTTAGAGCACTGGTGGTATTCCAGTAGAAGGCTGATGCTTCCCTGAGTTTAACAGCTTATGATAAATATGGTGCATGCTGTCAGGGTAAGATTTATCCTTTCCTTTCATTCTACCAGCTGTCAAACATGTTTGATTTTTCTCAAGCTTTGAGTGTTGCAGGAATTTAGTCAATAAATACAACTGATGATGATTTTCACTTCAGTTTCAAGCATCTGCCATTCATAATGAAGCCTGATTAAAAATGTAAGAAAAGCATTTTTAGTTTTAAAATGTGTCAGCCTTGTTGCAAAAGATAGGGTAAGGCGTGAGTAATTAATTTTTATTTTTTTTTTAAATCAAGGTATATCGAACTATATAAAGCAAACGTAGGAATTCTCCCCAGAGCTCTGCCTTGGCTGTGATGATTCCAGTGTAGATCAGGGTGTCACAGCTGTGCTGCCTGTGGGACAGCCAAGCCTTTGGCTCTCACTAACTTCTGTCCTTTCATTGTGTCTTGCTGGCAGTGAGTTACAAGTTAGTGATTCCTGCTCTGTGAATGACTTCAGCATAGGGTCAGAACCAACATATCCTTCCAAAAGCAATGGGGAAATGCAGGAGCAGCCCTCCAGGTGGTGGCAGGAGTAGACAGCACTGCTGAAATTCAGTTTTCTCTCTCTCCATGAGGTTCAGTGGCTGCTGTCCCTGCTCAGCTGGGGCTGTGCAGATGCAGTTTTGCATCAATGCACACCAGTGCAGCCAGTGTGTTCCAGGGAACCTCCCCTGGGCCCTGCTGCCATCTCACAGCAGCACTGGATGTGTCCCTCCAGCTCCACGTGGGCAGAGTAGGTTCCAAAGGGCCTTTCCCACAAAGTGCAGCAGGTAGGAAGCTGTTTTCCCATAGTTAACTCCTGAGTGTTTGTTATATGGAGATGCAGACAAGGAGGATCAGTGGTTTTAGGAATTCATTTGCTTTTACCCACATTAACCACCTCTAATCTCTTGGAAGGAATTGACATTGACAGGAATGAATTGTCTGATAATAAATTTATCAAGATATTAATGAGCATCAGCTTCTCTGTGCACTACTTGGCAAAATCACTACAGGTCTTCCTATTAGCTGGAACTGCTATCCATTTAGGGCTTGCTTTGAAATTTTATCTTTCCATCTTGTTTTCTGTTTCCTCCTTTCCCCCCCCCTTTTTTTTTTTTTTTCAGAGACCTCATCTGTTTGCCAGCATTCTCTGATCAGCATCTCTCATGTGTTTCCCATTAGGGCTATGATGTGTCTAGCCATTTTACTTCTCCTGCCCTTTTAAGTGGTGTCAGTCTTTATGCTTTGCTACTAGTTGCCTTTTATCTCTGCAGTCTCCAGCTCTCAGTGCACATCATTACCTAACTCCTGAACCATCTTTTCCTTGCTTGCTGTGACAAATCTCAGGGCCTGTGGCAAGCGCTCGCAGGATGTGGATAACGATGCCTGCCTGTCAGGAGAGGTGGCTTCCCATGAAAAAAACAAAGTCCCTGATTTCTGTGGCCCCCTGGCTGCAGTTGTGCCTCCCACACACCTGTGCTGTCACTGCCAGTCCCAAGAGACCCAAGAAACTCCTCTGCAGGCACCTGGAGCACCACAAGCACTCAGTGCCCACACCCCTCAGGGGCTCACCAGGCTCATGCTTTAGGGCTCACAAACACTGAAGTGGTAACTGAGTGAAGGCACAGAGCTGCTCTTTTTCCAGCAGGGAGAAAATCTACTCACTACTCCTCAACAAAAGCCAAAGGTTTCTGTTTTTGTAAGAACAAGAGAAAGTGAAGCAGAAGGCAGCAGACAATCTCTGTGCATGGCTGCCTTTAGTGGGCAAGTGCTCCTGAGCGTGCCAAGCCTCTGGCATTCCTCAAAAATACCACGGGAAGGGCTGCACAGTGACACCAGCAGCACGAGGAATCACAAGACAGTCCTCATTTTTCAAGTGCAAAGTGAGTGATAACTGTGTAAGAATTCAGCCCCAAATTCTGGACCAGAAAGGTGTTCCAGCTCAGTTTTCCAGGGGGTATGAAAAGGATTTCCTGCAGTGTGGTTCATTCAACTCACTTTTCATAAGCTAGTTTTCAACAACATCATCCAAAAGCCATTAGTTTCATTGTATGTATCATGCAGGGTTATTTAGTAGGTCAGGAGGAAAATTTAAATGGACAGGTGCTTTAAATTACAAGATGGTGGAGGTGGTTAATAAAAAAATACTAGAAAACATTGGTAACCTTATTTTGGGCTTGAAGTGGTTCTTTAACTGATGGGAAAATGGCTTGTAGAAACACTGAGACCTGTCAGAAGTGGTAGTTTCAAAATGCATTCAGGAAATCGAGCTGCTCCCCAGAGATCAGCACACGCTTCCCAGACATTATGCACCTTTAAAACTATTTATTTCCTCTTGGATATTTGCACTGTGGGTGCAATTAATTATATCGTGCAAATGTCCTGTATGTGTGACAGACAGAAACCTCAGAACACTTGTATTTCTTGTCACAGCCTGCAAGGTGTGAGAGCCACCAGGGGCTGCCTGCAGGTACTGTGCACTGGAGCAGGGAGAGGCTTGTCACTGCCCGAGGTGTCTCCTTAGACTGAGATCACCTCAGGAGGACATGCAGGTGGTCTGGAACCCAGCTCTTTCCAATGCCTGCCAATGAGAGACTGCAGGAGGCTGTTCTTGGAGGTTTTCATGGTTGTTTATTGTTTCTTATCTCAGGAATGCTTTGTCCAGCCAGACAGAATCTGCCTGGCAGAGGCAGGACTTATCTTTTATACTCTAAATTATGTGTTAGATATTTACAATTAATTCCCAATACACTTCAATCTTATTGCAATGTCTAGTTTTGTCCCCATCCAATCGAAGGATGCCAAGGTGGCACTTTACCATGGATGGCATGAAGAAGAAGGAAGAGGCATACCACGTCCCAAATCCTCCATCTTGACCACGAGCCCCATGATAGAAACATTCTAGAAATCTACTTATTCTACATTCTAACAGTCTAATTTACACTCTTTATTTTTGCAGCTTGCATTTCTTCTCTCAACGTTGGTAAATTGTTCCAAGGAGGTAAATCCAGCCCCTGAGACACTTGGGTCTCATTTAAGGGTCTTTGGGGACCCCACCAGGGGGGTCTTAAACCTCCCAGGGAAGCCAGAGGAACACCCTGGACTCCAACAAGGCTGAGCCCTGCCCTCGATGCTGCACAAAGAGGGAGGAGGAGGCAGCTGGAGTTTGGGGAGCTTTGGACACAGCTGCAGCTCACCTTGGAGCCCCACCTCGTCCCCAGGCTGTGCAATGGCCCTGCCCCATGCAGAACACAACAGAACCATCAAAGGCTCCTTGCAGCTGAGCACCTGTGCCTGTGCTGGCCACCAGCCTCACCCGAGCCTGGCCAGCCCTCAGCAGCAGCTGAGTGACCTGCTGCACCCCAGAGCTCCAGTGTGTGCTCACAGCACCAGAGTGCAGACACAGCACTCAGGGCACAGGCCAGGGCTCTCCCAGCTCCCTGGCACTCCTGCAGTCACAGCCCTTACTGCTGCCAGCTGGCCACTTGCCCAGAGATGGCCACAGCCCATGCCAAGGCCGAGCAGGGCCATGGCAGGCACAGGGAGATGGTCACAGCCAGCCCCAGCACACCACCAAGCACTGTAATCACCCACAAGTCCTGCTGGTGTCAGCAGGACAGGAACAGCACAATGGACAAAAAGAACACCAGAAGGATATAAAGAGGGAGATGAGGAGGATTTAATTGTTTTATACATTGGAGGCTATTTATTGAGATGTCTGCTGAAAGATGAGCACTGTAATGGATTCATGTATGCAGCATGTGAGAAGGGTGAGTCTGGTTTGTATAAACATTCCCCAACATCACCACATCTTATCTGATTTCTTTGACTTGGAGATCATGCAGGAAATCTAATGGGAGACAACTGCTTTCCAAGATGCTTGATACTTCTTAATTATTCCAGGTTGGAAACATGTCAGCAGCTAGAGCAGAGAAGCTTTGCTATCTATTAATTCCTGGCCAAGATGAGACTCTCCCTCTGTTCCTGGAGCTCAGGGCACAGGAGAAAGCAGGAAGGCAATTCAGCTGCAGGAAAATCTGCTTGCTGCAGTGGGCAGTAGCAGGGACAGACAAAACACTGAGGGCATGACTGGCAGCCAGAAGTGCAAAGGCTTTGGCTGCTCTCCTCCTCCCCAGCCTGCCCAGGGCCAAAGCAGTGCCTGTGGAGGGGCAGGAGCCCAGCACAGCAGCACCTCCTGCCACACACACCCCTGGGTGCTCCCAGAGGTGACTCCTCCTCAGCTTGGAAAGAAGTTTGTGTCTATTCACCCAAAGTTTGCTTTGCCATACCACAGAGAGGAGAGATTCTCTAAGTGGTTTGGTTAAAGCATGACTGAATCAGACCCTTTGGCTAGCTGAGCCCTGCTGGGATCCAAACACGAGGCAGGGAAAGACAAAATGCACAGGGGCACAGAGAAGGGAGCAGCAGGAAACAGAAGGAGCAAATCCCCCGAGTTTTTCTGCCTTGGATGCCCTGCTGATGCAGCCTCAGGTGATGCTGTGCAGCCCCTAATTGGGCAGGAGGATGGGTGGCTGTGGGAGCCCCAGAAAATGCTGCCTGCTCTGTGCCTCATTGGACCACTCATCCTCTGACCCTGCTTGGGGCAACACATCTCCCAGCCAGTGGAAATTCCAAGGTTTTTTCTTTTTCCTCAGCATCTTTCCCCATGTGCATAACTTGCATGCCAGGGGATGAGCTGCTCTGCTCAGATGTTCTCCTGATGGTTTGGCTGCCAGACATGAGAAGATTGAACAATGTGTACCAAGGCACAGTGCAATCCCAGGAATGGAGTGCTGCAGGAGCAGGTGATGCTTTGGGCTCCAAAATATGCATGAATGTATATTTAACTCTGGTACAGCTCATCCAGTCTGCTTTCCTGTCCAGCAAGGCACGATGGCAGAATCCCTGGGACACCTTCGTGCCCTGCAGTGCAGTACATGTGCCATGATGCAGAAGCATGGAAGCTGGAAACTGATTTTGCACACTATCAAAAGAGTGTCTGAAATGCACCTTTTGTATCCAGGAAATAAATATTTTAGTCAATTATGATGGGCCAGATCTCTCTATTGCCTGGTGCTTTGAGTCCTGGGGACACTGGGGAATCTGTTTGAAACCTGAGCACACAGTCAGGTTGTGCTGTGAGAGGATGAGTGGGAGATCACTGCCAGTGGGGGTTCTATGATTTGTGTAGTAAAACACTTTAGAAACCAAACCTTGCTTGTTTTATCCATAATAGTAACCTACAGAATAAGCTGTGATATGAAATAGTTGAGATTGGCAGTTTGGCCTGGAATCTGGGTTTCACACCAGAGCTTTTGGGACTGGAGGCACAGATGCCACAGCAGAGCCACACCAGAGCTGTTAACCCATTGGGTGCCATGGCAGGCAGTGTGTGCCCAGACTGGCACCAGCACCCAGGTGTGAGAGCAGTGAGGGCTGTGGAGCCCCAGCAGCCCCTCCCCTGGCCCTGGGCTGTGGGTGCCAGCACCTCAAAGGAAACTGAGTGCACAGGAGCAAAACCAGGGCAGTGCCCTGAGCAGCACCCCGAGGTGCTTCAGCTGAGACTGAGCTGCCACAGGGTCACACATGTGCTCTGAATGCTTCGGGCATTTCTTCAGCATGCTCACAATGTTTGTACTACTAAACCACAGCTTCCTTCTTGCAGGAAAATAAAAATATCAAATATTTCTCTGACTGGGCACAAGTACAAAAAAACCCCCAAGTTCTCCCTTTCCACTCTAGTAAAGGAGCCTTAAATAGGAGGAAGGACATGAAATAGTAGCTGCTATTTCCCTGATTGTTAAAAGCAAACAATCAACAGAAAATAATATTTTCACCATAGAGTTTTCCTCAAAAAAAAGGAAAGACATGAGAAAGAGTCCTCTTTCCATTTTCTAATTTTCTCTTCTCCCCAGAGCCCCTCAACTTGGAAAGGGTCTGCAGGGTGCAGGGGCAGGTGCCTCTGAAAAATGAGAAGGAAAGTCAGCAGCCAGACAAGGGGAGCAGGCACCTGTTGAGCTGAGAGTGCTTTGTTTCCCAAGAAAGCAGCTTTTGTACAAGACACCACCTTGTCTCTCTTATCCCAGGAATTAAAAATCATGCCTGTGAAATGTTATATTAAATGGATTGAGAGGAATTCACTTCAGTATAACTTGATGAGAGCCAATCTTGCAGTGTTAAGGTGTTTAGGTGAGAATTTCCTGTTCTCTTTATGACTTTCTCTTGTTTGCAAGCAGAGTTCAGGCCTGTGCTGAGGATACTGAAGAAATGTCACCTGCCTGGGTGCAGGAGCCAGCTTGGGGCAGCTGAGCCAGCAGAGAGCATCACAGATCCTGCAGGGAGAAACAGCCCTGTCCTCAAATCTGGCTCTCAATCTACCTTGTAGCCCCAGACAGAGAAACTGAGGGCTCTCGGTTTTCACTCTTCTTTCAAGTAAAGAAAATGCCAAAATTACAAAGAAGGGTCAGGGGAAATCAGTGAATTTTGCCTGGTTCTCATCCAAAACCTCCCAAACCACTTGGGTCATGCCAAACCCCACACAGGTTCACCAGGAGCTCACCTGGTTTCCAGTTTCATTGGCAATGCTCTGCACAGCTTTACAGGAATCCCAGCTAAATCCAGAGGGAATCCCTTGTGAAGCCCAAGGTATAAGGCTTCTGCATTCTGCCTTCTTAGGACTATCCCCAAACAACTGCCAAATTGAGGCACCTATGAATATTGAAAACATTTCAATTATTTAAGGGTACACACACAGTAGAGAGTCAATTAAAATCACTGACATGCTGTTTTTTTGGAGCTGTGTTTCCATTTGGAAACAATTCAGCCCAAATTCTAGCAAAGCCCTTCAGAGCATATTGAACTGATTTAAGGAGTTTGCATCCAAAAAATTTGAAATTCAAACAATGAAAAAAAGAGGTTAAAAGGTGCATTAAGGGTTGTTTATAAATCATGCCCTCAAATGTTAAGCAAACGTGCTGTCTTCCCTGCTGGCAGGAGGGGAGCCAAGGGCAGCAGGGCTGTGGGTGCAGGCAGGGAGCAGGTGGGGGCTCCCTGGGGCTGGATGTGACCCTGGGCAGAGCTCCAGGTGAGCAGGGCCAGGCAGCCACTGCCCACCAGAGGGGCCAGAGCTCGCCATGCTCTGTCCCATGTCCCCAGCACAGCTGAGAGCCCCTCTGTGACCTCAGCCTGCTGGGGACACTTCTTCACAAACAGAACACTTCTGATATTCTTTAACATTTCATTTCCAGACTAGCTCCAAGCCAGCCCCACAGAGACCCAGCCTGGACCCCAGGGATAACATCAGCACACCTAAACACAACTTTGTTCCTTGCGTGCACTGACAAAAAATTAAAGGGATCTGCTTTCATCTGACTGAAAGCAACAATTTCCTATGAAACATCTTTAGCCCTCAGGGTGATGTGTGTGTCTGTGCCCCTCCCCACCAATATTCCTTTGCCTGCACAAATGGAAAAAATTGGGGCAGCCTCTAGGCAAGTAATACTTCTCCAAAAGGTTTCTCTCACAATAAAACAAAAAACAAAACAATAAAAAAAGCCCTAGTGGCTGCTGCAGACTGTATGCAAAATCCATAGATTTCCCAGAATTACTTCAAATTCCAAATTCCCTGGGGAAATGGGTCTTGTTTTATAACAAGTACAGGAGCTGGTGACTCCAGAGGGGTGCAGGCACAGGAGGGAGCTTTGGGGGAGCTCACCCACAGGCTGTGATGGGGAGAGAAGCTGTAACAGACCTGCCCTAGAACCTGTGCCATGCTCACAGTGCTTCTGCTCCACATGGGCACCATCCCTGCAGCTCCCAGGGCTGTGCCAGCACGAGGACAGAGGGAAAACCACACTGGGAGCAGGAGGGGCCTGAGCCAAGAACCAGAGCCCTGAGGTCTGGACAGCAGCTATGGCCACAGAGCCCCCTTGTCCTGTGCTGGGGACACTTCTGCCCAGGGACAGAAACAGGGACAGGGAGCATCCCTGCTGGGTGGGACTGCCCAGGCTGTCTGTCCCCAGTTTGGGCTCTCTGTCCCCAGCCCTGCCATTCTGTCCCCATCCATGGCTCCCTGCCCCATCCATGGCTCTCTGTCCCAGCCCTGGCTCTCTGTCCCATCCATGGCTCTCTGTCCCAGCCCCTGCTCTCTGTCCCATCCATGGCTCTCTGTCTCATCCATGGCTCTCTGTCCCATCCATGGCTCTCTGTCCCAGCCCCTGCTCTCTGTCCCATCCATGGCTCTCTGTCCCAGCCCTGGCTCTCTGTCCCATCCATGGCTCTCTGTCTCATCCATGGCTCTCTGTCCCAGCCCCTGCTCTCTGTCCCATCCATGGCTCTCTGTCTCATCCATGGCTCTCTGTCCCAGCCCTGGCTCTCTGTCCCATCCATGGCTCTCTGTCCCAGCCCTGGCTCTCTGTCCCATCCATGGCTCTCTGTCCCAGCCTTGGCTCTCTTTCCCATCCATGGCTCTCTGTCCCGTCCATGGCTCTCTGTCCCATCCATGGCTCTCTGTTCCAGCCCCTGCTCTCTGTCCCAGCCCCTGCTCTCTGTCCCATCCATGGCTCTCTGTCCCATCCATGGCTCTCTGTCCCAGCCCCGGCTCTCTGTCCCCCCCTAACCCATCACAGCTCGCAGCTCTCAGCTCTTTAATCTGCTCCCTGCCTCCTCAGCATTATTTACAGCTGCCTGAAGCACCTATTGAGCCCTGCCTGTAAAAGCCTGGGTGCTTTTTGATCGTGCCATGAATCTTTTCCTCACAGGCTCCTCCCGGACCCACCCGGTTTTCCTGAAGAGCCGCACACACTCCGCTCCCCTCGGAGGGGGAAGGAGGATTACAGAGCTATAAAAGCGGAAGGAGGCTGCTTGGCAGAGCATTCCTTGAGATTTGCCAGCCTAAGCACACAGATGTTCCTCAGATGGGCGAATTTGGAGATGAAGATCTACGTGGCATCTTTCAAAGGGCTGTTGTTTCTGATCTGTGACAAACACTGTGCAGGATCCTGCCTGTTCTGCCAGGCGAAGGCTGCACACAGCAGATCTGCCCATCACTGATGCTAATCCCCAGTAATTTATGAACTTTCTTGTGCACACTCGTTTGTACCTCATAATTCTCTTGTCCATAATGAAAAATTGTCTCTGGTTGGAGTTGTCCTTCCAGAGCCAAGGAGCAGCAACTGCACCCAAATGCTTTTTGGATGAGGGACCACTCTCAGCCACAGCAACAAACCCTGTGGACAGAGGATTGCTGGAGCTGCAGGAGCTCTCTTTGCAATTCTTTTCTGTCAGGAGCTGCTGGGAGCAGCAGTGAGCAGCTGCTCTGTCTGACACCAGCCCAGGGCAGCTGCTGCAGGGGAGGGAGCTCTGCAGCCTCCAGCCAATCCCAAATTCAACTCCTCATGAGCTCTTTTACCTCAGCTCACACTGAGGCTCACACCCAGCCCTGCTGGGGCTGCCTGGGCACTCAGGGTCTCCATCCCATCACGGCCAAGAGATCACACAATTGTTCAAGCTGGAAAAACCCTCAAAGGCCATCGAGTCCAATTGTTCCCCCAGCACTGCCAAGGCCACCAATGACCCCTGTCCCCAAGTGTCACATCTGTGTGACTTTAATCCCTGCAGGGATGGGGATTCCACCACTGCCCTGGGCACCTTGGGGCTGATGATCCACCCTTTCTGGGAAGGTGTTTCCCCTATAACCTACCCCAGTCTCTGCTGGAATTCCTGCACCCACCGGCCTGCTCAGTGTGCTGTGCCAGGGCTCTGCCCTGTGCCCAGAGCTGCCTGGGGGACAGGTGCACCCCAAGGGCCTGGCCTCACACAGCCCAGCTCACCTGCACACACAGCCACTCCTGCCCTGAGCAGGGGACACAGGAGATGGAAAGGATCTGCAAACACCAGAACACTTTTCTCATTGTGAATCTCAAACCGTAACTCTTCACTTTGGAGTTTCTATTAAAAAATCCAACTGCAAAGTGCTTACAATTGGTGTAAAAATCTGTAAATCACAAAAGAAAGAGAAAAGAGCTAGGCCAGGTTTCTGAGGAGTCATGAGTAATGGATTGTCAGCCTCAGTTCAGACAGTGCTAAAAATCTTTTTAACTAATGCATTAACTCTTTCACTGCTCCCGTAGATAAAAGCACTGAGGTCACAAGATGTTACAATTTCAACATCCTGCTCTAATTCATCCAGAAATATTGTAGGTGCTTGTGGGGCCCCTTCTGCAGAGTGAGATTTTACATTCAAAGTTGCTGAGAACATTAATTAACTGTTAGAATATTGCAGAAGACATGGGGAACTCACATGCCTATGTAAAAATGTCTGCCAAAAGACATTAAATAAAGAAGACATGATAAAGGGAAATGAATTACTGGTAATTTCTCATAACAGGGTTCAGGTCTGTATCCTACTGCCAAACACAGGGATCTCAGGACAGGTGTGCCCCGGTGTCACTCTCAGGTGTCCCAGTGTCACTCTCAGGTGTGTCCCAGTGTCACTCTCAGGTGTGTCCCAGTGTCACTCTCAGGTGTTCCAGTGTCACTCTCAGGTGTCCCAGTGTCACTCTCAGGTGTGTCCCAGTGTCACTCTCAGGTGTGTTTCAGTGTCACTCTCAGGTGTCCCAGTGTCACTCTCAGGTGTGTCCCAGTGTCACTCTCAGGTGTGTTCCAGTGTCACTCTCAGGTGTGTCCCGGTGTCACTCTCAGGTGTCCCAGTGTCACTCTCAGGTGTGTTTCAGTGTCACTCTCAGGTGTCCCAGTGTCACTCTCAGGTGTGTCCCAGTGTCAGTCTCAGGTGTGTTCCAGTGTCACTCTCAGGTGTGTCCCGGTGTCACTCTCAGGTGTCCCAGTGTCACTCTCAGGTGTGCCCCGGTGTCACTCTCAGGTGTGTTTCAGTGTCACTCTCAGGTATGTCCCAGTGTCACTCTCAGGTGTCCCAGTGTCACTCTCAGGTGTGTTTCAGTGTCACTCTCAGGTGTGTCCCGGTGTCACTCTCAGGTGTGTCCCGGTGTCACTCTCAGGTATGTCCCGGTGTCACTCTCAGGTGTCCCAGTGTCACTCTCAGGTGTGTTTCAGTGTCACTCTCAGGTGTGTCCCGGTGTCACTCTCAGGTGTCCCAGTGTCACTCTCAGGTGTGCCCCGGTGTCACTCTCAGGTATGTCCCGGTGTCACTCTCAGGTGTGTTTCAGTGTCACTCTCAGGTGTGTCCCGGTGTCACTCTCAGGTGTCCCAGTGTCACTCTCAGGTGTCCCAGTGTCACTCTCAGGTATGTCCCGGTGTCACTCTCAGGTGTCCCGGTGTCACTCTCAGGTGTGTTTCAGTGTCACTCTCAGGTGTGTCCCGGTGTCACTCTCAGTTGTCCCAGGTCAGGTGACTCCGCACGGCGCCCCCGTTCGCCCCCTGGCGGCCGCGCCTGGACACGCGGGGCGTGATGGGGACGGGGGACACGGAAAGGGGGACACGGGGGACAGCGGGACACGGCACGGACACGGCACGGGCAGGGGGCACCCCGCTCCCCACGGGCACTGCAGCCCTGAGCAGGCAGAACGCGCCCACAGCATCACCTGTGACCAGGTAACGAACAGAGCCATCAGTGCTAAGGGGTGATGAGGATGATGACGATTAAATGCACGCGTGCTGCTGTCAGGATCAGCGAAAGGAAACGCCTTGACCGGCAGTGCGCAAGTGCAGCAGTGGCAGTGTCACACCCGCCCGCGACAGTGGCAGTGTCACCCCTGCCTGCGACAGTGGCAGTGTCACTCCTGCCCATGACAGTGACAGTGTCACTCCTGCCCATGACAGTGACAGTGTCACCCCCGCCCGCGACAGTGGCAGTGTCACCCCTGCCTGCGACAGTGGCAGTGTCACACCTGCCCATGACAGTGGCAGTGTCACACCCGCCTGCGACAGTGACAGTGTCACACCCACCCGCGACAGTGGCAGTGTCACACCTGCCCGTGACAGTGGCAGTGTCACCCCCGCCCGCGACAGTGGCAGTGTCACCCTGCCCGTGACAGTGGCAGTGTCACACCCGCCTGCGACAGTGACAGTGTCACACCCACCCGCGACAGTGGCAGTGTCACCCCTGCCCATGACAGTGGCAGTGTCACCCCTGCCCGTGACAGTGGCAGTGTCACATCCGCCCATGACAGTGGCAGTGTCACCCTGCCCGTGACAGTGACAGTGTCACATCCGCCCATGACAGTGACAGTGTCACATCCGCCCATGACAGTGGCAGTGTCACCCTGCCCGTGACAGTGGCAGTGTCACCCTGCCCGTGACAGTGGCAGTGTCACCCTGCCCGTGACAGTGCTACCCCTGCAGCATCACTGCCATCCTGCAGGAGTTGTGCTGCTCATACGAGGTGCAGGTACAGGAGTGCTCTAAGCCGTTATTTCCTCCAAACCCATCTGTTAGGAAGCCCCTGGGAACCCTCATCCCTGTGGTGGCCAGAGCTCAGTGGCACTGTGATCCTGAGGTCTGCCCATGATGGCCATGGCCACCCCCACGGTTTGCTCAAGTTTATCAGAGGTGATACTTCAGATTGGAAGCCAGCAGCTAACACAGGCCTCCCAGAAACATCAGACATGCATACCCAAACTGATTAATTAAATATTCCAGAATAAACTCTAAGTGTCAGGAGCTGCTAGTGCAGCCTGACCCACCCCGGTTTTCCTCTGCCAGTGATGCATTGGTCATTCTGATTTGTTGTGATGTTCATTAGTACCTGGGGAATTCATTACTAAACACACACAGGTCACCTCCACTGCAGCTACTGGGGGAAACAGGCACTTCTGTGCACAGCCACTCATTTTACAGCTGTAATGACATCAGGGAGAGGCATGGATCAGACCTAAAACTGCAAAGTCCAGGCAAGCTCAGATGCTGCAGTTGTGAGGAACTTCCACAAATACCTTTGGCAGGGCTGGATATTAAAACCTGTGAGCTTGTTTGGTCAGAGTCAAGTCATAAACCAGAATATTCAATCACATTGGAATGCGAGGGCTGCAGCGAGGGGCAGTGCCTGTGCACGGCCATGCCCCTTCCAGCAGCTGCTGCACACAAACCTCCACTAAAAGCCTGGAGAAAAAGTAAATTCTGATGCAGAGAAAACACAAAACAATATCGCAAAGGGCAGCAATGACCAAAAACTAATCATCGTGACACTCCAGCCTGCGTGAGCGCAGAACAAGGGACCTGTTGCTGAGAGGCAAAGGGCAGCTGGGCTAAATTAGCCAAGCAAGCTTGAGTCTGGATAGTGTCATTAGGAGAAAAGCAGAACTATGCCATAAACTCTAATGAATGCATTAATGGATGGCTTGTGCCTCTCAAAAGGGGAAAAAACGGTTTAAATAAAGTTATTAACACAGCCCACCTGTGTTTGGCTCTTGGACTATGTTGCTTAAATAGGCCATTAACTCTTGGAGTAACTAATCTTGAAAGTGAATATGGCCTTTCTGAAGTAGACATTTAACTACATTCATATAATTCAATTAGATGGAGCATTCTCAGTCCAAAGCAGTGCTCCTGCTTTCATCTCTAATAATGGTAAAGAGAAAACTTCATTAATATGGTGCTAAAAAAAAGAATGGCAACCAAAAACAAATTCCTGGGACTGAACCCTAAAATATAACATGTAATTTCAGTAATTTGAGTTAGCATTATTATAACAAGGAATTTTAATGTTGCATTTAATTCTAAAATCAGTGTTACAAGACTGATCTGAGTTTTAGAGCCCTGCCTTAAACCCACAGAGGAAAACATTTAATTAAAAAAAAAAAAAAAAAAAAAAAAGTTATTGATCTAAAGTTTCTTTTTAGAGCACCAGAGCTCACATCAGTTCATAGACAATGCCTTCTGCTTGGGTTTTGGGAGGGGACAAGGAAGAAAAAATCCAAATTTCAGCCTGTATACGTTCATCCAGTTAATAAATAGTTAAAGCAAATTCATTAGGAAACAGGAATTTTATAGATTTAGTTAAAGGTTTCTTCCTATTTATGTCACTGAGCAATGATAAAATTCCTTTTATCACTCTACAACTTGTTAATGTTTTACCCCAGGACCACTTCATCTGTAATAAACATCTTAACAAAATATGCATCCCTAGGGAGGAACCGTTAATTTCCTTAAGGCCTCACACATGTAATGGGGTTTTATTGCATGCAGGTGCTTTGTGAAATTGCATCGACTTGTAATAAACGTCCAGTAAAGAGCAGGTAGCACCTACAAGGGGGAAGTGTTTGTGCACCTGTCCGGGAGAGGCTGAGACACCCGAATCCTCGCTGGGACCACTCTGAGCACAGCAAGGTAAACACTCCTGGCTCTGCCTGTGTCTCACCCAAACACGGGAGGTGAACCTGAGATCTGTATTCCAATAGATTTATTGCTGCTCTGGCTGAAGCTGCAGCAGAAATTGCAATGAATGAAAAGCACGAGAGAGGACAGGGAGCGGAGCGTGGCGTCTCCTTTTCCTCAGTAGGGAGTTACCTGGGTAAGGCATTTCATGGAACTACTCTATGCTATTAATCTATGTTTTTAATCTGTTTAGAATTAAGTAAAAACAAAGTTTACCTTAATTCTTACCAGTAATAATTTACCTTATATTTTTCAATAAGGATAGCTTTGAAAATTATTTTTTAAACCCTCTGAACAGAGCTGTATCTATGGTTTCCCAAGGATGCTGGTTGCAGAGGACTGTTCTGCTCATCACAGTAATTAACACGAGTGAAAACTCCTCATCCAGCAGCAGATCATGTGCTGCAGCTGTTTGTTGTTCCAGCAGTTGCTTTTGCCAGTTCATGTTTTGTGTCGCTGTTCGTGACAATACAACACAGTTTGTGTCTTTGAGGAGTTTCTGAGTTTAGTTTCAAAATCCAGAACTTGCAAAAGTTCTTCAGTAAAATCTCTTTGTATTTCCTTTCTCTCACACACTTTTTTTTTTCCTTTTTTTTTTCTCCTCTTCCTTTCTAAATGTGGTTTTCAAGTAAAGGGGTATCAGGACAAAATTGTAGCCAGAAGCCAAATAAACAGCTCTGGATACCTCAAGCAGCTCAGATTAGAAATCTCCAAGATGAAATGGGATCAAATTGGACTGAAACCACTCAGAGCCTCTCTGCAGGCACCAGGAGCAGCTCCAAGGGCTGCACCTCAACCCTTCAATAAGCCCCAGGGTGAAACACTGGGTAAACTGCTTTAAAAGCTCCTGTGACACTTTAAAGTTCAAGTTTAGTCAAAATTTTTACCCAAGTGCATAGGAGACCTCTTAGTCTTTAAGAAGTCTATCACTAAAACACCCAAGATGCTCTTTCATTTCGAATTTGGGTCTTTAAAAAAAAAAAAAATTGTAACTTTATGCAAAACTAAGAATTTAAATGTTTTACCCAGCCCAGACTAAAGGATATGCACTCAATCCAGAGCACCATCTGAAATATTTATTAATGGCTGTTGGAACTAGGGATGTATTTTAGTGCATGTATAATTAAAAACCCCCACCTTTTCCCCAGCACTTTTGTGAGCTGGGTACACAATGTAAAAAGCTCAGCTGTGATGTTATTGAATTCAAGAATTATAACAAATGAAATGCTGAAATGAATACTGACTTCTTTGTGGGGGTGCTAAGGAAGAAAACTATTCCTATCAAAGTGTGTGAAAGGGAGAAATTTAGAATCCTATGTGAATAAATAATAAATACTAGGGGGGAAAAAATGAACAAAATACCAATTTTAAGAGCAAATACTGAAATGGCAAATTCTAGAGAAAATCTCCCCGAATCTTAAAAAGCAGAGGAAGGAAAAAAACTACAATAAGTAACCCCACACCTGAGCTAAGATGGCAAAGAAATAAATAGTCAGGAAAGCATTTAAGGGCATGAGTGACCCCGGGAGGCTCCGAGGCACAGCCCGGCGCTGACCCTGCCGGAACAGCAGCGAGGAGCTGATGGATGGCACCGCATCACCCCGAGATCTGGGGGAGCTGCGGCCGGGGCTCGGGGGGCAGGGGGATGGCGGGGGGATGGCGGGGGGATGGCAGGGGGATGGCAGGGGGGATGGCAGGGGGGATGGCAGGGGGATGGCAGGGGGATGGCAGGGGGGATGGCAGGGGGATGGCAGGGGGGATACCGGAGGGATGGCAGGGGGGATGGCAGGGGGGATACCGGAGGGATGGCAGGGGGATGGCGGGGGGATGGCAGAGGGGGATGGCGGGGGGATGGCGGGGGGATGGCAGGGGGGATGGCAGGGGGGATGGCAGGGGGATGGCAGGGGGGATGGCAGGGGGGATGCCGGAGGGATGGCAGGGGGAATACCGGAGGGATGGCAGGGGGGATGGCAGGGGGATGGCAGGGGGGATGCCGGGAGGATCGCAGGGGGGATGCCGGGGGCTCGGGGGTGGCAGGGGACTCGGGGGTCTCCTGCAGAGGGGAATGCTGGCGCAGAGCCCTGGGGAGCGGAGCAAGGGCTGCTCCCTCTCACCCTGACAGCTCCTGTCCCCCCGCCCATCTCCCTCCTGTCCCATCCTGTCCCCCTGCCCATCTCCCGTCCCTGTCCCCTGCAGCACAAACAGGCAGCAGCACTTCACGAAAGTTAAAAAAGCTTTTCTTTGTCAGCCCGTGCGCCGCTCTTCCCCCAGAGCAAGCCGGGGATTTGTCTGTGGGCGCTGCTGGGTGCGGGCTCCCCCTTCCCCGATCGCACCCATCTCCTCCCGAGAGCCCCAAGCCCGGCGCTGCCCCAGCGCTCCCTCAGCAAAGCTCGGAGCTGATACTGCAAAGGGAAAAACAAACACAAACCGAACACAGCCCCGCTGAGGGAAACTCAGACAGGAGTCAGAGAGGCAAATGTAATTAGGAAACATATGAGAGGATTCAAAAAAGTTCAAAAGAATATGAGAAATGAAATGTATAAAAAGTAAATAAAACACATTGTTTAAAAATGTTTCATATTAGACTTCCCCTATAAACGTTTTGCTTTTTATTTTATAGATTTCATGCTATTCTAATCAACTTTATTTTTGTAACTTCACAACTGAAACTGCAAAACTTACAGCCTGTTTTCACATTTCTGGGGTGTCCTGTCAGTCTTTTATATCTCTCTAGATGGGGGGAAAAATAAAGTCAATGAAGTGAGCCAAGAAATTCTAATTTCAAAACTTTTATAGAAAATTCTGCTGAAGAAACTCAGGCACCACATCATGGAAAGACCATAAAGGTTTGGTGAAAACAGTTCCAACTCCCAGACAAATCAAAGCTTAAATAGTTTACTGTTGCTTACCAAGAGTTTGTAAACTTGTAAAGGATATTAATGAAGGTGTAAACTCTTACTGCAGAAAACCAAATCTTTGCTGTAGAGGACTGGGGCATTAAAATCAAGCAAACACAACACCTCATCTATCCTAACCCACACCAGAACCTCAGAACTGGAACAGCCACGGGATCTGAAAAACAATTTTGAGATGCAAGGCTTTGCTGGCCGCAGTCATCTGGAGGAAGGTCCCATCTCATCTTTACAATCAAAGAGTTAACTCTGATGTCCCAGCACACAAATAAGTAAATGTGGGATAATTAGGAAACAAATTCTGCAAACATCTTGAAAGGGGCTGGAGACCTTTGATCTTTATAGAAAAGAAAACATTACAATACAGTCCAGCTTTTGGGGTCTGCACACATTTTATACCAAGGCAGAGGATGGTATCTTTCTTAAAAATCAAGTAACACCTAATTCCATCATACCCTAATTATCTTAACTGATTTCATATGTCTAAAGGTATTTCACCAAAAGATTAGAGTAGAAAGAGGGACTGACAAAATAATTAAATATGCAATTTGCCAAGCTTGGACAATATGGCTTTGAAATCACCTTTTCAGGAAGTTTTACAGCTTGTTCATTGACATATATATTGCAGCCTTCAGATTCTTATTTAAGCTCTTTTGATTACTTTAATGGATTAATACCCGAGTACCATCCATGTAAAGTCTAATACTCAAGCCTGTTTCTAATTTGTCCAAAGCTGCACTATTTTCCTTTTGGTGTTATGCTATGAAAAAATACTCTATCTTAATTTTTTAAAAAATAATAACACTTTTTCTTCGAAAATAGTTCTGTAAACACAGAAATAAGCCTGCATCCAGTACCCTTTTTGGTTACATGAAGTGCTTTCATGTTTTCTAAAGCTTTGGTGAGTCAACAAAGGAACCTGCACCCCACTAGCACCACGTCAGGCTGGGTTTTACCAGGAGTGCACAACGGCTGCTTTACCCCTTCAGGTGTTTTTGGTGAAAAAGCTTGCAATGAATTCATGCCTGGACTGTTTTGGGGGCACCAAGCAGGGTGATCTTGGCCACAGACACCAGAGTGTCACTGCTCCAACACAACTCAAGGCAAACAGCAGAGCAAGGGCAGCTCCCCACAGCAGAGCCCAGCTCACCCAGTTCACCCACTGAGATCTTCCTCTGCCCTGTGCAGAGACAACCAACCATCCAAAACTCCTAAAAAAACGAGTTTCCCCTTCCTAACACTTCTGGCAGCCCCTGCTGGGCTGCCAGGCCCTGCTGTGCACATGGTCAGTTCTTGTCCAGCCACGGCCAGTTCAGACTGGGCTGACCCAGCTTCCTCTCCCACAGCCTGGGGCACGCCCCAGAGCAGCTCCACTGCCGTGAAAACAAAAGCAAAGACAAGCCTTAGGTATTTTAACAGAACAGAAACTCGAGTTTAGAATGCACAAGGCTCCGAATACCAGAGAGGAGAAGGTCTCAGCCACTGCTCTGGAAACCAGCACACATTCTTTAATGAAGAACACTTTTCCTCAAAATTTAACAAAACAATCTAACCCAAACCAGCACGGCCTTTGCCTCTGCCTGAAGAATTCCGGCCTAATTATAAACTTCCTCTGAAAGATGAAAAACCATAGCTGATACTCACAGTTCAGGAGAAGAGGCAGAGCTCAGATGGACCTCAGATCTGAGAGAAATGGTGAGAACGGGCTCAGGTGCCTCCATTGCCCATCAGCTGGCACCTGGTCATGCAGCCTTGCACCCACCCAGCCTCACCTGGCTGCAGAGTGACCCCCAGGCACTCTGGCTGTCCCTGCCCCTCTCCACCCTCCTCAGCAGACCCAGCTCCCCCCGCTGTCTGAAGCACTGGGAGCTGTTTCAGGTTTGTTGTTTCTCTGTTCCACGTTACCTTCAGAGGTGAGCAGACAGGCCCCAGGACTGAAGGGGTGAAAGGGGAGCCTGCAGGCACAGAGCAGTGAGCTGTGGCTCCCTGCAGCTCTGAGCAGGGCTGTAGAAGAGCTCTGGCCCTGGGTGCTGACCCCGTGCCTGCCCTGCCAGGGCACAGCCCTGCCCTCACTGGCCACAGCAGGGGAGAACACTCCTGCTTTGATGCTGAGGAGGAGCTGAGGCCCTTTTTGTTTATTAGTGTTCATAAAGTTCTGCCAAGAACACACGTTGGGGTTAAAAATGTCAGTGATGTTGGAAATGTTCCCTGGAAGCCACAGTTCAGCAGATGCCTTTAAAAATAACAAATTGAACCACAACAGAGAGACACCAAACTGACCAATCCTTCCAGTCTTTGAAACTATGTACATGCACCATATTTCAGGGTCAATTTATCACAACGTGCCCCTTCCTCACGGGTGCATAGCAAAAGGGAGAGCACAGACATATTTATAGCAGGCTCTGCTTCTCAGATGGCATAAATATGTCCATGCTGGGATAAATCATGGCATGGGCTTGAGCTCAGTGGTCCATGGGAGGAGGAAGTGTTGCTGAGCCCCTGGGAGTCCCCCTGGGCATGGGGCAGGCTGCCACAGCCACACAGCAGCTCCTGCAGGACATGGGACAGGGGCCTCACTTTGTGTTCTCCTTCCTACCTGCACCAAGGAGCAGATGGGGAGAAGGAAAAGGCCCTTCTCTGTATTCTCCTTCTCTGGTCATTCCTTGGCAGCTGTTCACCTGCTGGCAGTTTGGATAGAATGAAGCTCCCCAAGACAAGGGTTTTTCAGTTTGTTCCTGGACTATCCCAGGTGAGTGATGGTGGCCAAGGCACCATTAAGGCACATTGTGCTACTCTGCTCTTGTAGAAATAATAAATGTTTTCTTTCAAACTTTCAGCTGTTACCAACTTACTCTAATACCACTATGACTGGTGTCCCTATTCTAAACATCCCTGCAGGTGGAAAAGCACAAGTAGACTTCCAGATAGTATGGGGCTAAGAGAAAAGCCAACAAAGTGGGTTCCCCATTAACCCCTGCCACTGGGAGAACAGTACCCAGAGGTTCTGCAGCTACAGGGACAGGCTCAGAGTCAGAGAGGACACAGAGAATGAAGGGAGATGCCTAATTCAGGAGATTTCTGTTTTACTTGTACAACTGGTGTCTCCTGCAGCCCTAGGAAACTGCTGGGATTTAAGACTTGCAAAACTGCAAATATAAAGATATTGATAGGAAAACCAGTCTAACTTTCAAACAGCAAAACCAATAATTCAGAAATCATCAGTAGTCTTGGGGCAGAGCTCCAAGGGTGAGTAATGATGCACAAAATGTTCACACAAGAATTGCAGAAGATGCAGGGAAAATGCCAGTTAAGGAGACTAAGGGAACAAAACACCATCAAACCCCACCAAGACAGAGCTGCTGTGTTCTTGTGGGATCATTTAAGATAATGCCCACTCCTGTTCATGGGCAGTTAGGGCCTTCTAAGAATAAACTGATTAAAGACCATTTTGCAACCTATAAACTTGGTGCAGTTTAAATGAAGTCTTTTAACCTTGGAGGTCTTATTTTCCCTATTAAGAAGAAGGGAAAGCCCTTGCCTTCCCCAGTTTGATCAGCTCATTAACAGACTGACAATATCTCGGGAGCTGCTGATGCTCAATGCTTTAATAATAACATCTGCTGACTTCCTCAGGGCCCGTTTCAGCAGAAATTAGGTACAGGTTTGCATGCCAAGGCGAGCAGGGATGTCATGAATCTGCATCCAGCTGGGAGCAGCAGACACTGCAGGATCAGGGCACTGCCCAGGCAGCCCTGGTTAAGGGTGAAGGGGGCAGGGTCTGCTGCAGCCCCCTCCCCTCCCCAGGGAGCACAGACCAGCCACCCCTGCCCCAGCACCCCCCACCACGGCCCTGCTCAGCACCAGGCGTGCCACCAGAGGGGCTGGTAACTGCTGTGGGATTTTTTTAATCTAGTTTCCTATGAAAACAAGGTTCCTGTGATCCCTGTGTGCTTGTCTGTCTGCCTGTCCTGCCCAATAACTTTGAACTCTTTTCTTTACTGATTTAAACCAGATTTCACAGAGAGGTAGAAGTCTCAAGGATAATTAAGTTCCAAAAAGGTTCATATGAGTAGGAATTTGGACAGAAAAAGGAATTTAGAGTTAGAACAGGGAAAACTCTTGCATTAAGGGCTTTGAGTATTGACTGGCTTCTGCCACCCATGGCAGGTCATTGCTGGGGACTGTGGGAACAGGGTCTGTGCTGCTGGGAAAAGCACAGTCTTTGTGCAACCCAGAGAACAATCAGCCACAGGAAGCCACCCAGAGCTCGTGAAAGTGATCCTCACATATCCCCAGGTTTGTTCTCCTTGAGTTTTGCCAGCCCTTGGCCCAGCCCTTGGACATGACAGCTTTTCCCTGAGCTCGTTTGTCACTGCAGGATGGTCACCAGCACCAGCAGCACCATCTCTGGCCCAGGGCTATCCTGGCCACTTCCTGGGCTCCTGCTTTCCTGATACTTCAGCAGCTTTGGAGTCACCCTCCCAGCAAACCCAAAGAACCCAAATCCCAGCCATGCCCGTGGGAACATCAGCCATGCTCCCTGGGGAAGGCAGAGCCCGGGAAGGAGCCACTCCTGGCACTGCTCAGGCTCAGCCTCACCTCCCTTCCCAAAGTGCATTTGGCAAAGATTGATGGAGACTCACCAACCTCCCAGGCCCCACCTGCTTCCCCTCCAGGAAGCTTTCTTAACATCCAGTGTGAATTTTCCTTATTCCCATTCAAAGCCCTGTTTTGCTGCTCCTGTGATAGTGGGGTGCCTGGGCTCTGCTGGCTGGGAGCAGAGCTCTCCTTCACCCCTACAGCTCAGGGAGCTCCAGCACAGCCTCCAACACATGAGCTGCTGGGAAGATTGTGAAATAAATCCTGGCAGAGCAGCTGGATGAATACTCAGTCCAATTTAAGATAGAACACTCACAGGTCCATCTACAAAGTGGTCTCACTTGGGGCATTCTTGCAGCTTTTGCTTTAATCGAGTAAAATTCTAGAGGTCAAATTTCAGCCCCAGCAGAAGGATGTCACCAGATTTCCAGCATTTCTGGTGGAAAAACCCCAGACTAGAGCCCGTTTGTGCTGAGAATTGCATGATGTTCATTCAGGCTTTTTCTCCTTGACGTGTTGCCCATTTTATTAACTTCTGCTTTGCCTTAAAAAGAGGCATCTACCACTTTGCTTCCCTAAAGAAGCTCATGTTATAATTCAAGTGTCAGGACAGATTAAGTTAAATGTGCTGTGTGATTCCCAAAGGAAAACAAACTTCCAAACATCCTCTGTTTGCCTTGTTCCATGTCATGGATTGCATTAGAGCCGAACATGTAATTCTGTCGCCTAATGTGTTAAAGTTGGCAGGAATTTTACTCTCTGTGCAAGGTGAGAAATTACTGAGCTAACAAAACATTTAGTTTCCCCCTCCTTGCGTTCCTTCTTTATGAGATTCTGAATGTGACATTTTCACAAAAAATCCCTACACTTATTTGTGAAAAATGTATATTAAAACCAAAACACATCAAATGGAAAGAAATCACAGATGGTTTTATTCACAAGCAGCAGAATTAATGGCCTTCCCTACTCTTTATAAATATTGGAAGCAGATGAGTTCATTACTATTTCACTCTAATAAAGAAAACCTGCTTGATTTTGACAAGACATCTACTTATCTAGTGTTTCTACTGAATAATAAATCTATTTTCTTTGAAAAACAAAAGTTATCAATAAACAAAAATCTGCCTGGAAAACTTGCCAATCAAAAAAACCCCCAAACATCTTCATTTCTGATAGTGCTGAAATGGAATTTGAGGGATTTTGGAAATGTCACTAATTTTCAGAATAGAAAGTTTTGAAATGTTTACTTTGTGGTTGTCTTAAATTTTTACATCTTTCAACATAGCAAGCAGAAAAGTGAAAACATCTGAAAAGGCTTTTGAAAAGAAAAGAGTCAGCACAAGCTGGATGAAGCTGTGGGCTCCTTTATCTTCCAGCAATCCGCACACATGGCGTGGAGTTTATGAGGGTTTTTTTAACCCGGCATTCAAACACTTCCCAGTTCACAATCCCGGCTCCGTCGCTTTGCCAGAGCTTCAAAGTGCTCTTGGCAGCTTTTCCTGCACTAGGATAAAACATCTTACCCAGGGGAAGCAAAAGCTGAGTCATTTTTAACCCCAAACAACATTCACTGATGTGGTCATCTTGTTAGTCATGGAAATCCCATGTTAGCTCTGTTTGTGCTTCTTTCAACACTTATTAACCAAGGAGTGAGGAGGTTTTATTTTAAACTGCAGAAGATGTTTATCCTCCCCAGGGCCATGACAATCAGTTACATGGCTTATCCATCATTCCAGAGAAAGGAAAGGATTTTGAGAAACTCCCCAGGCAAGTTAATTTTTAAAGCTGTAGGAGGGAGAGGAAAAAAAGAAAACAAAACAGCACCAAAGCCAGCGGCACACAAAGCCCAAAAGAAGGCTCTGATGACACAGGGGCTGTGCCAGCCCCTGCTGCTCCCCTCGGGCTGGGAGATTTCCTTGGGGTAGGGATGGCCACAGGACACCTCTCCAGAGAGAAAGGGCTGCTCCCACGTCTCAAAGCACCCAGCAGAGCAGAATTGGAGATTCTCCCTAGAGACCAAACTCGGGGAATGATGGATGTAAGGCAGCTCCAGTGCCAGCCCAGGGCGGGGGGATGAGGCTGTCCTGGCCAGGCTGGGAGCCCAGCTGTGTCCCAGGCTGTGCTGTGCCATGTCCCAGGCTGTGTGTGCCTCAGGCTGTGCTGTGTGTACCCCAGGCTGTGCTGTGTGTGCCCCAGGCTGTGCTGTGTCCCAGGCTGTGTGTGCCTCAGGCTGTGCTGTGTGTGTCCCAGGCTGTGCTGTGTGTGTCCCAGGCTGTGCTGTGCCATGTCCCAGGCTGTGCTGTGTGTGTCCCAGGCTGTGCTGTGCCACACCAGGGGCAGCAGGGCACACACAGCCCCAGCAGTACAGCCCTGGGAGCCGTGGGCTGGCACAGGACAGGCCCACTCTGGTTTATGTCCTCCCCACTGCACCTCCTCCCTGCCAGGACATTCCATCAGGTGCTGGTGACAGCTCCCACGGCAGCCACAGGATCCTGCTTTGGAGTTTTTGTGCAGCAAGTGGTACTGCTTTCAAAAGGTTACAAAAACATGTGCCTGAAGAGAATGTCGGGAACTTGGGTATTAATCTCCCTTAATTCAAAGAGCACTCAAAATAAGCGAGACAGAAATACTGTCTGGGGTGAGAAGATGCCAGAGGTCAGATTGTGCACCACTAGCTTGGGTCAAGTTCAGAAGAATAATAATTTAGCACAAAGAAAAACAGTTTTCAGTGTAGTGCAGCATTATCCTCCCCCTGGCTGAGCAGCCCATTCCCCTTGGGGCTGCTGCCCCAGCCATGCAGGTGCCTGCACTGCTGCCAGGGTGGCCACGGGCTGGGCCCAGGTGGCCACTGCAGCCCCCAGGCTGTCAGCACAAGCACTGTGCTGGGCACTGCTCCTGCCAGGCTTCAGCCAACCCTGCCCTATAAAACACAGCATTTGAGTTTGGTTTGATTTTGCAGCATACCTGTAGAGAAAGAGGTTTTGGACACAAAAGCCCACAGAATAAGAGCATGTTCCCTACAGGGGATCGTGTTGCCACATCCGTAGTTCAACCTTCTGATCCAGGTAGTTGTTTCAGTCAGAAAATTAAAACACAAAGCACACAGAATTATCTGATTAAAACAAGTTTCATTTAACAAATTATATTAAGAATACAGACTGAGTTATCACACAATGAAACTTCCCTTTGTAAAATACAGGAGGGTCATCTAAAATAAATATAAAACATAGTAACATTCATAAGATTAATGCACAGTAAAATCACTTTCAGTAACCCAACCATCTTAGAAAACCACTTTGCAACTACATAAAAGGTTTCTCTCTGCCATTTGTAGGATGACATTTAAATCTGTTGCTGTCAGGAAACAATTTCACAACAAACAAGCGGAATATCCCAAGTGTTTGGTTTCCCTGTGGTGGATGAGCTGGGCAGCACCTCAGTGAGCTGGTGGTGAGCAGAGGAGCAGGTGTGCCTGCTGCTGTCCCACAGCCTGGGGACAAGGCTGGGGTGACGCTCACAGCACCCAGGCTGGGGGGACCCTCACAGCACCCAGGCTGGGGTGACCCTGACCAGCACCCAGGCTGGGGGGACCCTCACAGCACCCAGGCTGGGTGACCCTCAGCCTGTCCTGCTGCTGGGGGATCCCCAGGCTGTTCAAGGCTCCAAGGCTGAGGTAATTGTTTGCATGCACTGAGCTTTGGGAGGAGCAGCAGCAGCTCTGGAGCTGCCATGGCAGAGCAGCTGTGGGCACACCTGGGGGACACAGCCAGCATCACCTGGGGAGCAGGGGGAGGTGAAGGCCAAGGGGGGACCAGCCAGCTCCATCCCATCTCCCCTCCTCCAGGAGATTTCAAAGAGGGGGTGCCAAGGCCCGTGAGGCATGCCCTTGCCACAGGCACCTACCTGGCACGTGCAGTGCCCACCAGGGGAATTCTTCAGGCTGGGCAGCAGCTGGGGTCAGTCTGGAGAGCTCAGGACACTGAGGGGCACAGGTGGGTGTGAAACCAAACAAGCCCAATGTTACAGACTCCAACAACCTCCCAGTGCACAGGAACTCCCAGGAAACCTCCAACAAACACCGTGGGGACACGCAGGGACAGTCACAGGAACAGTCTGACACAGTTTACCCTATGGAACTACAGAAATGAGGTGCTCCTACAAGGGAGGACACCTGCTACAACTATTCACACTTGAATTTTATCACAAAGTTCACACTCTACATCACTTTCTGGACTAACTTCTTGCCTTTCCATGACCAACACAGCAGACAGCACAGCCTGGCCTGGGTGGCCACGAGTGACCTTGGCACATGACCAGCTTCTTGCCATGAGGAACGCAGGAGGCAGCGTGTCACTATGAACTCACATCAGAAGGCATATTTTACAGTAAGCAAACCCCTCACTGCTGCTTTTCTGTCTCTGTTGCAGATGTATAATAATTTGGCAAACTAACTTCTCCATCAGCCACAAGATTAAACTACCCAGAGACCAGTTTTGTTCTACAAATTCAGGCAAGGTAGCCAAGAACAGCTGGTAAAGCTCTGCAAATTCACTTCTGTTGCTTTCCACTGACTCCTCCCCTCCCCTTATGCTCCAGAAGGCTTCTGCACAGCCAGACAACATCCACACCAGACTCCCTGAACATTTACTGCCTGAGCCAATTCTTCCATGTCTCGTCATGTCTTGTCACATCTTGGTCAGGGAGGAAGATGCAGAGATGCTGGCACTGGCCATGCACATGCCAGCACTGTAAGGATGCAAGGACCAGCCTTGCAACGAGCTGCCATGAGTACAAAAGTTATGGAACAGCCAATAAAAGCTTCCTGTGGAAATGCTGACCTGACACCCCTGGTCTCAGGAATTCAGCAGTGCAATAAAAAAAGCTTCCTCTGATCAGTGGGCTGAGAAGTTGACATAGCCAACCACCCTGCACTGTGTCTCACTGTGCTTTCCACCACTGGCTCTGAACCTCTCCCTTTTGGAATCATCTAGTTTTCCAGCCTGTGGTTAGCAGGGCTGAGAGCTCAGCTGGCTCTCAGCAGGTGCAGCTTTTTGTTCAAAACACCTTCATTGTGTCTGCCCCACAGGAACTGCATCTGTCCTTTGTGCATTTGGAACAGGCTGTCCCTGCACGGTGCAGGACCACTGCATGGAGAGCAAACTCATCTCTCAAGGTTTGCAGGTGAGTCCTGAAGCAGCTTTGCTGGCCCAGTGTTAGAGAGGGAGAAGTAAGTATACAAATATATCCTGAAGATGTGTATACAAATATATCCTGTCCCAGCCATGTATCCTGCCAGTGTTTCAAGTATCCAGTGTTTCCTGCAGGGCACTGCACAGCAAGCTGAGCTCCTCACCTCTGAGAAGGCTGAGCAAACCTCGCAGAGGGTGTAAATATTAAAGCACTGATTTTCTCTTACATGAGGGGCTCGAAGCTCTGCACCCATTTCCCCAGACACAGCCAGAGAGTGTGGCACTGAGCCTGGGACTTGCTGGCTCTCAGAATCTGCTCCTGCTGAGCCCCATCCAATGTGCAGGCAACCCTGCCCTTATGGGAAGGGTGGCTCGAGCAGGGGGCTCCAGCAGGGCTCCTGGCAGCTGTCTGTCCCTGTCCCAGTGTCAGGCACTGCCCCTGGAGCTCTGCAGACTGTGCTGTGCCCTGTGCCAGTCTGCAGCCCTGGCTGCTCCGCCACGAGCAGGGAAGGTCAGCTCTCACCCCAAAGCCACTGCTGCAGATGGCTCCTGCCTACCTGCCGTGGCCACTGAGCCACAGGAGAAGCTATAAATGGATGTCACAGAAAACTACAGAACAAATTACAAGCAGAAAAATAGAAAGGCAAAAGATGGATGACATGGGCACAGCGCTACGGCACAGAGTGGATTTGAACTTGAAGTGAACCTGAGCCGAATGACCAAGCTGCCATGGTATGTTCATTTGTCGGTGTCGGCATCATCAATCTGCCCTTTGTGAAGCCTGGCAGTGAGCTCTGGCTTTTCTTTACTGCAGGATAAATAACAACTAAAAATGGTGGTGCAAGCTCCAAGTGAACGAGCAGTTCCAGGGGGTCACCCAAGGGCTCCAGAGCTGGTGCACAGCTTTAACTCTTTTGTCCAAAAACAACACACATGCAACCAAATTGGCCTCTGCTCTCCAACCCTTCTACAGAGGCAGCTCCAGAAAATTATTTACCTGATTGGAAGAAACTGAAGCAAAGATCTGGACTCAGTTTGTCCCGAATGTCACGGTATTTTGTGCTCTTTATCCCAGCAGTACACTATGGTGCCTTAAAACCAGAAATGAATCTTTGGACAAGAATTAGTTTACTTATGTACAAATAAAAAATATTAGCTGACAGTACAAAAACTGCTGTTAGTTACCACTCTGTGCAAATAGAAAATGCCAGATCAATCCAAGGGAGTGCAAAGTGGGCTGGGGCACATGTACAACCCAGGCTGCGAGCAACAACACTGTTACTGTTACCATAGCAATTTTCATTTCAATGGAGTCAGGGAATCAGTATTTTACAATATAAAAAACTGTACGTTTTAACTCTCACTCCAAAACTGCCATTTCGCTGCCATGATGTATCTTTGTTCTACAGCAGAGACTTGAAAGAGCAGCAGAGTCAGATGGGCACTTGAAAATAACTTATTACAGCAATGGACTTCTCCAAGACATGCGTTGGGCTAGGGAGCCAGCCCAGTCAGGAATCACAGGCAGGCAGAGGTCAGGGTTTCCTGAACCCCACGCTCATCCTGTGCCATGTCAGTGTTCAGTGCTTCCCCATGAATGCCAGGAAACAGGCACATCTCTCTTGTTTTAGCAGCGAGCGGGGAACATGTTAGAGAAGAGTCTCAGTGATGGGCAGGTGATGGATCCCAAGTGTCAGCAGGTCCACAGGCAGCTTGGCTGGGGTCAGGGGGGCCTGGCTGCCCCAGCCCACAGCAAATCCAGTGACCACAGCGGATCTGAGACTGATGCCAGCCACAGCGGGACTTCTGTGCCCAGACCTTGGCAGAGGGACTGGCATTCACTGCAGCCGAGTTCTGCACAGGACTGAGTGCCACAGGAGCCTCCTGCTGCAGGGTGTGGAGAGCCAAGCAGCTGCAGGCAGCTGGTGTGGCAGTGCCCAGGGCAGCTGGAGTGGCATGCCAGCCGTGCCTTGCACTGCTCCTCTCAGGGCTCAGCAGTGTCCGTGAGCTCCCGGCTGTTTGTGCAGCTCTGCACGCTGTGACTGTCCTGCAGCAGGGAAACCAGTGGGGATGAGGGGCTGCTCAGGCTCCCAGTGCTGTACTCACGTGGGAGGGGAGGGGGAGGCTGTGCAGGGGTTGTGGTGTGTGCAGGGGTGGTGCAGCGCAGGGCTGGGGGGACACAGCCGAGCCCGGGGATGGCTCTGTGGTGGATGTTCCAAGGATGGTTCTGTGGTGATGTTCCATGGTGGATGGTTCTGTGGTGGATGGTTCATGGTGGATGTTCCATGGTGGATGCTCCGTGATGGATGTTCCATGGTGGATGTTACATGGTGGATGGTTCATGGATGGTTCGGTGGTGGATGTTCCATAGTGGATGTTCCATGGTGGGTGTTCCGTGGTGGATGGTCCATGGATGGTTCAGTGGTGGATGCTCCGTGGTGGATGGTCCATGGATGGTTCGGTGGTGGATGTTCCACGGTGGATGGTTCCATGGACGGTTCTGTGGCCGTGTCCCCGTGTCCCAGTCCTGCTCAGCAGTGCACACACACACACACGCTCCAGCCGTGCCCCTCAGGACGGCGGCACTGGCACGGGCGGGCAGCGGGTGGGGCTGGGCGGCAGGCGGGCGGCCGCGCTCTGCTCCGTCCGGAAGCTGTAGTCGTACTGTGGGGCAAAGGAGAGAGATTAAACCTGCAGCACTGACCCACTCAGCACTGCCCGTGCTGGGCTGGGACAGCACCAACACCACAACAATGAGAGACAACAGCTGGCCCAGCAGGGCCATGAACCTGCTGGTAACACCTGACCCCACAGCAGTGACCTCCTCAGGTGGGCTCACCCCCTCCCCAAAACCCAGCATCAACACAAACACGACCACACTCATCCTGCCCATAAACCAGCTAGGCAGAAACATTCCCCCTGGCAGGTTTACACAAGCCACTACCATGAGAATTAACATTTTTGGTTGGCAAGAGAGCGAAATTCCCTATTAAACACATCCCTGTGTCCCACGATGTCCCTGCAGACAAGGGACAGCCCTGCAATCAAGGGCACCCCTCGAAGTGCTCTGTAGCAGTGCTCGGTAGTGGTACACAGTAACAGTGCTCAGTAGCAGTGATCGGTAGCAGTGATCAGTAGCAGTACACGGTAGCGGTACACGGTAGCAGTGCCATCTCGTGGCACGCTGACAGCAGCACCCTGCCCCTCTGTGGCCACCCTGCCGGTCTCTGGGCACCCTGCCCGTCTGCGGCCACCCCGGGACCGCCAGGGGCAGGCGCGGCTTTCCCGGGACAGGCGGGAGGTGAAAGCAGCACCCCATGTCGGGGTTCGCGGGGTGGGAGCTGCCCAGGACCCGACACAGCCGGTGACACAGCCCGGGCACAGGCTGTCCCTGTGCACCGCCCAGGGCTGCGTCTGGGCTCCTGCAATGTCTCACACACACACACACACAGATACACACACAGAGACACAGAGACACACAGACACAGATACACACACAGATACACACACAGAGACACACACACACACAGACACATACACGGACACACACACACAGAGACACAGACACTCACACACAGAGACACACAGAGACACACACACACAGACACACACAGAGAGACACAGACAGACACAGACACACACACACAGACACGCACAGAGACACACACACACAGAGACAGACAGACACAGACACACACAGATACACACAGACACACACAGACACACACAAACACAGACACACACACAGAGACACACACACACAGAGACAGACAGACACAGACACACACACACACACACAGAGACAGACAGACACAGACACACACAGATACACACAGACACACACAGACACACACAGAGACACAGAGACACACACACAGACACACACAGCCCTGTGTGCTCCCCACAGCCGGGCTGCGCTGGACGGGCTACCAGCCAGGGGCCGGCAGGGGGCGCCGCGGCTCCGTGCCGTGCCGAGCCGGGCCGGGCCGGGCGGGAACGGGGCACCCGGAGAGCGGGGCGGGACCGGGGCTGAACTGGGGCTGAATCGGGCTGAACGGGGCTGAACCAGGGTTGTACCGGGGCTTGTACCGGGCTGAACTGGAGCTGAACCAGGCTGAACCGGGGCTGTGCCAGAGCCTGTACCGGGCAGAACCGGGCTGTACCCAGGGCTATACCCGGGGCTGTACCCATGGCTATACCAGGGCTATACCCGGGGCTGTATCAGGGCTATATCCAGGCTGTACCCAAGGCTATACCAGGGCTATATCCAGGCTGTACCCATGGTTATACCAGGGCTATACCCGGGGCTGTACCCAGGGCTATACCCGGGGCTTTACCCAGAGCTTTACCCGGGTGTACCCAGAGCGGTACCCGGGGCTACCCATGGTTATACCAGGGCTATACCCGGGGCTGTACCCAGGGCTATATCCAGGCTGTACCCATGGCTATACCAGGGCTACACCTGGGGCTGTACCAGGGCTATACCCAGGCTGTACCCAGAGCTGTACCTGGACTGTACCCAGGGCTCAAACAGAGCTTTTTCTCCCCACGGCCGCACCTCCTGTCGCGATGCTGCAGCCGCCAGCACTCGCAATAAGGCCTCATTTTTCAACACCCAAACGCATAAAGATGTCAGCTCAAACTGTTTACTAATTAACACTTAAAAAGACACAAATTAGATATGCGTGGCTAAGAGCAATTATAATCAAGACGAATCTCTCCAGTCATTGGGGAACTGAGGAAACTCCTAATTGCTGGAACCAATGTTTTAAAATCTGAAATCATGCCAGTTAGCAAATATGTTCATTTAAAGAACATTTCATGTGACTGCACTCAGGAGAATTGACTACAAACATGCAAACAAGGAAAAATATTTCTGTGTAAAATTAAAATTTTAAGCTGTTGTAGATTTACAACTTCTTCATTAAATATATTTGCAAAGAGCAGCCCATGAAAACTTGTAGCAATTTAGTGGTTAAATGAACTGCCTTCCTGATCAGTTTAGAAGGAATGATGAATATTGGATGCTCCCTTTACTAATTAGACTCTCTCTAGACTTTCACACCATACAAAGCACAAATGAAGACAGGGTGCACCCTGCCAATGGCCAGAGCACTGCCCTGGCTGCCACAGCACCCACACAGAGCTGTGAGCAGTGACAGTGCCAGCACCTCTGCTACCCCTGCCCCTGTGCCTGCTCAGTGACTGCACCCCACCCAGGACAGGCAGCGACAAACCCCAGAGCCCTGCAGAGAGCTGCCAGCAGCACTGTCTGTCCTGCACCCTCCTCTCTGTCCTAATGCACCAAACTCACCATGAAGTGATGGCATGTGCACCTACACCTGCACTTCACCACCTCTTCACAGCCCAGCTCTCTGTGCACCTCCTGGGCACAGCTGTGCCATCCTGGGGCAACGAGAGCAGCTCAGGTGCCCTCCAGGATTTCACCTATTTCCATCATTTTCCTGACAGGGTAGAGTCCTGAAATTCAGCTGCCTTCAGCTTGGAGGATGGGTGCATACATCAGCAAATGCGGTGACAGAGAACAGTAATTCTTGGAATTCTTTGGGAATATTTTTTGCAAGGCATCTTGCTCCAGGGAGAATGTTCTGGCTGCTCTGGATATCCAGAAGATTTGCTATAATGGTGCTATTGCTTGCAAGGGAAATAAAGCCATGCCGAAATTCACAATATTTATATGTGTAGCTGTCTATGTGCAGACAAGATGCTTCATCAAGGAATATGGGCTGCATAATCATACTTTTCATTACACTGGAAAGCACACAGCCTGCTACAGAGCAGGAGCTGGAGAAGCAGGCAGGTATTGGCCTCTCCTCCCTGACCCACACAAATGGATCCAGTGCTGGTGTCCCCACACCCCACAGGCCTGGAGGGGACAAGCAGGGCTGTGCAGCCCAGCCCTCTCCAGGCAGCCCCCCAGTGCCAGGCCTCTCCCACACCAGGCAACACAGAGACATGCAGCAGCAAATTCAGCACCACGTGGATCCCCCCAAAGGGACCATCTGCTCCCTGGCCAGCTCAGGGTAAGAGCAGGAGAGCAGAGAGGCAAGTGGAAGGGCCACCAGCCCTGGGCAGCCCTGCTCCCAGGGTCCCTCCTGACAGACACAGGCAGCCCCAAACAGACATGGCACTTGTGCAACCTGGCAGTCTGCAGTGCCACAGGCAGTGGGGGATCTGTCAGGCAGCACCTTCAGATCCCCACTGATGGATCTGAAGATGGGACTTCCAGTCCCATGTGGTGCCTGCAAAAGCCCTGGCAACTGGGCCTGACTATCCTGTACTCAGACAAAACTTTCAGGTAGAAGAGGGTGAATTCAGGCAACTGGACTCAACTGGAATAAAAAAGTGGAGAAGCCCTGAGGAATCTGGCAGCTTTGTGATGTATCCTCCTACTGTCCCTTGAACCCAGCTAGATAGGATGAGACCTTTGTGACCAATGGTGCCTGAAGAAGCATGTGCTGCTGAGACAAGTTTCCTCCTAGTCTGAGACTTCAGATGTGAGGTGACCTTTGCAGAGCAGGCAGCTCCTCATCACCGTGCCACAGATGTCACACGTGTACAGAACACTCCCTCAGAACCACCCATGGCCTGGTGGCTGCCTCCTCCCTGTGCTCTTCAAACACTCCCTCCCACTGAACTGCAGCCCAGTTCTCCCAGCAATAACTTCCCAGCATCAGCAAAGAAAAACTGCTGAAGGTGTTTGCCTAACACTGCTGAGTCAAGTCCATTTGCCTCCCTGGCATGCCAGAGGCACCCAGGAGTGTCCTGCCTGTACCGTGCACTGTTAATACAGGAGAAAGAAAGGCTAACCAAGACAGACATCTGAAAATAAACACAAGGCCCCACACTTTGCCATTAAATTCACCACTTGAAGTGTCTTCACTCATCACAGATCATAGAGGGCATTCCCTGACCCTGGGCTTACTGCTTGACTTTATCTGTGACTTGGGAGAGACAGAAAAGTATTTTCCGTAAAGGAAGGGTTCTTAGGAAGAAGTGAACACAGCCCTCATGATTTGCTCAGTGTCTGGCTGGCTACTTACCTCCTTTTCAATTTCTGCAAGGGTTTTGATTGTGATACCCAAGAGATCAACTGGCTGCATCTGGCAAGAAAGAAAGAAAAATGTCAAATTCAGGGTCAGGGAGGGGGTGTGTTTATTTGTCTGTTGTTTTGTTCTGTTTAAAGTCAGCAAACACTCTATCACCAGAGATTTAGAGGCACCATCTGTAAACATGATCCTGTTCCTCATTCCAGCAGGAGTGAAACAGCAGAGGGTAGGCTGAGGCTACCAGCTCCAACACTGCTCTTCCTCAGAGTGAGAGCTGACACTCACCTCTGTGCTGCTCTGCCCAGGGGATCTGCCAGCTCCCACTGCACAGTCTGTAACCCAGGGCTGGATGGCCTCAGCTCGAGGTGTGAGCAGCACCAGCTGCAGGAAGCCCTGACCAAACTGACCATATGGTGGCAATGGTGTCTAAAGGATCTGCAGGGAGGATTAGCACGACCTAATCTCTCTGCATTTGTCCTCACAGCAGGGATTTCAGCTTTCTGGGAATAACTGCCCATAAACAACCCTCTCAGAAAGCAAGGGACGTGAAAAACCCCTGTCAGCAGGAAGAAGAAAGCACAAAAAAAAAGCACCACTGAAAAATCAGACACAGCTGATGGCTCAGTGTTTGCATTAACAGCTTCCTGTAAATTGATTTTTAAAAAGATGCTGCTCTAGGATCAGATGGATTCAGGAACTGTAGTGGGATGCTGAATCTTTGTGCTCTGGATCATCAGCTTTAACAAGCACTGGCCCAGTGACACGCAGAGGTCATTCTGAAGCAGCAGCAGTGTTTCTGTTTGGGTGAAGCAGACACCACCTGGTGCCCTCTCCAGCTTGCCTGAGCCAGGCAGGACCCTGGTGGCAGCTGATGGCACTGGAGTGCCCTGTGCCATCACCACTGCCCTGAACCTCTGCAGTAACAACAGAAAGTAGAAAAGCTGTTGGCACCATGCCATCCTCACAGCAGGTAAATCCAGGAGAACTCCACATCTGCAGCTTTCTTTACAACCTAAGCTAAGAAATTAGAAATGCTTTCAACACCAGGAGTCCCACTGCCATTCCTATTTTTGATGGTAATAAACCTTGAAATCCCAGGACAATTCAGTTTAAGAAGCAATCTGGCAAAAGCCCTTCCCACCTAATGGGCAGCTCTTGTGACATGCAGCCTCAGCCCATCTCAAGCACTGGATATGTATTTGGCCTCACAACAGAACAGAAGAAGGTAATTTGTCCTGATGTTTTGTAATGGCTCTCCATGAAACGATGAATTTCAGACACTGGGAGAACAACAAAGGCAACTCACCCCTTCAGGAGCACAGGCAAACTTCTCCGAAATCATAAAAGGCACTCCATCCATTGCTGAAAGGGACAAGACATCACACATGACATTTCCAGCTGGCTTCTGACATGCAGCCTCACACATTCCCAGTGACAGATCAAGTGTTCACAGCATTGACACTGATTGACTGATTGCTCCCAAACAGCCTTTTGCTCCCTCTAAACTGCCAGTGGTCATAGCTGGGTCAGTCCCTACCAAACCAGGAACCCAATGAATTCTCCTTGCTCCATCCAAATACAATTTCATGGCCTCAATTTTGCATTTTCCAATTCTGCGCAGCTGACAAAGCAGGACAGTATTTGAAATTGGAAGGAGGACACAGCTCTATTTACCACCTCCTCACCAAAGCAGCTCAGCACACTGGTGGTGTCTGAGTAAGAGAACAAGGAGCAGCTGGTTCAGGGCATTGCAGCCCCAAAGCAGTGGACACCACCCCCCCATGTACCAGGCAATTGGGCAGGACGATGACAAACACCTGGGGCCAAGCACCTCCCTGGCCTGGCTGCTGCCAGTGTGAGCTCAGCAGCGAGCAGTGGGGCTCAAACACTTGCAAACCACATCTGAAGGATGTAAACCAGTGGAATATGAAGACAGACGTGGGGACATGACACCACAGGGCACAGCCTCATGTCACACAGCCCAGCTCTTTCTGTAGCACAGCCTCAATGGTACTCAGAGCACTGTTTGCCTTTACAGCATCTTGTATATTCATCCTAGTGCAGTGAGCAGCATTTGTGTCTTGCTATCACCATGTCACAGGAAGCCTCGCACAACAAGGGAGACACTTATTTTTAGAACACGTAACTCAGCAATTTGCACACAAGACTGAAAAGGGCATGTTTCAATACACCCCCTTTATTGCACTTACACCTTAAATACCTGAAGTCTTTAAAGTTCAACTCTGAAAGAAAACTTTGAATTAGAGCAGATTTAAGCCTTGAGAGGCCGTCCAGTGATCCTCAAATAGAGTTTGCTTTCAGAAAGCAACAGCACCCACAAACCCAGTGCTCCTCTGTCTGCTGTTTCTCACTTCTACAGCACCACTGAGTTACCACGTTAGTGATTAAACAAGGGTCACTTAAGAATACTCAGCCTTTTACATTTGCTTTGTCTATTTTGGTTTTAAACCCCCCTGCACAGGAGTAATTTGTTATCAAAGGTGCTGCGAGGCAGCCGCAGTGCAAAGCGAAACAAAAGGAAACAGATGAAAAGCGGCATCACCAAACCCAGGAAGTTTTAAACCTGAAAGACATCTGCACTTGTTATCCGCCAGGAACCCCCTTTGATCAGCCCCACGCCAGCTTTTGTGAAGCAATCTAGAGGCTGAGCTGGGCTGTGCATCCCCCAGCCCCAGCCCAGCCTGGGCTCAGAACCCAGCGCACAGCCGCTGATAAAAGCGGGGTGAGCCAAGGGCTCCGCAGCGCAATTAGCGCTCTCCTAAACAAACGAGCTTCAACAGAGCTGTAATTAAGCAGGCCTGTAATTAAGTATATGCCCTTTATCATAACGATCATGCTTAAAAGTGGCATGATGCATGGAAGTGTGTTATTAGTGCTGCGCTCCCCGGGCGCGGGAGCGCGCGCGGAGCTGCCGTGTCAGCCCAGCACCAGCCTGCTGCTGAAATGCATTAAAGGCACAAAGCACAAAACAAGCTCACTCAGCGTCTCCTCTCACAGCCAGGCACTGCTGGCACCACGCTTTAAATACCACCAGCTCTGGAAAGTACAGGAACCAGTCCCTGGGTGTCACTGCTGGTGCCTGCCCAGCAGCAGGAGGGCAGCAGCCCTCACCCTCACCCCTGGCTCAGCTGGGCTCCAGGAGCCCCTGGGCCACCCAAGGGGCTGCAGGCAGGCAAGGAGACCCCCAAGACAAGATGCATGGGGAGCAGTGCTCCCCCCTTGTGTCTGCTCCAGGGCTGAGCAATGCTCTGAACAAAGGAGATGCTCTGGGGGAAGGACCCTCTGTGCCCCCACCCCACCTGTGGAGTGCCCTGCTCACAGGTGAGAACCCACAGGTGCTGCTGCCCAAGATGGGCTTTTCCACATCCACCAGGACTTCAAAGGTGAGGCTTCCTGCTCCCAGAGAAGCTCATGGAGACTTCAGTGATCTCCAGGGCCAGGCAGCTCCAGCAGCAACAGGAAAGAGACCACTGCTCCTGCTGCACACTGTGAGGCAGCACACAACTGCTGTTTACAGTAGCAGCTAATGTAATAATAAAGTTAAATGAAACCAGAAGTCTAGGAGGGCATTTTAATTCCATGTCCCTTGTTCTGTAAATAAACAGCAACAGCAGCCACCTCTGATTTCTCCCTTTTTCCATTTTTTTTTTTTTTTCCCCTCTTGCCTTTAAAGCATTCCTGGCAGGCTCTGAAGGGTGACTGCTGTGCTGAGACCCTGCCCTGTGTCACCACCTCCACAGGCAGTGTCACACTCACAGACCAGGCCCTGGCCCTGAGCTGCACTCCCATTTCAGTGTGGCCAAAGGCTACACCAGTCTCCTCCATTCAATCTGTGCCAGGTTTGAGACCAGCAGACAGCAACACCAGGAGATAAAGGAACTGCTTCTGGTGAATGACAAAGCACACTTCTTTCCAAAGGTACTCATGCTCATTCAAATAAAAATGGTGGGCAGGGTGCCAGTTTTATAGCATTACTCATATTGTCATAGGAGCAGCTCATGCACTGACCCACACAGGCTTCAACTTCCTTAAAGGTTAAGACTTTAAAGTATTTCTGAAGACCCATGAAGTGTTTGCACCTTGCAGATTAAAGCCTCCTTGCACAGGTAGACAAAGCTGCTCTTGCCCCTCAAAGCCTCAGTGCCAGAAGGAAGCTGTGAAAGTATTGTCACCCTTCTCTGAGCACTCGAGAGATGCTGCCTCCTGTGCTGCAGACTCCAACTAAATCAGTTGTCAAATTAGTAATTCATCTTTCTTGAATAACTATATTTTTAGCCAAGCTACCAGATTTAAATAATCAGACCTGCCAATGCTACCCTAATTTAAACATGCTGACGAACTTTCACAGGCAGCATCAGCTAACATAATGAGTTTCTGGATGACAAAGAACTTCAGACAGTAGTTCTCTACACTACCCAGCGTAATAAGCACTTGTTCTTTTCTACAATGTGCACATAAAAGAGAAATCTAAATAATAGTTGCTGTAATTATCTTGAAAAATATGTGGTGATTAATGGTGATTATGAAAATCTGTATAATTGTTCGCTAAAGCTCCAAAGATCAGATGCTCTCTTGAAGGAACCATCAGTGAAGAAGTTGGAAATACAAAAGCTCCCAAGTGTGTGAGAGTGGGACCAGGCTGTGCCAGCTCAGCCTTCACCCTCCCCTGACCTCTGCCAGGGGTTCCAGCACGGCCACGTGCATGTGTCATTGTGCTGAAAGCACAAAGTTCAACCTGTTATTTATGCAAATAATTAATTACTCTTGTATCCAACTCACAGTTTGTCATGACACATTAATGACTTGATAGACTTCTATGAACTAGTGAGCACAGGACAGCAGAGCGCTTTTATCGTCATTTAATTTAAAAACGATCCTCTGTGAAATTATCTAGTTGTGAGTGATGGAAGCATAAAGAACAGACTCAGCAAAGCTTCTTTTGGATCATTGCTTTATTAATGGTAACGTCAGGGAAATGAAAAATGCTAACATTGTCATATTTAACTGGAGGGTACAATGAACGGCTGCCTCAGAGGCTGGCAGGCTGTTTGCACTGCAGCGAGCAGGGCTGGGGGTGCACAGCCACTGAGGGGTTACACACCCTGACTGCCAGGGAAATCACAGCTGTCTCTGCACTACATCCTCACCATAAGCTTTTACAGCTTTGGATTTCTTTACTGCTGTTTTTTTATAGCCTTTTACACTTGGATTTTCAATTTCTGATATTAAAAATATTTAAATAAATAAATAAATGAATCCTTTGCAAAACGTTTTCCTGCATGACTGAAAATGAAGAACTGTTAATCCAAAACAACAAAAAATCCAACATTGAGTGTACTGCTGCCACCTTTAAAATTTAAATGACCTTAGATTGTAGAAGCTTTCTCTAATGCTGCAGAACTGTTCCCATTTTCCCCAGACCTGAACACTAACAGAGAAGGATTTGAGCTTTTCAAACCAAACCAGCGCTCCATGATGCTAAGCCTTCTCCTCCTGTATTTCTGTACACAAGATTTAAACAGTAACCTGAACAGCAAATGTGTGTGTGCTTTGTGCTACACTGCACCAAGGCCCAGATGGAGCCACACCAAATCAGCAATGGCAAACCCTCAGGGCTAAAGCCAAAAGCAACCCTTCCTGCCATGCCTGCTGCAACAGGGAACCTGCAGCTGCCCCAGCTGTGCTCCCCAGCTGCAGATACCAACCCCAACAGGCACACAGCTTCTTTGTGGCATACAAGGTGCAGAGGTGTGGGCAGGGGCACAGGGCTCAGCTCTGCCTGCCCAAGGGAGAGCCCCAGAGCACTCCATGTGTCCCCAGGGCTGTCGTGGGGCACAGCCAGCTGGCAATGCCCAGCTATGCCCTGTGCCCAAGCATCCTGGCCAGGCAGCAGCACCAAACCACCCAGTGCCTGCTGCAGTGAGTGGGAGAGCAGGGGCCTCCTGGCTGGGGAGGGAACCTCTGCTCTGGGAAAGGTTTACAGCTTTCCTGTTCATCTTGAAATGACTTTGATTAAAAAACCAGACCCGGACTAAGTTTTCATTTTTGCTAATTTGATTGTCAGCCTTGATTTTCTCAGTTTCCTGCATAGCTCATGACATGGCACAATTAGTTCTTTACTGCTAAGATCAAGCCACGAAAACACTTGAAAAAGTACCCCTGGATTTGATTATTCTCTTTTTTAAATAAAGTGAAGGTTAAGTACTGCATGGTGATGCCTAAGGAGCACCTCAGCACTGTGACTCCATCAGCACCAGAGAACATGGAGAGACTTCAAACAAGCTCTTCAAATTGCAAGTGTTTAGGAGCTCTTGATTTTATTATTTTTTAATAAAATGTCCCCTTTGAAGTCTCTGCACCACACTAAACTTCAAAGATCACACCTTAGCATGTGCTGTTTCCAAGCCACAACCCTTAATTAATTAGAGCAGAGCAGATACAAACCAGGGCACTGGTGTGGGGCTGAGGCAGAGCTGGGACAGGGCTCAGGGACGGGGAGGTGAAGGAAAGGCAAAGGCAAAGGCATAGACAAAGGCAGAGGCAGGTTCTCCTCCAGTGTCTGCTCAGGGCTGTGTGCTGAAGAGAAAGCCAGATGCTTTTCCACTGCCTTCAGCCCTGCTGTAATGACAGGCTCCTTGGAAGCCATTAAACATGTCCTGTCTGTCTGTCTGCCCGGCCAGGCAGTGCAGGCTGCTGCAGCAGAGATGCAAAAAGCATCTTGAGCAGCCCCACAATGGCTGCACTGTTCCCTGGCCCACAGCTGTGAATTCCTGCTGCTTGATGAGAGAAACATCCACACGCTTCCAGTGCTGCAGGGCAGGATCAGGGGTACTAAATCCACCCCTGCACATTGTCTCAGTGCCTGGCCCCTAAAGCTTTTTCCTTAGCTTGAGCCATCCATGGTGTGAGGTGGGATTTGTTTCCACTGTGCCAGGGCTAGGCTGCCCAGACTCTCTGGACAGCAGCCAGGTCACTGGCCAGGGGCAGATGCTCACACCTGCAGTGACACTGTGATCCTGCTGCACCCTGCAGCTGTGCCCTGAGTGACCAACATCTGTCCCACAGCACTGCAAGGGGGACAATGGTACACGGCCCTCCCTGAACATGTTTTAGTTTAAGGGACTCAAGTTATTTTTAACACACTGCAGCTCTGTGTTTCCAATAAAAGCAGGAGAAAGAAGCTAGAGCAGCTGCCCTGACAACACCGAGCTCTCCATTCTATAAGATGTTAAGGGAAGAAACTCCTCATGAGCATGGCTAGGAAGGATGGGGGTATACCCATCTTCTGCCCTGGAGCTCCCTGAGGCACAGAACGTGCTCCCACCATCCCATGGAGCATTCACCCAGCCAGAGGAGCCCCCACACAGACCCAAAGCCAAGGCCTTCAGTGCTGGAGAGGATGGCACAGGGCAGGTGCCCTCCTCCTGCCACCAGCCAGGCACAGAGCCACAGCCCTGCCCAGCCAGCAGCTCCTCTGCAGGAGGAGATGCACTGTGCCACGCAGGATCCACATCTTCTAATGGGATTTCATTTTTTAAGTGCTCAAAATCATTACTGGAGCCACATATTTCTATCAGGTAAATTTCATTTGCATATGCAAATGATATCTAAATACACTGCACCATTAATATGATCAGTAATTACATAATAATAGTCACCAATCTCCACACACATCAAACTTACAGTTTTGTAGCTATTAAGGAAACTCTGCTTTGTAATTAAGATAATCCTCACTTCCAGATGCTAATTAACTATATAATAATTAGCTTCTTTTGCTAATGCAAATTAAGTATTTTCATCCTTATTGGTAAAAGAGTTGCTTATCACTTAAAAAAGAGACAACCTATAAATAATCCCTCCTCCTCCCTAAAGGTGAAAAGGTAACTCCATTTTTATCAGTCTCATTTGTGAATGTAAATTAGCCCTGATTAATCAAATCACAGATTAATGTGACCATCCTGCAGCAGGGCCAGTGCCTGGCGTGGCCCTCAGCCCTCAGAGGGTGAGGTTTGCTCGTGGCCACAGCAGCCCCTGGCTCCTTTCCTCTGCTGCTGGCACTGCAGAGCTCTGTGACCCAGCATGGTGGGGACAGGCCACAGCTCCAACAGGGACCCCTGTGCCACTGCCCTGTGCCACTTCCCTGTGCCACCAGCCTGTGCCAGAGCACCCAGAGCTTCCCCAGCACAGTGGGAACGGGCCAGCAGCTCCAACAGGGACCCCTGTGCCACCAGCCTGTGCCACTGCCCTGTGCCACCCAGCCAGGTCCAGAGCACCCAGAGCTGGTGCCACAAGCCCTGGGCTGGTGGCAATGGTGGCAGTGGTGGCACAGGAGCCCTGGGCTGGTGGCAGCAGTGCAGCTGCAGTGGCAGCACTGCCAGCCCATCGGCCTTGGCGCAGCGCATTCATCATCTGCTAAACCAATCCACCCACTCTGCAGCACCATTTGTCATTAATTATGCTAATCAGCACACCATTACTCTCTGATGACACCACAGCACTTATTAGCCAGTTATGGTTTTTCAAAAGCACAGCTCATTGTGTATGTGAGTGCTGCGCCTGCATTAGCCTACAGGGAAGAAATGTCCAATTATGAAAAGAAGAAATTTGCTATTATCTCCCTCTAACAAACCAATTTAGTAATTATAAAAGTCTCTGAACTCAGAAGGATTTGTTAAGAAAAGCTGAGTGATGAAACCAGAGAATTTTCTTTGCAATAACTTTCTGAGTTGGAATTGAAGTGACAAGAGAGAATGAGCAGTTTTTATTATACTAATTACAACTCTTGCATCTTCACTTTAGATGATCAAAAAGCAGAATTTATCTAAACACAGGCCCGTATTTGGCTCCTCCCTTAACTCATCTGATTTGTTTATTTTAACAGACATGCAGCCAAATATGCACAACGTGTCACAGACCCTGAGACAGGCTGGCCAGTTCCCAAGGCACAGCTCTGCAGCGTGGAGGGGATGGTGCAGCAGCCACCCATGCAAAGCCAGCCCTGCAAAGCACCCAGGCAAAACCACCCCTGCAAAACCACCCCTGCAAAGCCATCCCTACAAAGCACCCCTGCAAAGCCATCCCTACAAAGCACCCCTGCAAAGCCACCCCTGCAAATCCATCCATGCAAAGCCATCCCTACAAAGCACCCCTGCAAATCCACCCATGCAAAGCCACCCCTGCAAAGCCACCCATGTAAAGCACCCCTGCAAAGCCACTCATGCAAAGCACCCCTGCAAAGCCACCCATGTAAAGCACCCCTGCAAAGCCACCCATGCAAATCCACCCCTGAAAAGCCACCCATGCAAAGCTGAAGCCCCCATGCCCCGAGGCACACCAGGGTGGGGACACTGCCAGCAGCAGGGACACCACCTGTGCTGACACAGCCAAAGGGATGCAGCCAGGCCCTGCAGAGTCCCCAGAACACTGGAACACAATTTCTCCCCAATTCCTAGGCTAGTTTGCTTGCTGCAAGGAGACGCCACTAGTTTTAGACTCTTAATATGTGTTAAGAGCTCATTAATATCATCAGAGTAAATGGGCCTATTAAAACATCTTTAAGCAATATCTGAACATACATCTCCCTAAACTATATTTAATGACTGTACTTAAGATACATTATATGAAAGTCTTAATGAGACATTAGATAGCATTTTGAAGATTAAAATTAGAGAATCCATATAAAGTCTGTCCACTTAATTTAGCCTTAAGCTACACTGATTAAATACGTTACCACCAAATTATTACTTCATTAGAACAAATATTTTCTAATAATTCTGATTTATGCCATTAGTTGTCTCCATATATATTATATATTCGTATCTATATGTACATATAAAAGAATACACAAAACCATTTTCTAGCTCAAGAGGAGACAGGAGAAATTCTGAGCTTTTTAATGGCTGAGTTAATTACTTGTCTTTTTTTCTGTTGAGTTAAAAATATGCACTCTTCATAACAGTCCATTTATGGTGCCCCCACTTAATCACAAGGCCATTTTTTAAACATTTGCTGTCCTGCTTTTCAAGGACCAGTAAGGTGCCTTGGGCTTGGGGCAGAGGTTGGGGAGGGTGGCAGTGCAGCCCCCAGGATGGATCCCAGGCCAAGCAGGACCCTTGCTCTGCACTGCCTGTGGCCCAGCCAGGGATGGGACCTGCCAAAATTACCCAGGGCCTGACAGGACTTTTGGACAAACCTGCAGCAGTGCCCATGGCAAACCTGCAGCACACCCAGGAACAGGCACCCACCCACCTGGGCACTGCTGCAGCACAGCCAGGCCATGGGACACCTCCCAAAGAACCCAGCCACTGCCAAAACTAACTGCAGCAAACTTATTAACAAGAGGGTTTTATGTGTGCTTTATTTTCTATAAACAGCTTTTCATTAGATAAATGAAGCCAAACAACCTTTACAAATGTTTTCAATTATGAAGGGATGCCATTGAGATATCTGGATGGTGATAATCAGGGAAAACAGCAGTGACATCTCCTGCTCGGAGCTGGAACGTGCTGCCTGCACGGCTGCTCCTCCCAGGCCCATCCCACCCAGCCACACCAGGCATTTACAAACTCCTGCTTGCCTCGATGCAATCTGCAGCAACAAGACTGGTTACATTTATTCTGCCCAAGCCTTCTATCCAAAAGAGCGAACATCTCATTGTAACAAATTTTTAACTGTGCAAATTAAGCATTCTTCATAAATAACAGCCTGGTTTGCTGCACTGCAACTCCTTTTTATTAGCAGCACAGAAATGCACAATGAGCAACGTGTTCTATTATTCTTTGTCAAATCACAGAATGTTACATTAGAATAACTCTGCTGGTCAATGTAATATAGTATATTAAATTCAACTTCTGTGCAAAACCCACTGTAAAACAGCATGATAAGAAGGCTATAAAAATTTAATTTTACTCCAAACTCCATCAAAAAAAAAAAATGGTGTGAAAAGTAATTTTGCATAATCAGTACACGCCATCTGGAACAATTAACTGATTTCTATAGAACTATGAGGATCAGTCATATCTGCTTATTAAAGATCAGAAATTATACAAGTAATAAATCCTTGAAAAAACTAAGCGTACTCCCGCCTGTCAATGCTATTTTAACTTCAAATACTGAGGAACGCCTGATAAGGCTGAAAAGAAGAGATTAATATATGCAAATTACATCCAGCATTTAAAATCCCCAACAACTGTCTCTGGTTTTCTGTCCCTTATTTGCTGCCTTTATGTTTTATTCATAGACCAACTCACCTGTCACTTCATAAGCTATAATATTATGGGGGGTATTATTAAACAGCATAAAGCCAAGCTTTAATTGGAAAGCTTCATTGCATTTTCCAATTATTTGGAGTAAATTAAAAGCAGATGCACATAGTTTAATAAGGATTCTAATATCAGTTCCGGGAAATCAAAATTCATTGTCATTACTATGCTGTGATAGTTTTGCAAACTGTACTCAATTTTGGAGGTTTTGAAAAGAAAATCTGTCTCTGCAATCTGTTAATTGTCATTCGGTTAATAACTGTTTAAATATCCAAACCTCTGAGCAGCTCCCTATTTTAAAAAAATTAAACTCTGGAACTTGGCAAAGCAAAACAAACACAGTGCAGGCCACCCCAAGGTTGTGCTCCATGGGAATGGCACTGGTCCCACAAGCTCATCCTCATCCTCCTGCATCACCACTGCTGCTGTGGGGTGGGGACACCCCTGTCCCAGAATCCACATCACATCAAAGGGATCACCCTTCCCTGCATCACCACTGCTGCTGTGGGGTGGGGACACCCCTGTCCTGGGATCACCTCAAAGGGATCTCCCTTCCCTGCTGTGGGGTGGGGACACCCCTGTCCTGGGATCACCTCAAAGGGATCTCCCTTCCCTGCTGTGGGGTGGGGACACCCCTGTCCTGGGATCACCTCAAAGGGATCTCCCTTCCCTGCACAAGCCCTGGATGTGCCACCAGGCTGTGCCCTACACTGCTCATACATAATTCATGGCCCCAGGGTCCCAGCCAGGTAATCCTCTCAGCAGAGACCCAGCAGCCTCCCTGGAAGGGGATGTGGGAGCTGAGGCACAGGGGTGAAGCCCAGGAGCAGGAGGGGACACAGCAAGGGCAGGGCAGTACCAGCCAGGCCTCCACCTCCCCCACCTGCACACAACACCAGGAGAGGAAAACAACAAGCACTGTCTGAATGAAAAATGTCACCTGTGGGAGAGCTCGTGGCTCCATCACCCTGTTTGGGGTCACTGCCCAGCACAGCCTGGGTAGCCCAGGGGCACGCTGACACAACACTCCAAGGGTCTGCACACCCTGGATGGGATAATTTAATAGGAAATACACTTTTTGAATCTCATTAAGTATAGTATTAAGTAACACACCTCCCTTTCTGAAATATGCAGCTACAGCATTTTACATGAGACTCCAGCCTCCCTGAACTGCAGGATATTAATAGAGCCTTTCATAGCTGGAGGATTATCCAGGTCTCTTAGTCCAAAGACTGGAAATTGCAATAGGGTAAAGAACAGGCTGACTTTAATCTCAGCTGCTTGAAAGAGGTTTCAATGCAGAATAAAGCTTGTGTCACAACTTGTCTGGCTTTTGGACCATCCTTATTAAAATTCAGTGTCACAAAATATATATTTAGTTCCACTTCTACTCTTACCAAGAGTAGAAGATTGAAGGGATGGGGACCGACAGTAAGATGCAGCACAGGACCTTCCCTTCCAAGACTGGGAGTCTCAAAACCCTTGAACATTAGAGACTATTGCAGAACCACCAGGAACTGTGCTACAAGATGAAGATAAAAGCAATCCTTGTGCACTGATCCAGAAAATAGAATCTCCTTTTTTTTTTTCCAAATTACCTGTTTTAGTAAACACACTGTGACAAGTGCATAATTTAATTATCTACAAAAATAATGAATCAAAACAATAGTTTGTAAAAATAAACTATTAACCTCTGATGAAAACACCTGTCCTCCTATATACAGAAGAGAGCTACTGTGTCTTTTAAAAGGAAACTAAGGAAGTGGTATGTAACATAACCTGGTATTGTGCAACAAGAAGGAAGTCGACATATGGACACTAAAATATAATAAAATTTCAATCTAGACGACCTCTGAAATAGACTTCTTTTGTCACTACCAAAGAAAAAAAGAAAAAAAATGGCAGTGGGGGGAGGGGGTGTAGATACCCCAAGGCATTTCCAAGCCAGCCCCTCCTGAAACAAAGTGCTGTGTCAGGAGCAGGGTGTGAAGGGAACACTTCTCACACCACTGCCCATACAGATTAAACCTGCCTCTGCCCAGAACCCAGCCTGCAGAAAAGCAACTCGGTTTCCTTCTCAGGAATCCACTGGCTCTGACGTTTTTCCAGACCATTAACATCAGTTTCCACTCTCTCTGCTGCCTCCAGAGAGCTGGATTAGAAACCTGCATGGAGAGAACACCAAATGTCGCTGCAGTGTCTGCAGGAACAGCCCCTGCTCTGGCACACAAACCCCAGATCAGCTCCTGCCACGGCAGAGCCTGCAGGAACAGCCCCTGGTCCTGCACACAAACCCCAGATCAGCTCCTGCCACGGCAGAGCCTGCAGGAACAGCCCCTGCTCTGGCACACAAACCCCAGATCAACCCTGTGCCATGGCAGAGCCTGCAGGAACAGCCCCTGGTCCTGCACACAAACCCCAGATCAACCCTGTGCCATGGCAGAGCCTGCAGGAACAGCCCCTGGTCCTGCACACAAACCCCAGATCAACCCTGTGCCATGGCAGAGCCTGCAGGAACAGCCCCTGCTCTGGCACACAAACCCCAGATCAACCCTGTGCCATGGCAGAGCCTGCAGGAACAGCCCCTGGTCCTGCACACAAACCCCAGATCAACCCTGTGCCATGGCAGAGCCTGCAGGAACAGCCCCTGGTCCTGCACACAAACCCCAGATCAACCCTGTGCCATGGCAGAGCCTGCAGGAACAGCCCCTGGTCCTGCACACAAACCCCAGATCAGCTCAGCTCTGCCATGGCAGACCCTGAACAGCCCCTGGTCCTGCACACAAACCCCAGATGAGCTCAGCTCTGCCATGGCAGACCCTGGCTCACCTGACCCTGGCTGGGCTGCACCAGGCTGGGTCCCCCTGCCCTCTCCCCTCCCCACCTGAGCTCTGCCCTGCCCTTCCTGCTGGGAACACTCACCTGTGTGACTCAGCAGGTGGAATTTGGACTGGAGCCTCTGCTCACTAAGTTTCTTCTCCAAACTCAGACCAGAGTTTGCTCTGACTTTTCCCAGAAAGTGTCTTAAAGAGGGCAATAAATATTTAAATATCATAAAAAACCTATTTATATATAAAGGTAATAAATACCCATTTAAGTAAATATTTACCTCCCTAAGGTAATAAATACTGGTGTGTGACTCCAAAATAAACAAGGCAGAGCTGTGGTGGAACTGGCACCTGTAAGAGCTGCCCAGGGAACCTCCTCATGGCACCTGGCACCCTCCCTGCAGCCAGCACCGCTGGCAGCTGCCCCACTCCCCTTCTCTTCCCTGCCAGCCCAGCTCCTGACACAAACACCTCACTCAAGGAACTTGATATGTGTCAGTTAAAGTGTTCAACGACCACAGAACAGAACCTGTAAGGTAAGACACACATGCAAAGGCATTTCAGCACCAAATGGCTGCTGGAAAACCCACTGCTCCTCAGCCAAACAAAGCAGGGGCTGCAGCCTTGGTCACAGCATGGACGCTGCTTCACCAGAACATAAAGTGTGTTAGGTTTTTTGGGATCTGATATCTGAACTCCAACCCAGAGGACATGGCTTTTCTCCTCTTAAAGAGCATGAAAACCTTCACCTGCAGATCAGCAAGGTCTTGAACTGAGCTGAGCCTGCTCTGAGTGGTGAGAGACGCTGCACTTCTGGATCCTGCTTTATTTCTATGGATTAACACAAGGATGGATGCCCAAACTTATGGATGACATGTTAGTATGTCCAGCTAACATCATTAATTTTTTAAGATACAAATGTTTTGACTCTTTGGGGCTGACAGCTGGCAAGTGTTACTTGAAAATGCTACAAACAAACGTATCAAAGCATGTTCTGCTTTTGTTCTACTGCTTTCCCAGCACTGTTTCCATATTCAAGTGTTCAAAACATGAACCTCGGTCCTACCCAAGGGTAACTGATCATCTTGATATCTCCAAATTTCTGCCAGAATAAATATCCTTGGAAAGGTTAATATGACTGAAGTTGGGTTTTTGGCTATACACTGCCAGTGGATCTGGAAGTTGATACAATTGTTTCCCACACGAAACTGGTGAAAAGAGGCTTTGATTGCTTTGTGCACACATCCTGATGGAGCTGTACAGACTGACAGACTCCATGCAGCACAATTTCTATCCTAGTCTGAGAACAGGCCAAGAGAGGGGATGAGATTGTCCTGGAGTCAAATTACACAAACTAGTCTGCTGCTGCCCCAAAACACATTTATCTGTAATGCAACACTGAAGATGGCTACAGGGAAATTTCAGGGAGAAAAAAAGACAGCCCTGTTCAGCAGAATGCACAGATCTTTGGCATCAAGGGCTGCTTAGTAACTTCAGAGTGCTGCAGTGGTGTTAGAGCCCATACAATTAAGGGAGGCCTGCAGAATATTTACACCCTGACATGTCTTGGTTCCTGAAAGGGTTAAAGCTTATTATTAGCATATAATTTACAGGTCCCTTCTCCCAGGAAAGAAATAATGCACAGTAAATGCCACATTCATTTTAATAATACATGTTACAGTCTGTGCCCAACATCTGCACAAAGGTAAAGCAGACAGATTTTTTTGACATGTCCCACTCTGCCATCGAAACACAGGCTTTTTGTTTTGTAAGTGATGGAAGGTTTAATCAAGGAAGCAGGCAATTCATCAATCGAAACAAGGCTGCTCACACTGCCCTGACAGCACACACATGCTTTTATACAGAAGAAACCTGGCCACCTGTCAGCAGCACCTTTTACATCAGGATATACAAATACACTGGGTGATCAATCCTCCAGCTCTTTCCATTCATTTCTTCATTTTCTTATTGTATTTTTCTTTATGCTAGATGTTGCCCTCATTCTCTGCAGCAATAGATGGGAGACAAGGCAGGCTATGGCTGTTTATACACTATCATAAAAATTTATATACCCTTAGAGTGACTTATTTCCCTTCTATTTGAGTACCATTATTATAAATAATTTTTCACTTCATTGAGGAATTTTCCCTGTATGTTATTATCTGTGCCTGCCTGTGAGGGCTGCCTCTCCCTCACTGTGCTTGTGCCTCTGATAAGCCAAAGCAATATGCTGGCAGAAGATGCTCAAGTCTGAAATGAAGGCAGTATGTAGTCACAACAACATCTTAATTAAACTGAAGGCCATGAGGAAAGCCTGTGCTGTGAAATACTGAGCTGTGTCTGTCAACAGGTCTGTCTGGAGCGAGGCATTCTTCTTGCAGCAGCTGCCTGCCCCAGCATGCACATTAAACCTGTCAGCTCCTCAGCATCCTGCTCCCAGCAGCACCCACAGACCTTCTGCACCAGCTCAGAACTCATTCTGGCTTCAGGTCTGGATGCCTGGCACAGGGTGGGACAAGGATAATGTGCCATGATGTGCCACAGCTGTGACAGGCTCTGAGCACTGCTTCCCTACCTGTACCCTGCCAGGGGCTCACTCACAGCACCTGCCAAGAGAAGCCTCCTGAACTTTGCTCCCCCAGTGTGTCATGGCCAAGGCTGGCAATGACAAAGGACTGGTTAAAAATTGTAATTGCTGCTTTCAGGACCTTTTTTTCCCTGACTCCAGTTTTGTGCAAACAACAACTGCATTACACCAAGGAGTAAGGGGCAGTTCCAGTGAGGATACAGTTATTCTGCCAAAACATATCTGTGATACAAAGCAGGATCGACAGCCAAAATTCACTTTGTCTTCCACAAACATGCTGAACCACAGCTGGAAGTGCTGCTTTCATTGAATACTGAGAAAATCTTGGGTGTCTACAGAGAGCAAAGGGAGACCATGCTGCAGCTCTCCATCCTACCCCATCCCTGCCCGCCCTTCCCAGGCAGACTGAGGCCACACTGAAACCCCAGGAGAGTGCTCACAATGGCTTTTGTTTCCCTAGCAGCCCCAAGAACCCCCCTTGTGACCTGGGGGCCGAGAGAGGAGCCCCAGGGTGTCCCTGGTGTGCTGGGCCAGCTCCCCTGGCCCTGCCCTGGCAGCAGCCCAGGCTGGCAGCCTGCTCCCAAACCTGCTGCTGCCATGGCACTGCAGCAGTCCTGCAGAGCCCAGCCTGGCTGCACACCCTGACAGAACAGGAAACTCAGGAATGATCCCAGAGCTGTCTGGGGGCCAATGCACCTCCCCAGGGCTGAGCACACAGAGAGAGCTGCAGCACCTCTGCAGCTGTGACAGGGCAGCCGTGGGCAGGGGCTGTGCACATAGAACCTGTCAGTGCACATAGAACCTGTCAATGCACACACACCCTGTCAGTGCACACAGAACCTGTCAGTGCACACACACCCTGTCAGTGCACACAGAACCTGTCAGTGCACACACACCCTGTCAGTGCACATAGAACCTGTCAGTGCACACACACCCTGTCAGTGCACATAGAACCTGTCAGTGCACACAGAACCTGTCAGTGCACACACACCCTGTCAGTGCACATAGAACCTGTCAGTGCACATAGAACCTGTCAGTGCACACACACCCTGTCAGTGCACACAGAACCTGTCAGTGCACACACACCCTGTCAGAGCACACAGAACTGTCAGTGCACACACACCCTGTCAGAGCACACAGAACTGTCAGTGCACAGACCCTGTCAGTGCACACACACCCTGTCAGTGCACACACACCCTGTCAGTGCACACAGACCCTGTCAGTGCACATAGAACCTGTCAGTGCACACACACCCTGTCAGAGCACACAGAACCTGTCAGTGCACACACACCCTGTCAGTGCACACACACCCTGTCAGTGCACACAGAACCTGTCAGTGCACACACACCCTGTCAGTGCACACACACCCTGTCAGTGCACACAGAACTGTCAGTGCACAGACCCTGTCAGTGCACATAGAACCTGTCAGTGCACACACACCCTGTCAGAGCACACAGAACCTGTCAGTGCACACACACCCTGTCAGAGCACACAGAACTGTCAGTGCACAGACCCTGTCAGTGCACATAGAACCTGTCAGTGCACACACACCCTGTCAGTGCACACACACCCTGTCAGTGCACACACACCCTGTCAGAGCACACAGAACATGTCAGTGCACACAGAACCTGTCAGAGCACACACGCCCTGTCAGTGCACACACACCCTGTCAGTGCACACAGAACCTGTCAGAGCACACACACCCTGTCAGTGCACACAGAACCTGTCAGAGCACACACACCCTGTCAGTGCACACAGAACCTGTCAGAGCACACACACCCTGTCAGTGCACACACACCCTGTCAGTGCACACAGAACCTGTCAGTGCACACACACCCTGTCAGTGCACACACACCCTGTCAGTGCACACAGAACCTGTCAGTGCACACAGAACCTGTCAGAGCACACACACCCTGTCAGAGCACACAGAACCTGTCAGTGCACACAGAACCTGTCAGTGCACATACACCCTGTCAGTGCACACACACCCTGTCAGTGCACACACGCCCTGTCAGTGCACACAGAACCTGTCAGAGCACATAGAACATGTCAGTGCACACAGAACATGTCAGTGCACACAGAACATGTCAGTGCACACACACCCTGTCAGAGAACACACATCCTGTCAGAGCACACACACCCTGTCAGTGCACACAGAACCTGTCAGTGCACACAGAACCTGTCAGAGCACACAGAACCTGTCAGAGCACACACACCCTGTCAGTGCACACACACCCTGTCAGTGCACACAGAACCTGTCAGAGCACACACACCCTGTCAGAGCACACACACCCTGTCAGAGCACACACACCCTGTCACTGCACACACACCCTGTCAGTGCACACAGAACCTGTCAGAGCACACACACCCTGTCAGTGCACACACACCCTGTCAGAGCACACACACCGTGTCAGTGCACACACACCCTGTCAGTGCACACAGTGTCAGAGCACACAGAACCTGTCAGAGCACACAGAACCTGTCAGTGCACACACACCCTGTCAGTGCACACAGAACCTGTCAGAGCACACAGAACCTGTCAGTGCACACAGAACCTGTCAGAGCACACACACCCTGTCAACCTGTCAGTGCACACACACCCTGTCAGAGCACACACACCCTGTCAGTGCACACAGAACCTGTCAGAGCACACAGAATCTGTCAGTGCACACACACCCTGTCAGAGCACACAGAACATGTCAGTGCACACAGAACCTGTCAGTGCACACACACCCTGTCAGTGCACACACACCCTGTCAGAGCACACAGAACCTGTCAGTGCACACAGAACCTGTCAGAGCACACAGAACCTGTCAGTGCACACAGAACCTGTCAGTGCACACACACCCTGTCAGTGCACACAGAACCTGTGAGTGCACAGCATGTGTTGGATGACAAGAGCCTGGCTTTGGGAAGAGCTCCCAGCTGCAATAGCCATTACAGCACACACAGCTCATAACAGCCTTTCTGAGGAGAATATGCAATGGGAGGAAAAATCAAGAGTTATTTGCTTGAAATGTGCTCAAGCAAACACGAAGGACTAATGCCCTGTCCTGTTCCACAAGGCCTTGTTTTGTGCCTTGCCTGTAAGGATCTGGGGAAGTGCTCAGCCTCAGGTAAAGCAGGAACCACAGCAGAGGCCAGCACACCCTGCAGCAAGGGCAGTGCCACTGACAGTACACAGAGCTCTGCACTTGGTGCTTCCCCAGGAGAGAAAACAGCTTCCCACCCACCCCCATGCAGAACTGTCTCATCCCAACACAGGAATACACCTTCCCCTACATTTCCAAATCCATCAGGGCTGGATAGTAACAAGTAAAACGAGGACTGACAAGGATCATGCAATTACTACATTTTATCTCTTTGGGAACCTGGAGCTCCAGTTCGAGGCAGAGATTACCTTTTAAATAACCCTTTGATTATAGTACATGAATTAATGCCATATTCCCATGTTACAAATGTCACTCAGTACTAACAGAACAAACCTGTGAGTGGTACATTTTTGCCATCATCTCTTCCCTGATTACACACAAGCAGTTTCAACTGCACAGCCCACTGAACCCACTGCTGGGTTTCCAAACTGTCCTAAAATCTCCTTCAGCCAGATGAAGGGACTAGACTTTCATCAGGCTTTGACAGAGTCAGGTTTAAATGCAGTATCTTTCTCCTCTTGCAAAAACAACATAACAGCGTGAAACTTGTGCTAAGTGTGGTTCTACCATGCCTGTGACAATATTTGTTTGGGTGTACTACCAAAAAACCCCTCCAGGCAAAGTTGCTGTGTCCCAGCAGCAGTGGGTGCAGCACAGAGCAGGGATGGCAGCTCACCTGAGGGGACAGCTCACCTGAGATGGCAGCACAGAGCAGGCAGGGACAGCTCACCTGAGATGGCATACAGGTTGGAGTGCTGGTGCTCCAAGTCCAGGCGGCTGCTGTGGCCCTTGCCCCGAAAGCTGGCTGGCAGTGTCAGCGAGATGTGCCTGAGGAAAGGGAGCAAATGGCAGATGTCAGCACAGAGCACAGGATGCTGCTCCTGCCAGCTCACTCCAGCACAACTCCAGTCAGGTTAAGCAGCAAACACCAATTTTAATGTTGCTTCCCAAAGTGTCCACACCCAGTGCCCTGGGCTCCACCAGCCAAGGACTGCAGCAGTGGCACTGACCCTCAGCAGGGTCACCCCCAGGTGAGCCCTGCACAGCAGCTCCACACCTCCAGCACCAGGAACAGCCAGCACAGCTCTGCCCCTTTAATTCACATCTCTATTTCTAATGCAGATCCCCACTCAGTGTGAATTTTAATAAAATGTTATCATTAATCTTCTGCACTGCATTGCCACATGTGAAAAAAGATGTTTGCTCTGCACAGAGGGGCTCAGTGCAGCACGAGGCAGAGGGAGCAGCTCCCACCTCACCTGAGTGAGAGCTCCTGAACCTGGCATTCCCTCCTGCCAGCAGAACCAGGCAGCCTCTGTGTCCTGTGCCACCTCTGTGTCACCCTGGCTGTGAGTCAGGGCCCTGGCACTCCCCAGCAGGGCATCAAACCCTGTCCTCAGCAGGTCTGAGCTACCACATGAATCATCTGGAAGTTATCTGCCTTCAAAAACAGGACACGTTTTGGGAAGAACACGGTATTTTTAGCCCTTGATGCAGATGATGGTGAACAGATAAAATAAGAAAAAGCAAACATCAGTCTGAGTTTGCTTTTGCTTTCCAAAGCTATTTTTAACCAAAAAAAGATGGTGTGAAAATATATTTGAATTTGGCTATCAGTTTGCTGTTTGAAACACAATCCACATGAGAGCCTCTGGAGCAGAGGCATGTTTGTTATGAACACACTTTAAAACAGGAGACCACTGCCTGTGGGCATGACATGCTTCTCATTTGACTTTTAATAAAAGTATTCAAAAATATTTTCCAAGCCACCAAATGCAGCCAGTAGAAAGAGTGAATTTCTCTGCCCTCTACGGGGGACTGGTTTCTTCTCAGCAGAAATTGTTCTGACGTAGGACAACTGGGCATTCCATCACTCCAGCTGCTGCAGACAGCCAGAGAGATGTCTCCAAGAAGAACATTAGCTGCACAAGACAGGGTAGTGACTGCTGCATGGAAATCAGCTCTCCCCTCCCCTCTTTCTTTTTATAAAAGATGACATTGTAGGGAGGAATGGGAAACAAAGCCTAATTTATTTTAAATTAATGTAAACTTTGGCCAGGATCAATATAGCTTATACCTACAAACTTGACTGCATAATGCATTTTCCTCATGTGTTGTGAGAGCCAAATCATTTTGCATTGTAAAAGACAAAAAAAAAGAGACTGCCATTGAAAAGCAAGAAAATCCCAATTACAAAGTCCCCAAGTTCCTAAACACATATCGTGAAAGTATGTGCAGTTCTGTGGCATATGGCAAATCAATTACTAGTTTAAATTTTAAAACAAAAACATGGTAAATGTGTTGCACAAATAATCAAGAACAACGGTTTGGTTTAGATTACAGCGGCCACTAGAGTTTTGAATACAATTAATCATCATTCCAGGCACCAGGAAGCCATATTGACACTTATTCCTAATTTGAATATTTAATTAGGGTGAAGTTCTTCATCAAATTATCACAGAACTGGGAGGAAAGCCTAAAAGATTTAAACAATTACTACTTTAACCCTTACCCAACTGCTCACCTGTGAGCACAGCAATCTCCTCCTGCTCTGCAGAGCTGGAACACGCTCAGGCAATGTGACCAGGCAGCAGGAAAAATGCACTACAAATGTCCTGGGAAAGGGGACAGACACCCAGCACCCCCAAGGTCTTCTCTGCAGAGGCCAGGCTGGCACAGCTTGCTCTTCTGACTGCTTGTGCTCCTTGACCTCTACCACAGCAAAGCTTTCGGGCCACATCTCTATTTCAGTATCAAGTGTGGTTCCTTCCAGGGCTTTTTTGGTCTGGGGTTTGCTGTTGGTTTGGTTATTTTTAATTGAAGAGCCTGTTCAGAACCATCTACCAGGCTCTTCCTGCCCACAGCTGACCTGGCACAGCCACTTGGGAGGTTTCTGAGCCCTGCACCAGGAGCTCCTGGGATGGGGCTGGAGCCAGAGCAGCTCCAGAGCTGCTGTACCTGCAGCACCCCATGGGCATCCTCCCCGTGCACAGCCCTGCCTCCCATTGCTCCAACAGCCCTTTATGTGCTGTATTAATCCAGATAAGAAAATCTCTTTTAATGAGGAGTGATATACTTGTGAACTCTCTAGAGTCATAATTAGAGCAAACTAATTGAAGTTGTGTTTTGACACACTTTCCAAATTCACGGGTACTGCATGACATATTCACAACACTGCTGCTGCACACCGTGGTGACAGCAAAATCATTAGGCTAATAACACTTATTTGCATTCTGATCATGCCAGCAGGGCCGTTAAATGCTGCCTCAACCAGCACTCCTTTACTCAGAAAGTTTCCACTGGAAGATATTAACAGTAATTATTAGCACCTCAGTGCATCTCTGATGTTAAGGAATGGCAACTCACAAAGTCTATCCCCGTGGCAATTCTCTCCCTTTTGAGCTGTCACCAGTTTTCCCCTGCCCAAAGATGAGTACAGAGGCAGTCTGGCCTCAGTCTGGCCAGTCCAGGCAAGGCCAGGCCCAGGCTCCAGCCTTTCCCCCCACAGCTGGAGACAAACCCACACTGCTCCAGCACTGCTACAATACCTAACATATTTTTCCCCAGGCATACAATAATTTCAAGACAATTCAGAGGAAGTTTAATCACTCTCTTCACTTCAGTTCCTCTTTTATTCAGCAAATCCATAGAATAAGTCAGCAAGTGATAAGGAGATCCTCCACGTGCAGGCAAAGGGGATTTGAGGTCTGTGCACGTTATGGCCACTTTTTGAACATTTCTGGAGAGAAACTCACATAAAACAGGCCCAGGAATGCCCAACAGTTCCAAACCTGTTATTAAGAGCTGTCTGCAGGAAGGTGATGAACTGCTTTTGAAGTGAGGGGGCAATTACTCATAAAAAGGAACAGAGGATCACAAGGGGAAGTGCCAGATATCAAAGGATGCTTCATAATTCATATAAAAATATCAACAATGCACAGCAAAAGCCCAGTGGTAAGCTGGGCTTTGGACCCAACAGTGACACACTGGAGTGACACAAGTGTGACAGCCAGAGCAGCATCTCAACTGTCAGGCAGCAAAGTTTGATTTTTTCACAACCTTCAGAACAGTGCTGCAAAACCTGCAGTCTCATGGGAATACCTTTAAAAAAAAACCAACAAACCAACTCTTACTTTCCATAAACAATGATCATGCAAAGATCATTCCTCAGGAAAAATTGAGAACAGAACAATTAAATTTCAAGCTGTAGGAAGCTGAAAACACACCAAAAATTAGTTAGTATCAGGCTGAAGCTCTCAAGAAATGTAATCCAACATGAAAGCTTTGCTTATGGAGACTGGAAAAGGCTCATTTCTAAGAAAGAAGTTGCTGGGGTTCTGTGAACTGGCAATCACCCCTCTGCCAGGAGGCATCTCCCAGGTAACTGTGGGTCCAGCAGGGGCCAGATCCCAGCTACAGCATTTCCTCACAGCCCCTAACTTAGACTGTGCTGGGGCACTGAGATGCCAGAACACCTACCTCATACTCCAAAGAACTGCAATGAAAACCTCAGCTGGGAGGCAAGAATCACCTCGGGTAATGGACTTCATTCCAGACAATCTATTCTAATCGTGTAAACCAAATATTTAAATACTTTTTAAAACCTTCCTGACCCTTTCCCTAAAACAAGCAACATATGGGCTTTTCAAGCATTTCATCTCATTCCAAGCTACTAAAATATCCTGTTTCCTAAGAGTCAATGAGAACTGGGGGTGCCAGAGTCAGATTTTATAAAAGCCCAATGGCAGGAGAGAATGAAAGAGAGTGAGCGATTCTTTCCACATCCAGATCTGCTCATTTAACTTTCCCAGCTGCAGGGAGGGAGGAGGCAGCACACACTGCACACTCTGAGCCCAGTGGGTGTCTCTGCCAGCCCCTGCACCATGGCAGGATGGATGCTGTGCCCTCTCACAGCCCCGGTGATGCTCACGAGGCCACGGCACCTGCTGCACAGCACAACCCAAAATGTAGGGCCTGATGCAGAATGGAGCTCCTGCAGCTCCCTCTGTGTGGGGATCAATTCAGATCAGAGGACCTCAGTAACTAGGACAGAGCAGCTGCCAAACAGCAGAAAAAACCCCAACAAGTTGAATTTAGACTGCTTGGCAGTGTGAGCTGCAGCCCATGAAAGCCTTCCAGGCAGGGGCTGCACCAGGAGCTGAGGGGCTGCAGTGCAAGCACCAAGTGCTGCTGCAGTGGCTGTCCCAGCTGAGCAGCCCCTGCCTCCACATCCTTCACCAGCTGCTCCCCAGAGTCAGGACTTTTCAGATAATGAAGCAGTAGGAAAAAATTGCCAAACAGCAGAAATACTCCAGAAAGATAAATTACACACGGTGTAAGCTTCCTGGGTTAGGATTTAAATTCTGTCAAATTAATCAGCACAACACAGCTCAGGCTCCCAGGCCAGTTGCAAACCCCTCTCAGAGGGGCTGGGGATGGTGGGGCTGCCCAGGCACACCCTGCAGTGCTGCAGGCACAGCCCAGCCCCAGGGACATCCACACCTCCCTGCAAACCTGCTAAACAAATATTCCACATAAAGACTCATTTGGGAAGAGCACATTGTCAGCACTTTGCCAGTAATAAATAATGACAGTCCAAACACTTTACTAAAAGCAATAAACTCAAGAAGTGTTTTGGAAAATGGTGAAAGTGATTGATTTAAAGGAAATATCTGAACACAACCACATGCACTTCAGGGTGAAAGCACAGATTACAAATCAGCAGTGGCAGAGATCATATTAAATAACACACAAGTTTTAGGGAAAAAAAGCTCAGTTTCCCTGCAGGGCTTATTTAACAACCCAGAGCACAGCTTCTCCAAATGGATACCTCCGGTTTGGACTTAACAACCCTATGTATGCCCCAAAGAAAACATGCCTCCAGAAATACTGCTAGAGCAGGAAGAGGGCTCTCTATAAAGAAAAATGACTCTAAGAAGATTGAAGCCTCCTCACTCAGAGCACTCCACAAATTTTTCAATGCATCCTCAAAATCGGCCAAATCCATCAGGCTCCTTTCTAATTACAGCTCACAGCTTTCCTTCTCAGCTGCTGCAGCAGACTCCTGTGCCTGGAAACCAACTGTATTTTTAAACATTTTTTCCAAATCATCGTTTTCTACCACTAGAACAGGCTGGACTGTGACCAGTTTTAGCACCTCTTCATCCAGCTGAGCTGGCTGGGAGCCACACAGCCAGTGCTGCTCCACAGCAAACCCTGATGGGAACCAGGCTCTGGGGGAGCCTGTGCCAGCCCCTGACCCACCCCAACCCCCGTGCTCAGACCTGCACAGCCTGTACACATCATGGCCATTTCACCCTTCCAGTTTGTGTCTTACCACCCCACCATGGAAACATTCCCTCCAGGCTTCACTTTACTGCTTCAGCCACAGGGTTTTTATTCCATTGCTGCTGAGATGTGACCTCTGCCCTTATGCCATCCTTGGCTTCTGCTAAGTGTGTAATTTAAAAACTAGGAATTTTGTGCTGTTTCATGGTGCAAGTGATTTCAGCATTCAAGCCACGTAATATTTTCAAAATACAGTAATTAATAACTACTTTTTTTACTTGATCTGATAGATATTTCCAATGCAAAAGTTTCTACAATTAGTTGCAAGTCAGAAGGTGGTTTTACTTTCCAGCTCTCCTGATGAAACAGATTAAAAATGCAACTCCATCAAGAAAGCAGCACTTTGCAGACAGGATACCACTGGCAACGTTTCTCAGAACAGTTTCCAGTCATACCAGCAATATCCATCCCTAAGTGCTCCTTGTCTGGCAGCATTTGGTTCAGATGAGGGATTTAAGGCAAGCCCCCACTGCTCTGTCCATTCTGGCCCTCACACCACCAGCAGTGGCTGCCCCTGAGCAATGGCAATTTCTCAGGATTTGGTGGCTTCTCTCCACACCAGAGTAGAACAGCACTGAAGCCCTGGAACCTTTTCCCTTACAGATGCCTCATAAAAATCTATCTTAAATGACTTAAAGAAATAAACTATTATAGCTCTTTCTAAATAATAGGGTAGCTACTTAAAAAATAGGAAAGGCAGAAGGCTCCCCTTCCATTAGCACACTGCAGAGCCAGGCTGGTGCATCCCAGCCCAGCCTGGGTCTCCACTCTGGCTTGCTGGTGTTGCTTTATGACCTGCCTCGACTGCATATCATCAGCTTGCAGCACAAAGCCACAGACTGATCCCTTCCCAAGCTTACACCACCCATTTCAAACACTGTCAATAAATCAATTTGAAAAATCACACTTCTCTGCCTAGCAAAGAAATTCCTACATTCCTCAACATGAAGCTCCACTGGGAGCAGGGAACAGGAACAAATTGTTTCCTTTTCCTAAGGAGGGGCCAGCTTAACTAGTGCAAAGGTAACTGGGAGCTCAGAAGGAAAAGTCACCCATCTTGCTCTCACTGCAGGTGTTTAAGCAGAGCAATTGCTCTCTGTGTATCAGATACCAGAGCTGCACATCCCTGCTGCAGTGCTGTGCCAGAGCAGTGTCTGGAGCCCTGACCTGCAGCAAAAACGAGCTGGTTCTGTTGGATTTCAGGCACACAGGTCAGGCCAGATCTTCCCTCTCCAGGTAAATCATTCACCTTGTGGATGACACCTCCCAGACCAAATGACTGAACGATTCCCAGTGTGAATCCATGTTTCCTAAACCCCACATCAACAAGTGAAAGTTGTGACTGAAGTCTGGTCTCTCCAAGAGGAAGATTTAATGCCTGTGACACATCATCTGCAAGCAGAGTGCTCCTTTCCCCACAGTATCCATCACAGATTGATAACATCCACACAAAAAGTGAAGTGCAATCCTGTCTGTCACTGCAGAGCACACTTGGACAGCACTGACTGACACCTTGCCTGCAGCTGACAAACTCTGGGCAGGCTGCTGGAGTGACAGTGGCACAGGCTCCTGCTGCACTTGGGAAGGGACTGGGACGTGCTCCCAAGCCACAGAAACCACCTGGGCTGGGCTGGAGCCACCACCCAGGCAGCTGCAGGGCCAAGGGGCTCGTGGCTGATTCTGCTGCACCCACAGCAGCCAGGGATTGCTCCAAAACACTGGAACCAGACTCCAAGAGGAGAACATCACCCACAAACCCTGCTCCAGCAGAGTCTGAGGCGTGGCAGAGCTGAGCCCACACACTGCTCCAACACTCCTGCCATGTGCTGCTCTCCCAGTACCCAGCCCACGAACTGGCAATCCTGGATGCACAGGCTGGGTGAAGCAGGAGTGTGCCAAAGGCCAGGTGAGTCACCTGGAAGCAGCACTGCTCTGGGGGAGGATTACCTGACAGCTCTGATGGGCCACATCCACTGCCATCAGCATCCTGCACCACAGAGCAGAGGGGCTAGCACAGAAACACAAGTATCCCACAGCAAAAACTCCTTCCAGTTTAGGTTTAGCTGCACAGAAGGGTTTAGTTTATATCCAGCAATTGCTCTGAAGCCCCTCTTGATTCAGAGCTACTCTGCAATGCAGACAGCCCTGAAGGGAGCAGCAGAGATGTCTGACCAGCCCAACAGACCTCCACAGGGCTCCATGCAGCACTGCTCCCTGATTCTCCCTCACTACTGAGGCAGCTGCAGAACACCCCAGTGCCACTCCTGTCAGGATACAACCATGTGGAATAAAACAGCAAACTGGCTGCCAGTGTAATCTCCTCTCATGTAAAAACTAGAGATTACTTGTGACTGCAGTCTTCCACAAACACTGTGTTGAGTAACTCACCACACTGCTGACAGTGTTAGAAGAGGCCTTCAAGTTGTCTGTGTTCCTGTAATAATTAAATATTTGCAGGATGCACCTTTATATACATTTCTATTTCTTAAAAAATATATTGGATAATAAATAACCAGAGTAAAAAAAGAGACATGAAAGATGCTTTGAATGATCAGGCTGGTGGTGTAAAAGTTACCTGTAAATCACACATGGGGTGTGAGAGTGGAGCTGGCTACAGACAGGTGGGTTTTACTACAAGGCATTAATGTAACATTCAATTATTCCACTGCATACTGGCTGGTTTAACTCAGCCAAATTAGAATACATTTTATATTGACTATTTTGACATTTGCTTTATTTGGCAAGTAAAACAAAACTGATCCAATTTCCTTGCAGCCATTGTAAACCATAAACTGCACAACAAGAGGTTATAAAATATATAAGCCTTGTAAACACTTCTTTTCAGACTGTCACTGATACTTTGAGCTCTAATTTTGGCCCTGTTCCCAAAAGCTCTGACACTGCTCTCCAGCCTTCCCTGGTCAGCCATCAAGTGACCCTTCCACATACACTGATTAAGCACTGCCATTGACATTCTCTTGCTGTGATAAATTTTTTTTTTTCTTTCTTGTGGAAACCTGCCCAGACAGTATTTCTTGCAGAAAGAAAATGAAGATCTGTGCTCTAAAAGCAAGACATCTTTCTCTCTGATCTCACATGGCCTGGACTGGCATCTAGCTTATGTCCAGCAGAGCTTCAGAATAACATCTCAGGTCTAGTGGGACAGGCTGGAATCTCCAGAAAACTGCTGCTTCTCATCTCTTTGGCCTCCATCTCTGGATGCCAGCTTGTCTGCCTGCAGCACACCTGACTACAGCACAGCAAGCACTGTGCCAGGGCATGGCAGCTGACCAAGTAAAACTCCCAGTGAAAGAAGCACCCAAATGCTTTGGAGAGCTCCAAGAGCCACCACAGGACAGTGGATTCCAGTCTGGCTCATGGAGGTACCTGATAGATTTCTGGGGAACTTGCTGCAGCAGTTTAAAGTCTAACTCTGAAATGACCTGTAAATAAAGACTCCAAAGGATGTAAGGAATTTCCACCCATGTGATATAATGACCTTTGTACACAAACTGGAACCTTGGAATTCCTTTCTGCTGTCTCCTTTGAAATTCTAGCTCTCACTAGTTACTGTAATACTGTAAAGGTGTCTGCAGGGTAGAAAATATCTAGTGCAAAAATACATATACACTGAAATAAGCGAAAGCACAAAGGGACCCAAGGAGAATGTGCTGTCCCCTGGCAATGGCCTGTGAGCCCCAGCAGCAGGAGCACAATTCACACTGGGTGCTGTGCTTTCAGAGTGAATGTCAGGAGAGCAAAGTTCTCAGTTTAATCACTGCCTGGGCTGGTTTGTTGCTTAACAACACTGGTTCTTATCCAGAGAAACCCAGCAAGTAAGCTGCCAGTACAGCACTACTGGTACATGAAAGTGTACACACCAGCACATCTGCTGATACACACACAGAAATATTGCCTGTAACACAGGGAGAGCAGCCTGGACAGACACCACTGCCCAGCACTGCTGCTCCCATCAGTCACCGCATGAGGAGGCTGCTGTGCACATTCATGTCAGCTGCATAACTGGAGCTCAGCAACTGGGCTCAAGAAAATAAAAAACCAAAACCAGTACTTCAAAGCATGAATGGATTGATCCTGGAGATGAGCAAAACCTGTTTCCCCTCTGAAGTCTGTAGAGACACTTCTCCCTCCCTCTGGCCAAGGAGAACAACCAGTCTGGCTGCAGCTCTGGCTCACTCTTCTGAGCCGACCCACGTGTGTGCTGAAAGCCACAACATCCTGCACAGTCTGAAGCAAAGGAAAGGTACAGTTTGTTGTTTCCCCTCCTCTGCAGGCTTTTCCCTTCTTGCTTCTTCACCCATTTTTCTTAACACAACAACAAGCAAAGGAACTTCCAACAGGCAAGTACTTCAACAAACAGCACATTCCCTTATCAGACTGTGACACAATCATTCCATACTGATGCAGCACCCTGGTCTTGGCTTACCCAAGCAAGGTGAGCAACCACAAGACATCCAGCACCAAGCAGAGGAGCTGGAATGCAGCAAGCCTACCTTGGCAAGTTGGGAGCAGGGGCTGGAGCTGGTGCTGGGGCGGGAGTGGCCGCGGGCGGCGCCGAGTCGTGATTGCGCGGGACCCTGCCCATGCGGTACCAGATCCCCATGCTGTTCAGCTCCCTGGAACAGAGAGCAGTGTCACCACCAGTGCCACATCCCAGCAGTGCCAGCACTGCCCATGCGGTACCAGATCCCCATGCTGTTCAGCTCCCTGGAACAGAGAGCAGTGTCACCACCAGTGCCACATCCCAGCAGTGCCAGCACTGCCCATGCGGTACCAGATCCCCATGCTGTTCAGCTCCCTGGAACAGAGAGCAGTGTCACCACCAGTGCCACATCCCACCAGGAACAGCACTGCCCACATCACACCAGGAACAGCACTGCCCACATCCCATCAGGAACAGCACTGCCCATGCAGTACCAGATCCCCATGCTGTTCAGCTCCCTGGGGAAACAACAGCAACATCAGCAACAGGCAAACATCCCAGCAGTGCCACCACTGCACACATCCCAGCAGGAACAGCAGCATCAGAGCTAACACTGCACACACCCCATCAGGCATGACGTGTTTCACCAACACTTGGTCAGTGAGAACAAGTGCAATTAACAAAAAAGGAGGGGTGAGTTAATTCCTACATCAAACTCAGTAACACTGGTACCTACTTGGACTTTAATGACAAGCTTCACCTCTTACAAGCCACTGCTTGGTAGTCAGAGGAGCACAGGCCCTTGCTTTGGTTAAGTGCACTCAGGCAGCAGCTCTGGAGCAGGGGTACTCACCCTATGAAGGTGTACTGAGGAGGGGCTTGCTTAGACCTGCCCAGGATCCGGATATCGCAGATCGCTGCCTCTGTAGAATCCCGGGGAATGAATTTAATGCACAGCCTCTTCTTCCTGAAAGCTACTTCTTCTGCAAAAACAACCAAAATACAGGGGGGTTTTTATGCAAGATTAGAGTATAAATGTTATATATATATATATATTAGGCAGGTCATTACGGCCAAAGAACAGACATGTGTCAACAAACCAGTCAGTGCAGTGCCATTCAGAGAGGAATTTCTATCAGGTGTGTTATTGGCACTGCAATAACCAGATCTCCCTTCTACAGAGAGCAGCTCCCACATGTGCCCTGGTGCTGCCCCACAGCACAGAACAGCAGGTGACTCTGCCAGTCCCACACGCCTCTCGCACTTCCTTGTTCTTTCCCAAGTAATGTTTGCCTCACTGGCCTGGGCAGCCATATCTCCACATTCCTCCCACAAGCACTGCCTCTAGGAGAGCACCTGGAAACTTCTGATACAACCAGTCAGTTCATTGTGCTACATGCCTCCAACCAGCCACCTCCAGCCTTCTGTGAGGAGGAGCAGGCAGAGCCTGCCATGCAGAGAGGCTGAGTCCAAGAGCTGTCTGTCCACAGCTCACACACCCAAGTGTTAGTGACATCTCCTGATCGAGTCAGCAGGCACAGAAACGATGCTCCCACCATGTCTGCCCTGGTTCTTTGCAAGGACAAACCTGATTCACAAAGAGTAAGTGCCAGGACCTCCCAGGAGGCACTGCACTGCTCTGACCTGTGCTCTGAGGGTGGATGCACAAACTGCACAGCCCTTCTGCCACGTGTCACAGAGCGATTCCACTTGTTTCATGTTATCCATCATGAAAAACTCCAGCCCATCAGAGCTCAGGCTTATCTGTATAATGAATTCACAGATCTTCAGGCTGTTTACCTGCACACAGACACAATCCACAGCCAGTGCTGGTGCTGACTATGACCACAGACATGGATTTGTGGTGCTTGGAAAACAATGCTCCACCTCATCCTAGGGAGTCTCAGGGTGAGCAAGGGGAGGCTCCTGTTTGGATGCAGGCACTTGGAAAGCAGGACAGAAGTCTACTGATACACTGAATATCTAAAGAGCAGACACTGAACCAAAATCTGGAAACAACCAGCAACTACAAACAAGTGCCTGCAAAATAAAAACCCTTCATCTTAATATGAACAAATATCTTCCAACTTAAAATATGCTGTCACTTCAGCAGATGGCAAGCAGCAGTCTCCATAGGCTCCTCCTGTTTTGTAATCCACACCTTGGGAAACAGCAATCCATTCCAGCCTCTGGAATGTGCTGCTGAACTAGCACCAATAACCATACAGACAGTGTGAGGTGTGCCAAGAGAGCATCTGTGCATGCAGCCTGCAGTTACAGGGGTGTTTTTAGAGATGGTAAATACCTGCATCCCTGAAGTCTAGTCTCCCCCTGCTTTGAAAAAGTAGGGCTTCTGTTTCAAGTGTCTAAAACTGATTTTAGGAGTCTAGGATTAAAGGCTTCCTGAAAATCTTCCCAGGACCTACTAAGGAGTACTGTATTAAATGTATTTACTGCAAGTCAGCTGCCACTTTGAGAGGAGCTCAGAGACACCTGTAACCACAAATCTAACTCTGAACAAAATCAGTGTCTCTTCTTTGACTTCCCCTGCAAGTACAAAGTTGACTATTTGCTTTTGTTTATGTTCTCTTTCATGCTGCTTCCTTTGTACAGGCAGTGCCTCTGCTTTAAAGCCTGCCACAGTCACAACCCAAAGCATTCCAAATTAATGACAAAGCCCCCTTCCACCTTTCCACCAGGACTTTCACAGAAACTGAAGCAGCACACAATCAGATCCAGCATTCCCAAGGGTCAGCAGGATAATGTGACAATTCTACTTCAGACCACACATGCCCAAGAGTTTTCCAGAAGCAGAGGGTGACCTGGGGGAATGGTCTTCAGAGTCTTTCACTTCCAGGCCACAGGTTCCAATCAGAGCCAGATCACAGTGACTGAAAAACTATCCTCATGTGCTGCAGCCCCAGATAATGCAAAGCAGGTTCATGTAACCCCTTTCTGCTCATTCCTAGGGTGGATTTCATCACTGACATGCACTGGGAGCAGCCCTTCTGTGATGAGCAGCTGCACACCAGGCACCAGCACCAGTCCTGCCATCCTCTCACACTGCCCTCCCCTGGGGCTTGTCCCCTGCCAGCCCAACGCCCTCAGTGCCTGCTGCACAACTCAGAGCTGCCTCCAGATGAGGCTCCAGCTGCTGCTGGCACAAGTCCCAGGGGAGCTGAACACACTGCTTGGGAACTGCTCACTTACATGTTGCAGTGAAGCAATTCTGCCATGCAGAAACAAGGATGTACTTTCCCTGGACACTGCACTGTGTGCCTTGCAAGCACAAACACACCTGACCCCCAGTGGGAAATATAAAAGGTAGAAACCTCTCAAAAGCTATGTGAAAGCAAATCTCAGCACTTCCTGGCAGGACAGGAGCCCTTGCTCACTCACAGCAGGAGATGTACAGTGGGTACAAACCCACACTGGGCATAAACCCACACCCCCTTCCCTTCAGTGCACTTCTGAACCCCCCCTGGCACAGCTGCTCTGCTCCTGCTAGTCCAGTCCACTCTTCAAGTTGAAAAAATAAACCCTCCCCTCCTGCCCCAGAGACATGGGACTCTAGCAGGTGAGTGGATACAGACAGGCAGCCCCATTAAACAGCCTGAGGAGGACAAGAAAACCAAAAGTTGTTTTATTGCACATGTGCACATGCCACCCCAGAGAGCAGAAGTGCTGAGAACAACCCTCCATGGCCTGGGACCTGCTCTCCATGGCCCAGGATGTGACTCTCCATGGCCTGGGACCTGGCCCTCCATGGCCCAGGATGTGACGCTCCATGGCCCAGGACCTGGCCCTCCATGGCCCAGGATGTGACTCTCCATGGCCCAGGACCTGGCCCTCCATGGCCTGACCACACCAGCAGGGACAGGGGGACTGAGGAACAGACACTTACGTGTATCAATGGTCTCCTGGATGGGCATGAAGCCTACAGGTAAAGTGTCCTTGATATCAATGAGCTTCATATCCACCAAGACATTGCCTAAATGACTCTTTGGAGAGAGAAAACAAACAGGTGATTATGACAATGACACCAAATTAAACCCCAGATCTTCCCACCTGCTGAAGCCTGAGATGCCCTGTCATTGTATCTGACCACAGCATCAGAATGGCAAGAATGCACCAAGGCAACCCTTGAAGTGTCCTCTGGACAGGAACCAAACAATGACTGACTAGGAGATACCAGACACCTGGCATTCAAAATTCTAACATCTCATCCACTGCCACACTTCCAGATCCTTACAGTCAAATTCTTCCCCTTGCAGGCAGAGCCTGCTCCAAGTACTACTCTCACCAGCCCATGCAGTGAGCAGGTACCACAGTTCTCACACACTCTACAGTTACAAGAGTAACATTTCCATGACAGTAACAGCAGAAAGCATTACAGGAGGATGGCTTATGCACACACAGCCAAAGCTATTACATGCATTAGCTAATTAGTGCTGAGTAGAGAGGGTTCTAGCTCCAAATGCAGCACACTCCAGAAGCATAGGCCATTTGGAACAACAAACTTCATTTAGAGTCCATATGAATTCTGAACTCCTGCCTTGTCCTGTTAATCAAGGCTTGAAGAGCTCAGAGCTCAATTCAGAGTGACAGCCTGCACAATGGTTTACAGACCAGATTTTCTTTGCAGTTTTCAATAAAATCAGCACTACTGCCAATAATCTGGGGTCACATATGAAAGAAGAACACATTTTAGGTACTGCACAGCCTTTATAAACACAAACACAACACAGAACAAATTAAAATTTCACCCCAAGCCATCAAACATGTCACTGAGTTTTACTGTAACTGGTTGAAAATTACCTCTTTTATTTTTTATCTGGCAAGAGTTTTTTAGACAAACTTGTACTCGCTGATTATTTCACTGAAGCACTCACAAAATATTTAAATTTGCAGGCTCTGAAATAAGGGGAGGTGAGGACTGAGTTTATTTTTGGGCGATCCTGCAGTTTATGACCAGCTCCTCACCAGGAGGATCAGCAGACCTGCAGCCTGTCCCACCAGGCAGGTCTGGCACACATTCTCTGCTCACGTGCAGAGGTCAGAGCCAGGCAGTCCCACGTGCCTCTGACTGGCCAGGGCATCCTGGAGCAAGCAAAGCTGGATGCTGCCAAGCCTGAATGTGTCAGCTAACATGGCCCTGGCACAGCAAACAGCAGACAAAGTAGTTGCTGCTGATTCACCTTTCATGCTTTATTTATTTAAGCTGTCTGTGTGTTACATCAGTGGCAACTTTCTGCTGAGCCACCCATCACTCCTCCATCAGCAGCAGACAGGTAGGAGAGGCTGAGCTGCTGGAACCCTGGGAGTCAGCTCTGCCACAGGCAAAGGAGGGAAGGGGACAAAGCCCCCCAGCCCGTGAGATCCCCACCATCCAGGCCCCCCACTCTCAGACACAGCAATGTCCTTATAATTCTCAGATACTGTAAACTGTTGAGAGTGATGATTCTGCTAAACAGGCACTGCAGACTGACCCTGCTCTAACCCAGCTATCTGAAGTGCATTAACTCTACTAACTACAACATGTTCTCTGGGAGAAAGAGTTCCCCTGAATGGTAAAACTTCCTATCCAAAGTGCAGCAACACATCAATGTACAGGGGAGAGAGAAGCCTCTCACCTCCCTTCCTCCCAGATGAGGGAACTGAGGCCCCTTAGCCCCCAGATGCCCCCACCAGGGAAGCACATCATATATCCCATGTGGCCAAGAGAGAAGGAGAAACTTTTGCTTTAATTTATGGCTCATCAATATGAAGAAGGTACTCCCAAACCATGCCAAGCCCAGGGCTCCTGCCAAAAGTCCAACAGGCACCACCTGAGGGCATTCACACCCTCCCTGCAGACAGCAGCTGCTCCTGTCCTGTAATTATTTCTGACAACTTCACATTTCAGGTAGCCACAGCTAAACCTAATATTCAAATCAGCCCAAACCAATTTCATAGCCTTCCTGCCTATTCCAGGGCTGCTACTGCTGCAACTGCACATACTCTGGGATGAAAAGCACAATGATTGTCTATCCACCCCAGGAAGTGATATTTCCCACAGCTCTGCAGTTTTACTTTTATCTAGAGGCAGGCAGGGAAGTGGATGGAATAAAGGTCAAATGCTGGGAACTGGAACCCCCAGCTCGGCTGCCAGGACCCGTGAGCAGCCCCTGAAGCTGCCATCACTTTTCTGTTCCTGCCAGGTGAAAGCACAAGTACAAAATGGTCCCTCCAGACCCTGCCAACTGAGCCACCATGAATATCCACAGCACGATCAAAAGCAGGATTACCCACTAGATGGAGTGCATTCATTGCAGAAGTCAACAGTTCCTCCAGAAAAAAGAAAGTTTTCACAGTAGCCTCAACCAAAACCACAGCAGAACGCATGAAGCTCGTGCTGCACATGGTCTCCTCTCCTCCACACAAAGTGTGAGCAGACAACTGCTGCTAATCACTAACTCATACTGAATAGTCAGACCAGATTACAAGAATGTGATAGCATATGCACAACATGGGCACATTTTCAAGAATCAGCACCAAAACCAACAAAGAAAGCAAGCTAATCCTGCAGTAAAATATCTGTGATGTCCCTGGATTCAGAAACCAACATTTCCTTCACCAACACTACCTGCACTGTTTGTTTCTTGAGGAATTTGGGTTGGACATCAATCAGGACTGTGAGCAGCACACACTGCTACAGCAGAAAATGAGTATGTGAGGCTGCTGAAATGCAACCATTCCCTTTTGTGCTTCTCTTATTGCAGAAGATTTTGTCAGCAATTTCTTTCCATGAGAAACACAAAATGCAAATATTCTGCCATGGCAGTTTGCCTCCTTACTCACCCGAACTCAGCGAAATGCCTGCTTGAATTATAATTGGCTCCATAAAATGAATCATCTTATGGGTAAGAGCATACCAGGCACAGATGCAAATCATGCAGACACTCAGCAAATGGACTTACATTTTCTTTGGAAAATGATCTGGTGAAGCACAGGTACCGTGTGACCTTGGATTTAAATAAGCCATCTTTCCACAGGTCAGCATCCAAGCCATCTGCTGTTTGTGCAACCTGTAAAGAAGAGACAGGGGGAGAGAGGAGACATGTGAGCCAAGATAAAGTTAATACATGTGCAGTACTACTTCCTCAGACCTCTCCTAATTAACAGCAGCCCAAACTTTCACAGCATCTCATTAGTTTCTTCACAAGGTGCAGTGCAAAGAACTTTCAAGAGGAGGTATAAAAAGAAGTTCTAAAAATGCTGTCTCTCAGGAGACCCTTGATTAAAGATGCTCTGACAAAGGCTACTCTAATGAGGAAACTGCAACTTCAGTTACAGCCTCCAAACAATAGTTTGGAGAAGTCAGCACATTGAGGCATTCATTACCACCCTGCACACAAGGACACACCGGGCAGCCTGGAGGCTCCCTGAAGGCAGAGCACAGAAACTCTCCCAGTCCCATCCCAGGATTATTTCCATGGAAAGCCACCAAGGAGTTCTGGCTCCCAGGTCAAAAAGCTGCCTCCAGCAGGTGGGGGAATCCCTGGTCACTGGTGGATTTTAGCAGCAGTCCTGCATGGGAGGACACACCCCACAAATGTCCCTCTGCAATGCAACCCCACATCCAGAACTGATGGCACATGATGAAGCTGGGTAAGGAAACAGAGCCTGCACCCTCCACAGGAGAGACTGCATGATGTGCAGGAGAAAATCTCACTTGGAGCTGACCCAAGGAGTGAGCAGGAGGCAGCACCATGCACTGGGGAAGGGCTCTGCTCTCAGCAGCTGAGCACTCACCATGCACAGAGCAAGCTGCTAAGAGCCCTAAGAGCCCTGGCCTCAAAATGTTTGCTGTCGAGTAAGAGAGGAGACAAGAGGGCAAACACAAGGAGAAGGGTAGAAGAAATAAGATTACCCCATCAGACTAACACCCAACTGGCATCTCCAACAGGAGACTCCAGCGGGGTCTGAAGCTCCACAGAAGGTGAACTTCTGCCTGAAGCCTCTCAGATGGGGCCATCTGCTCCAAGAAGCCCTTGGCCCCAGAGAAGCCTGATAACAAAGAGCTGACACTCGTCACTTCTGCACCCATGTTGAGTGGAGCAGAGACTGCACCAGGCACAGGAAGCAAGAGCTGTGTGCTGACAAGGCCTCCACCTCCCCCAAGTGCAGCAGAGACAAGAGACAGTCTGATCAAAGCAGCAAAGTGCGCCGACTGCTCCCCGAATTTTGGCAACTGCTGCTCACAAGCCCCAGCTCAGGTCAGGCCATTGTACAACACACACACAGCTTTTGTGTTCAGGCGTCTGCAAAGAAACATGCCTGATTTTTAAACAGCCACATTTCAGAATACAATTTCAGTGAAATTTTTGCTCATTTGAATTCCTATCTTTCCTGAACTGCTAGTTTAAGATATGTAAAATCCACATGCATCTTCCTCCATGATGGGTAAGTCAGTTCTGACGAAAAAATATCCAGGAAAATGTCTCCTTGGGAAAATTGCTAGCTTATAGGGATGGTCAGCTTGACCTCCAAGCCTGGAGAATGTAAGCATGAATGAACTTGTCATGAAATTCATGAGGAAAGAAAACAGAGCAGTATAAACAGGAAACTTCTTGCATCACCTGCTGGGCTCCTGCAAGCAAGGAGAAGGCCCAGCAGCTCTGGAGGCAGAGCTGTGCCTGATCAGCGTGGCCCCAGGACAGGAGCCAAGTGGGGCAGGCGGCAGCAGAGCTGCCAGCAGGACAGAGCCCAGCCTGCCCAGCCCTTCCCTGGCTCAGAGACCAGGAACGTGCCAGACAGAGGGCCTGGCACCTGGCACTGAGCAGCAGGACAAGGAATGGTCCTTCTGCTCATGCAGCCAGGGAGAGACACTCCTCACCTGTGTGCTACACACACTGACCTGACAGAGACAGCCCAGCATGGCCAGGGTGATCTGCTGCACACAGAGTGGGGTAACTGCACACAGAGTGGGGTTACTGCACACAGAGTGGGGTAACTGCACAGCAGAGTGGGGTTACTGCACAAACAGAGTGGGGTTACTGCACAGCAGAGTGGGATTACTGCACAGCAGAGTGGGGTTACTGCACAGCAGAGTGGGGTTACTGCACAGCAGAGTGGGGTTACTTCACACAGAGTGGGGTTACTGCACAGCAGAGTGGGGTTACTGCACAGCAGAGTGGGGTTACTGCACAGAGTGGGGTTACTGCACACAGAGTGGGGTTACTACACAGAGTGGGGTTACTGCACAGCAGAGTGGGGTTACTGCACAGCAGAGTGGGGTTACTGACATCTCACCCAGGTCTTTAGCAAGCAGGTCCTTTACAGCTCCTGCCCCACAGGGTGATCTGCCCTTCTGCAGAGCCGGGGCTGCTCCTGTGGGTGAGCAGCACACCTGGGCACTGCCCCAGAGCGAACCCCACCACGGAGCTGGTGCTCAGCCTGCAGCAAAGAACAGCTGCATGGGAACCACACCTCCCTCCCATCCCGGGCTGCTGCCTCCCACCTCTCTGCCCCACCCAGACACTCCGTCTTGCCAGTTTGGTTGGATTTTCAGGAATCTAAGTTCAGACACACTCTGTATATTTTGGCAAAATCAAGTCTTTGGTGCTTTAGCTGTGAAAAGGCCTGGCCAGTTATTACAAGTGCCAGTAGTGCATTTCTTTTCTAAGCAGACATAAGGGCAATAGAAATTATGGAGTAACTGAAGTACTACAGAGGAAAAAAGGCCTCTGGCCCATTTGCCAAGACATTCCCCCAGCACTGCTGCCTGCCAGCTCCAGATGGGCAGTAGGCAAAGCCATGGGGCTCCATGTGAATCTGGAAAATGGACCTGGACATCTCTAGGCATTTAATGTACACCTGGGACGAAGCACCCATGCTCCTGGAGATTTCTCTTAAAGGGAAGAAAAGGGAAAATGAAGTTGTTAATTGGAGAAGGGAAAAAATGAAAGGGAAATAAAGCCTGTAAATAACACAGATGTCTCAGAAAGAGCTGGTTACTTCATTACAAAACTTGAAACCATCAGTGAAACTACATGAGGAACTACTTTCCCATGCAACTCTGAATCCACCCACAGAACTGAATGTTGCAGGATGCAGTAATAACACACAAAGCCACTGGATCCCTAAGGGGACTACAACACCCCAAAAAACACAGCTGTTAATGTTCCCAAAAGATGAGGGTGGCTCTCCTTTCCAGGGTGCAGTGTGCACTCTGCCTATGAGGGCTCTAGGGAGCACACTTCTGGGATGCAGCTGCCACACTGCCTTCCTCAAGGCTTTACAGCAATCAGCTGTCAGTGTCTCATTAAGGAAATTGCATACCTGCAGAAATACAGATCACAAGACCACCCAAGTCTACACATTGCCCACATCTCAGAACATGATTTCCCTGCTGCTCTAAGCCCTGCCCTTGTGCAAATTCAGCTTCTTACTTTCAGCTGGGCCAGACCAGGTTCCAGAGAAGTCTGGAGAAGTGGCAACCCAGCATAGCACACACTGCTCCAGCACACTGAGCCACAGAGCAGCCACCTGCACAAACAGCCAGGCAAGAGCAGCACACTCCTGCTTGCCACTGTCCCCTGCCATCAGCACACTGCAGAGCTGACATGGCAAGGGTGGAAAGGGCATGGCAGCTGTGCTGGGGAAGGACAGCACACAGCAGGCACTGCCCCATGGCTGGCAGTGCCCAGGCACACTGCAGGGCTGGTGTGCTAAGGGTGTGGCGGCTGTGCTGGGGAAGGACAGCACACAGCAGGCACTGCCCCACTGCTCCAAGGGCAGCCATGGCTCCTTGAGAACAGACAGTGAGGCAGCAGAGCCAGAGCAAAGGCAGCTCCTCACTGTGCCCTGAGGAGACAGCGACCCACATTCACCAGCACTACACCAGCACCATAATTGGATTAAGCCACAGGAAGACTCTTTTATCTTGTTTAGTTTAAACTGCCTCAGTGCTGCAACTCCCCATTAAGCCACAGGCAGGCTATCTGGGGTGAGCGCTCTCTCTGCCCAGCCATTTAGGCAAAATGCAATTCTGTTATCACAAGTCTCACACTGTCCCGGGCTTCTTTATCAGGGCAAGCAGCTAATTACACAGCCTGGCTCACACAGGTAATGAGCACTTGGAAAAACACAGTAAATGTAAAAACCTCCTAGGTCTTTAAGGAGCCTTTTCACAATTCCCCCCTCGTGTCCTTACTTCAGCCTGATCCATTTTGTTTCTTCACACTGAACAAGATATGCAATGATCCACAGCTGCAGAGGCGTGAGCAAAGCCTCAAGTCAGCTGGCTTCCACTCCCACCATGCAAGCTGTGTGGCTCTGGAAAGCCAAGGTGTGATGTAGCACAGTTGGAGCAGGACACACAAAAAGGCGAGCAGATGAACTACAGGCTAAATCTTTCTCTATAGATCTCTGCAAGGTCAGGATTTTATATTTCACAGTTTGGGACACTGATCTATGACTAGAAACATCCTGCTGTTGGTTATACAGCAACTAGTCCAAGGAACAGGCAGCTGTTCAACAGCAACCTCCCTTTATCTATTCACACATTCATCTATGCTGTATCCAGCTGCCTTTTCCTGCTGCCAGTCTCCTGCCAAACCTTAGAGGTTAGAGTCTAAACTCTAAGGTTTAAACCTTAGGACACTCTGCCTGTCAAAATCACCCTTGCAATTTCAAGGATGCCAAACTCTTTGATTCCCTTCCTGGAGCTTCTCATCATGATTGTGCAGTGCTGGTATGTGGGACTAAACAGCTGATGCGGGATCCATTTATTTAGAAATATAATTTGTACAATACTTAAGACTCCTCCAGGATGAATGTTAGGAGAATTATTAAATTTGCTTGCCACAGTGGCCAGCTATTTCTGCAAAACCCCTCCTCCAGGAAATTAAGCTTCTCTGGAGCGGCAAAGATGAAGTGGCACATTTGCACCCACAACCCTGTGCTGAAGGAAAGCACCAAGTGCTGTGGGCTGAAAGGTGGGCAGCTGGCTACCAAATGGTCCTCACAGCACAGCATGCTGTCTCCTGAGGAGATGCTGTTCCCACCACAGCAAAGCCTCCCTGGTGCAGAACCAAAGCACTAAGTGCAGCTCCAGCAGCTGTACTTACGACATCGTATCCGGTGGGAGCACGGCCGCGGGACGCCAGCACGCCGACGCCGGTGATGGGGTCCATGGGCAGCTCGGGCAGGGCATCGCTCAGCTCCCGCACCTCGGGCATGGCGGGCTGATCCTGGCAGAGAGAGCGGAGTCACAGCGCTGCTGGGCACCACGTCCCACCAGAAGCCACAGAACCAAGAGCACACATGCATGCCAGAGTGCCTGTGCTGACACACCACAGACGGCCAAGGTAAACACAGGATTAGGCCAGACACACCTTCTGCACTTTCATTTGCTTTTGATAAGAAGGTACACTTGTGCAATGCCAAATAGGTTTGAAATTTGGGCTGGACACCTCTGAGACTCATTTTGTTGCTTCCATGGGCTGGTCTCCATCTAGCCATGATAGGAAAACCAAAGCTCAATCCCTTCTCTCCCCAAAAGAGAAGAAATTTCATCCCCAAGTCAGGCTGGTTGAAGCAGCTCTGTCATTTTAAACAGCAAGAAATCTGCTCCTAATGGCTTTACAGGGAGGTTCCCCATCCACTGTGGGAGTTAAGACATGCTGGGGGTTCCCCCATGAGTCAGTCCCACCACACCCCCCTCAGCCAGACTGATTTCAAGGAGCAGCACAGATGTCTCTGGCGCTGGATGCAGAACTGCACTGGCTGCAGGGAGCCTCAACACCAGGGAACACAGAGGAAGCACAGGGCAGGCTGGTGCAAAGCAGAGAGGCCTGGAAGAGGCCCCAGCATCTTCCAGAAGTGACACATCACCGAGAATATCAAAGGTGGGAGATATGCAAAAAGGACAGAAGCAGGTAAGACCAACTAATTTCGGGGGGATGAAGGATGCTGCTGCAGGAAGCAGGAGGAGAGGACAAGAAAGGGGCTGAAACAACCGAGGTGAAGGATAGGGAAAGTTGCCACCAGCATGTGGTCTCCTGCAGAGGCAGCCAGTTAAAGCAAGTCTTCTCTGGCTTTCAGGCAGGAATGCCCCAGGAAACCGCCCCCCACGCACCCCAAGACAAGAGGGCAGTGCTCTGTGTGAACAAGCACCACTGCTGCACAGGCAGACCGAGAACCAGAGCTGCCCAGTTCAATTCCCTCCTCAGAGCAATCGAACCCCAGCATTTCTAGGCCATTGAGATGGCTGGTTACTTACTGCTTCTAGAAAAGGCAGAGGTGAGTACTGGTGCCAGTGGGACCTGGGTTTACACTTCACAATGCCCAGTCTGAACAAACATCGTGCTGCAGGCAATAAAAGAGAGCAAGTCTGGGCCCTATGTAAATAATAATAATGTCAAATGAACAGCCAGACTACTTGAGGAGTCCATAACAACACGTGCTAGTGACCTGTTGGTGCAAACACGGTTGCCGATGAACCAAACAGAGGAGAGAGCTCTGCTTTAGCACCAGGACACGCATCCAGCACACAGAGCAAAGCCAACCCTCCTCACTCCCAAAGCAGCTCAAACCTTGGAGCACGATGGTAAGGGCAGCCTCAGCCACAGGGGCTCACCCTCCTCTCCTCCCAGCAGGCTCCCTGTCCTCAGGGAGGGAGGAGCACAGGAATGCTGCAGGAATGCTGGAGGCACTGGCACGGCAATGACAGACCCTGTGCCAGCCCACAGCTCACCCAGAGGCCTTGCAAATAATGCAGAACCTCAAACATACAGCATGGAACAAACGTAACGTGAATTTAACAAAGATCTTACAATCTGCTCTTCATGAACGTTTTCTGAAACTTCTTCAAGTCACTCATTAGTGTGGTGACTTCTTACAGGAACTTGGAGACAATGAATGCTGACATAAGCTTCTCTTAGGCCATTTTGAACTGAAATCCAGGGAGGTGATGATGCTCCCCAGCGTGCTAAGAACACCACACAGGTTCCCACACAGCTGCAGCTGCACTGCAGGGAAGCAGATCCGCTCACACGGTGCCTCCACCAAACGTGCCCTGATGAAGTGGCTGCTGCTGAACGCTGCCAGGCCCTGTCTCACTGTGCTGCAGCCTACTGCAGGGAGGCACAGCCACCCCAGCAGGAGCCTGAGCAGCTGCCAGGTCAGCCTGGGCAAGGCTGAGCATCAGGGGTCCCCAGCAGCAGCACAGAAGGAGGGGTGGGAGCTCCAGCCTGCAGCATGCTGCCTCCCCCTCAGCCCGCTGGCACGCTGTCCGCAGCAAAGGAAGAAGGGCACCTTTGTGGGAGCTATTTGCAGCCCTGCTCTGCACAGGGGGAGGGGAAACGGCATCAATCCTCACTCTGTGCCGGCTCACACAAAGCCCCTCTATGGCAGCAGTGTGTTCTGCCTGCCCAAGCTGGATGCCACGGGGTAAACGGGTGCAGCACCAGCCTAGGGCCCTGACAGCACCTGCTGCAGCAAGGGCCACCCAGCTGCCCTGCCCAGTGAGCCCAGCACCTTCCTCTGCCCTGTGCACAGCACCTGCCAGGCACCTTCCTCTGCCCTGTGCACAGCACTACTGCAGGCACAGCACCCTCCTCTGCTCCATTCACAGCACCTGCCCAGCACCTTCCTCTGCCCCGTGCACAGCACCACTGCAGGCACAGCACCTTCCTCTGCCCCATGCACAGCACCTGCCCCTGCCCCGTGCACAGCACCACTGCGGGCACAGCACCTGCCCAGCAAGCAAAGCCACTGCAGCACCGCCAGGCTCTGTGTGCCAGGCCAGCCACTCTGGTCAGCTGCCCGCTGTGCAGGTGGCCCTGAGGATGCATCTGGAACAGATATGGAGCAGCAGAAGTCAGCTGCACTCCGGGATAAATTGTTTCTGTGAACTCTGCACAGGTCAGAGGGGAGTCTCTGGCTGGGCAATCACACAGATTAGTTACACTGCACTTCTCCACGAGAGTGTCAACAAACTTTGGTTTCTTTTCCACTGCACCTTTTAATTTAAAAACAAAAAAAACAAACAGTGAAAGAGGAAATTAAACCAAGGAGACCGATTCCATAAATACCTCTATTAGGCAGCTTGTTATTTTAATTCTCCTTAGCAACGTGAGTTTGACCTGCATGCCCACCTGCCATCACAGTGGCCGAGCCTCAGCCCCTGATATGGAATCCTGCAGTGAGCAGCCTGTGCCGAACCACTCACTGCAGGGCTATTCTGAACAGGCCAAAACAATAGAACACTTTTCCCATTAACAGGGAGCATGCTCCTGGAAGCTGTTCTCAGCTGTGGGGCCACATCCAGCCCCCAGCAGCCAAAGGAAGCCGGATATGAGCTCTGGGGAAGGAAGAAGCATCAGAACACTGTGGGGCCAGACAGAGCCAGGGGACAAAGAATGTGTCTCTAACAGAAAAAGTCCCTGTGCATCCTGCCAGCAGCAGCCCCCAGAACGCAGCAGAGCAGGCTGGGGTGGCTGCAGGCTGGGATGGACAGGATGCACTCCTGGACAAGCAGCCACCATGCTGCTGGCTCTATCCTGAATGCTCCCCAACCCTGGAACCAGACACACCTCGAGGCAGCAGTAGTGTCCCAGGGACCTTGATGCCCAGCTGCAGCACACACCTTCTGGGACAACCTTCTTCCCACAACCCATGCCCCTAGTCACACACACCTTCCCTTCTGCCAGCACTCCCAAGTTTTTGTCTGTTTATAGCCTTTTTGCTTGTTTTCTTCCATTTCCTTGTTAGCTCATCTGCCTTTATTAGTTTATCCTAGGCATACTTTTCAGCTGGCTCCACTGACGTGACTGACCACACACACTGCTGCGCTCTGGCTGGGACACACGTACAGCAGAAGAACTCGCTTTCAGAAATGAATGCATTATTTTCAGTTTCTAGACCATTTTCTGCTCTCAGATTTCCTTTTCAACAAGTTCAGCAAGTTCAAGAGCTGGTGAGTACATGACCAGATCAGGCCTTTCAATGTATTTGCTACAGAAACATCATGCTGCCAGCAAAGCAGGTCAAGCTCTGAAGTTAAATAGCCAGGGACTTAGAGGGAGAATGGTGTTATTGTTTCTTCCTCCAACTACAATCCCTGCACTTTGACACTGGCTTACTCTTCCCACAGGCAGATAAGTATGAGCTAAGGCAAAACTGGAAAAAAACTCCAACTACCTCACTGTGTCCCTGCAGTCTGTGGGAAATGGTCCCACACACCACAGCAGACACAGGGCTCAGAAGCCTGTCCATCCCTACAGGAAGGCACAGCCACACTGCCACAGCTCTCCTGCACACTCCCCACTGGAGTGGGACCTGGACACAGCCCCGGCCAACTTTCCATCCCTGCTCCTGAACAGGACACAGCCTCACTCACAAAAACAGGAGCCTGCAGCGGCAATCAGCACCAGGGCCCTGGAGGCCACCACCACCAGCAGGAAGAATTTCAGTGCTACATTTCACCACCATGGGAGGCATGCCTGGAATCAACCCTGCACACAGGCTCCCTAAGAGACAGTTGCCCTGCACCAGCTGCAAAATCTACACTTTGTGACTGTATGGGATGGAAACAGGAACTTAAGGGACAGAATGAGCAAAATCGAGACCCTGCATTGCTTCACAGCACTCCTAACTGTGGACACACATTTCAGAAGAGTGTCCTGTTTCAAACCAAAATAGGTTTCCATACACAGCTGACCTTGCACCAGGGCAGCAACACTGAAATGACATTCAGTTCAGCTATTTCTATCTTGGCAGAGGTGAGAACAGGTCCCTGGGGGCTACCGGTACCCTTAAACCTGAGATTTGCTTTGTCAGAGATGCACGTGGTACCAGAGCGAGATGCTGTGTTTCATCTCACACCTCCAGAAGCTCAAGTTATGCCTTTGTCTAGAAGGGAAGGCCATCTCAGCTAAAAATTATAGGAATGATGCTGCCAAACTGCAGCACAACACACAGACTCCCTAAGTAACAGATAAGCACATTCTCACTCAGTTAAAATAAACACAAAATGGAGAAAGCCAAGCTTTAGCCCGAGCAGCCGCACACCTGCTGACACCCGGCCTGTGGTTTCAGTGTTACTGTGACCAAGCTGAGAACGCCCAGCTCTGGGAACGTGCAGACAACACTGAACATCGGCGGATCTTTGAAAATCTCTCCAAAAACCTCAGCAAACACTTGCAAGCCTCCGCGATGCAAGGCACGAGTAGTTAAGAGATGGGAACTGTGTGTCGCTGCTCCAGCCGAGCACTGAGCACAGGTAAGATACGGGCACTCAGGTAGGCCCATGCTACAAACGCAGCGAAAGGCCACACGAAACACAAGTGCGGGTTTGTAATTTCCTCTAAGAAGAATTTACAGCAAACCCCGGGGCAGGTCAAGGTCACCAGGGCCCTACCCCAGGGCCGGTAGCCGGGGCCGCTCCTGCCGCTCCCCAGCCCGGAGGAGCCGCCGGCTCTCACGGGGCCGCGGGGCGCTGAGCCCGGCCCGGGCACCGGCTCCCGCGACAGCCCCGGCCCGGGACTCAGCCCGCCCGCCCCGCCCTGCGAGCGCCAGCCGAGCGGTGCCGAGCCGAGCCGAGCGGTGCCGAACCGGGCCGAGCCGAGCGGGGCCGAGCCGCCTCCAGGAGCCGGGCCCGGGCCGGCAGCGGGGCCGCGGCGGCTGCAGCGACACTTAACTGTTGCCCGTGCGGCGGGCGGCGGGTCGCGGCTCCCCCGGCGCAGGCAGAAGCAGCTCCTCATCGCCCGGCGCGGCGCGGCCCGGCGGGAGGAGCGGCGCGGCGCGGGGAGCGGCCTGCGGCCCGGGCGGAGCGGCGCGGGGCGGGCAGCGCAGCGGAGCGCAGCGCAGCGCTCGGCGGGCAGGCCCGGCCCGGCGCTCCCGGCGGGGCTCGGGCTCGGGCTCGGGCTGGGGGCTCCCGCCGCCGCGGCGCGCAGGGCCCGGATCCCGCCCCGCCCGGCCCGGCCCCCGCGCCGCCCCCCGTCCGAGCCCCGAGCCCCGAGCTCCGCGGTGCGGCCCGGCCCGGCCCGGCCCGGCCCAAGGGACACTCACCGCCGCCGCGCTGCGCTGCCTCCCTCCCTCCTGCTGCCGCTCCGCCCCGCCCGCGGCCCGGGCACCGGCACCGGCTCGGCCCCGCGGGCCACACCTCGCCAAACCTCCCTTCAGTGCCCAGCCGCGCTCCCCGGCGCGCTCCGAACAGCCTCCGCACCCGGAGCAGGCGGGAGGTGCCCGGTGAAAATGGCTGGATAGCCGTGATTTGGTCAGTGTAACCTCCTTCCTTCTGAAACGGGCACCCAGAAGATGGGCAGCGCCTGCTGCGGGCTGAGGAAGGGCACATGGTGTTAAACAAGCTGGTTATCTTCTCCATAAGTGTCTTGGTTTCAGGTGCTACCTTCAATTCATTAAGATATTTGATGCTCTGTCTCACCATGCCCTGAAAAACAAAGATATGGTCCGAAGTGGTCAGGGTTTGCCTGCCTGGCTGTGCACTCACAGCACAGAATACATCTGAGTAGAAGGTGTGCAGAGGTCTGGTTCTCATCGTTAACATGTGCCGGTGTTGAAACTGCCTGCACACTCACTGAAACAGCAGTGATGTCAATGGCAGCGTACCGTGGGTCACAGCACGGGCCATAGCCATCGTTACACCAACCAGTCCCGCAGCTGCCCTGCTCTGGATTTTGAGCGCCATCCCTGAAGCAAGGTCAGCAACAATCGTCTGGAGAGCAGCAAGATGGGTGTAGGGGCTGGCATCACCCGCCTTTGGTGCAAGACAGAGTTGGAGCTGCTAATCCAAAGCAAAAGAAAAAATCTTCATCCTGGGGTGAAGAGCGAAATAAGGGAGGAAAGGAAATGCGTGTCTGAATTAAAGAGAAGGGCAAAAACCTGTTCCCCTTTGTGTGAGGTTGAGAAGTGATGTGTGTGAAGTGCAAGAGATCCTGTGAAGATAGCAGTGAAAACTACAATACCAAGGAGTTAAGAACAGCTTGGAGAATTTTTGTTAATGGTCAAGCTGAAAGCCCTCCCTGAAGCTCTTACCAGACATTATTCAGTCATTTTCTCGGAGCAGATGGTCTCCCCCATCCTTTGTATAGCTGGTTTACTCTATTTTCCATTAGGCCAGGGTTTTCTTTGTGTGGGGAGCCTGGCCTTTGTGACTTAGAAGAGGAGAAGGATCTCACTCAGACACCCAAATTTCCTCCCATTGACTAAATCTGAGGCAGGGTGGTGCATTTCTCAGAGGGTCCATCTCCATGGTCACGGGGTGTTTCCTTGTCTGAAATTCTGCCTCTAGCTAAAATACTAATTCCTTTTTTTTTTTTTTTTTTTTTTTTTTTCCCATTGTCTTTTTGCTTGATTTGGCCATCTTTTGGGGAGTTCTGTTCAGCCTGTTCCTATCTCACCTAGATAATGGTGTGTGTTTTCCATCCTGCTCGGACTGTCTGTACATTGCTGTAGCCAGTCTGAACCAGCAACAGTGGCTGAGCCAGCAGCCCTTCTCTCCTTCTCTTTCCCTCCGTGGGTGTCTCCAGGCTGGTTTTGCAGCTCTCTGGGGTGGACAGGAGCTCGGCTGACCAGGCGTTTCCCATGCCCAGCCGTGCCTGGGCTGCAGGTGCTGATGTGCCTGCAGAGCTGAGGACCATGGCAGCTCCTGGGTTTGATCCTTGGCTGGTTCAGCTCCCTGCTCTTCATCCTGGTGCGGTCAGACTTGCTACCGAGCAAAACACTGTGAGCTGTGATTAGTCAGGGTTTGAGAGGTTTGTCTGGAAGGCAACGTACACATTAGTGGTTTTGTGTTCCTGTCCATAAAGCAAACAGCTGAAACTGGTGTCCTGCTTCAACCTGGACACAAACCTGGGCTGGGACCAAACCTTCCTCCTGTCCTGACTGTGCTTCTCTCCAGTAAAGCATCTTAGACTGGTGCTTGCTGAACCGTGGTAATAAATGGGAGCAAACCCATTCCCTCCGTGTTTAACCAAGGCTCCCTGGCTCTACTGAGTACAGCCCAGATGCTGTTAGTGGCTTTTGCATCCAAAGATTAAAAATATATATATTTTTGAGCGATAAGGAATACAATGCATTTTTTTGATTTGGAGAGTAATTTAGAGAGAAGAAAAGATGATGCCTGGTGGAAATGAGAAATATATGTCCCATACATAATATATGCCCCAAATGTCCTATTACAAATACAAGAAGATTTCCTGAACTGGAGAAGTTGTTACACATTACAGTGTGCTAATGCTCCCCCACGGAGATGCTGATACTGAGAGAGTCTTTAGTGTAATAATATTAAAAATCCGAGAGTTTCAATAAGATCCTCCCTGCTACCACGGTGGTAGGAAATGAATTGATTCCAAAGGAAGACTCTAATTGCTGCTTAGTATCCACAAAATATTCAAAGATTCACTGCAAGCATATATCCCAACGTGTCTGTGGCATGATCTGCAACAACATGGTTTCCAAAGAGAGTCACTTCCCAGCACGGTTTAGCTGCTGCCCTGAGTGACAGCGGCACAGCCCAGGGCTAGTGCTGGCACTTCTGCCCGCGGGCACCTTAAACCCTGGCAGCTTTGGAGCCTGGGAAAAGCCCCATTGTGCTCTTCCACAGGGCACAGCCCGAGCTCTGAATCAGCAAATACTGGCTGTTGGGTACATGAATCACAGCTACACTGCAGTTGGTTAATCTATCTGTGTAAAGTTACTCAAAAGCATAAAATATTTGCAAGTATAATGCTTCCCTATGAATATTTTACATCCATCTTTTTCAAGATCCATTTATTTACTCCTCTTTATTTCAGAACATGTCTTTTCTCACGAGTTCTGCAGTTCTGTGCATGCTGTCCAGTTCATACCAGTGTTGTCTTTACAGGACACCCAAGAGGGGGAATTTTGGTCAGCCTTGGCTCCAATACTGCTGCTGTGGCTGCACAAACATGGCTTGCTTATCCCTATGGATGGCTGCCAGAACTCAGATCTTCCAGAACGCTGTTCCAAAGAATGCAGCATGCAGGCTGTGTCTGTCACTGTGTGGGATGTGCTGTGTCCCTGCCACCCTGCCCTGTGCTGCCACAGCACTGCTGGTGCCCCTCCTCAGGGCTCAGCATGGCCATAGCTTTGCTGGCACAGTGCTTTGCTGTCACTGTGCTTTGCTGGCAGCTTTCATGGGGTGAAGGAGGTGCCTGGGGAGCCAATCCCACAGGTGTCCAGAGGAAGTGCTTTGGCCAGACCTCACTGCTGCCAGTGCTGGCTGTGGGCAGCTCCTGCCCAGCACGGCAGCTCGGGCTGTCCATGGGGAGAGGAAGGGCTGTGGTGGCCAGGCAGGACAGCAGGGCCCCTGTCCTGGATCTCCAGCCTCAGAGCACCTCAGCTGAGCAGCCAGATCTGCTCCTCAGTGAGAGGCTGGACATGATAGGGCACAGTGGTCAATCCCCACCAACTTCTTTACATTTCAAGCATTTTGTGACAGCAAAATCTGTCCCTTCCCAGATCCCACCTCTAAAGAATAACAGTGCACAAGTTTCTACACTTTAGCTGAGAACAGACAATACACAGTCCTGTGGCTAGCACAAGGACACTGGCCCAGTGCTGCTGCACATGCTGCTCCCAAGGGCAGCAGGAACTCTCAGCAAGCCTTGGTCAGACTTCACCATCAAAAAGGATCCCAGTTTGCAGGGGCAAACAAGTTGTAAAGATCCTGCATCCTCGTCCTGCCTCTAAGCTAAAGTCCTTTAAAATCCTTTGTGCTGCAGGAATTCATCTCTCCACAGGCACATTCAGCATAGTAGTGCAATAGTGCTGCACATTCCACATTTTCCATGCTTGTCTTTGGAGGAAAATCAGCCCAGAGTTTCATTTCATGCTGGAGTTGCTGCAGGTCACAGCTCAGCTGCTGCCTGGTTTTAAGGTTTTTTGAAGGTAGGTTTAACCTGCTGCCTCTAATTTGGTGCACCAAAATATCTCTTTTCAGCCAGAACTTCCCTTCTAGATTTCTAGTTTACACCTTCATTATTCTAACAAAAGTGAGGAGACCCTAATCTCCTTTAACCAGGAATCCACTCTGAAACAGATGAAGCAATTTTGGAAAAGCAGTTTCTTGATCTATTTCCCTTTAACTTTCCTGTCCCATAGCTGTTACTAAGCACTAGATAAGTTGTCACATTTGTATTTCAGTTATGATGTACAGGAGACCAATATACAGCAATCTTACCAGAGAAAACTGATTTTTGTAGCACCCAATGGTGGCCAGGACAGGGGTTCAGCCCCTAAAGAGGCTCAGGGCATCCCTCACCTGAAGGGATGGTCCAGGAGGAGAGGCTGTCACCACAACAGGGGGAGCAGGGCCCAAAGCATCCCGTGACAGCCGGGGTCACAGGGAGCCTCTGGCCCAGGGTGCACAGGCACTGGCACTGGGTATAGTGGTACAGGATGACATCTGGTCCTGTTTCCAGGCCCCACAGCCAGGAGCAGCCCTGTTTGTTGTGTGGAGCCGCCCCGGGGCTGAGGCACAACTGCTGTTGCACCAAATGGAGGGCAGAGAGAACGCCATGCAGCTAATTACCAAGGAGAGCCACACATCCCGAGCTCAGATTATGAGTAATGGCCACAGCACGATGGAAACCTTTGCTTGAACAATTTTGAATGATGAACACATTTGAGGAAATAATGTTTTCTTTGCAGGCCTCCTCTGATGAAGTGCTGCTGCTTGCTTTGCTGGCTCACTCGGGGTGGGGGCTGTCCCCACAGCCCCAGCTCTGTGACTGTCCCTGCCCGTCCTGTGGGTCTGTGCCAGGGAAACCCACGGGTGTGGCTCTCAGGGCTGCAGAGCTGCTGGCAGCATTCCAGTGCCCCTGCTTGCACAAAGGAATGCCAGGCACTCAGTTAATAGGTGACCATTTGGCAGTGGTACCGGGAAGTTCTCACAGCTCAGCTGCCTTTGCAGCACTTTGTTTGGGTGCAGCCCCTTCTCCGTTTAACTATGCAGGAGCCCAGCTCTGCTCTTCTTCTGCAGAGCCACAGGCAGCACCCCTTGTTCCCTTTAAATCAAAAGAAGTATTCCACACACTGGTTAAGCTGCAGCAGCCAGGGATTTTGCCCCCCTGTCTAGCCCCAACCTGTCCTCCTGTGCAGCAGCACCAGGGAATGCAAGGGCCCATCCCCTCCTTCAAGAGCACATTGACTGCCTCCATGGCAATTCCCAGGCCAGCTGGCATCTTTAGACACTGCTGTTTGGCTCCTTGGCTGCTGCAGCTTGTGCATATTAGCATCCCAGCAAGTTTCCTGTCCATCTGACAGGACCTGGTGTGGATAACGGCGCCAAAGTCGGCTGTAACTGGACAATTACTGTATCACCGGGGGACCAGAAAAACTGCAATCCCAACATCCTTAGTGAAGGGTCATTGGGAGCAGCAACATGTTCCCCATTCTCACCTGGCTGTCCCCAAACAGATCACTGATCCAAGGGCATCACAACACCCTCAGGCAAGGGCAGAAACCTGCCCAATGGAACCCATAGCCAAGTAATTTCAATTTCTTAGAGCCAGAGATGGGGGTACAAGCTCAGAAATGGAGCCTTCATGGGAAAACCTAAATCCACCTGGCCAGCTGTTCATGCAGAAGCCCCAGCTGCTGAGCAGCTCTGAGTGTGAGGTTGGTGTAGCCATTAGGGCAGTTATTGCCCTGGGCTCTGGCTGGAGCTTCCTAGAAGCCCTGCATCCCACAGATATGCCTGTTCTCAGCAGGACAGAGGCCACTGCAGTGGCAGTTCACTGAAGGAGAAATGCCCTGTCCCATCCAGCCCCACGTGCTGCTCCCTTCTCTCACCAGTGACAGCAAACACCATCCATATAACAGTGACACTGGCAGAAAAGCTGCTGTGGGTTTGCCTCCTGCGTTGTGCTTTTCAGGCAGAGGCCAGCAGCAAGAGATCAAAACCTGGTTTTGTGTTGCTTCAGAGCCGTGTGGGCTCAATGAGCCAACAAACCCAGCGGCACTGCTGCTTAGCACCTGAGCAGGAAATCACTGACAGGTGATGCAGCTGAACCTGCAGCACTCCTGAGCCACACACCAGCACCAAACCTGACACACACCATCTCCAGAACGCCACTGGCTGGAATATTTGTGCTGCAAATACAGATGGTGTAAAAACCTCCAGTGAGATTCCATCCCGCACGTTGGCATGTGTCAGCTCCAGCAGCAGCAGCAGATGAGTCACAGCTGCTTTATTCAATCACAGGCAGTGGCAAAGAGGGGAGCAGGGTGTTGGATGGCTCTGGGTGACACCAGCTTCTTGCACACATTACTGATTGCAAGAGAAACCTCTCCCTGCTCTGGCACAGCATTAACTCTGCCCTCACCCTCACCCTGCTGGAAGCCAGTCAAGGCTGCAGCATCATTTCCAGGACAGAAACTGCAAGGAGCAAACAGTCAGGCATTGATCTGGAAAAACAGATCCAGTGGTGTAGGGACAGGCCTCTCCTGTTCCTGGAGAATGCAGAACCCCAGAGAAGACAGGAGGGCCCTGGCCACAACAGCACTTGGAGCAGTGCAGCAGAACTGTCCCTTGCAAGAGTTAAATTCTGCTCCATGGTGGGAGAAAGGCCCCTGTCTCTGAGAGGAGATGGGTGGGAGGAAAGGCTCCTGCAGGACACTGCTCCCTGCCAGTTTCTGAACCGGCTTCTTGAGGAGCACCTGCAGTTGCTACCCAGTTTGGAGTCCTACCAGCTGAGGCAGCAGTGCAGAGAGCAGCAGGGCTTTCCCTGCACCCCCAAATGCACAGAGGTACAGCTCCCTCAGTGACCAGATTCCCATGATTAGCCAGAAACCTTCCATTTATGTGAAAGCAAAATTTTCCCTTAACCCATAATCATCTGACAAAATGGGGGGAGCAACTTTCAGACTGTCTTGCTTAGATCCAAGGCTGAGGATCCCTTCCTGCTGACTGAGTGTTTGGGCAGGGGAAATGGTGGATTCAACCCAGATCTGTTACAGTGAATGGAGCTGGGCCAGTCCCAGCTGGCACAGAACTCACACTGGAGTTGCAAAACCAAACTCCCTCTTCCAGCTGTTCCCAAGAGAGTTTGATGGAAAAAACGAGTGGCAAACTGAAGGTATTTCCACCAAACGGGTTCTCAGGTTTAGGGAGGATGCCTGAGGATGCATCCACTCCCAAAGAGAAGCTCCTGGCACAGGGGCATGCACAAGCACCCTTCACTGTTTGTGGGGGTGAGGAGGGCAGCCCCTGTGCACCACTCACATTCATGGGGGGCACGGCAGCTCCAGCTGCCTGTGCCTCACTGCCCTTGTGCAGTTGTCTGCCAGTTGTGTGTGCCGATTGC